>NC_142599.1:10366280-11010530 GCF_965207765.1 Zootoca vivipara
CACGAAAGCTCATACCAAAATAAAAACCTAGTTGGTCTTTAAGGTGCTACTGAAGGAATTTTTTAATTTTGCCTTCTTCCAAGTTAGACTGTTGGTCCAGCTAGCTCACTATTGTGTATTTCAACTGGAAGCGGCTCTCCAGAGTTTCAGGCAAGGGTAGTTCCCTGCTTAGGTTGGAAGGGTAAAACCCCTTGCAATGCAGGAATCTTTTGCCCAACGTGGGACTTTAACCCATAACCCTGAGATTAAGAGGCTCATGCTGTACTGACTGAGCTATGCTTGAGAGTGAACCTGGGATCTCCTGCGTACAAGGCATGTCCTCTACAAGGCATACTCTCTACTCTTCTGGCAGCAGTCAGCCGGATGCTGTTGGTTGTTAGACTCCAGTTCCCATCATTCCCATCCAGCATGACCAGTGGTCAGAGATGATGGGATTTGCAGTCCAACAACATCTAGATCAGGCATGTCAAACCTGCGGCCCTCCAGATGTTTTGGCCTACAACTCCCATGATCCCTAGCTAGCAGGACCAGTGGTTGGGGAAGATGGGAATTGTAGTCCAAAACATCTGGAGGGCCGCAGGTTTGACATGCCTGATCTAGAGGGTAGCAACTTTGCTACTCATTGATCAGGACCGTGATATTTCTGGCCCAGGCAGCATGATTTTGGCTGGTCAGCAATCCTAGTGAGAGAATCCTCCAATTTGTCTGCTCTGCTTTTCCAGAGAGGAAGTAAGTTGTCGTCTTCGTAGACGGAGACCTCCTGTGATTTGCTGGAACAGACCTTTTTCTTGGCAGTGTTAAAAGATCCTGGAAAATGCAGCACAAAGCTAAGGTTCAAACCAACACACACACACACACACACACACACAGAGAGAGAGAGAGAGAGCGCCCATCTCCTTTTATAAAAGTGCCTCCTTTACTCTCTTTCACTTTGCTTGATAACGGGTATTAAATTGCATTGGGAGTTCTTAAGCTCAAATAATAACAAGCTCACATGAGTGTGGTTTTAGGACACACTGTTCCTTAAAGAATCTTGGCTGGTCTTGAAAGCTTATAATGTATGTTAAACTTCTGTTTGGCCCACTGAAAGGAAGATCAGTTTGGCCTGTCTCGGGGCCAGCCGAGATAATACATTCCCGGAGTGTTCCTACATTCCGAAAGTGGCATTTTTAATTGCTCCAAAGTGAGTTAGAGCTGGGAAGTGGTGTGCTGCTTCTTAAACTCTTTCCTACTCACTGCTTTCCTGCTCCAAGCCACCCTTCTCCCCCAAGCTGCTGTTTCAGGTTTTCTGACAGTTTGAATGTACACAGCATCCCAGAAAAGAATGCTGAGAACTATAGCTTACAGTTCCCAGTACCCATAACAAATTACACTTCTCAGAATTCTTTGCTTGTGTGCGGTGTGTGTGTGTGTGATTTAAATGTTTGATCTCTGCTCTACTTCTCTACTCTAAATCATAACCTAGAGAGTGTCCTGCTGGATGAGAGCACAGAAGCAACAGCCTATCCTCATCCCCTGGCTGTTCACCTAGTGTTCAGAGGTACAGCCGTTCAGCCGTTCGCAAGAGCGGTTCCTTTTCCAGGCCTCATCCAGTTTGTCCAATCTGCTTTTTACAGCAGTTTAAGCTGGTACTCGTCCCTGTACTCTGTGACAGTGGAGCCCCTACATAGAATCATAGAATTGTAGGGTTGGGAGGGACCACAAGAGTCATCTAGTCCAATCCCCTGCAAGGCACGAATCTTTTGCCGAACATAGGGCTCAAACCTTCAACCCTGAGCTTACCGACTGAGTTATCCCAAGTACTGTATGAAAATTCCTTCCAGTAGCACCGTAGAGACAAACTATCGTAAGTTTGTCATTGGTATGAGCTTTGGTGTGCATGTACACTTCTTCAGATAAACGGCCACCTGTAACTTATCCCAAGTATGCTATGTATTATGTCAGGGAGTGGTGAACTTCAGCCCTATGGGACAAATGTGGCCCTCAAAGCCCGTCTTTCTGGCCCTTGGGGCTATTCCTACTCCACACTCCTCAAAAGCCCTGCTTGAGTTTTCCTACCTGGGTGGAATGTGTCGGTTGAACTCTGATAATGCCTTTTGCTTGCCCAGATGGGGGATATATATATATCTCCCTCTCCCTCTCTCCTCTCTCCTCTCTCCTCTCTCCTCTCTCCTCTCTCTCTCTCTCTCTCTCTCTCTCTCTCTCTCTCTCTCTCTGGAAACTTGAGTACTATACAAAGGGGAAGATGTGCATTGCTGCTGTGTCCACGTTTGCCTTTGGCACCACCCACCACTGGAAGTGTGCCCCCCCCAAGAAGGGAATACGGCCCTTTCTTATAAATGCAGCTGTTGTTGACGTTTCAGTGTTTGTGTTTGCAGGCCCCTTTGTTAGTGGGAAACAGAGACGGCTTTGCAGGAGTCCTTCAAAAGCAAGCAGTGTCAGCTGCCTCCTTATTCACAGAAGTTCCGAAGTGATTCCTCTCTTTGCGTTCTTGTTAATCTGTCAGAGTGCAGCTCTTGCTTCACGGCTGATAATGTAAACCATGTTAATAAGACAAAACAAGGAGTTGTGCTGTGCCGTAGGCAGCGGGGAGGGCTGGTCCTTGCGTTTCCTAGCAACGACTAGTGTGGAGATCTGTCGCTCCTCCTTTCCGGGGGGACGACAATGACATCGACGACACATGCCATGCCTTGTCTAGGCCCCTCTCTTTCTTTTTTGTTGGGCAATTTCTGTGCAAATGGCGTGGGAAGAACTAGTAATTTGCATGGTATGACCACCATGAATCAAAATAGGTTCGCAATATGTATCAGCGAAATCTAAATGCTGGCATGTTTATATTGCAAGTAAAATGCAAGTCTTTCAGCATTATAGGGACTCAGCAACTGGTATTTCAGAAGCATACCGTCTCTGTCTGCAGGTAGAACATACCCTTCAGCTTAGTAGCCATCAATAGCCCTATTTGCCACGCATTTGCCTAATCCCCAGTTAAAGCCAACCCAATTGATGGCCGTTGCTAGCCCTCATGGAATGAATGAGGTTTCAGAGTTCTTCTACGCACTGCTGTCTGAAGAAGTTGTTTTCTGTTGTCTGTCGTCAACCTTCCAACGTTCAGCTTCATTGGAAGTCCACAACTTCTAGTGCTATGAGAGAGGGTGAAAAAAATGCATGGTTTTTATCCATTGCTTCTATCAGTGTATAAATGCGTGCCTTCTCCTCTCCATTTCTGTTCACAATAGCCCTCTTGTACGCTAGGCCTAGAGAGGGTGACCTTATAGCGATTGATCCAAGGTCACCCAGTAAGCTTTGTGGCTGAGTAGGCATTTGAAACCCCGATCTTCTTCCATGACTACGCTGGACGTTCTGATGTGATGCTTCCTAGAGGATGTTGGACTCCCAACTCCCATCAGCCCCAGGGGTCTGGGATGAAGGGAGTTGTAGTCCAGCAACATCGTGGGAAAGCAAGCTGGGATGATGGGAATTGTGGTCTACCAAGTTGGTTCAAAGACACATTCAAGCCAGGCAAAAGCATTCAAGTAAGGTGTGGAACCAGACTGCAGAGGGTCGAGGCTTCAGGAGAGGGGATATGGCATGTCAGTTTCCCCAAGGACCAAACAAAGAGGCATTTGGCCCCTGGGTCTGAAATTCTGCACTTCTGAATTAGAGGGTGGGTTCTTAACACACACACGCACACACACGCACACACACACACACACACACACACTGTGTCTAGCATTTTTATGTAGTGCTTTTGAGTGTCCAGCACACTTACTGGATCTTTACAACAGCCCTGAAAGGCAGGCAGGGGATGGCTGAGGGCAGACTGAAGTTGGTGGGGCAATACCCAAGCTGCCCTAATGGACCAACTTCCAGTGCAAGCCCAAGGCACGCTGGTATTGCCATCATATTGCAGATATATCAGCTTGTCTAAGACTGCTTCTACAGAGTTGTGTGTTAGAGATGCAAATTGAACTGAGGACTTCACTGCCTTTACACTCTTGGTCACTACAGTATCCCAGCCAGCATATCCTGGATTGATATGTCCTTTGTGTTCACCGTATGTGTTCAGAAGAGTAGGAACATCTCAATTTGCACCAAGTTCTTTATCTTTGCTTCAACAGCAGATTCCGTTGTGCATGTTTCGTTCCGTCATAGCTCCACATCTCCCGTTTGGCCAAGTGAACCCCTTTCTTCTTCCAACAGAATTTCAAATACACTTGGAACCAAGGGTGTCCTTATGGGCCGAACTCTCTTCCTTTCCCCATCCCACCAACCATTTTCAAATATTTCAGCAGCTGTGCTTGGAACTAAACAGTACCTTAGCTTCCCAAGGAATTCAAGATGGATCCCACAGGCTGAAATATTGCTTTGTCCAAGCACTCTGCTGTGTGCTACTGGTTCGAAATAGAGTACAGGGAGCTATTTTTCAAATGCTGTGGTTGAAAAAGAGCTTTTATAGTAGCTCAGACCTGCCAATAATTTATCTTTCCCTACTAGCAGCTTCTCAGGAGTATAATCATTAGAGTTTGTATGTGGTACTATCTGGATCCATATATAATATTTCCAACTTCTGTTCCTACCCTGATAAACTCCAAGCTAATGATGTGAACCCTCAGTATCAATTTGACGAGGCACCGCTTGAGTTATAGCATGCACTGCAGCTTTTTCACCGTCTATGGCTAGATTGGGTTATTGTTTTTGGAAGTACAGCAGTGGGGATTCAGTTTGTAACTGAAGGGTTAATAGAGGAAGCTGACCTTCTGGTTGCTTGAGGACCAACCCTACCATTAGGCAGAGGGAGGGAGGGGACAGGCATGGTAGCTGGGTGATGGTGAATGTGCCACATGGTCTCTCCATAATCCCATAAGATAGTCTGTCCTCTGGTGCCATGAAGGACACTGTCTTGTCCCCATTGTTGGAAGTAAGATTTGACTTTAGGTTGTGTACCACCTTGAAATATTTTACATACAAATATAGTCCATGAATATGTTAATAAACCACCCGTTTCACTTGCTGCTTCTTATTTGCTTCAAGCAGTAAAATGTCTCAGGTTGGACCTGCAAAACTTCCATTTCAAAAAAAACCCCAAACCCATGCAACAGGCATGGGTAAACCCTTTTCAGCCTAAGGGCCACATTCCCCTCATGGCAACCTTTTGGGGGCCACATGCTAGCAGTGGGCGGGCGCAGTAGCAAAAGTGGGTGGTGCAGCAATTTTTAAGTCAACCTTTTTGCGCAGTAGGTGAATTTCCACGCCCAACTGTCTTCTATTCAGGCAAACTAGAAATGTTATCAGAGTTCAGGATCACGTCCCAAGAGGAAAGAAACACTCAAGGAATGTGCAAAGCACAGTCAGAAATGGGCATTGCCTGGGAAGAAGGGCCGTCTAATGGTAGGGTGCTATAGCATTTTCTTATGTCAGTCTTGGGACCTTACTGCATGTTGTAAACTTAGCTTCTCAATAGGAGAGCTTCAGGGCCCAATTTCACCCTTTTTTGTGCCTCATAACAGTGCCATTTTGAAAATCTGTAATAATAGTAGTAGTAGTAGTTGTAGTAGTAATATAATTTCTTAAGAGTGGTAGCCTGGGCTATGAAACATGCATTGATAGCTGTGCTTTCAGAAATGGCACACTTGCTTCTTGGTAAGGCTGTTGAGCTCCAAGCGCTTTCAATTAAATCCCTGTTCTGAAGGTTCTTGAACTCATTCCAAAGCTCATTTCCTACTTCATCAGGAAATTGTTTTGCTGCCTTATTGCCTAAGCTGCAAAATAATCCAGAGTTGGGGGAAAGGCTGGTGGAAGCACTTCTCTGGGGTGTCCTGAGCAGTCGGCACTGAAGGTGGGCCTGTAAGATTTGAAGAGACGCTTCTTTTTGTTGCGTAGATGCCCTTGTTTCTTGTTTCCAGTGAAAGAGTGAATTATGGATTAGAAATACTGCTATCCAAAGCAGATTTAAGTGCCCGTAGATGCACTCCTTAGAAAGCTTCCTGAGATTAAGTGATCAAATAAAACCATTGAAGCAGGAGAAATGCAATACCCATAAGATAAAATCTACTTACCCCCCCCCCCCGGGCAACTCATGGCTGGTTGAGTTCCATTTCAGAAGTCTTGAACAAAACATACAGTGCTTAAAGTTCTCCTAAATCCAAGCACACCGCTGCTGGATGAGTAGCAAGTAGTTTTGCACAGGAGTAAATTCTTCAGATTTCAAGTTCAATCACTGGGAGCAGGGATGGAGGAGAATGTCTCATTAAATATGAACCTATGAAATTTGCATTCTATAAAAGAGTGCATGAACCGAAATCCAGCCACTCTTTGAAATTCAAACGTCTCTGAATTTTGCAGTGCAAAATTTCATAAACTACGGTATGGTGTGCATAGAAAAATACATATTTCTAAAAAACATAATACAAAAATGCATAATCTTCAGGGAAATTGCTGTCCAAAAATGTGTATATTAGGTAAAGGTGCATTCAAACGTGTGTTTGGATAAATTAGCAGTAAAACGCTGACTAATCTGCATGAGGCCTATGTTTTGGAGCCTGAGTGGTGTACTTCCTGGGGTGTTGCACTAGAACCAGGGAAGACTAGGCTCAAAGCCACACTCAGCCATGAAACTCTCTGATTGTCCTTAGGCCAGCTGCACACTCTTACCCTAGCATACCCCGCAAGGCTGCTTCGATAATAAAATGAATGCAGTGGGGAGAAAACTTATGCTCCCCGGGGCCCCCATTTCTTTGGAGAAAGGTGTAATAAATGACATAACTAGTTGTGCAGAGTGAAGAAAATAGCAGCCAATCCCCAGAGGTGCTAATAGGTGGAACTGGAAAATTACTGGAAAATAGTTGGAAAACTATTATTTACTTCTTACAAATGCCAAAATAGGCTTCTAAGCAGTTTGCAAAATATGAAAATGAGCTACACAAACATTAAAATACGACCCTCAATAAATGGACAATAAAACAATGCTATTAAAACACAATTTAAAAAAAATCCCTTCCAGTAGCACCTTAGAGACCAACTAAGTTTGTTATTGGTATGAGCTTTCGTGTGCATGCTCATACCAATAACAAACTTAGTTTGGTCTCTAAGGTGCTACTGGAAGGGATTTTTTTATTTTGTTTCGACTACAGCAGACCAACATGGCTACCTACCTGTTATTAAAACACAATCACTTGACTTTGCTGGTCTGAGGAGTTTACTCTACCTAACCTGAAATACCTGCAGCATCTCCCAGGGGTGCCCCGGGTATGGATCCCTCACTTTTACCTCCTGGTATTGGCCTTTTAGCACTTGACTTATGGACACTTCCACAGCTGGGTGGCAAGTTTATGAATTGTACCTTCCACGTCTGGAACTGGGCCCTAAGAATATGAGTGCTGCTGAATATTCAGAGGGAGTTTGGCTTAGTGGTAAAGCATGTGCTTTGCATGCAAAAAGTTCTATGTTCCATTTCCCAGTATATCCAAGTAGAGCTGGGAGAGATCCTTGCCTGAAACCCTGGACAGCCGCTGCTGGTCATTATGCACAATACTAAATGAGTCAGTAGCCTGACTCAGAATTAGGCAGCTTCCCTATGTCCCTGAATTACTTACGCAAAAGGCTCATGCCATTCGAGCACTTTGCTTTCCACAGTGGGCATCCACGAAGCTCTCAAATAGTGCGTGAAGGCAATAAACCTCTCCTGTGGCTGTTCACCGGCTACCCCCTTGACAGGGGGGTGGAAATGGGGAAGAAAGACACATATTTTGCAAGCCAGCCTTTGCTAGCTATTGCGTATGCTGTAATTGGACTCTTTCGAGCCAGGCTGTCTAGGCTTGGCTGCATCCGCTGCGAGCAGACAAGTGTCAGCCCTTAATTCTATTCTGTCTGTGTCACTGAGCTACGACATCTCATCTCATCCTGTTATATGGAGACTTAAGAAAAGATAGAGGCATCAGAAAGCTGACAAGCAGCCACAGGGGCCTGAAACCACTTTGCTACTGATAACCTTCATTTTGGCTTCTTTGAGCAGGATGTGGAGATTTTTCTCTTCTGCATCCAGATAGGAGGAGGGTGTGTGTGTGTGTGTGTGTGTGTGTGTGTGTGTGTGTGTAAAAGGGCAAGACACACACTCAAGGGATGAGGACTGTTTTGCAGGTAGCTAAATGAAAGGCTGCGTGAGATCAGCTGCACAAACTGGATTCTCTTGTCTCTTGTTGAATCAAACTGCAAGTCCATCCAATCCAGCATCAAGCAGCATCTTCCTCATGCTGCTATACCCAGCAACTGATACTTGTTGGCACACTGCCTCTGAACGTGTGGATGGAATTGGGGCCATGGCTCAGTGCTAGAGCATCTGCTTTGCATGGAACAGGTCCCAGGTTCAATCCCCAGCACCTCCAGATAGAACTGGGAGAGAACTCATGCCTGAAACCATGGAAAACTGCTGGAAATAACACTGAGCTAGATGAAGCACTGTGGTCTGATTCAGCATAAGGCATCACCCCATGTTTCCTACCATGGCGGTCTGTGTTTAGCAACAACGACTACCAGTGGTTGCAGACGCATCTTCTCATGAAGAAGGCTCTGGGCTGATTCCCTTTGTGAGGGTGAATAGATTGTCAATCCTTTGTAAGAGGGATCCAAGTACACGTTGTAAACTCAGATTAAAGGTGGTTGTGCAATTAAAAGTGGATTGTTGCCCTACAACAGGGTTATCCAGTGTAGTGCCCTCCAGATGTTTATGGACTCCCGACTCCCATCAGCTCCAGACAGCATGACCAGTGGTTAGGGATGATCTTCATCTTGAGTACAACGACATCTGGAGGGCAACCCAGTTTGGCTTTTATTCCTGCAACGACACATTCCCTGTGCCTGGAAGACTGCCAGCACATAGGTTTTAGCCTGAAAAGGTAAAGGGACCCCTGACCATTAGGTCCAGTCGTGACCGACTCTGGGGTTATGATGGTCATCTCACATTATTGGCCAAGGGAGCCGGCGTGCAGCTTCCAGGTCATGTGGCCAGCATGACAAAGCCGCTTCTGGCGAACCAGAGCAGCACACGGAAACGCCGTTTACCTTCCCGCTGTAGCGGTATCTATTTATCTACTTGCACTTTGACGTGCTTTCGAACTGCTAGGTGGGCAGGAGCTGGGACAGAGCAACGGGAGCTCACCCCGTTACAGGGATTCGAACCGCTGACCTTCTGATCGGCAAGCACTAGGCTCGGTGGTTTAACCCACAGTGTCACCCGCATCCCATTTTGCCTGGTAGCCTAAGTTTAATCACAGAGCCTCATTCTGAATCTGTGCCTCTTCCCAATGTTTACTTAGACTTCAGAGGATGGGGAGGAGGAGATGGTTTTGGCAGCCTGTCTAGGTGGCTTTTTCCTTCACTCATTTGTAGAGAAATTGCAGAGACGACTCCTGGTTTTAAATATCTATTTTGTTTTTAAATAGAACCCTGAGACCCACCAAACAGGGCCAGACGTGAAGTGGTGGCTCAGGAGATGGAGCCCCTTAGCTCCTGTACGTTTTGAGCCAAGTACTGGGATGACCTTAATCCAATACAAATCTACATTTGACTTTTTTAAAAAAAACAGATCAGAGATTCTAATATTCAGACTAGAGTTGAATTACTGCAAATCAGAGATTCCAGGTCTCTAATTCAGAAGGGAGAAAGCCTTTTGTTGCTATTTTTAAACTCTTGCTGATCTACTGCAAATTATCCAGGGATCTTCCATGAGATCCTAATCTATCTTTTCCCTACCCCCAATCTGAAAAGATCAGGTGAGAGCTTTAAAGGACAAAGGATTCATGACTAAAAATTGAAAGGGTGTGAATCCATAGCTTTGGCTTCCTTGTGGCTTGAAACATATAGCACTTGCCTGCCAGCAATTCCTATATGACTTCATTGGTGTTAAATCTGAGTAGAGCTGCCTAGGATTGTGCTACAAGAGTTTCTCCAAGTATTACCATGAAGGCGAAAACTCTGTCGTCCAGCAATTGTAAGAAAAGCCTCATGCTGATCTCTTAAAATACAAGCAGTGCCTCTCTCTAGCACGACCCCCATCCCTTTTCTACGAATGTTGGCATGCATTTTAAAGAATAACATCCAAATTATTGGAAGACCAGTGTGAAACCCAGTGGTTTTGTTTCCCTGCTTCCTACCAGCATTGATAAGTGGTGGGGAGCTCTGTCTAAACTTCATCTGAAGCCTTAGATCAATACACCGTGGGCTTCTACAGGCATCGGCAGGAAGGAAAGGATACTTAACTTTAATCAGCCAACCAGGCATTTTGCTCTGGCTGCTCCCAGTTTCAGTTTTCTCAAAGTAAACACCAGCTAAATTTCTGGGCAAGTAACCACAGAGGCTGGGAGCTCCTAGCAGTGGTCTAATCTAATCTATATTAGGCCCTCTCTGTTTTCATTGTGGTTGGAGTAACTCTTCACATTTGGCACAATGTGCTTCCTTGCTAACGCTTGAAAAATTATCCTGTTCTCCCCCCCCCCTGCAAACTCCATCACTTTACAAGAGACACAGTAACTGATCTGGAAGAATATTCGTTCTTGCAAAAATAAATAAAAAAGTCTTGCATGAACACCCCCACCCACCCAAAAAGAGAGCAAATACAGCTATGTAACTGAAGTATTCCCTAAGCCATTTTTTATCCCTTAGCGTGTCACAAACAATTCATACAGGGAAGGCAGGCAACTTACATACATGCCAACCCTCATTCACTTTTCTGCTGCGAAAAGCCTCGTCTGTGTTTCATAAACATTTCACCGAAAAGGCTTTTGATTTTCTTATCCCAAAGGAACTGTCACTCCTCAGGTTGACTCCGCTCGAGGTTGCCATCCAGTATACTGCCTGTAAGTGGTGGTATTTAATCAGAACTCCCCAGTGGCATCTTTTACACAATTTAAAATAAATACTCTGTTGGCCAACTCATGCATTTAGCTTCTGCCTCTTCCTGAAGTCTTTCAGAGGGTAGAAATGTTTAAGGATCCCCAAAGCATTTTAATTCATCAGAGTCAAATCCAAAAATTCATTTTGGATTTTGTGTAAGATGCCTTTCGTACTTTTATAGAAAGGTGGAGTCATAAATTCAATTGTCATGCTACTAATAATGATACAGTGGTACCTCTACTTACGAATTTAATGCGTTCCGAACACACATTTGTAAGTTGAAAAAAATTGTAAGTCGAATCCCATAGGAATGCATTGGGAGAAAAAATTCGTAAGTCGAAGCAACCCTATCTAAAAATTCGTAAGTAGAAAAAAAATCTAAACTCCATCCAAGATGGCGGACGGAGCTCCATTTGTAAGTAGAAAAATTCGTAAGTAGAGTTATTTGTAAGTAGAGGTACTACTGTACTTAAAATCCCTAACATTGTGCATAGCGATGCTCACCAGAAAGCACCAAGTATAAAAGTTACACTTACCCATGAGACACTTCTCCAGGGTTCAAAGTAGGGAACAAAAGATGAAACAATAAGGCATCAGCAACAGAAATGAAGCAAAATCAATCAGATGTTTGCCATGAAAACCACTGTAGTTTCTTGTAAACGGCAGCGAGAGATTTTCAAGCTTTTTGTGTCTCTTGAGTGAGGCCATTGGTCTGCCTAGCTCAGTGTTCTCTGCATGGGCCTGCAGCAGCTCTCCAGGATTTCGGATGTTGTGCATTCCTAGCCGTACCTGGAGAATGCCAGGGATTGAACACAGGTGCTCTACTGCTGAGCTATGTCCTTTTAAACTGGTGGTTTCCTCTGCTGGGATCTTCAACGAAGTTGCCCCCACTTAGAAGTGGGCTTTTGTTCTTGGGAGCAGAACCTTGTGGCACAGTTGCTTCCCCCGATGTGGGAGGTTGTCCGTATGCCAAGTGGCGCTGCCACTTTGCTTTATCGTTTTCCCCCTTCCTTGGAAAAATGGTCTGGTAGAGTGTCTGAGAAAAGCAACCAGGCAAAAAGCCATGAAGTGCAGCTGGAGTCAATTTGCAATAGCATTTTTGGGGGGGGGCAGGAAGGGGAGAGCGAGGAAGTTAAGAAAGCACTTGGAGAGGTATGTGGTTGGTGCTGCATGCATTTTGCACCCAAAGAACAGAGGACCATCAAGCACCCAGCAAGAACTCTGTGGTCTCACTTGTCATTCATTCCTTGGGGGAAAAAACATTTTCTAGCAACTGAGCTTTCTTCTTTAACAAAGAAACACCAGCAAGTAGGATCTATGTAGCACGACTGTAATAATTGAGAGGGGATGCCTTGCATTGATACAATACAGTGGTACCTCGGTTTATGAACACAATTGGTTCCGGAAGTCTGTTCATAAACTGAAGCAAACTTTCCCATTGAAAGTAATGGAAAGTGGATTAATCCGTTCCAGACGGGTCCGCAGAGTACTCAACCTGAAGTGTACTTAACCCGAAGCATGGATGTAATTGGTCCTGAAAGTCTGTTCATAAACTGAAGCGTTCATAAACTGAAGCGAACTTTCCCATTGAAAGTAATGGAAAGTGAATTAATCCGTTCCAGATGGATCCGCGGTGTTCGTAAACCGAAATTTCGTAAACCGAGGTGTTCATAAACCGAGGTTCCACTGTAATCTGAACAAACTCAACCCCCTGTGTTGCAAAATGTAACACTCTACAAAAATGCAAACGCACAACACGCTGGCTAATAACTGTTAGTGAATATATAATTGGTTATGATATCATTCAAAATATACGATTAAGCCCCTTCAAAATGATGTATATACGGTATCATACAACACACCTCACAAAATATACAAGTAACTACAAGCAGTTATATATATCAGAGTCAAACAAATAATCAAACAGATCAATGAATAGCGAGAAACGCCAAGCCGTCTCTCAAAGGAAGACGTCTCACAAAAGTCTCAAAGGAAGACGTTTCTCAGAAGTCTCAAAAGGACAGTATATACTCTGCATATACTCTGATCTATATAACTACTCTATATACTTGTAGTTACTTGTATATTTTGTGAGGTGTGTTGTATGATATATACATCATTATATATTCACTAACAGTTATTAGCCAGTGTGTTGCGCTTGCATTTTTGTAGATTCTTGCATTGATATAGGCTAGGGGGTGTCCTACATGGTGCACTCCAGAGCTTGCTAGACTACAGCTCCCATCATCTCTGATCATTGTCCCTGCTGTTAATGGGCACCATGTTGGCTACCCTTGATAAAGGCAATCCGCTGCTTATTCAGGATGCTGGCCTTTTTCAGGTGGAGATGGTGACAAGTAAGGCTGTTTGTCCTTGAGGTTTGCGGTCTGTTCTTGTTTTAATTTATTTTATCTCGAATGGTTTTAAAGCCAGTTGGATCAGCTGTTAATGATAATTGCCACATGCAAGCAAGGAACATATCTGTTTTTATCTGTTTTACTCCTGCGTGGGCTTAAAAAACCACATATTTTAAATGGAGGACAGGCGATAGGGGAGCAGCTGTTTTGGCTCAGCATTTTTAACTGATGAGAAATGTTTAGACGTCCATCTTGACTGAAGGGTACTCCGCAGTTATTACATAAGCACAGGACTACAGTGCTTCAGATAAAGTGCCCAGAACTCCTTTGCCAGATTTAGTCCAGAAATCTGTGTTGGACTATTGTGACTTGGCAAGGAAGATGCAGGTATTGGCAAAGCAGTTGTGGAAAGATAAAGTTAATAATGTCTTACATGGACAGCCCTGGAGATGCCTTATCCCAAGTAAGAGGTTTTGCTACATATTCCTTTAATGAAAGCTTAGCTAACTGGTCGGTTGATCTGGACTTGCTAGGAAGTGATATATATGCTCCCAGGCAACTCCAGCTTAATCCATCTAACGGTCATCCATGTACAATGAGCATCTTGACATAAAAGACTTGGCTGCAACAGAGACTGAAAGTTTCTCAGTCTGGGAACTTTTGTATGACCAGTGTCTCCTGTTTAAACAAACAGCAGAGCAGGCCCGGCTCGCCCATTGACTCTAGTGGTGCAACGCACCACGGCGCCTGGGCAATCAGGGGGCGCTGAGGGGCGCCCCAGCAAGTGGAAGAGTTTCTCGGCGGCCTCCTTTTTCCCTCCACCAGCCGCACCGCAAGAGCAGGGAGGGAAGTGAGCGGAACAGGGGCACTAGGACCCTGTTCCGCTCTGCAGCGCCAGGGTCATCCCTCACCCTGGCGCTGCGTTTCATTGGTAGAGGTGACGCCACATGGCAGCACCTCTACCAATGAAACGCAGCGCCCTGTTGGCGGGAAGGAACCCGGCATGGCCCGGCCTGCCCAGGCACCCCGCTCCGCTGGGAGAAGGGAGGAAGGCTGCGCGGGGCAGCGGTGCCCCCTCCCCCACTCAATCCGGCGGCATCGGACAGGCAGGTGGCCTCTGGCACAGCGCGGCCCTGCTGTGAGGTGTGGGGGCCGCCGTGAGGCTCCCGCCGCCCGGCACGCCAGGTAAGAGTTTTCCTTTTTAAAAAAAAAGAGTGGGGGGGGCGCGCCCGAGGGATCCCTGCACCAGGGCGCCCAATGACCTTAAGACAGCCCTGCAGCAGAGGGTATGTTTAGTAGAATTGACACATTAGAAAAGGAAGTTTTGGCTTTGAATGCCATAATTGGTACACTGGTTTGGTTAGAGGAGATAGGAATTCTAACTGTAGCCCATAGGTGACACCTACCCACACAGAAACTGAGTTTATTGATGGTTTGAAGATACATCAAAGATGGAGATACATAGGTCTGAGTTCACCAAATCCCTATCAAATTCAGTAGCCAAACAATTAAATTTACACCTATCAAGATTGGAACTTGAACTCAGAAACCTGCTTTTACGCCAGTATGCATGTTCATGAGACGGACTTGGAGGAGTCGTTTCCCATTTTGTCTCTTTACTCCTTCAGATACAAGGCTACTGATAGGGGATGAGTATGGTAATAATCCACTTGCTACATTCCAAGGAAATGATCTGGGTCTGTCACCTAATCTAATTTGTACAAGCTGGCGTCTTTCGATGGAACTCTGAAGGCTTCGGGGCAGCACTCCACATTTCCTGCCCTACAGCACAGATGGGAGGAAAAGGCAGCGAATGATGGCTAAAAAAACATACTTTGAAAGCTTGTGAATGAGGGGGGTCGTCATTCATAACTGACCAGTGGAAAAACCCAGCAGAATAATTAAAACAGAATCTGAACTGCAAGCAGGAATTCAATCCATTGTAGGGGTTTCCCTGGTTTTAGGAAATGGTTTACGTTGTAAATGCCTGTCTAATTTTGGCTAGAGAGCTAACCTTTCAGGATCCTGATGTATGGGATAAATTCTGGTCTCTAATTCATATGTTCACTGACAGAGAGCTGTTTTTCAAATTAAAAGGTGGTCCAAATAACCTGTACTGACTAGAGAAAGGGAATCACAGTCTGGAAAGGAGAAGAAAGTTATTGAGCTATAAGAATCCTGCCTTTGTCACCTATCCAAATAATATCCAGATACATTCCAATAGACAAGAAAGGAATATTAGTTATATTGGCCTGAATGGAGGTATTGGAAGAAACATCTCCAGGTTAGAGGCCTCAAACTCCTACCCTGCTAGCAATCTACTTTCCAGAGATCAAAGGGATTATCTGTTACCAAATGCTCAAGATAAGCCCAAGGACTATAGGTAATTATAGAAAAGCAAATTATGATACCTTCTGCTCCTCTCTAAGGTAACGTAAATGACTAGAAAACATCTAGAAAGGTCTTAAAACTCTTTCTTGGAACCGGGGTGGGTGGTGGGTGGGAGGGATAATAAGAAGGCAGAAAAGAATATTATTAGGAATCTTTCTTTTCTGTGTGAACATCTTTTGGGGTAAGGTCATCATTATTATTTAAACAGCGATTTAAAATGCAACTTTAAAACCAGGTTAAAACAATCTACGAATGAAGTGATAAATGAACCAGTCAGTGTCTCTTTCGTTTGTGTTGATATAGATTCTCTCTCTCTCTCTCTCTCTCTCTCTCATAATCCATTCCAACGCTTGGATTATTTTTTAAAAAAATTGTTGTTTTTAAACCACACATGAAAATTTGCATACTTTAAGATTTCCATATAGTATGAACATTAAAACATATAAACAGCAAAAAAGTACATCTACTAGCTACATAAATTAGATAGGATACTTATGTACGAATTTTGTTGCCCAACCACCAAAGCTCTCTTAGGTCAGGATAGCCAGGGCTGGGGGCTGAAAATCTTACAAAATCCCATTTCTGCCCACTTGTGAGCCAAACAGAGATATCTAAAATTAGGAAGTTTTCGTCACCGGGGCTTGGCAGAGTTGGGCGAGGATGATGGGTGTGCCGTGTGTCATTAACAGAACTTTGTTTGGCTAATGATATATTTAACAGAATGATTCAGATCAGGGCTGCTAGCATCTGTTTGCAGAAAGTAGAGGGGCCCCATTTCCTAACCTTATTACAAAAAAAATCAAGAAAATCTCTTGCTATTAATGCCTCGGTTTTGATAACTTTTAAAAGCATAACTATTAAAACTAATTGGCTGATCACCACTTTGGATGCTGCTGCTAATAGGTTTCTCTTTTTTTATTCCGCTGGAATGCCTGATGGCTGCTACGAAAGGAACGTGCACAGCTTGTAAAAAGCCCACAGTTACACACACTGCATTAAAACACACACATGCGCACACAAAAGGGGTGGCCATGTTGCTCTATTAAGAAAACAACCAGCAACAGCTCTAAATTTCACAGTTGGGCAATCTATTACAGTGGTACCTCGGGTTACAAACACTTTGGGTTACAGACTCTGCTAACCCGGAAGTAGTACCTCAGGTTAAGAACTTTACCTCAGGATGGGAACAGAAATCGCGCGCTGGCAGAACGGTGGCAGTGGGACGCCCTATTAGCTAAAGTGGTACCTCAGGTTAAGAACGGCTTCAGGTTAAGAATGGACCTCTGGAATGTATTAAGTTCGTAACCAGAGGTACCACTGTACAGTGGAACCTCGGTTTATGAACACCTCGGTTTATGAATTTTCGGTTTATGAACGCCGCGGACCCATCTGGAACGGATTAATTCATTTTCCATTACTTTCAATGGGAAAGTTTGCTTCAGTTTATGAACGCTTCAGTTTATGAACAGACTTCCGGAACCAATTACACCCATGCTTCAGTTTATGAACACTTCAGTTTAAGTACTCCGCGGACCCGTCTGGAACGGATTAATCCACTTTCCATTACTTTCAATGGGAAAGTTTGCTTCAGTTTATGAACGCTTACTCCGCGGACCGTCTGGAACGGATTAAATCACTTTCCATTACTTTCAATGGGAAAGTTTGCTTCAGTTTATGAACGCTTCAGTTTATGAACAGACTTCCGGAACCAATTGTGTTCATAAACCGAGGTACCACTGTATATACTTTGGGAAGTTGTTGATTTGTCTGTTCTCTAAGCATTTGGACGTCTTACAATGAATTGTGCATAATGCCTCCTGATGTCATTTTGAAATCAATATGGCGGACTTAGAACATTTCAAAATGGCGCCATTTTGAACCACCAATTTCAAAAAACTTTTTTATTTGTTAGCATTGCCAAGCAGCGTTTGGTACAGTACCTTTACCAGGGACAACTAGAACTTCACAAAATAGTGGCAAGGTCTTGAGTTTATTTAGCAAAGAAGAGAGGGGGAGAGACCGTGTGTGTGTGTGTGTGTGTGTGTGTGTGTGTGTGTGTACACAAAAAAAGGCACCAATTAGGCTGAATGTTATAGCGATAGTGTCAGTTTTTAGACACTGTATCCGCCCTACTCCTTAAGCAAAACAGGGAGAGACCCTAGCCCCCGATCTGAAAACCTGGAGAACTTCTGAGCTAGATATGCCCAAGAGTTTGACTTGTTATAAGGCAACTTCCTACGTTTCCATGATGGCTCCATGTATTTTAACAATATAGCTGTCAGACTGATGTAGAAATGGCACACGACTGCATTCCTACCCGCTGAAGGCCCAGCTTCAGTCTCCCTTCCCCCATACATTGCCTTGTATTCCACGCACCACCTTCAAAAAGTCTCAAAATACAAATTAAAGGGAGTTCCTCTTTCCTTTTCCTCGTTCATGCTCGTTCGTTTGATCGCTAGATTTGGGAGAGATGAGCAGAAATCTCGAAGCTATTTAAAAGGATTAGAGCTGGCCTGTGGGGGTTTTAGCAGAAGAATTAGCCAGCGGAAATCATCTTTTAGTGCATGGGTCGGAAAGCAAATGGGTGGTATTTTAGCCTACATTTTGTAGGAAGCCCAAGACACGGTTTCCTTTGTCAGCGAGTCTGATTTGATGAGGCTCTGCCACTCTTGAGTTCTGACCTGCTCTTGGGTATGATTGCTGGCAGCTTAGCAGCCTGTGTGTTCGGTGGAAAACAGAGAGAGGCACAATATTCTTGGGAGGAGGGCAGATGGAGACTAGGAGGCATAACAAGGAAAGGGGACATTGTGCTCAAACTCCCTGTGGTGGTTACAGGTAGGTAGCCGTGTTGGTCTGAGTCGAAGCAAAATAAAAAAATTCCTTCAGTAGCACCTTAAAGACCAACTAAGTTTTTATTTTGGTATGAGCTTTCGTGTGCATGCACACTTCTTCAGATACACTGAAACAGAAGAGCCAAACCCTTATGTATATTCAGAGGGTGGTGGGGGTGGGTGGGAATGGGTGATGGGCTGATAATGTTTTGTTGGGAGCCGGCCAGAGTGGCTGGGAGAACCCGGCCAGATGGGCGGGGTATAAATAATAAATTATTATTATTATTATTATTATTGGAGTGGTAAACCTGTTGATGGCTGTTAACGACTGCTGATGACTGCAATAGGTCCTGCGGGGGGGGAGCAAGGGCTGAGGCCCTAAAGAAAGCTTGATCATGCATAATGAGATAAGAATCCTATGTCTTTGTTCTTCCCTGTGGTGGGAAGCTCACTGCCTGGAGGCTGGTTTTAACATGCCCCAACCCAAGATGGCACAGTCACCCCTGGGACAATAGCAGTTCACAAACCAGTGTGTGTTGAATGAAAGCACCCATATGAAGAACCACCCACCTTGTGCTGCAAAGCGTCTTTACCCGTCCCGTCCCCCCCGGGGAGCATATTCTGAAAGGGCACCTGTTCACTGTGTAAACGGCAACAACTGAAGCATGGCCTTAATGTAATGGCATTTCCATACAACTTTTGGAGTCCATGTGTATGTTTGTCCAACCCTCCTGCAATTATTTTTTGGTTTACAGCCAATCTCATATGCTGGCCTCGGACAAGGCAAGGGGGGGGGGACACAAAAGTCCTGCCCATTCCCTGCTCAGGAATTTGGGTGGGGTGGGGGTGCCACCCATGCGCATCTCAGCATTTGCAGTTATAGCAAGAAACTTGGTTTAAGAGAAAAAAAGCAAAGCGAACAACAGGATACCTGAGCATGAGACCATGTAGTGTGTGTGTGTGTGTGTGTGTGTGTGTGTGTGAGAGAGAGAGAGAGAGAGAGAGAGAGAGAGAGAATGAATGAATACCCACATCCCTGCTTTTGTCTTTCATAACATTAAGTTCATTGGCAGAAGTTGTGCCATATGGAGCTAAATCATTCATCGTTCATCATAACTGGAAGCATTAATATTCTTAACACAAAGGACCACATCCTCTGCCAAGAGACTGTCCTTTCTGTGTATGTACATATATACTGTGGTGGTGGAATGCAGGCAGTTCTAGGAGGGGAAGAGCCTGTTTTCATCTGGTTTCAGCCAGGTCCTCAGCTTTTGCTCTTAGGAAGTGAGGTAGCTTTTAGCAGCCCATGCCAAGGATTCCATTGCAGTAGCAAACAGCTGAAGAGTGAGAGAGAGAGAGAGAGAGAGAGAGAGAGAGAGAGAGAGAGAGAGAGAGAGAGAGCACCCTTTTGGCCACTGAAATACAATACTGACAGTGTTGGGAAGTAGGACTTCCAACGTTATCTCCCGCAGAGTTGGTTGCTACATGGGGAACTGCACAAAACATCTTGTTTGTTTATTAGATTTATAAACTACTTAATCGAAAACCTCTCTAAGCAATGTACAAATAACACTGGATGCAAGACACTGCTAAAATGCACTGTCCAATTAAAAACAAACGAACTTAAACAACGCATAAAAACAAATACATGTAGAACCGTTGTGACAATAATTAAAAAAGATAAACTCATTAATACAGCCCAGGTAGCAGGGTGCTGTCCATGAAAGCAAATCCTACAAAACATTTATTAGTCTTGAAGTGTGCTTTACTTTGGGCATGGCAGGTATAGCCTCACCTGTTTTCTACCTGCAAAGCTGGTTTTAGTTACCCTTCTGACATGGAAACTGCAGTCCCATTATATGACAGTGTACCTGGTGTTTTCCTCCCACCTCTTAATTTCTTTTTTAGAAACCTGACATGTATAACCATCATGTCAGGACTTCACAGCGCAGTAAATGCCTTTTCACATCGCCTAGGTCTAGGAACTTCCTGTGTTTGACTATGCGGTTCACGTTGCGGCTGCAATGGGATCGCCTTACTGTGATGCAGTGGTGTCTGCTGAAGCGGACAAAAGGAGCACGTTGCCTTTCTAAAAATAAAACGCTTTCCCCTGACTACTTCATTTTGGGGAGAGAGGAGAGAGAGAGAGAAAAAACAGCACATCGGCATATTAAGAGACTGCTTTTTACCAGAATCAGAAACTCTGGCCTTAAAAAAAAGCCAAGGTTTTATTTTCACCTTCTGCCTTGCAAACTACTACTTTTTTTTGGTATAACAGCAGTTGCATTTCTTGGTTCTTGTCAAGCTGTAACTTCCACTTGCCTGCTCCCAGCTGCAGCATGTCTCCAGGTACTTAAGGGGGGCGGGGTTGGGGAGCTGAGAAGTGCTGAGCAATCTGTGGTGATGGAGGCAAAAGAAAAAACCCCTCAGAAGCGGAGGAGACAAACCTTGAAATAAGCAGTTCTTGGGAAAGGCATTTAAGCCTCACACCAGTCAGTTTGTTTTGTTCTAGTCAGGATTGGCACCTGCCACTCATCTGTCTGGCTGCTCCCCCCCCCCAGCTTGCAAATACATCTTAGGGAACCATCACAGTAAGTCATATCTAAAGTTTGATGGGGCTGTAGCTCAGTGGTATAAAGCACCTGCCTTTGCATTGCAGAAAGCTTCAGGTTCAGTCCCTCACTGTAGGGGCAATCTAACTAGAAGACAATTGTATTTCGAGGTGTTTAGTGATCTGACATGGCCATTTCTTCCTGCCAGGGACGCGGGTGGCACTGTGGTTCTAAACCACTGAGCCTCTTGGGCTTGCCGATTGGAAGGTTGGTGGTTCGAATCCCCGTGACTGAGTGAGCTCCCATTGCTCTGTCCCAGCTCCTGCCAACCTAGCAGTTCGAAAGCACACCAGCGCAAGTAGATAAATAGGTACCGCTGCAGTGGGAAGGTAAACAGCATTTCTGTGTGCTCTGGTTTCCGTCACGGTGTCCCGTTGCGCCAGAAGCGGTTTAGTCATGCTGGCCACATGACCCGGAAAGCTGTCTGTGAAGAAACTCTGGCTCCCTCGGCCTGAAAGCTGAGTTCCACAACCCCATAATCGCCTTTGACTGGACTTAACCGTCCTGGGGTCCTTTACCTTTACCTCTTCCTGCCTCTTTTTACTTCCCCTCTATCTCTTGTTCTGCTCTTTGGTGGCTGAGAGCAGCCTATAATGTATAATCTGGTGGAAGGAAGAACTGATAATGCAGGGAACTGTCTGACCTTCTTTGATGTTAGACATTGTATGGAGGAACGTGGGTTATTGGAAGAGGGGGTTAGCTAATTAATAATCAGCACTAGCTATTCCGGCAAGGCACATAGGCTAACAGACTTGGTTTGCTATAAATCAGATGGTGTTGGGCAGGACTTCTGTGCAACTCGTGTACAAACTCATGGCCGGAGGGTCGTAAAACCTGAGACCACCTGGGGGTGTCACTTTGCCACTTCTCGAGGGCTTCCCAGGGGCAGATCGAAGTCCTTGCTTGGTAATGTATATAATGCTTGCTGTTTAGACCCAAACCTTCAATCTTCTCACTTACCTGTGTTTGTATTGCTTCTGAATCTCATTAAAAAGAACCACCTTACATCTCCAGGTAGGGGTGGGAGGGGCTCCCTGCCTGAAACCCCAGAGAGCTGCTGCCAGTCAGTGTAGACAGTACTGAGCTAGATGGGCCGGTGTGCTGCCATTTGGGACTCTTTAAAGAAAAGGCGAATAAAAGGTGATATGCTAGAAATTTATAAAACTATGCATTGCATGGAGAAAGTGGGGGGAGAAAAAAAATTAAAATCAATTAAAACTAGTATTTTTTTAAAATCAAAACTAATTAAAATCAGCAGATAGCTAAAAACAGAAATTATTTGCAGCGTACTGCAGTTTGTGAGGACTCCTGCTCTCTCTTCCTTGCTCCCCCCTGTCAAACTAGATGCTGAATAGCATTATCTCTTGCAAAATAAAAAAAATTCCTTCAGTAGCACCTTAAAGACCAACTAAGTTTTTATTTTGGTATGAGCTTTCGTGTGCATGCACACTTCGTCAGATACCATTATCTCTTGTTTTTGTAAGACATGTTTTCCCTGTGAAAACAACTCTTCAACACAAGGAGAGTGTGCCAAGTACATTACTTTGAACCTTTCATTATACTTGAACTTGGGGCCATCCAACGAAGCCGAACGTTGGAAGTTGCAGGTTCTGACATACACCTGGGCACCCAAAACCGGCTCTGCTTCTTCTTCCCCTTGTCACAGAGGTGACTTTCAGCCAGAGAGGTAAAATATATGATAATTTGCATTCTCTTCTTGTTCGCTTCCTACCTCATCTGGCTAATGGAAACTGTATGGAAGGGAAGAACGCAAAGGTAACATGCATTAGCTTGAAAGCACAGGTCACAGGACACCCAGGCGCATGCAAAAGCAGTAAAACGTTGCAGAGAAATGAAAGTTGACTTAGTGGGGTTAGAACATTTTAACGCAGCAGTGTTAATTTCCATGTTTAAACCTGAGGGAGACCTTTTGATCTGAGCAGCCTTTTGACAAGCCCTCTGCCCCTCCTTCCACAATCATATCCTATTGCTGCAAATGGATGGATGTGTAATTATCGGAGGTGGCATTTCCTAGTTACTGCAATAAAGCGTTTGCCCTCTCATGTTAAAACACCTGCATTTTTGCTTTCTGTTCTCAGAATTGCATACTTTGGCATAGGGCCCTGATTTGAGACTTCAGGTGACGAGGTGACGGATTTCTGGTGTCTTTATTTTATTGTACTCTTAGCCGAGGGATTCACTGACTGGCCTGTTTCATTACGGTAAGCCATGGTTAGGAGTATGAGCAGAGCCTGGGGGCTTAGCTGTAGTTCACCCCAAAGCTGAAGAGCTGCAAAAAATGCAAACCACTCTGAAGGCTCATCTGTTCTTCCTGGAGCTTTTAACTATTTGGTAAATTAATAAGCCAAAGTTTAAGCAGTTCTCTGCCATACATTTCAGTGTTAACTATGGTTTGTGTTAACCATGGTTAAGCACTGTGTATGAACCACACCCCTATCTCCAACCTGACCCCCTGCCTTTCCCCCTTAAGGGCCTAAGATGATGAGGAAGTTTGTTCTATATTCTTAAGAATATAAAAGAACCCCCCCTCCCCGGCACTTACAGGTGTGCGAAAAAAGAGAAAGGAACATTATATTGGTGAAGGAAAGCATTACTTCACTTCTTAGTCTTAAGGGGGCAGGGTGTCCCTTTTTCACATCAAATGAACATTTTAACGATTAACAGCCAAGTCTTCTTTGGAGCTCTTGACCTGAGGCCAGAGAAAATGAGAGGCTAGAATCTAATCTCTCTTTCCTTTCCCACTCATCCACCCACCCCATCTGCTTCAAAGGAGGCGAAACTCAAAGCATTAAGGATTTGCTTCAACACCTGTTAGGTTACTCAAGGGGGAAAACACACACCACAGAGCCTTTTCTCTTCCTCCTCCTCCTCCTCCTCCTCCTCCTCCTCCCGATGATTAAGAAGAAACATATGGCAATCCCAGGGAATGGAAACGGATGCCCATTTTGCCTGTCTAATCAATCAGACTTGTTAACGATCGATCAGTGCTGTTGCCTGTGTGATTGATAAATAATAGTGCCCAATGCCCATCAAGTTTTTATTTTGTGTGTGTGTTTAATGTAATAAGGTGCTCTGGCTTAATTAATGTGTGTGCATTGGCTAGGATTGACTTTGAGAGCCGGGTGGTGTTGCGATTAGAGTGTCCAGCCAGGGTGTGACAGACCAGGGTTCAAAAACCCCACCAGGGGTCACCTTGGTATCTCTCAGGCTCCCCAACTGGACAGGGTTGTTGTGGGGCAGAAAATGGAGAAAGCAAGTGTATGCATGTCACCTTCTGCTCCACGGAAGAAAGGTGGGATGATATACAAGCGGTAATACATAAATAAATAACAAATAAAATTTATAATCGGTGGCACATGCTCCCATGTGTGTGCGCACACAAACTCACTCTCTTTATGTGCTTATACGTGCTGGTGGTTTAGGTCCTCCTGGCATGTCTATTTACTCTGTACCTCACATTGCTATTGTGAGGATGCAACGAATGGGGTAGACACATGCACACTGCCTTGAGCTCCTTGGAAGAAAAGCAGTTGGCAGAGCATCTGCTTTACATCCGGAATTTCCATCTGCGCTGGGAGAGATTCCTCGTCTGAAGGCCTGTAGAGCCACTGCCAGTCAAAGTGGACAGTACCAAGCTCCTCAGTAGACCTAGAGGCATTGAGTTACCGGCCCTGATTCTCCAGGGAACATTCATAATTGTTTCTCTGCAGCCGCATCATGCTTTCTGTCTCACACATCCTCAAGTGTAGGAAGAATAGGTGTAGTCTGGGGGAACCAGCCTTGTGGGTATCCTGCCTAGCCCTCACCTTGGAGAGTCAACCAGACACCCCATTGCACCAGAAGACAAGGCCTCCTGAGTGCAGTGCCAAGGATCCCCTTGATGGGCTCTCTGGGCTAACACCTGATGAAGAACTTCTGCAAAGAGGTGGAGCTGGAGCAACAGCCCCTCTCCCCAGTCCTTGAGAGCGCCGTTGCCAAAAACTTTGTGTCTGGGTGCAGTATGCACCGCTAGACCCAGATTTAAGCAATTACTGATGACCCCTCGCTTCCAGCAGTGTGGTTTAGGAGGCCAGAGGTTTTCCTCTGAGCCTTCCAGGTGCTGGAAACAATCCAGATCTCTGGCTGTCCCTGTGGTTTTGACCTTAGGCTGTTTCCTGACTTTATCACTGTGTCATTTTTTGGAGGTAGACAGATTCTCTGTGCTTGACCTTGGTTTGCTTGGACTGTGTCATATCTGCAGCCCTGCTCCCATTGGTGAGTACCTTGCTGAGAGGCTTGTATTTCCTGTAACCGGATCTCTAGCCCCTGGCAGTAACACCCAGAACATGACAGCGAGCCACATTTGAGCTAGATTTTAACACTCCACTGCTGCTCAAAGCTATCCCAGCCTAACACGCCTGAAAAGGACTGATGTCAGGGTAAAATTTGGGGAAGGAGCAGTCTAGATCTTTTGCCTGCCAGAAAGCAGTACCAATGTGGGGAATCTGAAGTATGTCCTCTGCTTTACTAGTAGTCTGTTGTTAAGAGAAGGGTGGAAAAAAATACATATATCTTAACTCTGAATTCAGCATTCGTACCCTGCCAACACAACACTGCTTATCAGCTAAAACATATGTTAAGCTTGGCGCTAAGTGTATCACCTGGTCGCTCATTTAATTAAAAGTGTTGTCCTTTTGAGGGAGGTGCTGGTGACCTGCTGTATATACATGCAGGTGTGGATGCATACACATAGGCAACGTAGAACTTCAGTTTGAATAAAACAGCTTCGTGGAGCGAATGAGGCGGCTCAGAAGCCCGTGTCGCCATCATTCTTGGGACCATGGGCACATTTGCAAACTGGATAAACTCTCGTCGTCACAACCTGCGCTGCAATGAAATACACCCTGCAAGCTGTTCTACTGTCTACAATAAAATTCTTCTTCGGAGCCTAATTTCAGAAAGCGGGGAAGATCTTGTAGGTGCCCCAAGAAGGCTTCTATGGTCCCACGTGCAGCTGTGCTATCTAAAGGGAAGGGAAAGAACGCTGGGCAACTGAGATGGAACGCAAAGGTGAAGCTGCTTCTGTTTCTTGTGAAATTCTCTCAAGCTTTGGGCGGGAGTACAAGGGGAAGGAAGGAGGGAGATGCTGTGATAGTGGATTTTCTGCAATGGCAAAGGACTGGGCTAGATTGTGAGATACCTCAAAACTCTTAATTGCATGAATGGGACAAATGCAAGATCAGAGACCCATCTGTAGGGAGCCGTCTTATACCGAGTTCAGACCGTTGGTTTATCTAGCTCAGTATTATCTACACTGACATGAAGCAGTTCTCCAAGATTTCAAACAGAGTGTCTGTCTCCCAGCCCTAGCTGGAGATGCTACGGTAGGAATCGAACCTGGGACCTTCAGCATGCAAAGCAGATGCTCTGCCACTGAGCTACTGCCCTTCCCTAATCCATAGTGTACCAGCGTTCTGGATGAGGTCCAGCTGCATCATTTTCTGTTGATACTGCTTTTTGCTCCAGTTACAAATGCCTGCTCCCTATTTATTGCCTTTATATTCCCCATACCCAACAGGGCTTAGAACCAAGAACTTGGTCTAGCTCAGGCATGGCCAAACTTGGCCCTCCAGCTGTTTTGGGACTATAGTTCCCATCATCCCTGACCACTGGTCCTGTTGGCTAGGGATGATGGGTGTTGTAGTCCCAAAACAGCTGGAGGGCCAGGTATGGCCATGCCTGGCTCTAGGTGGTTGACTCAATTGAAAAAGACAACCCAGTTTTGAGCACTGCCTGTGAAGTCCTGTAGTTGAACACTTTCAGGGCTCAGTCCCTCTTGCCCCCACAAAAACGACAGCTGAGAAGAATTTCAGTTTGGAGATGCATTGTGTTTCAACTCATGCACCAAGTAGCCACCCCAGTCACAGAGAAAGCTCCCGTTATATGGAGACACTGCCCACAGGCAAAACAGCTCCCTTCAAAGCTCTGTTCTTAGGGCACATGACATATTGCTGCAATTTCAGAGTTTCTCTTAACTGTAGGCATCTATCATTGGTGTGGCCACTTCTTCACAAGCTTTTTCATAAGTAGCTGGTCAAGTGGTTTGGCTAAAGCTTGAGGAACAGGCTTGCGGAGATTAATTCTCCTCCTTGAAACTAGATTGTCAGGTAATCCCAACAGCACTCAAGCCACTCGTGATTCCCAACCCAGTGCTTTTGGCTTCTTCCAGGGGGTACTCAATGGTGCGCAGTACTGGCACCTCATTTTGCTGTTGTTAAAAGTGTGGCACTTACTGTAACAACTTCATGGGGAGTACCTTCACCTCTTTATCTAGAAAAAAAGCACTGCTATTGCCTGTGACAGCATAAGTAGAAAAAAGCCATTGTGCCCAGAATGTACATCTAATCTTTGCTTAAGTGACTTTTAATGAAGCCAATTTTTCTTTACAAAAGTGCACAAAAGTACACCTTTCTAGAGGTTCTGCTATAGCCGCTTACCTTGCTGAAAAGGCAAGCCTTCATTTTATACTGTAAATCAGCTTGCTTCTTAAGCAGCACGAGCCGCTGCACCAAAAATACAAAGAAACCTCTTGTTCTTCCCCCATGCATGTAAGTTGGATGCTGAAGGCTATTGGAGCCATGTGTTTCCAGGATAGCAAGAGGTTAGTTCCCTCTTCAACATAGGAATATCAAATGCAAAAGTCTGGATAGACAAGGAAGGACCCGGTCAGCGGTAATGCCAAACCGGTTAATGGACAAGCTACGTAGGTGAAAGGATAGTCAAAACAGAATGGATGGTGATAATTTGGTGCTGAGAACTAGCTGAGCTTTAGCAATGGAGCTTTAGCGACGGGGCCCTCATTGAGCAACCCCAGTTAAGGAGGATTCCTGTTTGCCAAGTTATAATTACTTTTATCTCTCCATGCTCTGTTTACTGCAGTCATTTTATTGGTACCGCATAGTAACAACATTTAGTGAGGAGTATAAAAATTCTGCAATGCTAGGCGCCTTTCTTTATTCACAACATTCTGAAGAGCTGGGGGGGGGGCATGCTAGGAAAATGTTTAGATTGCACTGCATTGAAGTGTTTTGGCTGGGTTCTTTAAAATGCAGCTTTCTAGGCAGGAGCAAAGTATCCTCCACCCTCCCCTCCCTTGCCATGCAGCTAAGGATTTGCAGGGAGCAAATGCTGTTATAATGGCAGCCTTGTGTTGACAGTTCCAGAAGCCTCTTCATTTCTCTGAAGAGGAGATTAGTATTAGGCTATACTGGAATAATCCCAGGTACCAACAGTTTCAGTGCTGGTACCTAACACAGGACTGTGGCCCTTCCAGGTTTTACTGGATTACAACTGACATCACCCCTAAATATCAGCTGATGACAGCTGTAGTCAAACAACATCTGGATCAACGAAAGCTTTAGACAGTTGAGTTTCAGTCAATAGCGGATACAGTGGTACCTCGGTTTATGAACACAATTGGTTCCGGAAGTCTGTTCATAAACTGAAGCGTTCATAAACTGAAGCGAACTTTCCCATTGAAAGTAATGGAAAGTGAATTAATCCGTTCCAGACGGTCCGCGGAGTAAGCGTTCATAAACTGAAGCAAACTTTCCCATTGAAAGTAATGGAAAGTGGATTAATCCGTTCCAGACGGGTCCACGGAGTACTTAAACTGAAGCGTTCATAAACTGAAACATGGGTGTAATTGGTTCCGGAAGTCTGTTCATAAACTGAAGCGTTCATAAACTGAAGCAAACTTTCCCATTGAAAGTAATGGAAAATGAATTAATCCGTTCCAGATGGGTCCGCGGCGTTCATAAACCGAAAATTCATAAACCGAGGTGTTCATAAACCGAGGTTCCACTGTACTAGCTATCCACTAGCAGCATTAGGAACCTAAGGAGAGCCTGCTGGATCAAGCTGAAGGCCCATCTAGGCCAACGTCCTATTTTCACAGTGGCCAACTAGATGCCAACGGGAAGCCCACAAACTGATTACAAGAGTACTCTTCTCCCACTTGTGTTTCCCAGTGAGTGACATTTAGAGGCATGGTGCTTCCAACAGTAGAGGTAGAACAGAACTATTCTGGCTGTTAGCCCTTGATGGCTTTTTCCTCCTCCACGAGTTTCTCTGATCCTCTTTCAAAGCCTTCCAAGTTGGTGGTCATCACTACATCTGGAAGAAGTACAGTCATACCTCGGAAGTTGAACGGATTCCATTCTGGAAGTCTGTTTGACTTCTAAAACGTTCGGAAACCAGGGCGTGGGTCCCGATTGGCTGCAGGAAGCTCCTACAGCTAATTGGAAGCTGCGGAACCCACACCGGACGTTCGGGTTCCAAAGAACGTTCGCAAACTTCTGGGGTTGTGGTGTTTGGGAGCCAAAACGTTCGAGTCACAAGGCGTTTGACTTCCGAGGTATGACTGTACTTTTAATCCAGAAAGTTCCAGGATGAGGAGGCTTCATTGAGTTTTAGCAATACGAGAGAGGGAGAAAAAAAAGCATTGTTTCAGCTGCAGCCCCAGCTTTATGCAGTGAGAGTCTGTTTCCGCTGGTGGTTGGGTGTTGACCAGGCTTGGGCATTGAGATTAAATGACACTGCTGCTAATTTGTCCCTCCTCTCTCTTCTCCCCTTCCCTCCTCAAAACCACAAAGCAAAACAACGAAAAAGTACAACTCCTTCATCTGGCTGATAAATGTTTATGCAACAGGAACAGGCTTCCTGCCAGCGGGGGGAGTTGACAGGCAGGAGAGGCAGACAAATTGGAACAAGTCATTAAAAACATGCCACTCCAAAGCTGTTTAAATCATCATCATGCGAACTGTGAATTTATTACAATGCACGCCTCCTCAGGGGACAGAGATCTGAAAGGGCTGTTTGTAAACATGTAAAACAATAAGCGTTTTTTCTCCTGCAGTGCTGGTGATGGAGATCTTGCATGTCTAAACAAGACAGGGATGTGCACACAGGGGCTTGCCTCTCACCTGAGGCCAAATGTCTCTCTCGGTGGGTCAGAGAACAGAACATTTAGCAAAGCAAGCTCTTCTTCCTTTGTTCTTCCCCAGCCATAAAACAACATAAACAACAAACTTGTGCATCTCGGAAATAGCAAGGTGCATTTTCTGCCTTTCCCGTGTCTCTTGTGTGCACACGATAATCGTGCCAACTGGTGGTCTACAGACCACAGGTGGTCCATGAAACCCACCCAGGGGGTCCGTGGCGCTATTCACATAACAAAAACTACAATAGAGATACCAAGATTTTCAAAAGCTTAATTGGGAACCACTGGTATAAGGGGAAACTGGAAAAAGCAGGACAATTGCCATTTTGGAACTGTGCAAACCTGATGCAGTAATACCTAGTGGTTAGCAACTGAGCCCCTCAGTCTCTGAGAGGAATTGTAATTGCTATACATTATTAAAACACAACCCCAATGGTTGCCTCGCCCATTAAGATGCTTTGGAGAAGTATATGGTAGCAGCTGCCCATTCACTTGCCTTTTCCTCTTGGCCCAATCCACACCATCTCCAGAGGGAGAGGGGGAAACATGCAGCAGTTGATGCTCCTCAGATAAGGAGTATCTCAGGTGAATGGGTACCCATGGTGGGGAACCTCCAGAGCTCTCTGTCTGCCCCCCCCCAGTTTTCTTGGTCATGCCCCTTGGTAGTCTTGCTTTGCACCCCATGTGCTTTCGCCTGGCTGACATGTGCCCTTGAACTCTGATCATGCCTCTTGCTTGCCTGGATGGAGGACAGAGAGGGATGTGGGTGAAAACTAGCCCTACAGCACAAGGTTAACATTTGCATTTCCTGTTCCACCTACTTTTACCTCCAGCCCCTCCCACCATAGGCATGTTGCAGTGCTCAGAAGGGAATGTGGCCTTCAGTCTGCAAAAGGTTCCTCACCCCTGAGCCTTTCCATAAGGTGCTGGGTCAAGCCCAAAAGCCCTCGCAGGCTTTCAGAGTTCATGCGCTCCTAGTAAATTCCTGTTGACACTTCTGCTGCTGAACAGAATGTCAGGCGAAGGAGCTGGTGACCTACAGATGAGCTTTCATTCCCATTACCCTGCCCTTTTCATGCCTTGCGTGAAATATGAGTGGGGCAGGGCGATGCTTCATGACACCAGCTGGTCAGCACTCCCTCCATGTTTTCTAGGCCAGGGCGAGGTCACACTTGGCAGCAACTTGAGATAAGCATGCTGGAGAAGTCTCCGCAACGGGCTGCATTGATTGGAAGGGAGGGGGGATGACTTATATGAGATGGGAAGTCAAAACAATAGTTCTGTGCAAGCTGATGGCTTGTCCTAAAAAGCCGCCTTGTTTAAAACCTCCAGTAATTATTATTTATTTTTTAAGATACTTAATTTTGATAATAAACTTAAAATAATAATCTGAACATGCCTGCAGTTTTTGCTTACAGAAGTAACAGGTAAGGAGCAATGCATTCCGTACCAGAACAGCAGCAACAATAATTTATCTTGCGAGCAAATCCAACCAAAAATACATCTGAGAGCCCTGGGGGCCATGGTGCACTGCCCCTGCAGTCAAGAACATATGCGGTAACAGGAAACTGCATTTCAGAAGATTTACCCTTTCGCCTGCAGTAATTAATTAATGGGTATCAGAATTTTAAGCATGCAGGAGTTTGGGAAGCTTTGAGAAATACTTCACAGCTCCCTGAGACACAATGAAAGATTTCACTAGGTCTCACATCACCCTCCAACAGATTTGTACAATACCTCTACTTTAACCCTGAAGGCATCTCTCTTGACTCCTTTTTCTGTACTAGGGAGGAAACTCTGTCTTAGTGGATAGCACCTGCTTTGCATGCAGAAGATCACAAGTTCAATTCCTGGTTGCTGTTGACATCTGTCCATCTCCAGCTAAATGGATGAGATCACTAGTGATAGGAAACATGGAGAGGTACTTCCAGAGTAGAAATACTAGCCTACCTGGACAGTGTGTGTGTGTGTGTGTGTGTGTGTGTGTGTGTGTGTGTAGAATCTTCCCTGAGTGCTCTGTCATTCTAAAGTTTTGAAGGTTTTGAAGGTGAATGCCAGGGAATGGTTGGACGCATAGGAATCGTGGGAGGAACCAGCTGGGGAACCACCAAAGGAGGAAGGTTCAGAGCCCAGGGGTTGGTGGAGGGATGATGATGAGTAGTCAGAGGGAGAAGACTGGGAAGAGGAGATGTCGGAAGCTGAAGAGGCAACAGAGCTTAGTAAACCAGGAGAGTCTGTGGCAGAGGGGAGTCCAGAATCAGGGGCAGAAGCTGAAGCAGGGGAGGAGTGTGGCCAAGAGGCAGAGATGAGTTTGGCTGGTGAAGAGTCACTGGTGTCCCCCCTCCTGCTGGAACAAGCCCCTCTCCCCACTGGTCTCCCAGAACCAGAAGAGGCATGAGAAGGGCAGATGAAAGGTTGGTTTCACGCAGGCGCAGTCTCCAGTTGCTTGAGAGGAAAGGACTTAGAAGACCGTGAGGAGGCAGGGACTCTGAGTCTCAGCAACTGATCCATGGGGTAAGACCTACCAGGGATGAGATGCTTTGCTCAGTAGGCCTGACACCCCATGAAGTCTGTGCAGATTGTATTCTTGCTAATAAAGTGTTAACTCCAACTTGAATGGTGTGATTTACTGCTGGCTCATTCCTGTCAGTGACCATAACAAAGAGGGGCCTTTCAGTGGTGTCCCCTCAAGCGATGAATTGCTCTCTCTAGGGGAGCTTCCTGGCAACCATGTTGTCCTTTTGACATGAAGTGCCTTTAAAATTAAAAAAACTGGCAGGCATTTTGAGATTCTGATTTTTCAGTTTCTGTGGTGTAGCTGCTGGCTTTAGCTTTCATATTTGCTGCTGGCTTGTTAGCTTCTGCAATTTGTATAGTACTGTACTGTATTTGATCGTGTAGGTCAGAGGTGGGGAAACCCCTTTCAGCTCTGGGGCCAAGTTGCCTTCTGGGCAGCATGCCAGTGCCTACGTGTTTGTATAGATCATACTAAATATACTTCTGGAAAGTTTGCAAACAGGGTCTGCCTGAGTGCAACAACTCTCTCCCCATTTGTGGTTCCCAGTTAATGACATTCAGAGCCATACAGGTGCAGCAGTGGAGATAGAACATAGCCATTGTGCAAAGTAAGTGTATTGATGGGTCATCACAGACCATTATAAAAATTACATTCATGTTGCTCTTGTCTTGAACCAATTTCCTGGTCATCACCATTGGCAGCCAGGAATTCCATGCAAGCCAAGTGTGTGAATTTCCCTCCGGGTGAGGGATTGTGCTGTCAAAACAAACACAGAGCAACTTCCCTGAAGCTGCCATCTGAGTCATCCCTACTTGTGTCTGCCATATATATATATTTAATGTATCCCAGAGTACTTCTGGGCCCAAAAAGACTTGGGCAGAACTTTTCTAAGGGGGAGTGCTCTTGTAAATGTTTTAAAGGGAGACGATGGGGAAAGGTTTGTTTCAGCTGGAGGGTGGGAGATAAGAATTAAGTTATCAGGGCAGTGAGAGAGGAGTAGAAGCAAGGAACACAGAAGAGTTTATAGCCTGCAAATTGTTTTACTCATCTGCTTGATTTTCATCACCTACATTGTGTAAGTGGGTTCTGTCTGATGAATGAAAAAAGTGTGTGAGTAAAAACAAACACACAGGCTAGCGACTCTGTGAGAAAGATATAAAACGATACTGTATGGCCATAAAATGTGTTATCTGCACAAAGGCCTGCCAGGATTTATAGGATAGGGAATAATTCTGTCCTGTATGAATTTTTTTGCCTATGTTTTCTACTCGTGGGTTTAGAAGTGTGTTAACTGGTTTGTCAGCTACATTCGTACCTCGGAGGTCGAATGGAATCCATTCCGGAAGTCCGTTCGTCTTCCAAAATGTTCGAAAACCAAGGCGTGGATTACGATTGGCTGCAGGAAGCTCCTGAAGCTAATCGGAAGCTGTGGAAGCCGCGTTGGCCATTTGGGTTCCAAAGAACGTTTGCAAACCAGAACACTCACTTCCGGGTTTGCGGCATTCCGGAGCCAAAACGTTTGAGTCGCAAGGCGCTCGTCAACCAAGGTACGACTGTAATAGGTAGGTTAGCAGAATGAAGTTTTTGCCTGAGTCGTTTGGATTCCAGAACGTCCACTGTCTATAATGGTGCAATAGGTATTGCAACAGAAGCAGAGAAATATTTTTGCCCAACGCCCTAACATCACCAATAGCTCAGTGGTGGAGCAGCTGCTTGGCATGCAGAAGGCTGCAGGTTCAGTCCGCAGCATCTCTAGGTGGGGATAAACCCCTGCCTGGGACTGTGGAGAGCCATTGTCAGTTAGTGTGGACTGTGCTGAGCTAGATGCATCAAGGGTCTGTCTGGCTTATAAGGCAGCTTCCTGTGTTTATAAATACTTAAAATGTAAAGTCAAGGTTTAAAAAGTAAAGCCAAAATATTTTTATACCGCAAAGATACAAAAATAAATGCACATGATAACGTTTTTGGAATCAATGTACAAATAGAATGTGTGCCCTAAGGCATTAAAATCAAATCGTAATATTTCAGTGCGCAGAGGGTGTCTAACCTGTGGCCTTACTTTAGTTCCCATCATCTGTGACCACTGATCATATTCTGTGTGGCGGATGAGAGTTATAGAACATCTGGTTGGTCACAGGTTGGCCGCTCCTGCTTAAAAGCAATGATTTTACTAAGCGGTTTTTTTCTTCTTCTGATAAGCATTGATGGCAGGCATAAGAATTTAAGAAACGCCCTGGATCAGGAAAAAAAGCTCTATCTGATCTCCCACAGTGGCCAACCATATGCCTATGGGAATCCTGCGGGCAGACTCAAGTGCAACAGGTCTCTCCTCTCTCTTGATTCCCAGCAGCTGACATTCAGAGGCAGACTTGCCTCCAATGGTGGAAAGAGAACTTTGTCATCGTGATTAGTAGTCGTTGACAGGCTTATTCTCCTCCGTGACATCGTCTGATCTCCCTTTAAAGCCACTCAACTTGGTGGCCATAAGCTAAACTACTACTCCCAAACAAAACACAGGTGGGAAGCCAGCAACCAACCTTGGCTTCCAGATCTGACTGGGTGCCAGAGACAGAAGCTGGCTTTAAAAACTTGTGCCACTAAACCAGGAAGCTAGCTTCCTCCAGATGATGTTGGACTCCAGTTCCCATTGGCCCCAGCTAGCATAGTCAAGGATAATGGGATGGGAGCAACAGCTGAAGGCCACCATGTTGGCCAATCCAGCCCAAAGCTATAGTCCTCCTCCTCCATCTGTTTGCTGAGCTATGGTTCCATTTGCTGGATGTGTTTTTTGAACCCTTGGGTCCTCTTCAGTGGTTTAGAAGTGATGGTTGTTAATTTTCCAGGAATGAAGTAAGTTGAACCAGACTCTTTCTATAAATGCATTCATCCACTCTGAGGCTCCGTGAAAGGAAGTCACCACTTTGAAAATGAATAAAGCTCCTTTTATCATATCTGAAGAACCTGTGGGGAAAGAAGATCCTATTTCAATTCTTATGTCAAGAGAGAAAAAGAAAGAAAAAGTGTGCTCTTATCAGTAGCTGGAGCCTAACATCTTAAATCACACTTTCTCTTGTGTTTCTCCTTGTTCTGTTTTGTCAGTCCAGCCCAAGTCTATTTGTCTTGGCTATGAGCCATTACAAATGTCAGAGTCTACAAAATGCATTAAGCACAAGAAAGGCAACATTTACTGAAATAGAAATTCACTCAAGGAACGACCCAACAATGAAGCAGTTTTCTCAAAAACTCAATTAGCAGAACGCTAAGTGTTGACCTCAGGTGGCAAGTTTTCCATACCCATGTGTGGATGTGTAGAGTGTTTTGGTGAGATTTAAACAGCTGCCAAAGCAAAATAGGATAGCAAAATAAGCCTGTTTTGTTACTGATTGTCAGGGAACCCTCCAGTTTTGGTGCAATAATCTTATTACGTGTTCCTCTCCCACAGTTTTAGAAATTCAGATATATAATCTAATTGCCAAATGGCACCTGAAACCTAGGCTGCAGTCACCACAATGGCATGTCTAGGTGCCTCCCCCTGATGGGATTTTGCTTGTTTGTTGTTGCTACTATATTTATTTCCTTTTTATATACTGCTTTATATTGTAAAGGTGGCACTGACCCAGGTGGCATTGTGGGCTAAACCACTGAGCCTAGGGCTTGCCAATCAGAAGGTTGGCGGTTCGAATCCCTGTGACGGGGTGAGCTCCCGTTGCTCGGTCCCTGCTCCTGCCAACCTAGCAGTTCGAAAGCACGTCAAAATGCAAGTAGATAAATAGGAACCGCTACAGCGGGAAGGTAAACGGCGTTTCCATGTGCTGCTCTGGTTTGCCAGAAGCGGCTTTGTCATGCTGGCCACATGACCTGGAAGCTGTACGCCGGCTCCCTCGGCCAATAATGCGAGATGAGCGCGCAACCCCAGAGTCGGTCACGACTGGAACTAATGGTCAGGGGTCCCTTTACCTTTACTATACTTATTTCCTTTTTATATACTGCTTTATATTGTAAAGGACAAATCTCAAAGCGGTTTACAACACATTAAAATATCAAGTCAGTGATGGCCACCAACTCAGGTGGCTTTAAAAGAGGATTAGACAAATGCTCTACCTCCACAGTTGGAGGCAGTGACGCTTGCTGGAAACATGGTTGCTGGAAACCATGGGAGGGGAGAGGCTCTTGTGTTCAGGACCTGCTTGCGCGCTTCCCACTGGCATATGGTTGTCCCCTGTGGGAACAGGATGCTAGACTACTGTAGGTGGGCCATTTGCCTGATCCAGCTGTCTATTCTTAAGTTCCTACTCTGCTACTGAGCTGGAGAACAATCAATTGTGATGCAGTCCCAAAGGCTGGTGAAGCAGAAAGGTCTCCCCTGCTCCTCCAAGAGCCAGTAGAGAGGGAACCAAATTTCCCATCTGCCCAGGGTGTGGGCCCACCCCAGCCCCCATTCCTGAACTGTGCTGCTGCTGCTGCTGCTGCGGGGCATTTTAAGTCAGTCGTTGGCGCCAGAGCAAACATGTTCTATGGTTTTGTCTCCTTCCTCCCCCCCCCCAACCCGTTCTCAGCAGCCATAGGATATTACCACAAGCTGGTTTCCATCTCCTGCTTTAGTCAGCCCGCAGTGCGATTCATTTCTGCGCTTGGATTTCAGTTTCTAAAGCACTTCAGGCCGATAAGCGTTCCATTTAATGTGAGAAAGAGATGTTGCCGTGCTGCTAGCCAGCTGTGAAAATACTAAAGAAATGACAGTGTGGCTTTCCAAAAGCCAGGGAATCTGTAGGCAAAAGGTGAGAGATTGGGTTTTCTCCCCCAGGGTTTCCAGTGAGAGGAGGAACCAGGGTAAGGCTTCCTAACCCCCGGGCACATTTCTTTTTTGAACATGGGGACGAAAAAGGCCAAGACTCGAAGGGTTAAGCGGAAGGGACTCCTCCTTGAAGGCCATGACTGCTTATGGTCAGCAGGCCTTCTCTGAGCCACAGATAGGCGCCTAAGAGGCAGGGCAACCAGCGTAAAGTGCAACCCATAATTTATAGAGGCACCGCAATAAATTGGAGAGGTTGCAGGTGTGCTTTGGTGCAGAAGTCTATTAAATCCGTATGGCTGAGCATTTTTCCTGTGCCTTCTCCTCCTCCCTCTTTCCTTTCCTTTTGAAACACACACACACAGAGTGAAAAACACAAAGCCTTTTGGCTTTGCTTTCACCTCCCCGAATTCTTCAGAGTCTACATCACAGTGTTTTTAAACAATGTGAGATGTGGCAAGAGGCTGATGGGATTAACAGAGCGCTGGGATTTCTTGGCAGATTGACAATCCGATACATTCTCTCTTCTCCTTTTATTATTTCTGCCTCCCCCACCCCTTTTTTTGCCACAATCTGACTCCCCTCCTCGTGTCCTGCCCTTCTTCTTTTAATTCATTCATAAAAAGGGATAGGGAAAGAAACTCCCAAAGTAACAATAAACCATTCTCAGGAATTTCTTTTGTGTGGAGCACACTAGGTAAAGGTAAAGGGACCCTTGACCATTAGGTCCAGTCGTGACAGACTCTGGGGTTGCGGCGCTCATCTCGAACCAGAGCAGCCCACGGAAACGCCGTTTACCTTCCCACTGTTTATCTACTTGCACTTTGGCGTGCTTTTGAACTGCTAGGTTGGCAGGAGCTGGGACCGAGCAACGGGAGCTCACCCCAACACTGGGATTCGAACCGCCAACCTTCTGATCAGCAAGCCCTAGGCTCAGTGGTTTAACCCACAGCGCCACCCGTGGAGCATACTATCCACTGCTAAATATGTTTTTAAAACAGGCTGCCATGTTCCACCTCTCCCTCTCTTTAAGTAATGTGAAAGCTCAAATATAATGTGGAAATTGAGAGGGAAACATTGAGCAAATGGAATAAACCGTCATGTGAATGCAGCTGTTGACTCCAAAACCATGTGTTTGTGCCTCTTATAAAACCTTGTGGGGGGCGGGCACTGCCTCTTTACCATGCTGGGAGTCAAAGACTCCCCAATGCAGTGGTTCTCAAACTTGGGTCTCCAGCTGTTGTTGGACTACAACTCCCATTGTCCCTAGCTAGCAGGACTTGTAGAGTTACAATCCACCTGGACAGGCAGCATCTCCAAGCAGGTGCGAGAACGACTCCTGTATGAAATCCTGGAGAACTGTTTCCCATCAGTCTGAATATATTGAACTAAATGGACAGTGGTCCTACTGTTGCATTCATCTTCCAGAATGCTAGCTAGCACTGCTGTCCCAGTTCCTTTAACACTGCACCTACCTGTGGCTTTTTGATGGATATCCTACCATGCCACATGAAATATTCACTCAGCGGACATTGTTGGGCATGTTTCCACTCTTCATGCCCATGCATGATTCTGCTCCATGCATGATTTGCCCATGAAAATGGCAGGAAAGAACCGTGTGCTTGGGATACCACTGATTTTTTTTTTGGTGTGTGTGTGTCACATGGTGTGATCCGTGAAAACAGTGGGGAAATTGAAGTGCAAAGCTCTTTGCCGTTTTCCAGGTTAGCAGGAGTGCAGGAGGATCATCTCTGGAAATAACCAAAACACGGAAATGAGCACCTGAACTTCTGCTTGATTTCCAGAAGCAGCTTTTGGATTGTGTGAAAGATTTGCATAAAATAAGCAAAGAAATGTTGGGGAGACAGAATAAAGTGCTGTGTGACTGCAGTCTTGGTGGGAGGCAGCTTCCTGCATTAAAGTGTCCCTAGATCCTCACCGTACCCTTAAAAAGCTGGCTGCAAACCAGAACCTATTGTTTGATTATTGCTGTTCCCTGACTCCTGAATGTAATGATTCTGCCTGCCCTTGCTCCCTGACTCCTCAGTAGAACGACTTGTGCCAAGTGATCAGCCCATTAATATTCTTCCCATCACCCCTCCACTCGCTCCAGTTCGTGCAGATTAAATGGTTGTAAGCAAGCTTGCTGCGATGACTGACTCTGCACTCATTCAGTCCCCCCCCCCGACCCCCACGATGAAGTGTGGCACCATCTGGCAAATGGACAAGTTGGGAAAGATTGATTGGTTCATAGAGAGCCCCATTCATTTTCTCCCTCCTGGTTTTGGACAGGAAGCAAATGTTTTTAATCAAATCTATATGTTGCTAAAGCATATTGGATGCTGAAGGCATGCCAACAATTACGATTCGTGCCCCCCCCTCCCTTTCTCTCCTTCCTGAGAAATAGAGTTATCTTCTGCCAAAGTCCCATTAGGTGGGCTTCTGGGAAAAACAGCATTGTGGTGGCCATTTCCTCAATTTCAAACACATGCTTAGATTGGGAATAAGGACCTGTGGGTTTGGGAGACGTGTTTTTGGGCGTAGACCACCCAACCTCTGTTTAAAAACCTCCAATGAAGGAGAGTCTGCAACTTCCCGAGGCAGACAGTTCCAACTCTTGTTTATACTAGGCATAGCTGCCAAGTCTCCCGTATTCCCTGGGAAACCCCCATCTTTCCGGCTGTTCCCAGCCGAAAAAACTGATTTTTTTGTTTTCCCCCGGTTTATTCTGGCACGGCGGCCATTTTGGAGCTGGGCGGAGCATGCTCAGAAGTGACTTTTGATGCTGCTCTGCCCAGTTCCAAAATGGCTGCAGCGCGACTTCTGGTGCGGCGGCCATTTTGGAACTGGGCAAAGCAGCATCAAAAGTCACTTCTGAGCATGCTCCGCCCAGTTCCAAAATAGCGGCAGCGCTACTTCCAGTCTGCTACTTCCGGTCCGATCCCTTATTTTTCAAGAAGGAACTTGGCAGGTATGATACTAGGGGTTCTCCAAAGTGTGGTCTGTGGACCACCAGTGGTCCATGAGCTTCATTCAGGTGGATCCATGGAAGTTACTGGGAGAGAAACAGGAACGTAGGAAGCTGCCTTATACCGAGTCAGACCATCTAGCTCAGTGTTGTCTACACTGACTGGCAGTAGCTCCTCAGAGTTTCAGGCAAGACTTTTCCCCACGCCTATCAGGAGATGCGTGGGATTTAACCTTAAAGCCTTTTGCGTGCAAAGCAGATGCTCTACCACAGAGCTATAGCGCTGGGGGGGGGGCTCTGTTTCAGAGTACTAAAGCCATACCTGGTGGCAAGACAGGGGGAAGGAGTTGGGGGCAGTGATGGGGGGCAGGGAGGAGAGGCTGACCAGCTGCTGCAACACCAGCATCATTTTATTTGTTTGCCGACTTCCCACAGCTAAAGCCATGCTCCAAGCTGCTTACAACATGAACCAACTTGTAAAAGTGCAAAAGTAGCCGTAAACAATAAGTAAAGCACGTCAAGAAGTACACAATTTCCGCATAAACTCTAATAGGAGCTAAAAAATAAAGATACAAGCAACAACAACAACCCACCCAAATGGGGCAATGCTCTGTTTCAGCATACGTCAGCTCCCTGTGGTCTTCCTCCCTCTCCATTGATCTTTGTGCATGCTGACCACTTTTAATTTCAGATCAGAAAGCTCTCAGGTATTTTGCCACTTGTTGGATCCATTTCAAACTTGCCGCCTCTCTCCCCACCCCCCACCCCAACTTTGTGCTTTAAGCACACTCAACAGCCCCGAGTAGTGTTGCTTCTGCTTCTTGAGTGTCCGATCAGATACTTGTGGTAAGCCACAGAACTTTAGTTGTGTTGTGGGAGTGGTGGTGATGGTGGGGGGGGGCAGGCTGGGAAAGTTCAAGTGTGAGAGCTGAACATGCTCAAGTATTTGAAGCTGCAAAGAGAGGGGCGGCGAGGTGGGGGTGGCCTTCTCTTACCTTTGCCTTTGAGAGAGAAAACAAACACTTCCATACTTGAAGGTCGTCTAGGCTGCGTGGAGAGCTCAAGATGTTAAGTGGTGGCACTGCAACACTCTTCTCTCCTGCGTTTCTTCTTTTAATCGAAAGAGGTCTCGTTGCAAACAGAAATCATCTGAGGAAAGCAGAGATGGAAGCTATGATACGATTAATTCAGAGGCTGTTGATTCCCCCCACCTCCGGCTGCCTCTCTCCTTCGCTCCTTTTGCATTCTTTCCATTGACTTCCACCCACCCACCCAAAAGAGAGTTGACCTGTGATGCTCTGTGTCGCTAGTTTATGTGATTAGAAGCAGCCTGAATCATTTCGGAAAGCCGATAATTAGGCTTATTTTGAATGGGGGACCTGGCCTTGAGGCAGCCTTGGCATATTGGGCATGAATTTTGAGGCTGTTAAACTTGATAATCCAGAGGGGAAACAGAAGCAAGGTCTCCAGAGGACACACCTGCCTGAACCAAACCTTTTATCAGCCCTGTTTTGCACCCTCCTTCAGTGCAGCTGCTTAACTAGAATGCGCCTTTGAACTTGGAAAATGCATCTTGCTTGCTTGACTGGAAGGTGAAAATGGGTGTGGAAGCCATTTCTTCTCGGCTGCTTCCAGCACCATAAAAGCACAGCAAAAATGCCAGACATTTAAAACTTCCCTTTGACATCGGATGGGAGGGCATTCCACAGGGTAGGCACCACTACCGAGAAGCATAGCTGCCAAGTTATCCCTTTTTTTAAGGGATTTCCCCTTATGCTGAATAGGCTTCCTCGCGAGAAAAGGGAAAACTTGGCAGCTATGCCGAGAAGACCCTCAGCCAGATTCCCTGTAACTTCACTTCCTGCAGTGAGGGAACTCCCTGAAGGCCCTCGGAGCTGGACCTCAGTGTCCAGGCTGGATGATAGGGGCATACCTGCCAAGTCCCGGACTGCAGAATCCGGGACCGGCAGCCGCGTGACACTGGAGGTTGCGTAGATGCAATTTCCGGTGTCGCTTTGCCCATCTATGGGCACCAAAAATGGCCGCCACCAGCTTCGAAAGTCGCGTCTACGCATGTCCGGAAGTGCGTAGACACAACTTCCGGTGTCGCTCTGCCCATCTATGGGCACCAAAAATGGCCGCCACCGACACCGGAAGTCACGTCTACGCACTTCCGGACATGCGTAGACACGACTTTTGAAGCCGGCAGCGGCCATTTTTGGTGCCCATAGATGGGCAAATCAGGAAAAAAAATGGCCACCAGCAGGAGAATATAAGGGAGAATAATGGGAGACGAAGTGATACGGGGGACTGCCGGGAAAAGGTAAGAAGAAAACGAGGGTTTCCCAGGGAAAATGGGGTACTTGGCAGCTATGGATAGGGGTGGAGACACTCCTTCAGGTATACTAGGCTGAGGCCATTTAGGGCTTAAATGGTCAAAACCAACACACTGAATTGTGCTTGGAAACGAACTGGGAGCCAACGTAAATCAGATTTTATTGGTCAACCAAATGCAGGTTATGGCCAAGAACCATAGCTGCCAAGTTATCCCTTTTTTTAAGGGAAATTCCATTATGCTGAATAGGCTTCCTCGCGAGAAAAGGGAAAACTTGGCAGCTATTCCAAGAACAGACAGATAAAAACAGAGAAGTCTCAAAACCATAATACAGCACATAGAATAAAAACATTATAAAGTATTTCACAGAAATTGCGGGAAACTCCAGGCACAGGGCAGGACTCTAGGCCTTTCCTCAACTGAGAGGCTTTTAGTGCAAACTTTGCTGTGTTAAACAGAACTGGTTTGTTTGAGCTAGACAGCCAATGTACGGTAGACCTTTTAGGACCAGTGTTATCTGGTCCCGGCTGCTGCTCCCAGTCACCAGTCGAGCAGCCGCATTCTGGATTAGTTGTAGCTTCCGAGTTTCCCCATCCCTGCAACACACCTTTAACATACCTATACCTTTATTCAGGGTTGCAGAGTCTTGTTAACTGGGGGTGGCAAACTCCGCATTTCCCACCCCATCTCTGAGACTGAGCAAAATAAACCAGCCTTGCTTATAATGGTCATGCAGCCACATACCTCTAGGAACTTCTCTTAGCCGTAAATGTTTTAAGATAAAGGTTTTGGAGAAGAGGACGGGAACCGCTGAACTTGCTGCTCGCCTCATCATTTGAAAGGATGGTTTCCTGATCTTTATTGCTCTCCCATTCTTCACCTGTCTTCCAAGGCAGGCTAGAAAATGAGGATATTCTTTTTTATCCCTCGGCAGAAAGCTGTTATTAAGGTAACTATACCCTTGCCTTGCTCGGAGCCTCTGTGGAATCCCTAATTAGCTCCCACTTCATAATAGGCTCCTGGTGGTGCTGATGACTCACAGGCATAATCTTTCTTGGCTTTGAATGTCTTCCTGAGCCCAGAAGGGAAGCTGCAAAAAAACCCGCAAATGTCGCAGGCTTTGGACTGAGCAGCAGCGAGCTGAGTGACGGCCTCCTCTTTCCAATTTCCTCCTAATGTAGTTTCGTTGCGCATCCATCATGACATTATTCGCCTCCTTCTGGAGCAGAGTGGCCAACTGCTCGCAGGCTCTTTTGTGGTGTTGTTGTTTTTCTTCCTACGGACTTCAGGTGGAATTTCAGAACCAAACCTCACTGTTCCTGGGGAAGGGCCCTAGGTCAGTGGTAGAGCTTTGAAGGCCCCAGCTCAATCCCTGCTATCTCCAGATAGGGCTGGGGTGGGGGTGGGGAGACACCTTTTTGAAATGCTATAAATCGCTGCTGCCAGTCAGTGCTGACAATATGGAGGAAATGGAACAATGGCCTGACGATATATGGGAGCTTCCCATGCTTCCATTTCAGGTTCTGCTGCATGCCCAGTTCCTATTTCATGCATGGCTTGTCTGACTGTCTGCCTTTTTTTTAAAAAAAAAAAGCTGAATCCTGCTGCTGTTTTTTGTATAGCTGATTTGAGTGTACTCTGCATTCAGAGCTGAAAAATGAGTGAGTGACTAGCATTGACCCGTCACTGTTCCTCTAGTTCACTGGAAAACTGGATTGGCTTCCTTGACAGCTCATTGACAGGACAGTACATCAGCGGAGAGGCCCTTGTTTTCACGCTCTCGCTATTTTTAGTGCCTCTGCCGAGCTCATTCACAGAAGGGTTGCCTGCTTACATGCACATACCACCTGTGAATGATTTCTCCCTTTTTATTTTGTAAAAAGAAAAGCAGAAAAAGATCATTATAAAATGACACCATTGGGTGGAAGGAGCTATAGAACCGTAGAGTCGGAAGGGGTCCCCCAGGGTCATCTAGTCCAACCCCCTGAAGTGCAGGGATCATTTTGCCCAGTGTGGGGCTCGAACCCACAGCCCTGATATCAAGAACCGCATGCTCTACCGACCAAGCCAATGTGGCACCATTAAACCATTGTTGTACTCCAGATCCCATCAGCCCTAGGCATAGCTGCCAAGTTCTGGCCTGAGAAATAAGGGACTGGACCGGAAGTAGCAGGCCGGAAGTAGTGCTGCCGCCATTTTGGAACTGGGCGGAGCATGTTCAGAAGCTACTTTTGATGCTGCTCTGCCCTGTTCCAAAATGGCCGCCGCACCAGAAGTCGCGCTGCAGCCATTTTGGAACTGGGCAAAGCAGCATCAAAAGTCGCTTCTGAGCGTGCTCCGCCCAGTTCCAAAATGGACATCGCACCAGAATAAACTGGGGGGAAACAAAGAAATCTGTTTTTTTTTGGCTGGGAACAGCTGGGAAAGGGGGTTTCCCAGGGAATACGGGAGACTTGGCAGCTATGGCCCCATAGCTGCCAAGTTTTCCCTTTTCTCGCGAGGAAGCCTATTCATCATAAGGGAAAATCCCTTTTAAAAAAGGGATAACTTGGCAGCTATGTATGGCCCTAGGCAACATGGCCACCACCTGGGGATGATGGGAGCTGCAGTTCAGCGTCATCCTTAGGGCCACCGGTCCCTAATCCCTGCGTTACCTTTCTTCTTTGTGATGTACCTTGAATTGTTTATTAGTGTTGTAATGAGCGGCTAGAATGCCCAGGAAATGGACATGAAAAAGGGAGTCCCCTGATTGAGGGCTCATCTAAAAGGAGTTCTGAACAGCCTTAGTTACGATTACAAGTAGCACATCACTAAAGAGAATTGATAAGCTGCTGCTGTGCACCGTAAATGGGAATCTTAATTGATACCTGTAGGAATAGGCAACTTTCGCCGAATGTTCCCAATAGTGACATGCTCTTGTTTTGAGTGGAACCTCTTTAAAGCAGAGGAAGCCAGTTGGTGCCCTCCAGGCATTGATATGGAATACAGTTCCCATCATCTCTGACAATTGGCCGTACTGGCTGGGGATGATGGAAATTGAAGTCCTAAGCATGCGCAGTACCACATTTGAGTACCCCTGCTTTAGAGTAATCCTCATTTGCACATGTGTGTACAGAAAAACTTGAAGGAACCTAAATGGTAGTGCTACTCAAATGCTAACCATGGTTTACTTATCGGCCCAGGCTTTCATGCTCCTCTACCCTACTTCTTCCGTGTTTTAATTTTCCACTTCCCTTTTTAACATGGGTCTGGGAATGTCTGTCATAAGCACCAGGCCCAGCCTGAAATATGGCACTGCCACTCACCTTAAGATCTTAAGGGAAGCTCTGCATAGCCTTAACCATGGTTATTGTTCATTCTGGCAAACCGTGGTTGAGAAATAGACACTTTTTCCTATAGATTGGGTAGGGTGCGCAGGAAAGGACCCCCAACTTGGCTTTTCAATAACCACAGTTAGTAGAGGACCAACACTACAGCTTTACCAGCCAATCAATGACAGGTGGATTGCCCCCCCCCCAAGAGTTCAAATAGGGACAACTGGGGATTCTTGAGTTCCTGCAGGGTGGAAAAATGTACACTAATTCAAGACCAGGGAGTACACAAGAGAACTCTGCTATTGCAAAGGAACGAAGTCAGCTTTTTTCATATGTGTTTGTTCCCTTGGCATCCTTTTAGCATTGAGCTTGTTAAATAAATCCCTGGAGATCTGAGGGATACTCTTAGCAGCAACAACAGGAAGACTATGCTATATAAGGATTCTTCCCCTTTTGCTCTCTGTGAGGTAATAATACTGGACTGAAACGGAATTCAAGGAAGTGCAAAGATATACAAATCAAAATACACAACCAATACAAATACAGTTTAAAACATTCATTTTACCATGGAACTGGTGTCAAGTCAACATCTGACTTGGCTCGTTTGTCAAAGTTCTCTTTCTGTAATACTTTGCTGTTTGCATAAATAGCTTTTCATCTGGGCAAGCAAGGAATAATAGAATCTGAGAATTGTAGTGTTGGTAGTGACCTCAAAGGTCATCTAGTCCAACCCCCTGCAAATGCAGGAATCTCAGCCAACACAAACATGACAGAAGGCTATCCAAGCTCTGCTTAAAAAACCTCCCAGGCAAGTAGAGTCCACCACCTCCCCAGAGAAACCGTTCCACTGTTGAACAGCTCATACTGTCAGAAAGTTCTTCTTGATGTTTAGTTGGGAATGTCTCGTTAACTAGAACTAGACTGTACTCTTCTGCCTCAGTGGTGCAGATTTGCAACATAAATTTCACACGTTTGCCAAAATGCATCCTAAAAAGAAAAAAGGGAGCCATTATCTCGCAAAAGGGATGGGGTGGAGAGGCTTTTTCAGCTCAGGTGAACACCAGAGCATTTCTACAAGCTCACTGTGGGATGTACAAGGGCTCTTCAAAGATGTTGTGTTCCTTGTTTTGTTAGCTTGCCATCCCACTCCTTGACTATAATTGAGCAGATGTCTGTTAATCTTTGTGAAACGTTACCTTGCCGGTTTTATCAAGTGCAACGCAGAGGACAGATGTTTGGTTTCTTTGGTTTCCCTCCCCCCTCCCCACTTTTCCTGTCTTGCTCTCACAATTGCTTGTGGTGCTTGTTACAAGATTTGCATATGCTTAACACAGACAGGTGGCTTCAGACTGAAAATAAACTTGCCGTTTTAACTTTGCTGCTTTGCTCGCATACGGAAAAGCGAAAGGCGGGCATGAAGGCATCAGGACGCAGTTTCTTTGCAGATTGGTTTGGCATGCATCTCAGACAAAGTGGGATCCATTAGCATAGCATATTTTAGAGAGCTGGATATGTTTGAATACAGTTTGTACCAGAAATCCTTTCCCCGTGCTTTTTGAAGCAGATGGTTTTGTGGAAAGGACCCAAGGATTTCGGCAATCAAAACAGCAAACACAGCATCGTCTTGGACTTCCAACTGTTGGGCTGGGACCCCCAACTGGGCTACTAGCTAATTTGCAAGGGGAAGTGGGGGGGGGAGGAGACACAATTCAGAGGTAAAGGCAAACCATGATTTCATAGAATCATAGAAGTGGAAGGGACCCGGAGGGTCTAGTTATTGTGTTTTTAATATTTTGTTGTGAGCCACCCAGAGTGGCTGGGGCAACCCAGTCAGATAGGCAGATCTTTATGATGATGTTGGTGGTGGTGATGATCCAGCCTCTGGCAATGCAATAATCTCAACTAAAGCATCCCCACCTTGCACTCAGCTCTAACCTCTGCTTAAAAACCACCACCACCACCTTCCTAGGGAGACTGTTCCACTGTTGAACAGCACTTGTCAGAAAGTTCTTCCTGATGTTTAGTCAGAACCTCTTTTCTTGTCATTTGAATCCATTGGTTTAGGTCGTACCCTCCAGAACAGGAGAAAACATGTGTGTTCCATCTTCCATGCGTCAGCCCTTTAGATAATTGAAGGGGGCTATCACATCTCCTCTTTTCCAGGCTAAACATACCCAGATCTCTCAGCCATTCCTCATAAGGCTTGGTTTTCAGTCAATGTGGGTAATACTGAGGTAGATGGACCAGTACTGGAGACAATACTAGTTGCTGGGGAAGAAAAGTGGATAAAGCCTATTGCTTTCATGTCCTGTTTGTGGGCTTCCCAGAGACAGCTGAGATGCACATGTTTCTGCTTGTCATTGGAGTTGAGCTAGGCTGTGCAGGTCTGGGACTAGTGTTTGGATGTAGCAGTGGACTGGACGAGAGCCAATAAACTGAGATTGAATCCCAACAAGATAGGAGGAGGAGGGGTCACAGCTGCAGCTGCGGACTGCAACTCCCATCAGCTCCAACCAAGATGGCGAGCAGTCATGGGTGATGATGGGAGTTGGGGGTCCAATAGTATATGGAGGTCTGTAGACGCATCCCTACATGTAGCAGTTGTGGTTTGGTCTCATTCGAACCTTCTGAGCGTTCTTCAAAGTAGCCCCAAGTACAGTGGTGTTGCTTCGTTACTGGGGCATGAATAGCGGAGGCCAGGATATATTTGTCAAGGAGAGGCCACACTTAAGTGGCGAAAAGGCATTTTGTGCCATTTATGCTGCATATGAGGTAGTAGGAACGCCCTGGCCCAGCGGGTGGGTGGGTGGGCGGGTGTCCCTGTCTGTTTGGTCATTCCAGATCCTATGATCCTATTTTCCTCTTACTGGAAAATATTTTATGCACTGCAGTGCACTTCAGCCAAGCGAGTGGGGGGGGGGAGGAAGGAACCACTTCTAATTGATGCTTAATAAGGATTAATACTTGTAAAGTAATTAAAATGAGCTCTGGAAGCACTTCTGTCCCTTTGGTGCTGCTGGCGTAATGGGCCATTGTTTCCGGTCTGTTAGCTGTGCCCTTCAGCTCTTTTGCAAAGTGTGCTAAAGCCCATTTTTTATTATTATTTTGGAATTCTGCTCCGGGATTAGTATTATTAAATACGCAGGGATTTATTTTTCTTTAAAGTTTAGTTTTAGACATTTATTTTCTCTTCTTCCTCCTCCTCCTGCTCCTGCTCTTCCTCCTGCTTCAGTGTTAACCATCAGAGGGTGTCGGCAGGAATTATTACAGCAAAGGAGTCAGCCTCACAGTTTCCATTCTTCCTTGATAAGTAGAAAATTACAATGTCTTAACTTTTTTTTCCTGCCTGGAGATTAAGTGTCCTTTAGGCGAATTAGCCCTTGTGGGATTTCTTTCACTGCCGTGGGATGGACAAAGACCACTTACTGGCTGGGAGCACCCGTTCAGCTAGTGCAGGGATGGGGAAACGTAGGCTGAATTTGGCCCTCTAGACCTCTTTATCTGGCCCAAGTGAGATTCTCTGAATGCCCACACCCTCTGTCCCGAGACACACTCCTCACTGGCCCCCCTTTTGTGTTTTTGCCTGGCTGAAATATGTCCTGGAACTCTATTAATGCCTCTTATTTTCCTGCATGGAGTGTGTGTAGAAACTAGCCCATGGGGAACTTACATGTGTTTCTCTGTCCTCTTTTTTCTCTGGCCCTGCCCGCCACTGGCATGTGACCCCCCCCCCGAAGGGAATGTGAACCTCAGGCTCCAGTGAGTGGAACCAGTCCTAGACCAAAGAGCACTCCATGCTCCCTCCATATGTCCACATCTTTGCATTTTGAGCATCTCGTTGTTGTTTTATTGCATTTTTAGACTGGGTGAACCCCCTTTGGTGGGGGACGTGCTGTGCCCCTTCTGGAGTAGTTTGCCCATCTTTGCTCCCCACCTTGCACTCAGCTCTCACCTGTTGCTTCCAGAAACAGTCTGTGTGCAGCAGTAGCTACATCACCGGAACAGCTTCAAGTGGCCGGCAAAACAAGGTGAGGATGGCTGGTGGGTCTCAAACCCTCAGGGAGTCAGGGACTTGCCCTGCATTTGAAGACAGATTGAGTGGATGAGACCAATAGTGGGTCTAACCCTCAAGAAGGTGTTTTCTGCACATGCTGTAGAGGGAAGTGAGGGGCAGATGAGGTTTGTCAACCTGGGAAGGTAGCCCATCTAGCAAAGGGGAAACTCTGATCCTAAACCTCCTCTACCTTCTTCTCTTTTGGAGAAGAAAGGGCTAAGGAGTAAACCTTACACAGATCTGGAGCGGAATTCCTAAGACGGTTGAATGGCACCCTCCTGCAGCCAAGCTGGTGCCAAACATATTTCTGTGTTTTCCTTTGGGCCACATCAGTGAGGTCAAGAGGGGGGTCAGGGGGGTCTTGTCATCTGGGCAGCGCAGGACCTCCACACACACTGCCAGGCTTGTGCCCCAGGAAGGTCACTTCAGTGCTGCTAACACAATAATTTGACTGCACCCCGGGAGGCAAACTCCATTGTCTCTCAAGACAGAAGGGCGCTAACAACGACAATCTGATTCACAAAACTGATGTACAGTCTGCATGCATGATTTATCCCCGTTCTATTAAAAAAAATGTACAATTGGGGGGGGGACATAAACACTGCTTAGGGAGTCGCTGGTACTGCCATCTTTAAAAATGAGGAGGAGCTGTTTGTGCTGTTTCAACTGTGGAGCAGATAGTTGAGCCGATTGCAAGATTGTTAACTGGAACTGGACATTTTGGGGATCAATCTGTAAAATAAGGAGCACATTCGATCTAAATTGAGGCATCTTGGCAAGCTGTGGTTAAAGGTATGTGAACCATGATTTGGCACAGGTCACATTTGACAAACCGTGGTCTAAGAAGCCAGGAGAGAAAACATGGTTTGAAGTGGGTCTGCAGCTCTGGTTTGTTTTAACTTACCATTTCATTTGATACCTGGAAGGGTAAATATGGGTTATAGCAGTAACACAGCCTGCAGAGACAGCAACATCATAGGAATTAGAGTGCTGAGCATTTAATAGCAAACAAATTTAAATCATGGTTTGCTTGTATGCTTAAAAAAGTTCTTAATCCATGGTGAGTTCTAAACTGTGGTGAGTAGAAAACCATGGTTTGATGTGTTGTCCGAACTGAGCCTTAGGGTTTTATCCAGCTATGTCATAGTGGATCCATTGAAATTAATGAATCCAAGTTAGTCATGCACATTGATTTTGGTGGATCTACTCTTTTGAACTGCCAACCTAGCAGTTCGAAAGCATGTCAAAGTGCAATTAGATAAATAGGTACCGCTCCGGCGGGAAGGTAAACGGTGTTTCCGTGCGCTGCCCTGGTTCACCAGAAGTGGCTTAGTCATGCTGGCCATATGACCCGGAAAAACTGTCTGCGGACAAATGCAGGCCCCCTCGGCCTATAGAGCGAGATGACCGTGCAACCCCAGAGTTGTCTGCGACTGGACCTAACAATCAGGGGTACCTTTACCTTTTTTTTACTCTGAGTATAACTAGTGTTGGATACAACCCTTAGTGGGTTTTGTTAGCTCTGTCAACGCATACTTTTCCTGGGCACAGCCTAGGAAAGGCAATAAGAATAAATAAATATTCTTATTTATGAATAAAGCTCCATTGCTTGCAATCTGTGCATTTCGTGCTCTTGAAATCCAAAACTCCTGCTGAGCGACATCATTGGGTCAAGGAAGGACAAGGGAGAATTAAAATGTCTCATGCTGAAGAAAACAGTTGATGGAATGGCTGTTGCTGCTCCTGGAAGTAGCTTCTCTGTCCACCTGGGAATGCATATTCATTCTGCTAATGGGAAATCTGCCCCTAGTACGGTAGTTAAATGATGAGCAGTAGAGAGGAATCAAGAGTTGCTGTTTCTGTGCTATTGCAAACACTCTAGAGTTGACTTACAACTTATGCACATTTAATTTGTGCGAATTCAGCTCTATGCACTTGGCTAAAAAAAATATTTAAAAAATTAGAAAATGGAGCGGGCACCTGGGGGTGGGGTGGATGGAAGTCTGCAATCACCCCCACCATTGCACTCGCCTTGGGAGAACATTCAGAGGTGCAGGGAGAATGTGTTCTGACTGTACACGAGTTGGGCTTTATCTGCCGTCCCCAGAACATAACCCTGGCCTAAGTTGGGAGTCAACTGTACACATTTGAAATACACTGTACTTGCGTGCAGCAAATTGAAACTGGGCTGTCAATAAGAAGCTGTTTCCCTGGATACTGGAATTGATTAGAAGAAAAGAAAGGAAGATATAATGGCCAGACACAGAGGAGCCAGCTTGCAAGGGTGATGGGGGTGGGGGGTGTCATGTGTGACGTCAGGACGTTGGGAGGAGCCTTGGGTAGAGCTAAACACAGTGGCCATGCAACTTCGACGGACAGAGGCTCCTCCTCTGCCTCCTCTTGGCCCCGCCACCAGCGGGAGGCTGCTTCCACCCTCCTTCCCCTCCATGGCAGGAAGAGGAGGAGCTGGCCACTGGACCCATGTCATGCTTGGCTCCATGCTGAGCTCCGTGCTCAGCCTCCACCGCCTCCTCAACATTGGTGGGGGGGCAGCCCCTCCTGATTTTTTTTGGGTGCCCAAAGCAGCTCAGCCCCCAGGAGCTGGTGCCCCTGATCAGACGGATACAAGAATAACCCTCCCCCTTTTTTTCAACGATTCCATCTCTTGCCCTTGCATTAACAAAATTCGGGAAAATAGGAAGCTGGCTTACACCATGTCAGTATTGTCTGCATTAACTAGCAGCAGCCTCCCAGAATTTCAGGACGGGCTCTCTCCCAGCGCTACTTGGAGATGCCAGAGATTGAACCCGAAACCTTCTGCATGTAAAGCAGTTGCTCTACCACTGAGCGGTGGCCCTTCCCTTTCATTAACACAAGGAGTCTTGCAGTGCACTTCTTTAGGAGGGAAGGAGATTTGTGAAAGCTCTCCTTTCTTGGCAGAGTGATCCCAGGCCAGTTTTGCCGGGATATCAGTGTCAGAGTGCAACAGACATCAGTGCTTGCAAGGAGTTGTATAAGGATAAGGTGAACCAAAGGGGCATAGTGTACATGGGTGATGGATAGCTAAAACAAAATTTAAAAATTCCTTCCTAGAATGAATTTTTAAATTTTGTTTCGACTATGCGACTACGTCAGACCAACACGGCTGCCTACCTGTAACTAAATGGATAGCTAAGTTTGACTCAAAGCTCAACTTGCAGTTTTATTTATTTCATCTGTTCGTAGCTTGGTCATGCGAGGTAGGGAAAGCAGCAAGGTTGACTAGTGGCTACTACATCTTCCTATGAAGCGAGCATCTAGTAGCGAGCATCTTCCTATGGAGAAGCCTGGAGATGAACAGAGGCCTTACTGAGCCTCTGCCTTTGGACCACCCCTCCTATGCTCTGGAAGACTGGAGAGTCTTAAGAGGCCAGCTCCCTGGCCTGAAGATGGGCACTTGACCAGTGATGTGGGGGTAACTTCTGAATTACAGATTCTCGTCATGAGACCCTTGCCCATGTAAACCCCTGCTCCCCAAAAGCTGTGCCTCTTCTAAGACTACAGTCTCTCAGCCTACCTCTCAGGGTTGTTGTGAATATAAAATGGGGGGCAGCAGAATTGTGTATGCCCTCCAGAGCTCCATGGAGGAAAGGTGTGATACAAGCATATTCGTACTAGTAATAAGCACTTGATCACTTTGTTGTGACATTTTGGTTGGGGGTAATAAAAGTGCTTCCCGATTGTGCATTTTAAATAGGTACACCCTCTCCCCCACCCCAAACACACACACACACACACACACACACCCAAACTAGCATTCTAAACCTCCAGTGTCCGTGCTAATGTAATCTCTCCAGCTGAGCTGGTAATGGGAATCCTATGAAGGACATTTTCGTTTACTTAATTAATACTTGCTTGCACTTTCCACACAGATTGCAATGGCTGGTGCAAATAAATTATCTACCTTAATTAATAAATAATTAAGGAACAGCAACAGCATTGGAGGTGGAAGTGAGGTGGTGGGGGGATGACCTCAACTTAGCAAGCAATCCAAGGTCAACTAGATGCTGGGCAGGTGGGGGGAGGTGTTTGTTTGTATGTACAGGGGTACCTCTGGTTACGAACTTATTTCATTCGGGAGGTCCATTCTTAACCCGAAACCGTTTTTAACCTGAGCAGCACTTTCGCTAATGGGGCCTCCCGCTGCCGCCGCCGCACCACTGGTGCACGATTTTTGTTCTCATCCTGGGGCAATGTTCGCAACCCGAGGTACTACTTCCGGGTTAGCGGAGTTTGTAACCCAAAGTGTTTATAACCCGAAGCTTTTGTAACCCGAGATACCACTGTACACATTCTGTTTCTGTGGTCTTGGCTGTTGTCACAACAGCTGCCTGGGTAAGCTTTTTGGAGTCAAAGTTCTCCCATTTTTTTTAAGGGATGGGGGAAGTGGTGAATAACGGGTTAATGGGTTTCCTGAGGGATTCCTGCGCATGGAAGTTGAGCTTATCAGGAGTTGCACCAATGCATTTTCTGGTCAGGGTCACAGACCACTTGACTCCCCACCCCTGCCAAAAAAGAAATAGCCCTGTGAAGTATTTCCATAGGGACTAATTTAGAACATCTCCCCCCCCCCACACACACACCTCTATCTCTCCCTCCCTCCCTCCATCTTCTCCTTTGTTTGGCTTGTTGGATGAGTTTCTCTCTCAGAGAGGCTTATTTATTTGGCATGCACAGGCGTTGGCAAATAGCACTCCAGGAGATGATGTCACCACTCCTGCTGTGAAAAAATGCTTTGGAAAAAAATGTTGATGCTTGCTCCTTCCCTCCCTCCCTCCCTCCCTCCCTCCCTCCCTCCCTCCCTCCCTGCCTACTCTACACCACTGCAAGAAAGTCTCTCCTGGGAGAAGATGCCTGCTTGAAGTTCTCCTGCAAGTCCTGCCTCTGGCTCTCTGTGGGTTCAGGTTCTGCAAACCCTTATTCATCAGCTCCATTGTTGGCGAGCTATTGACCAACAGCCTCTGGCTTAGGACCAGGAGCCCAGTCTAGTCGTCCCATGCCGTCCCCCGTCCCCCCGCCAGCCAGTTGCACAGCAGCCTTGGACTTGGCCAGCTCATCCTAGCTTGAGGCTGGAGCGATGACATAATGTGTGCTTTCCAACCCAGCACTGAAAACGCAAAAGTAATTTTAAATGGAAGCTAATTGGGGCAAATTTGCACACTCCGCTTCTGGCTCGGCAGAAGGCACTGTGTAACTGTGTCAATGGAACGGGATAATGCTGATAGTCTGGTAAATAAGATTACCTCCTGTCATTAATGCGCTATGCTTGGAGAGCAGAGTTTTTTTGGTAGTTTTTTTTTTTTAAAGCCACCTGGCTGTTTCTGCAGCCCGTTGAGAAAATTCATGTGCTGCCTTGAATCTAAGAGCAGAGCTGCATTTGGATCTCGGGGAATACAAAACTAGTTGAGATATCGGTTCAGGATATAAATCTTATCTGGCCCATGAAATGCAAAGGGATTAGTATCGTTCTGTATGAAGGATGACTTGCTGTGTCGGGGAATTACTTTAAAGCGTTAATTCAAGACTAGAAAATCTCAGTGAGATTTTGAGCTGTGCCAGGCAGACAAGCTAAATCAGCCTCTCCCTCCCTCCACCCCGCTTTTGTGCTTCTTTGATTTAATTTAAACAGAAGCAGCCTTGGGCAGGGGCTATGATCCGTCTAAGCTGGTGGTTTCCAACATGGAATACTTGCTACCATTTGGGGGTACTCAAGTCCTCATCAGGGAGTAATTGAGAAGAATAATTGCATGGTGGCCTCCAGCATCACCACAAATAACTCCAGTGTGGCGAGTCTTCTAGCACCGGGAGGAGGACTACGGGTTGTAAGTTGGAACAGGTGACAAGTAAAATGCAAGGGGAACTAGGAGCCAAAATACAGGGAAGCAGAGAATTTACTGATCAGTGTAAGGAAGTCCTATGCTTATTTGAGATTGCCCTGACTCATATAGCATGTGTTTAGGTTTCCCAGGTAAGCAGAAGGGGGAGTCTGAGAATCAATTTAGTCCCAAGAAACCTTGGAAGAAGTTGAGCAAATCTGAAGGTGCAGGTACATAATTTTGGGGTACTCTTGAACCATCATTGTCCCTTAGGAGAGCCTTTTGAAAGCTTCAGCTGTGGCCATTCCTGGGTAGAGAAAACCTGAGTGCTGTAGCTCATGCTAAAAGACTGGATGAGCAGTGGTACCGCGGTTTATGAACACAATTGGTTCCGGAAGTCTGTTCATAAACTGAAGCGTTCATAAACTGAAGTGAACTTTCCCATTGAAAGTAATGGAAAGTGGATTAATCCGTTCCAGACGGGTCCGCGGAGTACTCAACCTGAAGCATACTTAACCCGAAGCATGGGTGTAATTGGTTCTGGAAGTCTGTTCATAAACTGAAGCATTCATAAACTGAAGCGAACTTTCCCATTGAAAGTAATGGAAAGTGAATTAATCCGTTCCAGATGGGTCCGCGGCGTTCGTAAACCGAAAATTCGTGAATCGAGGTGTTCATAAACCGAGGTTCCACTGTAGTGTGTTTTATGCAGGGTTGACCTTGGGTCTTGTCTGGGAGTTGGAGCTAGGGCAGAATGTGGCACCTAGACTGGTGATGGGACCAGACTACCATCAACATAAGACAGCGGTGTTTTAAGGCCTGCACTGTCTTGTACCTGGTGTACAAATTCCTGGTTTAAAAATCCTAGAATACCTTAAGGACCGCCTTAACCTGTATACCCAAAGTGGGTCTCTTAAGGGCAATAAATTAGACACTGACACCATCCCTATGGAGTTTCAGGTGCCTTTTCAAACCTTGTTTATTTCAGGGGACCTTCACACCCTCAATGCTTCTCAGGTGTTTCACTTTCTTTCTTTAGATGTGGCATTCTTGAGATTTTAAGTTTTGCAGGTTTTATTGTTGTATGCCACTTAGAGACCTCCATGGTAAAAAGCAGGATATAAATTTGTATTTAGTCCAGCATCCTGTTTCCTGTAGTAGCCAATCAGATGCCTACAGGAAGCCTAAAAGCAGGACACTAGAGCAATAGGCCTATCCTTGCAACTGGCATTCGTGGGCATGGGTAGCAATTGATTGCCTTATCCTCCCTGAATTTGGCTAATCCTTGTTTAAAGCTACCTGCACTGGTGCCCATAAACCACATCTTGTGGTAGAGAAATTAATCGTTTAACTATTAACTGCCCCTTTATATAAAGATTTCCAGACACCTCCTGTAGATTTATTTCCAATTTGTTACTGCTCTTGAAAATATTGCTCCTGTTTGTTTCTACCTTTAGTTGGGGTGGAGAGGTCAGTATTGTTTGTAGATTTTTATCTACTCCTTTGTATCTCTCTTTGAAGTTCGTTTTCCATTGTCTTCTCCTTGCTATTCATAAGCCTCACTTAAAAAGCTAAAGGACCCCTGATAGTTAAGTCCAGTCGCAAACGACTCTGGGGTTGTGACGCTCATCTCGCTTTACTGGCCGAGGGAGGCGGCGTTTGTCCGCAGACAGTTTTTTCCGGGTCATGTGGCCAGCATGACTAAGCCGTTTCTGGTGAAACCAGAGCAGCGCACGGAAATGCTGTTTACCTTCCCGCTGGAGTGGTACCTATTTATCTACTGTACTTGAACTTTGACGTGCTTTCGAACTGCTAGGTTGGCAGGAGCTGGGACCGAGCAACAGGAGCTCACCCCGTCATGGGGATTCAAACCACCGACCTTTTGATCGGCAAGCCCTAGGCTCAGTGGTTTAGACCACAGCGCCACCTGCATCCCTTTTTATAAGCCTCACTTATTAACCCATAATTTGCCAGCTGATACCTGAAGGTGATGGTGGCCTTGGTGTATGTTCCTCTGTAGAGGAGGGGGTTATAAAAAGTAGAACAGGTGATGGAATCTCCACCTATTTTAATTTTGGTGACTGGCACTGAAGATCGCAAGCCATTGGCTTCTTAACACAAGTATTTTTCACTTCACTCTCCCTGCCTCTGCCTCTGCCTCCCCTCACAAATGCTGTAATACCGTAGCTGTGGATCAGAGCATCGTCTAGTCCCCTCCGGCAGTTTGATGTAGGAGAGGAGGAATAGCTTCCCTGCACTTGAAAGAGAAACGCATGAATCACTCTTAAGAACTATTCTCACCGAATTGTCATTTGAAGGCTTTAAATCTTGTTTAATAACTTGGGACTGAAGGGAGAATTTATATGCATACGGAGTCTAAACCCTCATCCCATGGTCTTCGAGAGAATTCCCTGATGGATGAACCCATAATTTCAGATGGCTGGAACCGAAGCAGTATGAGATTATTCCTGCACCAGGTGTCAAGGTGCTTGGAGTATTCCTCATCAGTTGCTCACCTGGGAATTGGCTGTGGACCTCATTTTGGCATTGATTTAGAGGTGAAAGAGCTATGGACATGTGGCAAACCCTCCTCACGACTTTTGTCATATGCTGAAGATGCACCTTTTTACTCCACTATTTTGAAATCAACTGAAGGCTGCCATCCTGTTCCATAAGTGGAACTTTCTGCAAAGGGAGCATCTAATCCATGAGAAGACAAAACTAAGGCCCGGGGGCTGGATCTGGCCCAGTCACCTTCTAAATCCGGCTTGCAGACGGTCCGGGAATCAGCGTGTTTTTACATGAGTAGAATGTGTGCTTTTATTTAAAATGCATCTCTGGATTATTTGTGCGTCGTAGGAATTCGTTCTTCTTTCTTTCTCTCTCCAAAATATAGTCCGGCCCCCTACAAGGTCTGAGGGACAGTGGCCCGGCCCCCTGCTGAAAAAGTCTGCTGGCCCCTGATCTAATCAGAACTCGCTTGTCACATCCTACAGAATTTAAAATAATTTCTAAGTTCTGTTCCACTTAGAATGGTTTCGCTTGCTTTATCACGCTAACGGTTTTGTCTGTTCTTTTGTAATTGTATATTGTAGTGTTTTGACCCGCCCTGGGACCTTAAGGTGAAGGGCAGGTAGGAAATATTGCAAATAAGGAAATGTGGGCTAGTTATCTGGGGGCAAAACACAAGCTAAAAGCCGAGAAAGTGGGGAGCTGCACCTGTTGAACTGACTGACCTGACCCAGGAAATTTATATGTTGGGTTCCCAGGCAGTCAGAAAGGGGAAGCTAGTCTAACTTAAACTTGCATAATACCCCATCAGATTTGTGGTGGTAATGGAATGTTTCGCACACGTTATTTTTGGGTTCTTTGAAAGCAGAGTCTTGCCATATAAATGCAAACATGCAAACATGTTTTGTGAATATATGATTCAACTTACCTGCTTTAGCAGTGTCCAAAACATAGCTGCCAAGTTTTCCCTTTTCTCGTGAGGAAGCCTATTCAGCATAAGGGAAAATCCCTTAAAAAAAGGGATAACTTGGCAGCTATGGTCCAAAATTTTGAGCGAACATTCCTTGACAGTAGATTGCTGGGAGTTTCTTCGACAGCCTCTCGGAAAGGTTCCTCCTTGTGAGCAGCATAACATTACAGCAGGCATAGCCAACATGGTGCCCACAAGGTGCTGTCAGAATAAAGCGACCCCCGGCCAACATGGCCAAGGGTCAGGAATGATGGGAGCTGTAGTCTCTAGCAATATCTGGAGAGCTTCGTATTGGCTACCCCTGCATTACAGGTGTAAAAACACTCAAAATCTTTCTTGGCATACAGCTTGCTTTCCCCCTTCAGCAGCCCGCAGGCTTTTCCTCTCAAAATGAATTTCATGGTTGCCCCTGGCAACCTTTGAGGCCTAAATTTCCCACACCATCCTTGGGCGCTAGTGCCTAGTTAGGCTATTGGGCTTTCCCAATCCATTCTTAGTTCATGCCCTCTTATCCTTGCCCGTTTTTCTTTTCTCTTCTGACTGAATCATGAAGTCTTTTTCCTTGGCACGAAACCCACAATTGATGTCTCTGCAGAATACGAGCTCAGACCAGCCGAGAGACTCCTGTTGTCGGTTCCAATTTGGCGAGAAGAGGTTTTTTTTAATTTATTTATTTAGCTTGGTTACTGCAACAAGGCAAAGGAATAGCTAGCCAGCCGACTGCATACTTGCTGTGTTGTGTTTAGAGTTGTCAAAGCCTGCTTTAATATTAACACAGCATATGTGTTTTGTTTAACCTCTGGTTTCTGAGAATGATCATAAACTGACTGCATTATTGGTGCAATGCCAGATAACCTTGGGAAATGGTCAGAGCCCGTAATTACCTCCCCATTTAACACAAGGCCCTTTCTCTCTCCAGACTTCGGATGGTTTAGGATGTTTATAGGGAATTTAAACTCTGGTTGGAAGGGAATTCTTTCTGAATGCAGCCAGTAATTTCATAATTAGCTCTTAAAATTACAGAGCAATAAAAGTCTGAGCATCATTAAAGATCAGAAGCAGCGGAGCATCTGACTTGCATTCTTTCTTTACTGCTCCGAGTCTTGTTCCTTCTTGCTTCCATCAAAAAGAAAATTATTGGGAAAGCAAAAGAATGTTTTGAATTTATGAAAGGAGCATGCTTTTGTTCAGAAATATATTTTAATATTAAGATGGTTGCTAATCCAACCGCAAGAGATCCTTCGGGGCAGTGGTCTTCGACTGGTCCACATCCAAGACCCACTTTTGAATGTCACTTTCGATTTATACTTAATAGTGCTAATAATGCGCATTATTAATCCTAAAATGGAAACTCACATAGCAATATACATAGTGTTACCTCGGCGTTAATGAATACTAGTCTTTCAATGTGGCGGAAGAAAGGCATGAGCATGCGGTTAATTCACAAATAGTTATCTTATTTCACAAACAAAAACGGCTTGTGCTTTTTTCCTCCCACATTGCAGCACTCGTGGAAATGGGTAAAATGGGCATCTCATCAAAAGAACGCGGCCTAAAACTTTTACATTTTATTTTTTATGACTTCAGAAACATGACAAAAGGCATCCCAAGTGGAACAGGGGACTCTGTGCCCCCAAAACGGAACAAATCTGTATTTTAAAGGACAGTTGGCAACTCTATTTGAGAAGCCTCACTAGCTCCTGGCTCTCTTGAGAACATGAACGATGAAAGAGCTGGGGTGTGAATGTAAAACATTGGTCTCTGTCTTGATGCTCCTCCAGGATTCCTTTTTATTGCACACTCATTATGATTTGTGCTCATGGTCACACGTGATCCTGCTTTCAAATACTGTTTGTGCCTACGAAACCTTTGGTTTGGGCCCACCGCTTCCGATCAATACATACCCCGCAACTTTCTGTTGGAATTTACTAACTGTTTATACCCCAAGCGGTCTAGGTTTATTTTTTGTCCCGCTTTTGATGTCCCGCTTTGGCCCTTCCAATCGGCAGCACTAATCCACTATAACTGGGTCAGGAACATGTTGCAGAATCCACTGGCAACAAAACACTAGTCTGGATTGGCCCCTAGACAAGCATACCGGCTTTAATTTTGCTGGCAAGGGCAGCCCCTTGTCTTGTGCATTTCATTTTTCCTCCCCTCCCCTGCCCCCCCCCCCCCGGTCTGGAAAAGAGTTGTGATGTGTTGAGATGAGGTTCCTACTGGAAACGCACCACCCTGCAATTGGAGCTATCATGTTACAAACAAACAGCCCAATTAAATACCAAGAAGCCAAGTTAAGTGGAAGCCCTTGCCTTTCTTGGCCAATGGATCATTCACAAAGATGATTGCTGTGTTGTCGGGCTTGGAAATACACAACCGCTTGGTCTGGCTTTTCATTTTAAGTGTCACCCGATGAACTTCTGCAAATTTTATTGAGTGCGCGTAGTATAATTCAGACTCACCTGCGTGTTTTTATGACAACGTAATGGGAATGTCAGATTTGGAGAACGATGCCTGGGCCATAGAATCTGGAGGGTTGTTCACTGCCAAATCTGCAATACAGGAAGAGACTCCAGTAGCCTTGACAGATGGCTGTCAAGCCTCTGCTAAAATGCTTTCAGAGCTTACTCCTCCTGAGACATGCTGCTGCATTGTCACGAAGCTCTTGCCATCAGATGCGGGAGTCGTGTTTGTTGTTCCTCCCCACATTAAAAACTTCCTGCAACCGCAAAACTAACAGAGCAGGAGGAAAAGCTTTGTCACAGCCCTTAGCCTACGGTGGTGATTTTCCGAGCCACGAGAGAGTTTTCACACCAGCAGCCATTAAAAAAATGTTGTTTCCATTCTCCCTCCCATGCCACCTGAAATGTTCTCCTGCATGTGTATATCAGGTTTACATTTGGGAATGCAGAGCCAACCCTTTTTGGCAACGACCTGCCCTTTCCGGGCCACCAGTCTGCCTGAAAGATCCACCCCAACCCTCTGATCCTGTGCGGTTTCCATCCATTTCAGTGGAGCTTTTACACACAGCTGGACTGCTTACACTGCAAGCCTCCTGTTTTTGAGGAAGGTGTAAGGCAGGGGTGGGGAACTGTGTCTCGCCAGTGGGCTGAATCCTCCTACCCCTCGCCAGCCAAATTTTCCAGGTGGGGAGGACCGCCCGCCCACCTGTCAATCAGTTAACCTCCACGTGATGCCAGCTGATGATTGCCAGGATTTCAAAGCACCCATTCTTCCAAAGAGCCCGTCAGGCAATGCCTTCGAGCCTGCTTTTTCTGGCTGTGCAATCTAGTTCCCCGTGGGGGACTTGGGTAAGATGGTCATGGAGCTGATCTGTCTAGCCCATCAGGTGATTGGGCCAAATCTTGCCCATGGTCCAGAGTTTCCCCCCCCCCCCCTGCTGTAGGGAGAGCTCAATGGTAGCACACATGTTTTTCCTTCAAAAGGTCCTGAGTTCAGTTCGTACCATTCCTAGTCAAATTAGATCAGGTAGCAGGTGTTATTCTGAGCAGCAGGCCCAAAGGAATGGCTCGCGGGAGTGGTTGGGTGCAGGGAAACCCAAGAAGGGTGCCAAAATTGCCAGAGATCAGTTCTAGTGCTTTATTAAAGAATATCGGCCTGCCAGGTCTCCCAGCTTTTTCAGGCACAGAACAGACACCGCAGCAAGGAGATGTCTTGTCCGCACACAAGTGAGCGTTTATACCTTCTTTGTACACAAAGCAGCAAATGTCACTTCACCTGATCAGATGAGGGCATAGGTGGCAAATGCCCAAATCTTACAGGTAGCTCCCCTTTCTGGGCTCAGAGCCCAGCACCCCAAGCCCCCAGATAAGGATAGCATCAAAGCTAGCCAATTAAACCCACATGAAAGCAAGTGAATACAATCATATATGAGCTCATGGCTACGACAACTACCAATTATTTGTGGGGTTATATTGACTACCAAGATGGCGTTTGCTTCTGGAACAGCTCACCTTTTGTTTCAACACAGGTGTTGAGAAGGATCTTTCCCAAAGATGCTGCCGGCCAGTGCAATCTGTACTGACCTGGAATAAGGCAGTTTCTTAACTGGTTGATCCATGGATTAAACTGATTAAAGCTTGCAGCCCTAATACTGCCATAGCTGGATAGGTTTTTTTAGTTCATTTGATCCTGGTTTCACTGAAAATTCACATAAGATGTGCAGTAACCCAGAAAATTACAGTGGGTGCTTGTGATTTCACGTAATCAGGCCTTCCATGTCTGTCAAAAGCTTGCCCTAGTGACATTTTTTTTCTGGGGGAAGGGCTGTAGCTCAGTGACTATCTGCTTTGCATGCAGAAGGTCCCTGGTTCAATCCCAGGCATAGGGCTGGGAGCGACATCTCCCCCAGAAATCCTGCAGAGCTGCTGCCAATCAGTGCAGACAGAGCTAAGCAAGAAGGACCAATGGCCTTGACCCAGTGTAAGGCAGCTTCCTACGTAGGCCACTTAGAGCAGGAGTAGACTTGCTATGCCCTGGCTGCTGACATCGTAAAACTTGGCAGGCCCTTGACCTCCCCCCTAAATGAGAAGTACTCTCCTGGTCTGCCTATCTGAGCGGCAAAAAGAAAGCTGCAACGCAGCAGATGTTCTCAATCTTACACTGTGCGGTCTGAGCAGGCCCTGAAAGCCGAGCAGAAACATATATTAGTGTTAATTATTAATGATTATAATCTCACCACGGTTATTAGTGGTATTTATTATTTACTTACAGCTGCTCTGCTTTTCTGTGTCTCTCTCCCAAGCTCGGCGGATTCCCCTTGCGGTGCTCTGCAGAACTTACGCTGTAGTAAGCATTATGAATGAAAGGGGCTCTCAAATATAAACAAGTGGACAAGCTTCTTTGCAAGGCGAGGCAGAGAGGGAATTTGTGTGTTGGGTAGATAATTCGAGAAACAGGCCAAGACTTGTTCTCAGTCGTCTCTGTTCTCAGCCAACCAATTCTGCTTGCTGGAAGAATGATTTAAAAGCTGGAAAACCAATAATGAGTCTTTTGGCACCTCAAAGTCTTAAAAGTCTTTTGGCTGCCTAAAGTGCCTGGGTGGGGTACAAATAATGAAATTATTATTACTATTATTAACGACTAACAGATTTTTTGGGGTGGGTGGTTGTAAAACATCTGGATGGTAGGGTTAGGAAGGCTGGCATCAGGCATGGTAAAGGAGCACAGAATTGAGTTTCCCAAGAGGCTTAACATTCCAGTCTGTATCTTTATTGCAGGCATGTCCAACAGGTAGATCGTGATCCACCTGCCCTAAAAAAAAGCTCGACATCTTTGTCCTGCACGCCTAAAATGACCTGAACCACAAAAATACAGGGCTTTCTTTCCTAAAAAAAACACACCTCAACGTTGCTTTCTTCCCTAAAGAAGCTCAACAACTTTTACGTGAACCCCCCAAAACAGGGCTTTCCTTCTTAAAAAAAAGCTCAACAACTTTGACCTGAACCCCCAAAAGGGGGGGTAGATCATTGCCAGTTTTTAACTCTGTGAGTAGATCGCTGTGTCTTGGAAATTGGCCACCCCTGCTTTATTGGAACTACTGTATCCTAAACTGTGTGTTGTTGTTTTTTAATGGAATTGTTTTTATATATTCGTATTGTTTGTTTTTATATATAATAATTACCGTTGTACTGACATCTCTGGATATTCGTTGCTTTTGCTGCACATTCCTGGGTGCTGAGCTGATTCATAAACTATTAAGACAGATTCACTTGTCAGATAATGTAGCATAACTCATTCTTGGCTTTGTTTATTTGGTGGGGCTCCTGTGTGTGTGCTTTCGCAATGTGCATACAGTTTCGGCTTTTTATAAGCCACCAATTTGTTAGCTGATCTTTTTGGGGATTGTTGATAATGCTGGTGTGGGTGGGGGTTCCTTCAACTTCTTATCAGCCTCATGGCTGGTAAAACTTCATAGTTTATTATAGATGTGGAGGTTGTGAGAAACTGGAGCTCCTCCCGGTTTCTGTAAGAGCTTAGGCACTGAGAATTCATCAAGAAGAAGAATACTCCTAGGTACATTTTGGTTTGTGATTTAAGAGCTACATCAGATGCTTATCATCCCTCCAGGTGCAATTTTCTCTAGGCACGTGGAGGCAGGTTTCAGGGTTTCACCTGCATTTCCAGAGTGCCAGCCTCTTCTCCAGGATTTCCAGGTTAGAACCCAAACTGAGTGATCCAAATCAAGAGAGCAATCAGTTGTCTGCTATTCTTCAGTATTTGTAGCAGCAACTCTGAGATGTCCATCTCTGTTCCTTGACCTACAGAGACTTCTTCTACTCTGTGCTACTGGGCACTGCCTCCTGCTCAAAGGGTGGCTGCTGCTTGATAACTGTTGAAAGGGAGGGTATAAATATCTTAAAATGAATGAGAAGAGCTTGCCCCCGTAGCAAATATTACACAGTTGTGGTTTTTTTGCTCTGTTAATCCTGGAATTGCTTTTTTAAAATCGGCTATGCTTTTACTTTTTTGCTCTTTGAGGGTCATAGCAGCCGGAAATGGAGCAAATGGTCAGCACACATGGAGGTGTTTTATCCGTGCAAGGTGCCCACCTCAAAGGACAAATGAGGGCATATTTGCATAAATACTTCACATCCCATGCTAATTTATAGGTCTAGATGCAAACATAGAAGCAGTTTCTGTAATTTAAATTGCAATACAGTAGTGGGGGAAACTGTGACCAGGTGAGTTGTGTGTACCTGCTCGATCTGCTGTCCAGGTGCTCATCGTTGATGGGCAACTTCAAAGCATCTCCTCTCCCACCATAGGGTTCTTCATCTTTAAACAGGCCTTGAGCTAGCCTTTCAAGCACAACAGAAGTGGGGAACCTGGTTCCCCCCCCCATGTCACTGAAATACAATTCCCATCAAGTGCTGCAGTAAAACCGCTAACACATTTTTGCAAAAGCTAAGCAGGGTCTGGTGTGGTTTCAAATTGGTGTGGCAGTTGTGTGTTGAGATTCCTAGATTGCCGGGGTTCGGCTAGATGACCCTTGGAGTCCTTCCAGCTCTACAGTTCTAAGATTCTATGGTCCCTGATCATTGGCCGTTTTGGCTGAGGCTGGTGTGTGTTGCGGGTCCAAAAACAACTGGAGATTCCCTATCCCTGAAATAAAGAACTGTCACCTGTTGTTTATGTATAGTGTGGCCTCTCACAAAAGCTGCCAAGATGATCAATGGAACAAGGCAGGTTTTCCCAAATTTGTGTCTCCAGCCGTTTTTGGACAACAATTCCTATCATCCTTGACTAGAGACAATGGGATTTGTAGTCAAAAAACAGCTGGAGACCAAAGTTTGAGGAACCCCGGAACAAGGGAAGCAGGCGAAGTCTGCCTTATGGGATGTTATTTTTGAGAATCGGGGAATTTTGTTCATGCTAAGAAGTAGTGTCTTGTTGCTCTGTTTTTGTGTTTGAAACCACTGCACCAAACTCTATTCTCCTTTTTTCCTTCTGCCACGTGGTCCAAATAGTTAAGGGGTTTCACATACTCGAAAGCCCGGCTAGTAACTAGTTCAGTCCCAGCTAAAGAGATGGAGTAAAGGCTGGCTTGTAGAGGAGTAACGGAATACAGACCTTGTGGCTTATTTCTCTGCCTTCTTCCTGCTCTCTGTTGCCTCATTCCCCTCATTGCCTCAGGCTTCAGCTTCTTTCCCTGGCCTGCTGTGATGTCTAGACATTAGGAGTTCAAAGTCTCCAGTGCTCCCCTCCTTCAGAGCCAGCTATTAACACGTCCCCTACAGCCTTGCTTTGGGAGGACATGTGCTTGCATCTAGCAGGAGAGAATTTCCTGGGTTCTGCTTCTTCTTTTGTGTTAGACTTGGAACTTCAGAAACGCCTCATTTCTAGTTGTTTACGAGTCAATTTTTATCACACTGTGTCTCTTGTTATGCCTCCTTCATCTCTTTGATTGTCAGAATTGGTCTGCTAGGATTGATTAAAAATTGGGTATTCACAGTCTGAGTTTAAGGGCTGCAATGAAAGTTACAATGGAGTGAAACTTTTATTTTCCGAAACAAAATAAAAAAATTCCTTCAGTAGCACCTTAAAGACCAACTAAGTTTTTATTTTGCTATGAGCTTTCGTGTGCATGCACACTTCATCAGATACACTGAAACAGAAGTAACCAGACCCTTATTCAGAGGGTGGGGGTGATGGGAATGGGTGATGGGCTGATAGGAGTGGTAAACCTGTTGATGACTGTTAACGACTGTTAATGACTGCAATTGGTCTTGGGGGGGGGAGCCAGGGCTGCAGTGCTAAGGAAAGCTTGATCATGTATAATGAGATGAGAATCATATGTCTCTGTTCATTCCAGGTGGCTCCATCGTTTTAAGCTTGCTAATGAGTTGCAATTCAGCAACTTCTCTTTCCAGTCTGTTTCTGAAATTTTTCTGTAATAAAACAGCTGCTTTGAGATCTTGTATACAATGTCCTGGGAGATTGAAGTCTTCTCCTACTGGTTTCTCTGTCTTTTATTTTTCGGTGATAGAGAAATGTATTTTTAAAGGTGTCCACTGGGAGGAATATTTTATTTTATTTTAACCCACTAGAATGGCACGAGCATCGCTTTAAGGGCTTCCAGATAAAACAAAAAGCCCTCCTCCGCCACCCTTCTGAATTGTTCTCCACATTTCACCATCTGTGAATTGGACACTCTATTAAATATAAACAAGTTCAGATGGAGCTATCTAAAATAAAATTGCAATTTGATTGATTACAAATAATTCCAAAATAATGATGCCTCTAGCATTTGATTTGATAGCCTTTGATTATTCCGTTTCCCATAAATACTTTATATTGTTGCTAGTTGCAACTTTTGCATTTAACATGAATTGATGTATCTTTGATAGAAGCCTCTTCACTCATTCTGTCAGCTATCTATGTTTGTTTCATTTTCAAGTTGAGAGACGGACCCTCACAGCTATCCCACAGCCCTGTTTTGAGTGCTAGGGAACAAAAAGTAAGTCTCATGCTATTGGCATCTGCTTGTGTTCTGTAAATCAAGACACTTTTTCTTACAGAAACAAGATGGAAAAGGAACAGTATGCTTTTCTTTATCAAATAATTTGCTACACTTAAAAAAATCTTTTTTACAGAGCACCATGGGTTCCATCATGTGGAGAGCGGTTTCCCATATGTGGCTCTTGAAATAAGTGTGCAGATATATATACACAACCTCTAATTAAATATACATCATATAAGTTAATGACAGTTAATTATAATTCTCTGTAGGCCATTTGTCATTTATTTTACCCTCGAGGATACTGTTATTGCTCCAGAGTTTTGGAGAGCCAGGAAAGGGAGCATTAGGTTAGGACGCTGTCTGGAGGAGAATTAATTTCCCACCCTGGAACTTTCCTTAAATGACCTGCAGCCATTAGTTGCAAAATTATTGTTCCAAAGCGGCGTGGGAAGAGACTTTTTGAGTTGTTAAATAACCATTTCAAAGAAGATGCATTCTAATCCATGTTAGCTGGTGTGTGTACAAAATGTGGTGGTCACTCCCCTTTCATATGTGACTCCTCATATATTTGCATATTCAGATTCAAGAAAACATGGATAGGCCAATTCTGAACCCTTCTAGTTTAACCACTGGGGATATACCACACACAAAAAGTGGATGAGACGCAAACTTGCATAAATGTTGCACGTGCTCATTTATATGTATTGGATCAGATTTAGAAATTGCTGTTATTTAAAGAGACCATAAGGTGGCATGCCAGCTGCTAACTGTTGATAGACAACTCAGTACCCTTGCTATCCCCTTTTATGGTTCTTTATCTTTAAATTATCTATCCACTGGATGGCGGGAGCCACTTCCTGGCAAGTTGGTCACTGTTGCTTACCTGGAGGAAGAGGGGCAAGGCAGTGGGGAGGTTGGTGTGGTGCGAACACAATCTGAAGCCCCCGCAAGTGCATCTGCACTGTTCCAACCTCCTCACTGCCTTGCCTCTCCCTCCCCTCTCTTTCCCAGTAAGTAACAAGGACCCACTTTCTGGAAGGCGTGTGCCATGCCACCCGGCAAACCACTTCTTAGTGGGTGCCTCCAAATAATGGCCATGAGCCTAATGGTAAGAACAAAATAATTAAAAAGAAATATAAAGAGAGTTAAAAAGAAGAGAAAAAAGGAAGCAGATTGTTATGGTTGATATTAGACCTGCGTAGAGGATGAAGGAAGTCATAAAAGAAAATGGATTTGAAACTTGGTTAAAATATATTGTCCATTAGAGTATTTTTGAGGTATGTTTTTATTTTTGCAGTTCTTTTTGTTAATATTGTTACTTCTTTTCTGTTCTTTTTTATTTTTATTTTTATTTTTTATTTGTTATATAATCTGTTTACTCTCAACAGTTGTATCCCAGTTCAACAAAAGTACAGTGGTACCTCTACTTACGAATTTAATGCGTTTCGAACGCACATTCGTAAGTCGAAAAAAATTGTAAGTCGAATCCCATAGGAATGCATTGGGAGAAAAAATTCGTAAGTAGAAAAAATCCTATCTAAACCACATCCAAGATGGCGGACAGAGCTCCATTCGTAAGTAGAGTTATTCGTAAGTAGAGGTACCACTGTAGTGACTTCGAGCTCGATGTTCATAACCCAGGTTGCATGCAATTGTGTTTTAAGGTTCTGTCTTATCCAACTGCATCCTCTTTAACATGTTTCTTACACTTCAAACCCCGCTATGGTTTTTGCGTATGGGGAATACCTTTATAAACAGACCAGAAAGGGTTTCCAGTCTTCTTTATTATCAGTTTTGCCATCTTTGCGTATTCCAAGATTTTCATCAACCATTCTTCCTTTGGGGGTGTCCTCCCTTCCTTTCATTTCTGTGCATTGAGAATCCTTGCTGCTGTAGTCCCAGACATAAATATGTGAGGGATATAATGAAAACAACAACAACAACAACAACTTTTCCCAAGAGCCCAGAATCCTCCCTGGTGGGGATACTAGACAGAGAAGTCTAGTATCTCTCTCCGTTGATTTTTAGTACAGTATTCTGTAACCTTTATTGTGAGCACAAGAAGGTGATTGAAGAGTGTTCCAGAGCAAATAATTTCTGCTTAAGTGATCTTGAGTTGCGGTTGGTTTGAAGGGGACTTGGAACTGAAGCCAAACTACATTCTCTCCCCCCCCCCAAGCTATTGAAGCAATGCCCACTGTTGAGAGAAAGGCCCCCCCAGAGAAGAAACGTGCAGAAGTAGAACAGGGAAACTTCCCAAACCTGCCCTAGTTAGGAAGAACCAGGAGGGGGAATGAACTTCTCTTCTGCAGTTTCCTGAAGGCTACAAGCTCTGCATTGTGGCCCAAGTTTTCACCCATCATTGACTCTCTCTCTCCCGACAGCTGTCATAATGTTATTCTCCTCAACAGCCTCCTTTGTTTTGTTAGGAAATTATTTCTAACATTTCAGCTCTGATCCTTTGAGGAGGAATTAAAGTTTCGGCAGCTGGGCCGTGTTTCTCCTCTCCCCCTTCCATCGCCTCCAGCCCCCCACACCTCCTTTCTCAAATCCTCCACATTAGCTAGGACTTAATTACTTTCTACGTCCTGAGGCCCAGCCAGCCCTGGAGAGGAACAGGCCAGAGGCTTCCCTTTTCTCTCGCTGCCTGCTGAGTGATGTGCTAAGTAAGTGGAAATGATAATGCCGTGGGACAAAGCAGCTGTAATAGACTTTATGTGGTGTGAGCGAAGGAGCCTTTAATTAGAACTGAAGGTCATGCTTGCGGAGGGATATGGTTCAAGAGCCCATGCAGTTTGTCTTGAAGGCCTTGGGGTGTGTGTGTGTGTGTGTGTGTGTGTGTGTGAATTTTGTGTGTGAGTGAGAGAGTGAAAGAAAGACAAAAAAGCAGTTGGCAATGATACAGAGGAATAATTGCTAATGAGGCGGCGTTGCGGACTGGCCCTGGCCGGGAACAGGATTTCAGCTTGTGGCAATTTGGGGAGGGGGCTTCTATGGAGGCACGGTAAAGGTAAAGGGACCCCTGACCATTAGGTCCAGTCGTGACCGACTCTGGGGTTGCGCACTCATCTCGCATTATTGGCCGAGGGAGCCGGCGTATAGCTTCCAGGTCATGTGGCCAGCATGACAAAGCTGCTTCTGGCAAACCAGAGCAGCACATGGAAACACCGTTTACCTTCCCGCTGTAGCGGTTCCTATTTATCTACTTGCATTTTGACGTGCTTTCGAACTGCTAGGTTGGCAGGAGCTGGGACTGAGCAACGGGAGCTCACCCCGTCACAGGGATTCGAACCGCCGACCTTCTGATCAGCAAGCCCTAGGCTCTGTGGTTTAACCACAGCGCTACGTGGAGTATGTCAGTGCATACAGTGGAGGCACTGTATGCAATGACAATTCTTCCTGTCCTTTTATTTTTATGAATCACACAAGTCCTTTGCAGAGGCTCTCCTCTTAGAATCATAGAATCGTAGAGGATCATCTAGTTGTACAACCCCCTGCAACTCAGGAATCTTTCGCCCAACTCAAGACTCGAACCCACGACCCTGAGATGAAGAGTCTCTTGCTCTGCCAACTGAGCTGTTGCTCAGCTCGTCCCGTTCTCGGGACATTCAGTGAGTGGGTGATGCACAGTTGCTGCAAATGGTTGCCAGGACCATAGAAAGCTGCCTTACACCAAGCATAACCATTGGTCAATATCACTCAGTATTGTTTGCATGGACCAGCAATGTTTCAGAAAGCATTCTCTCCCAATCCTACCTGGGGATTGAACCAGGGCCCTTCTGCATGCAAAGCAGGTGCTCTACCCACTTGAGATATGGCCACAACTTTATGTGCATTTGTTGGCACATCCAACCATGATGGCTATGCTCTGCCTTCATGGTCGGAGGCAGGAATGCTTCTGAATGCTAGTTGCTGGAAGCCACAGGAGGGGAGACGGCTCTTGTGCTCAGGCCCTGCTTCCAGGTTTCCTTCAGGCATTGGGTTGGATGCTGGACTAGGTGGACCATTAGCCAGATCCAGCAGAGCTCCTCTCATGTTCCTTATCTGCTTGTCTGGCCACAGACACACTGCAGGAATGCCAACAAACAGGCATGGAAGTGGGGAGCAGAGCTTTACACACAGTCCAGAGAGGCAATCCTGGGTGTCTGTAAAGAGCTGCTCATAGTCTTACCCCTTCCACCAGCGTTTCCTGCTCAAGACCTTTTCCCACTTCCAGTTTGGCTACTGTTGATTCTTCATTGCACCAACCTAAAATGAATTTCCAGCTTTGTGTCCATGTAAGGACTTCCAAACTTTTGTTTTTACTTCAGCTGCCTGGCTTATTCTGCTAAGCACTGGAGTCTGGAGAAGCAGGTATACAAAACAACCAGCTTTATGTTTTCTAAAACATTGGAACTTGGACCCGTTGCTGGGACTGGGACCCACTGCTGAGTCATAGCCTAACTTGAGAGGGTTGCAACAGTCATATGGCCACTACTGTACAAATAGTGTAAAATTAAAAACTGGAACTCTTCCAATGCATGTTTGGGCATTGGTCTGAAAAGGTTAAGGGCTATTGTTCTAAGGCACAGTGACTATGATATTTATTTCCCCCAGTAGTTCTGCATGCAGCCTGAAATCTGTTTTGCACTCAGCACAATCTAATCTTAATGTTGGGATTCTGTCTGACCCAGACCCCCCGGTGAGGCCTCTGGGGGGAGGAAGAGGTTCAGAGCCCTGTGGAGAACCCCACTCCAAATGAAGACCTCCTCAGTGGTCCACGGGCAGCCTGAAGAGCCTTATCTCAGGGATGCCCCACCTCCCCAATAACATCTCCAACTACTTCCTGGATCTTGCATCAATCCTTCAGCACCCACCCACCCACCCACCCATGACCTCAGGAGCTAAGGTGGCCGTGGACCTGATGGGGAGCCCAGAGTTTCTAGAGAAGTAATGTTCAGTTGCTAGAAAGCTCTATCACCAGGGGTCTATTGGGGTGGAGGGAGAAGAGCCATCAAGCAATGACTCAGCAGAGCACCAGATAGACTATGTAAGTTTATTATTGTGCTCAGTCTTGACACACCACTTTGAGCACCCTGCAACTGCTGCTCCAGAACTTCCCAATTCAGCTCCAGATCTTCCTAGCCTTGGGCTCTACCTGCATTGCCTCCCAGTACGTTTTTGAGCACAATTCAAAGTGTTGGTGCTGACCTTTAAAGCCCTAAACGGCCTCGGTCCAGTATACCTGAAGGAGCGTCTCCACCTCCATCGCTCTGCCCGGACAATGAGGTCCAGTGCCGAGGGCCTTCTGGCGGTTCCCTCGCTGTGAGAAGCCAAGTTACAGGGAACCAGGCAGAGGGCCTTCTCGGTAGTGGCACCTGCCCTGTGGAATGCCCTCCCACCAGATGTCAAAGAGAAAAACAACTACCAGACTTTTAGAGGACATCTGAAGGAAGCCCTGTTTAGGGAAGCTTTTAATCTTTAAGAAATTAGTGTATTCTAATATTTCTGTTGGAAGCCGCCCAGAGTGGCTGGGGAAACCCAGCCAGATGGGCGGGGTATAAATAAATTATTATTATTATTATTATTATTATTATTATTATTATTATTATTATTATTATTACCTTTAACCCCCATCCCCATGCCAACTGCTGGTCATAGATACTTCTTCACTTCCTGCAGAATCTTGAGTTTGAGTTTTCCCCATCAAGTCTACTTTCTTTCTTTCTTTCTTTCTTTCTTTCTTTCTTTCTTTCTTTCTTTCTTTCTTTCTTTCTTTCTTTCTTTCTTTCTCTCTTTCTCTTTCTCTTTCTCTTTCTCTTTCTCTTTCTCTTTCTCTTTCTCTTTCTCTTTCTCTCTTTCTCTCTCTCTCTCTCTCTCTCTCTCTCTCTCTCTCTCTCTCTCTCTCTCTCTCTCTCTCTCCTTGCTTAACATCTGGCCTTAATATGTGGCACTCAAAAGCTTGCTCACTACTTTATGCCATTTTTGTTTATCTATTAAAGATATTAATCTTTTAACCCACTGTTACTTGTGCCTCATGTCTGATTTGTGCCTCGTGTCGATTGACCTTTGCGTACTCGAAACAATTTCAGACCTCTCCATTGCCTAACACAGACCGTGTGTGTACAGAGCCAATCTCGTGGGATAATATTCTGAAAAGGGAGGCTTACTCTGTATAGAACTGTAGTCATTAACGCGTTGTGGAGTTTTCTGTTTGATCTGGAATGGAAGGATGAGCCGGAAAGCAGTTAATTTTATATTCATAAACCATGGTGTGTGTGTTTGTGTGTGTGTGTGTGTGTGTGTGTGTGTGTGTGTGTGTGTGTGTTTATTGTGCTTCTTCGCACATTTCTTATTTCTGTGCTGAAAAAGTAGCAATAAAAATAGTTTTTAAAATAAATAAACAGTAGCAATAAACCCTAGTAGTAAGAACTGAGTAAGCAAATGCAGTATTTCTACATTCACAAGTGCAAATAATTACTCTCTAGTGAATTACACCACTGATAGCCCATTGGTTACAGTTACATGTGTTTGTTATGGATCTACTTAATCACAGCTGGTCCTGTTAACCAAATCCATTCATACTGAGCACTATATGCAGCTGCAACTGTTATTTTAACCCTCTTTTAAGAACTGCTGAGGCATATCCTCCAACTGTACTGATTTAATTTAACAGGTGCAGCACCTATTTTCTAAGTTTTCAATAAACACCCCCCTCCAAAAAACAACAACAACATTTCAGTTTAAGATAATTGTGTTCAAAACTTCACTCAATGTTCAAAATGCTGGGATATCACAGCTGTTAGAGCCAAATCCTTAAGAGAAACTTTATTTAAGCAACAGATATAGTCATACCTCGGTTTAAGTAAACCTCGGTTTGAGTACTTTCAGTTTAAGTACTCCATGGACCCGTCTGGAACAGATTAATCCACTTTCCATTACTTTCAATGGGAAAGTTCGCTTCAGGTTAAGTACGCTTCAGGTTAAGTACGGACTTTCGGAACCAATTGTGTTTGTAAACTGAGGTACCACTGTATAAGGCATGGTATCCCATTCTTTACTTCTAGCTTAGCCCAGCACCTTGGAGCTGACTGTGGCAGAATAATGAACTTAAGTCCCTGATTCGTCTGTTCACTAGAATAGACATAATTAGCATCTTCAGAAGTATCTTCGGAAAAACAAGGAAAACAGCCCGAAAATAGTTTTTAAAACCTATGTTTTTTAAATAAAAAACAAACAAAAACAAAACAAAATACACATCCATGGCAGGAGCCTGTGCAACAGAAGTTATCATTCCATGTTGCAGGTATCCTGTTTGCATGTTCTCCAATGTCCGGGTGATAACTGGAACACTCGTTTTTGTGTGTGCTGAGCTCTCACGGGAGCCAGCTGACTCGCACCAGAGCACCAGACCAAAAAACGCATGCTTCTTGTCTCGTGCCAGAGTGCCAAACAAACCCCACCCCCCGCAAGGAACATTGCGGGATCTAATCAGAAGCAGGGCATGTCTTCTGTAAGGTAAAAGGTAAAGCCCCCCTGGATGGTTAAGTCCACCTAAAGGTGACTATGGGGCACAGCGCTCATCTCCGCTTTCGGGCCGAGGGAGCTGGCGTTTGTCCACAGACAGCTTTCCAGGTCATGTCGCCAGCAGGATTAAACTGCTTCTGACGCAAAGGACACCGTGATGGAAACCAGAGCGCACGGAAACGCCTTTTACATTTTCACCGGAGCGGTACCTATTTATCTTCTTGCACTGGTGTGCTTTCGAACTGCTAGGTTGGCAGGAGCTGGGACCGAGCAACGGGAGCTCACCCCATTGCGGGGATTAAAACTGTCGACCTTCTCATTGGCAAGCCCAAGAGGCTCAGTGGTTTAGACCACATCACCATCCACATCTTGGCTTCTGTAATTCCAGGATGCCCCCCTTAAATCGGGACGGGTGAGCAGTGTGCAACTGATAACTAATACCATCCATGCAGAATGACAGAATACATTTTTTCTGCACGCCCCACTTGTAACATCTCATTTTAAAACTTAAAGTCCATTCTTTGGCTCGTGTACCCAAAACTGGTTGAAGAGGCTGCCTTCAGGGAACACTGCCTGTTACATCTGTTACGTCTGTGGCAGCCCCTGACCCTCGTGTCTTTAGGTCCACAAAAATGAAAGCCTCCACAGAAAGTTAAGAAACTCCTTCGGCTGTTCTCCCCAGCCCTAATTACGCCACCAACCTCAGAAACCTCTAACATTCAGAGTAATGTGAGAAATCCTGGCAGCTTGACAAAGTAATAAAACTATTAATCCTTGCTTGGAGCTATAGAGGCACCTAACTTTTTTTTTTAAAAAAAACCCGTCATCACTGGTGTTATTAACTTGTGGCACTAAAGATTGCAGAACACTCTTCAACATCTGACAGTATTTAAGTTAAGGCAAGGCTCAGTGTTGGAATATATGAAATAACTAGCTGGCCCTGGCACATGTTGCTGTGCGTTAGTCTGTCAAATGGAGGGCAATGGGCCCCCTTCAGATCCCCCTGGGTCTCAGAGTCCCCGTTTCACAGGTGTTATGTTTAAACAGTCCTCCCACACTGTTCCGATCCATTAGTTATCCCATCCCCTCTTCCCCCCACCCCCAGGTCATCCCTGTGATTGGGGTCACCCTGTCCTGAACCATGAGGTATTCGGACCCCCCCAAGTCCCCCCCAGGTAACTCCCCACCTCCATTTGGTTGGTGTGGGTGATATGTCATTCCCCCCCAGGGTTGTCCAATGGATGAGGTCTCCCGTCCCCTCCTCTCCCAGGTCCGCGGGTCCTCCTTGTGATTCTCCTCCCCCTGTGTTGAGGTATGAAATATTCCGTTCCCTTTCCCCTGAGTCATTCCTGGTCCCCCCCCCCCGCACACTGTGTCCGGTGGTTTGACGTATCGTGTCCTCTCCTACCCCCAGTCCCCGGTTCCCTTTGAGTGACCGTGTGTCGACAGTCATGTCGTCAGGCCATGGGGGTTTCAGTGACGACGTCGGGGTGGTGTGTTTCCCCCGGAGGATGTGGCGGGGGAGGGGGGAGGCCTCTGTTCTGAGGCCTGTGGTGGTGACTCCGACGGTTGGAAATGGCGTCCTGGCGAGGTTTGCAGTGGAGCTTGGGTGAGGGCATGGTCAATTGCAGATTATTTGGAATAATTCCCAGCTTCCCCAGGTATCTGAGTGGTGGGTTCCGAAATTTGCCGAAAACGGTGTTTTTTCAGCACAGGTATGGCATCTGACCACAGAAAGGGGATGGTGTCATTCTCATAGTGGCAAGTGAGGTTGTGGCCAAAGCTGAGGAGTATTGGTCCAGTGGTTTTTTGTGACCATTCATGCGGAACAAACAGGGTCAGCCTACATTTTTATATACAGTGGTATCTCTACTTATGAATTTAATGCGTTCCGAACGTACATCCGTAAGTCGAAAAAAGGTATAAGTCGAATCCCATAGGAATGCATTGGGAGAAAAAAATCCTAAGTAGAAGCAACCCTATCTAAAAATTCGTAAGTAGAAAAAAATCTAAACCGCATCCAAGATGGCGGGCGGAGCTCCATTCGTAAGTAGAACATTCGTAAGTAGAGTTATTCGTAAGTAGAGGTACCACTGTATATACGGTAGATAAAGATGAGTGCTCCTTTACAGAGCTGCATGGTGTCCTCCCTTCATCACATAAGTTGGTGTAGAGAGAAAGTTTCTCAATTAAAGGTCAAGGCACTCCGAAAACTGGAAGCCAGGTACACCCCACATTTTATAAATCTGTAGTGCTTGCAAAGTATGATGCTAGGAGTTGCTGTTTTCTGGAATGCACGTTCCTGGTAAATGGCTACCCTTATTTGGAATCTATTTTTGTTTTATTTTTGCAGGGGTGTGAGTGGGGAGCTGCCTTTTGTAAGTGTGAACTGCAAAACTTTGTTCTTTTCATGCAGCACATTTTGTCTCTAGTGCACATGAGTGTGCAGGAGCAAGAAGGCACCACATAGTGCCTGGCCTACCATTCCACCAGTGTTAGATAGGAAAGCTAGGAGCTAAATGTCATCTTAAACCTAGGTTATGGGAGCAACAACGGAATGCCTAGGCACACTTTTTTTATAATGAGAATGCAAAGCTGAAAATGAACGAACTGCAGCTGAAATATTATTATCATTTTTCACGTGGTCTAGGCCTTTCCTCTCCCCACCCCCCCCAACCCCTAATATCTTCTCCAGTCTTCAGAGAGTAGCTGGAAGTGGGGAGGCAGAAAAACGTCCTCCTTTCCTCCCACTCTGCAGTTTTAATCTGAAATCTTAGACGCGGTTCTGAGCCCAGAGCTCAGAAACTGCTCGCTTCTTGTATTTGAAAATGCAGCAGGCCAGGCCACGGCAGAACAAATGAGTGCAAGGTGGAGCCGAGCCTTGAACAATGTGCCATCTGTTTATTTATTTCACGTGGCTTACAACAGCACTCTCTCTCTCTCAAAAATAGAGTAATAATTAATTGTTTGGGGGCACTGTATTTTAGTATTTTGTTGGCAGCCGCCCAGAGTGGCTGGGGGAACCCGGCCAGATGGGTGGGGTATAAATAATAAATAAATTACTATTACTATTACTATTATTATTATTATTATTGGAATGTTATTTATTTTTGTTCCTTCAAGGAGCTCAGGCTGGCATACTTGGTTCTCCCCACCACCATCTGCAATTTTACCCTCACAACAATCCTGTGAGGTAGGCTAAGCTGAGAGAGAACATATTTTCATCTCCAAAGGCTTGTCTACAGCGCAATTATCGCCAGTTGACTGGGTTGGTAACCAGATTGCCTAAATACATACGTCATATTGGCTTCTTGAAGTCTTCTTCATAGCTTGCTGCATCTCAAGCCTGCCGCCTGGGGCTTTATCCCACCTCCATGTCTTGATGGTCTACACATGTTGCAAAGGAAAATGTCCCTATGGAACAGCTGCCTATTCCTGCATTGAAGGGGGTTGGACTAGATGACCCCACAGGTTCCCACCCAGCTCCGTTGTGCTGTGCTGCATGTCCGTTGGATGTCCTCAGCCTTGTGTGCTTTGTGAATAGATGTTTCCGTGTGGAGTCGTGATGCTGTGCAAGCCATGCCAGTGCAAGTAGATAAATAAGTACCGCTGCGGCAAGAAGGGAAATGGCGTTTCCATGCGCTGCTCTGGTTTGCCAGAAGCGGTTTAGTCATGCTGGCCACATGACCCAGAAACCTGTCTGTGGACAAATGCTAGCTCCCATAGTCGCCTTTGACTGGACTTAACCATCCAGGGGTCCTTTACCTTTTTACCTACATTCCCAGCATAAAGTTCATTGGCAGGCAGGAAACAGAGGTATTGGAAGCAAGTAGTCCTAAGATTGGCAAAGTTGGAGTTTTTGAAAACTCTCTTAAGCAAACCAGCGACCTCCCGGTTGCCATTTTGAACTAGGCCACCTGTGTAATTCATAACCTTGCTATTTTTTAGGCTGGCACGTGTGTGTGTGTGTGTGTGTGTGTGTGTGTGTGTGTCAAAGACGAGTTTTCATCTAGCGGTATCTCCCTGCAATTCTGCTTTTGATACAGCTATCTTCTTTCTTTCTTTCACTCTCCGTCTCTTCTCTCTTCTCTCTCTCTCTCTCTCTCTCTCTCTCTCTCTCTCTCTCTCTCTCTCTCTCTCTCCCCTTTGTTTCAAATTAGCACCATAATTAAAGCCTGAGATCCTGCTGACTGCTAACCAGTAATTACTGTACAGTGAAAGGGGGAAACATCTGTCAAAGCTAGGATGAGATAACAGCTGTAATTGATTGCCACCTCACGGAGCCTGACCACCAACAGATGGCCGGGCCAGTTTTTTAATAAGCAAATGCAGCGGGCAACTGTTGGGCCCACCGAGTCTCCTCGGAGGTGGCTGTGTGCGAATTACACCTGCTTGGAGGTTTGCTGTGTTAGGACCCGGCGCCCGCTTCCTCTTGCTTTCATTGCATCTTTTCCAAAGTGCTTTCCCCGGACTCCAGCGGTGTGTGTTGTGTTCACTTCGCAGGGGATGAGACAAGAAGGTTGAGGCGGGAGGCACTTAAGAATAGGACCTCAAGTGGTTTTTCAGTGGGAATGGGTTGCACTTAGCATCATTGATGGTTCACCAGGGAAGAGCCCCCTGATAAGGATCTGCTTGGTTTCAAGTCCACAGCAGAGGGAAGAAACTGTCACCAGACAGGAAAACCCCTTCCTAAGAGGGTGTGCCACATCCCTGTGGCCTCCGTAGCAGAACCTTGTTCCGTGCATGGGTAGAATTGCCCCTGGGACTGAATCCCCTGCTGCATTTGAGAATTTTCAGTGCTGCGACTCAGTGGCAGAGAACCCATGTGTGGCCCAGTAAGAGCCACAAGGGCCAGCTAGGGAGAGGCTGCTTTCATTGCTGTTGGAATATTCCCTGTGTTTCTGCATTGAACGCTTGAACGGCACACTGGTGTTGGGGGTGGGGGGCGGCGAAGCGGTCAGGTGTTTCTTCATTGTCTCTGGTTTATTGGTTCGCCGTACACAGCAACCCCTGTGCCCTGACCCTGTTGGGGAGAGCTCCCTGTGATGCCGTGTAAAACAGCAGCCTTTCATTTAAGCTGTGCAATCCGTCATTAATGTGGCTAATAAATCACAGCGTAAGAACAAGAGTCTTGGAAGATTAACATCTACAATCAATTGGGAATTACAACATTGGCTCTCATAGCGCAAGCTGATCGTTAAGTCCTGGGAAATTTATTGCCTTACAAATCTGCTTCTTTAAAAGAAACCCAGAAAAACAAGAAACGAATTTGTTTGTTTTGAAGTCTCTGTAGATCATCTATGCAGCTGTTGCTTTTTTTTGATTTGGGGCAAAGGGTCAAATAATAACAGTTCTCATCCCTGAGATACTCTCTCTCTCTCTCTCTCTCTCTCTCTCTCTCTCTCTCTCTCTCTCTCTCTCTCTCTCTGCTGCAAGGTACGACATGAGTTTTTGTTGTTTTTGCTGTTGAATCCTCCTTAAAGAGATACAGATTTCCTCTGATTCCTTCCTTCCTTCTGACTTTCAAAATCCTTTTAGCCTGTCAAAGGATATGTTAAACTTGTCAGGCTGTTTTACAGGAGGCGGGAGAATCATATCCCTACAGATGGAGTAAATTGCCTTTCAGTAGGTTTCGGCAGATAGGTTGTGTCATGGAGTCTCAGGGGTTGTTTACTGTCCTCCTTGTGATGCTGCAAGTCAAGGATTTCCAAAAGTTCTGCCAGTAGATGCCCAGAGGCTAAGCTTTCTCCCTGTTCCATCCAGCAACAGTAGGGAAGGGCTCCACTACTGTCATGGGGGTAAGCCTGTCATGTTAGAGGGGGCAGGCCTTTTGTTAGTTGGGCAGAACCTCTGCTTGCTATGTATTTGTATTGATTTGGGGGGGGCAGCTGCCCCTCCTTGCCCCCTCTGGCTATGCCCAGGACTACTGTGCACTGTCAATCATTTCAGGCAGAAATGGGGGTCCTCTGGCCCTCCAGTTGTAGTTTCAGTCATCCTTTATCTTTCAGCAAACGAATAAGCACAATTATGAAGGGTGTTTTGGGAATCTGTGGGGTGGGGGTGTTAGAAGATCACATTTAAAGATCTGCTTTGAATCCAGCAGAGATGGAGGGGGTTAATAAGCCATGCAGGGTCCAGTATGGTCTCTAATTGGATCGGTGGCCGCCTGGTGATATTCCTGCATTGCAGGGGGTTGGACTAGATGACCCCTGGCGTCCCTCCCAACACTATACAGCTCTATGATTCTGTGAGCCTATACTGCTGTGGATCCAAACATACTGTCCCCTCTACACGTACTTACACCCCCTGAGTGGCAATGCAGGGCAGTGGGGTGACTCCCCTCGGAGGGGGCAGGATTTGGCCCAGAAAGTGGCAATCACTGACTTGTGTCCAACCTTATAACTGCTGTAAAAAAAAATCTTTCTGCCCCGATATATAAATGAGACAAAATCAGGGGGGAAGGTCCACCAGCCAGACTGGAAGGCTGGGGGGTTCTTTCTGATAATGCTTTTAGCTTCCCAGAAGGGAAACAAGAAAGCTTATTAAAACCAGGAGGTTTCTCCACCAATCCCCCGTACTGGCAGCTAACATGCAGAGCAGGGGTAGAGAGCATTTTTTTTCTGCCCGAGAGTCACATTTCTTTCTGGGCAAAGTTCCAAGGGAATGTTGTGAATGATGGGTGGAACATTGCCTGTACATTTTACATTTAGCACAAAACCTCTTTGCACAAAACTAGACACGTGTCAGGCTCATTTCTGCACACACTCCCCTCTGTCCTCCGTCTAGGAACCATAATGCATTGGTCAGAGTCCAAGGACACATTCCTGCCAGGCAAAAACGCTCAGGGATTTGAAGCAGAGCCAGCGAGGGCAGGGTTTTGAGGACCAGATAGAGGGGGCTGCATTCAGCCACTAGTCTTGAGGATCCCCCGCCCCGGAACAGAGTGAGTCCAATGCCTTACTGAATTGCAGAAACCCAAAGGCATGCACTGTCTTTCAGCCTTGTGGTGCCATTCAACCTCTCAGCTCTCCTGAGACTAAGCACCCTTCCCAGGTGATCTGTTGTAATTGCCAGGCAACATGGCCAGCAGCAAGAAATGATGGTCGTTGCAGTTCAAAAGCCCCTGGAATGCCACAGTTCCCTTCCTCCCCCTTCCATGATGCAGACCAGGCACCCCCAAACTGCGGCCCTCCAGATGTTTTGGCCTACAACTCCCATGATCCCTAGCTAACAGGACCAGTGGTCGGGGAAGATGGGAATTGTAGTCCAAAACATATGGAGGGCCGAAGTTTGGGGATGCCTGATGTAGACCAGGGGCCGGATGCGGCCCAATCGCCTTCTCAATCCAGCCCATGGACGGTTCCGGAATCAGCGTGTTTTTACATGAGTAGAGTGTGTCCTTTTATTTAAAATGCATCTCTGGGTTGTTGTTTTTGTGGGGCATAGGAATTCGTTCATTCCCCCCCCCCAAAAAATAGTCCAGCCTACCACATGGTCTGAGGGACAGTGGACCAGCCCACGGCTGAAAAAGGTTGCTGACCCCTGGTGTAGACCGAGCTGAACGAACTCTGCAGAATTATTTTTACCCATTTATTTATTAAATTTGTAGTCCACCCTTCTACAGCATGAAATTACATTAAAATATAATAATAAGGGGACCCAGGTGGCGCTGTGGGTTAAACCACAGAGTCTAGGACTTGCTGATCAGAAGGTCGGCGGTTCGAATCCCTGCAACGGGGTGAGCTCCCGTTGCTCGGTCCCAGCTCCTGCCCACCTAGCAGTTCGAAAGCACATCAAAGTGCAAGTAGATAAGTAGGGACCGCTCCGGCGGGAAGGTAAACGGCGTTTCCGTGCGCTGCTCTGGTTTGCCAGAAGCAGCTTTGTCATGCTGGCCACATGACCCGGAAGCTGTCTGCGGACAAATGCTGGCTCCTTCGGCCTATAGAGCGAGATGAGCGCTGGAACCCCAGAGTCAGACAGACTGGACTTTATGGTCAGGGGCCCCTTTACCTTTATAATAATAAAAAAACAAGAACAAACTATACAAACCAATAATCCACCCTTCCACAACACATTTAAAAGGGCATCATATGTCTATCAAATCAAAGGCCTGGTTGAAGAGGAACTTTTTCACCTGGTACCTAAAGGTGCATAATGAAGGTGCCAGCCATAACACTCTGAGGAGAGCATTCCACAAACGGGGAGCCACCACAGAAAAGGCCCGTCCGTTCTCATGTTGCCAACCTCTGGACATCTCTTGGAGGAGGCACACAAAGAAGAGCCTCAGATGATGATGATCTCAGGGTCTGGGTAGGTTCATATGGAGAGAGGTGGTCCTTGAGGTATCGCAGACCTGAGCTGTTTAAGGACAAAGCCAACACTTTGAATTTAGCCCAGAAACTGATTGGCAGTGCAGTGCAGTTGAGCCAGGACCAGTGTAGTATGCCCAAACTCTCTTGCCCCGCTGAATTCTGCACCAGTTGAGGTTTCTGAAATGTCTTCAGAGGCAGCCCTACCTAGAACGCGTTGCAGCAATCTAACCTAGAGGTTACCAGAGCATAGACAACAGTAGGTAATCAGCGCATGTCCAGATCGCGCATTAGGCAGAGTCCTAAGAGAAACACTCACAGTGCTGCAGTGCTGGGCCGCGGATCTTCCAAGCGAGCAGCACCTCGGGGTTAACATTCTGCTCCTTTTGGCATTTATATGCATGCCACAGTGGTGGAGGCAGCAACCGGCAGCGCGGTTGACATGGAGAGGGCCCTTTGTGCTCCCAACTCCCGCGTGAGCAGTAGGTCAGTGAGCGAGTGAGGCTTGAATAAGCAGCTCTTGTCGTCTTCTGTCTCTCTGATCCCTAGAACAAAACCGGCATGCGAAAGGCAGCGGGGCAAGGCGAAGGCCTTCTTAAATGTCACAGTAATGTCAGCAGCGGAGGGAGCTGAGCGGTTTCCAACTAGCAGGAAGCCTTTGTAATATTTATAGAAACAGAATTGGTTTAAAAATACATTTGCCTGTTAGAGGAGGTTTTTTGGGGCCTCTACAGAGCCTCCTCTGCTGTTGCAAGGTTTTGTTTTGTTTTTATAAAAAAAAAATCCTCCCCCTTTCCCAAGCACGCCCACAAAACTCTTTGGGGAAGGAAGGAAGGAAGGAAGGAAGGAAGGAAGGAAGGAAGGAAGGAAGGAAGGAAGGAAGGAAGGAAGGAAGGAAGGAAGGAAGGAAGGAAGGAAGGAAAGGGCAATTTATGAATGCCATGCAACCATGGTGCATTAATGCAATTGGTGCTGTCCATCTTGATGTCACCCGGTGTAAATTGCGGAAAGCGACCTCCCCAAAGTTCTCAACCAATAGCTTAGCTCAGTTCAGTCCCCAGCATCTCCAAATAAAAGAAGGAACGTTAGCAGGTGATGAGAATGGCCCTTTCTGTCTGCGATCCCAGAGGGCTGCTGCCCGCCAGGGTAGATATCATTGGGTCTGGTCAAAGGTAGGGCACCTGATACAGCTCAGCTGGAAAAGGTCACTAATAATGGAAGGTCTACGAGAGGCAAATCAAAACTCGCGAAGCATTATGCAATTTGGCATCTGTTTATTTTGTGTGTGTGGCAAAAAAAATTGACGCATGATATGACATAATCTGGTTGACCTGGCTTTTCTTTTTCCTTTATGTTTGACGCACTCTTTAATTAGCCCGAGCACTTTCTCATTGCAGCTTTTTAACCTGTGATGGTGATCAAAAAGAGCAAAATCTGTTATGAAACCTGATCTCAATTCTATTGGTTTGTTCCGTGTGTTTTTTTAATTGGCTTTTTCTTCCAGCACTTCCTGTTGTATATTACCTTTCGCTATGGCATAGTAATCTGATTATAACTGTTGTTGTTGTTGTTGTTGTTGTTGTTGTTGTTTTGAAAAGGGATATAAAGAGATGGGGAACCTGGGGAGCTCCAGATGTCGGGCACTATTGCCCAGCCGGCATGGGCAGTAGTCAAGGGTGATGACATCTGGAACAACATCTGGAAATGACAGGTGCACTGCCTCTCCCCCTGCTACCACCTCTGTGCAGGAGGCAGTGAGCAGTGTGGTCCTCAGAGGGCCAGATCTGCCGTCCCTTCCAGCTGCCCCCACCCTGCCGCCTGAGGCAAATGCCTCACCAAGCCTTAGGGGTGGGCCACCCCTGTCTAGAGACATCCCTGGCTTAGATGGACTCGCCATCTGACCTGGAGTAGAGCACCTGCCTGCGCTTCTTCTTCATCCATTTTTTTTGCGCTGCAACCTTAGAGGCCACTTCCAGCAAGGGGCAGCTTCCCTTGTAACTTTTATTTGCCTTAATTTCAGTATTTACGCCCATTTATTCTACAAAATATTCATGATCAGAACCAAGGGTGTTGCGCTAATAACTTGCCCTTTGCATCTGTGTTGGCTGTTTTTTAAATTGGTGTTTCCATCACAGTTTAATTAGGAACTTTGTGATGATAAAAAATAAAATAAGACAGGACAGAACAGAGGGTGGTATCCAACGTAAGTTTAGTCTGAAATAAACGAACCCAAGTTAGTCAACTGAATTAATTTAAATGTGTTTCCTCTAAATAGGGCTAACACTGTATACAACCCCGAAACAATATTTATTTATTATATTTATATCCTACATTTCCTCCAAGGAGTATAATTTTTTCCTCTTCCTCATTTCCCCCCTCACAATAACACTGTAAGGGAAGTTAGGCTGAGATGATGTGACTGGCCCAAGGTCACCCTATTTACCTAGTTCCTAGTAAAGGTAAAGGACCGCTGACAGTTAAGTCTAGTCGCGAACAACTCTAGGGTTGCGGCGCTCATCTCGCTTTATTCGCCGAGGGAGCCGGCATTTGTCTGCCGACAGTTTTTCCGGGTCATGTGGCCAGCATGACTAAGCCACTTCTGGCGAAAACAGAGCAGCGCACGGAAATGCTGTTTACCTTCCCACTGGAGTGGTACCTATTTATCTACTTGCACTTTTTTGGGGTGCTTTCGAACTGCTAGGTTGGCAGGAAGTTCCTAGTAACAAGGCTCTAATTACCATGCCACTCTGGCAATAATAAAAATAAATATATCAATAAAACTAACCGAAATCTTAAAAATGTGAAATTATTTTTTAAAAAAACAACCCAAAAGGCTCATATGGTCAATAAGGGATCCCAAATGTCATCTATTCCAACCCCCTGCAATGCAAAAATTAAGCTAAGGAATCCCTTGCAGATGCCTATCGAGTATTTGTTTATAAACCTCTAAGGAAGGAGAGTTCACCACCTTCCAAGGGATTCAGTTCCACTGTCAAACAGCTCTTACCATCAGAAAGTTCTTCCTGGTGTTTGGTCAGAATCTCCTTTCTTATCACTTAAATCCACTGGTTTGGGTCCTACCTTCTGGAACAGCAGATATGAAGCTTACTGCATTTTCCATGTGAAAGCCCTTTTTGAAGATTTTTGAAGATGGCTATCATATCACCTCTCCGTCTTCTCCAGGCTAAACAGATGCGACTCTCTCAACTGTTCCTCATCAGGCTCCCCTCCTCTGCACACATTCTAGCTTGTCAATATCCTTCTTAAACTGTGGAGCCCAGAATTGGACACAGTACCGTAGTCTGACCAGGTGGGGTCTGACCAGGGCAGAACAGAGAAGTACAGTTACTTCCCTTGAATGTTAAAGTTTTGACAATTTGAAAGTCATGACCTACAAAAGATCTCTGAAGTAGAAATAATGTGCAAGTTACCCAAATGTTCACCGTCGTCAACATGTGGAATGGCTTTCTAAGCTGCTCTTACTAGCGGTTTTGCACTCAAGTGTGCTGAGAATCCTGGAATAGCTTAGTGTGTCCGGAGCCAAGTTGCGCACTGACATGCAAATACCTTCCTATGTTAACTGTATTTTTTCCAGGTTATTCATCCTGGGGGATGAGGTGCCAACCACTTCATCTGGCATAACTTCAACCGGCATTGCTTTCCCTCTGCCAGAAGTTTCCGAGTGTGTCCATCAAGCGCTGGCATCCATCAAATCAGGGGAAAGGCAGAATGGTGCTACATTCTGCTCAGTAATCCCAGCTCATTCTACCTCCTGCACCACATAGTGCCAACTGGTTCCTCTGCCTGCTTGGAGTGCCATAGTTTTCACCCATCAACGGCTGGCTAGAGCCATTAGCCTGAGCAGACAGGCATAGGAAGCTTAGTTACTTGGAATCCTAGAGTGCCTTACACTGGTTAAATCCAGGCCCTTTTGCATGCAAAGCAGACATTCTGGCACATGGCTATGACTCTCCTCCCCCCGCCCCTGAAATCTATCTTTAAGGACATAGGAAGCTGCTTTCTACCAATGGTCCATATAACTCGGTGTTGTCTACACCAGCGTTTCTCAACCGGTGTTCCGCGGCACACTACTGTGCCGCGAAACACTGGCTGGTGTGCCGCGACGAGAAGGGCGATTTGCACAGTCACGTCGCTGACCCGCCGGAAAGGAAGCCGGCCGGGTCACGACGCGAGGCGAGCGCCCGCGTCGTGACCCGGCCGGCTTCCTTTCTGGCGGGTCAGCAATGTTTATTGGCGGCCGCCAGGCACGTGACAATGCAAATCGCCCTCCTGGGGAGGAGGAGGCAGGCGGGGAAGGCTGCACAGGGCTTCCCTTCGCCGGGCCAGAGCGGCGGCGGCTGCCTGGGGCGGCTGGGAGGGAGGCAGCGGCAGCTGCGCGCCCGTGTCTGCCCGCCTGGGGTCTGTTCCCGCTCGCTCCGCAGGCTCTGCGCAGCAGTTCTTCAGTGGCATGCTTTACCGGTACGTCTCCCCTCCAAACTAAACTAAATATAGGGCGGCACAGAGTTGGTGTGCCGCGGGATTTATTTCCATAGAAAAGTGTGCCGTGGCCCAAAAAAGGTTGAGAAACACTGGTCTACACTGCCAGTCAGTGTCTCTCTCTAGGGTTTCAGAGGGGGAACGTTCTCAGCGTTACCTAAAGATGTTGAAGATCAAATCAGGGATCTTCTTCTACTGAGCTAAGCCCTTGCTGCATTAGCAGGCCCCGGGCAAGATTCATACTGCAGGGTCGTAACTGAAGTCAGCATGGAATGGCACTTTCCATTTCTCTGTAAGTGAGGGATGTGCGTTCATCTCAGCACAAGAAGGGAATTCTTCCAGGAGTTAACCACCAGGGCCTCTTCTGCTCTTTGTTCTCCTGTGCCACCCACACTGCTACATCCAGCACTTACAGGTGCACCAGATGTACACTATTTCATTGGCAAACCCATGACAGGAGCACACAGCTGTATTTGGGCTGCATGTTCCATTTCCTCACCCAGACTGGGAAGGAGGGGACTTTCTTCTGAGAAGAAACCATTGGCTGCCTTGTTGGGTCAATCATGGCACCGTGTTCCCTCTTCGCCTCTCTTCTCACCTTGCACCTTGCTAATAGGCTGCACTTGGCGCCAGTCACAAAGCCCCTTCTTGGAACCGAAGGTATGCAAATGTGTACATGTGAGATAGAGAGAGCAAGAGAGGAAGAGGCTATACAGTCATACCTCGGTTTAAGTACGCTTCGGTTTGAGTACTTTCAGTTTAAGTACTCCACGGACCCGGAAGTGTTTACTTCTGGGCTCTGCAGCGTGTGCATGTGCAAAAGCGATCGCGCTTTGCGCATGTGCAGAAGCACTCTATCGGCGCTTCGCACACACACACTATTGCCGCTCAGATTAAGTACTTTTCGGGGTGCGAATGGCACCCCGGAACCAAGTAAGTACTTAACCTGAGGTACCACTGTAATAATTTTATTTTTTATCATCTACAATGCTGTATTAATTGTTTTATAGTACAGTGGTGCCTCGCTTAACGAATGCCCTGCTTAACGAAATTTCCGCGTAACGAAAGGATTTTTCGAGCAGAGGTTGCCTTGCTAGACGAATTCGTTTTATGAAAAATTTGTCTAGCGAATCGCGGTTTCCCATAGGAATGCATTGAAATTCAATTAATGCGTTCCTATGGGCAAAAACAATTTCAAAAAAATTTCAATGCATTCCTACGGGATTCGCTAGACGAATTTTTCGTTATAAGAAAAGACCCGTGGAACGAATTAAATTCGTCTAGCGAGGCACCACTGTACAGTACATTGATTATTGCCTTCATTTTATGGATCAATGGTCTCAATAGACAGTAAAAAATCGTGTTAAATTGCTGTTTTAGGGGGTGTTTTTCATCGTCTGGAACGGATTAATCCACTTTCCCTTACTTTCAATGGGAAAGTTCGCTTCAGTTTAAGTTCGCTTCAGTTTAAGTACGGACTTCCAGAACCAATTAAGTACTTAACCCGAGGTACCACTGTATATGCTTGTTGGTGGCAAGGGGTGCATTTCTCCAGCTTCAGCTGGATTGTCAATAACGTCCCTTCCTAATTAAACTGGATCTTCATGTGGTCATTCATGTATTTCTGACCTCTGGATTAGATTACGGCAACAGGCTCTTAATGGAGTTGCCCTTGAAAAGTGGGTGAAAATTGCAACTTGGCGCAAAATACTGTAGCTAGAGGCTGCTGCGTGTTCAACCTTTTGAGGGCTCCTCTGGACATTTTTCCCATTGTACATTCACAATTATTCGTGTACATGATGCTATTGAGGTGGAGAAGCATAGCAGAACGACTATTGCTGCGGGTTAATATTATTATTGGGACCCAGGTGGCGCTGTGGTTAAACCACTGAGCCTAGGGCTTGCTGATCAGAAGGTCGGCGGTTTGAATCCCTGTGACGGGGTGAGCTCCCGTTGCTTGGTCCCAGCTCCTGCCAACCTAGCAGTTCGAAATCACGTCAAAATGCAAGTAGATAAATAGGAACCGCTACAGCGGGAAGGTAAACGGCGTTTCCGTGTGCTGCTCTGGTTTGCCAGAAGCAGCTTAGTCATGCTGGCCACATGACCTGGAAGCTGTACGCCAGCTCCCTCGGCCAATAATGCGAGATGAGCGCGCAACCCCAGAGTCGGTCACGACTGGACCTAATGGTCAGGGGTCCCTTTACCTTTACCTTTAATATTATTATTATATTGTTGTTGTTGCCAAATACACTCACAGTAAAAGGCCAGCCAGGGGGTGGGGACTCAGTCTTATAAGTCTGGTGAGATCTGCAGTGGCTGCTGGTTTGTTTCATGGGCAGGATACTGGTTTCAACCTTTAAAATGTTTTGTGCATATGCACATGTGTGTGTGTGTGTCTGTGTGTGTTTTCATATAGGTAACGGCAAGGAGGCTTGCGGCTTCAGTACCTTGCCACTGCAGGAATCACTCAGGTTTCCGTCAGCCTAGGAGGAGGCGAGACCCCCCCTCAAAAGCTGCTGCAGCTGCTGCCAAGGCCTGGGCGCTGCGGCTACTAAATCATTTGGAGGCGCGCTGCAGCCGAGGGGTTTCCAGATCAGCCTTTTGTTGCCATCGCTCAGCAGGCTCTGGACGGAAGCCAGGGCTGCAGGCGGCCATTGTGTGAACAGAGACGCACATCTGCAATGGAAGGCGAACGCTGCTCTCAGCTGCTCTGAATGGAACTTTTGTAGTGGGTGTTTGTTCCGGGTTGCTGGTTTTTTTAAAAATAAAATAAATAAATTTAAAGGCCGACCGAAAGGGGGTGGGAGGAGTAGAAGGATGGTGAGCTATTTTTATGATGCAAACGGGCCATTTAGGTTTCCGTCCGTGTTCTGTGCCCTGGCTTCTCCTGTGTTTAACTCGCCTACAAGCTGATCGCCGAAGAATTGATGCTTTTGAATTATGGTGCTGGAGGAGACTCTTGGGAGTCCCATGGACTGCAAGAAGATCAAACCTATCCATTCTTAAGGAAATCAGCCCTGAGTGCTCACTGGAAGGACAGATCGTGAAGCTGAGGCTCCAATACTTTGGCCACCTCATGAGAAGAGAAGAATCCTTGGAAAAGACCCTGATGTTGGGAAAGATTGAGGGCACTAGGAGAAGGGGACGTCAGAGGACAAGGTGGTTGGACAGTGTTCTCGAAGCTACGAACATGAGTTTGACCAAACTGCGGGAGGCAGTGGAAGACAGGAGTGCCTGGCGTGCTATGGTCCATGGGGTCACAAAGAGTCGGACAAGACTGAACAACTAAACAACAACAAGCTTTGAAACCTCCTCCACCACCACTACCTACCCCCGATTTTAAGGCGGCGAGGGAAGCTTGAGCGGAACCCTTTTAAAAACCTTTTAGCAGTCTACACAGATGCAGTCTGTTTACATTTCCAATGCAGCGGGTTAGAACAAAGCCTGGGGGCCATTCTGGCCATGACCTGGGGGGGGGGGCGGGTGGGGGGGGCCAGAGGCTTAAGTGGGCAGGGCAGAGCAACAGATATTACCTTTGTGCCGTAGGCTTGCTTCTGCAGCAGCTCCTGCCTTCTGTTCAGAGAAGCAAGAGGCACATTCCAGCCAGGCAGAAACACTTGGGAGTCAGGTTGTTTAGGGAAGCTTTTAATGTCTGATGGATTTCTGTATTTTAATATTTTGTTGGAAGCCGCCCAGAGTGGCTGGGGGAACCCGGCCAGATGGGCGGGGTATAAATAATTTATTATTTTTATTATTATTATTATTATTATTATTATTATTATTATTATTATTATTATGCTTGCAGACTTCCCCAAAGGCCACTGTGGGAACAGGATGCTGGACTAGATGGGCCTTTGGTCTGATCCAGCAGGCTCTTCTTATGTTCTTCGGGGAAATGGACAAATCCATGGGGCTACCATTAGCTACTAGCTACAATTCTTCCTCTGCTGTTTCAGGCAGTTAGTCTCTGAATCCCCAGAGCTGCCGGGAATCGCAGGTGAGCAGAGCAGGGCTGCACTCAGGTTGTGCTTGTGGGTTTCCCAGAAGCATCTGGTTGGCCACTGTGAGAATAGGCTGCTAGTCTTTGGCCTGATCCAGTGGCTAGGCTTGCTGGGCTAGCTCTGTTGGTAGAGCATCAGCCTCTTATTCTCAGGGTCATGGGTTCGAGCCCCACGTTCGGCAAAATATTACTACATTGCAGGGCGTTGGGCTAGAGATGCCCCTTCCAACTCTGCCATTCTACAATTCTGTGATTCTTCTTACGTTCTTTAGCCACGGGGCTTTTGAGACCTGCTCCAGGTTGACAATTTCATGTCAACAATTCTTTATCTCCCAGGATCCTGCTTAGGGGTTTTCCCCTTCTGCCCACAATTTGATTTATTCCCGCAATTCAATTTATTTGACTCTGAGTTTGTCAAAACTGTTTCTGCTCCTTTCTTTCTCTCTCTCTCTTCTTCTCTTCCCCACCCCACCCCGCCTACCAATCATGTTTCTCTTCCTGAGGGCGTTTTGTGGACTTCCAGTGATGAAGGATGAGACGTTTATGAGTTTTGTGTTATTTTATTAAATATTTACTTGTTCTAGCCGTGCACTGCTAACAATGATTTTGTCAGAAACAAAGATATTTTTTAAAAAAATAGGATTGGGACCATATACAGTATTAAAAAGTTGCCAGTTCACCAAACAAACAAACAAACAAACAAACAGAAAATACCTACCTTTAAACAGCCCTGCCACTGGATGGGTGGAGAGAGAGAGAGAGAGAGAGAGAGAGAGAGAGAGAGAGAGAGAGAGAGAGAGAAAGAACAGTATTTCCAAGATGTGTAATCAGTGTTTCTGTTAAAAATGAGGGGAGGGACGCGGGTGGTGCTGTGGTCTAAACCACAGGGCTTGCAGATCAGAAGGTCGGAGGTTTGAGTCCCCGTGACGGGGTGAGCTCCCGTTGCTCGGTCCCTGCTCCTGCCAGCCTAGCAGTTCGAAAGCACACAGTGCAAGTAGATAAATAGGTACTGCTCTGGCGGGAAGGTAAACGGCGTTTCCGTGTGCTGCTCTGGTCATGCTGGCCACATGACCCGGAAGCTGTACGCCGGTTCCCTCGGCCAGTAAAGTGAGATGAGCGCTGCAACCCCAGAGTTGTTCACGACTGGATTTAACGGTCAGGGGTCCCTTGACCTTTACCTTTTAACAGATGGGAAGGAGGGAAAGAGAGGAAAGGGTCACAATAAAGAGTGCAAAAGCGTGTGTCTGTGTCTCACTTTGAGTCCAGGAACAGTTCAGAATGGGCAGATTATTCAGTCATGGAAGACTTAGCCAGGAAGCTACACAGAATCTTCTAATACAACCTACCTTATCTTGTGGCCTTCCAGACATTTCTGGACTCTGGCTCCCATAACTCCCAGCAGCATGGGACACTGGGAGCTGCAGGATACGTACGTTCAGACATGTTTGGCCAATATGCCAGCATGCCATGCTCAATTTCATTCATGTCTGTGGGCGTGCTGTGACACGACAAATGTCAATGTTGTGCTACTCTGAGCCTGGGATAGCTCATTCAGAAGAACATGAGACTCTGAATCTCAGGGCTGTGGTTTTGAGCCCCACGTTGGGCAAAAGATTCATGCATTGCAGGGGGTTGGACTAGATGGCTCTCGTGGTCCCTTCCAACTCTGTGGTTTTATGATTATTAGCAATCTATTGGTTGATATGTTCTACCAACTTTTTCTGAGGCTTTATGCTCCTGAATACCAGTTGGCTGGAAATCGCAAGAGGTTGATTGCTGTCCTGCTCAGGTCCTGCTTGCAGGCTTCCCATGGTCACTGTGAGGACAGGATCAGGCTCTTCTGATGTTATGGTCTAATGCCCTCCAGGTGTCCTGGACTACATACCCCATCAGCCCCAGCCAGCACAGGTTTGGGAAGGTTGGTCTAAGTTGACCCCTTTGTCTGCAGACCGTAAATTGGATCGATTATCTAATTTAATCTCCTTGACTAATGGCTCCGCAGGCAGATTCCACTGGCATAAGGCAGCCTGGTTTCCCCCATATTAACTCCGAAAAAACACTCCTGGTTCGCTGCCTTCAATTACCTTTTATCCAGCACACCCTTCGTAATGCTTTTTATTCTCCAGCTTGTCTAGCCCTGCAGTTTTTAAATCATACTTTCATGACCCATACAATATTTCACATAAAATCTATTGCCTGTAACTCAGTTCCTTGGTTTTTATTGGATTCCACCACCACCTGAACCAGAAACGTTTAAGCTTTCATATACCCATTCACGGCTTTCTTTTCTTTTCTTTTTTAAAATGTGTGAAGTTCCTGAGATCAGGTTTCACCAGAGGAGCCCCCTTATTGTTAGTTCTCTTGAAGGATTTGGATAATAGCAAGCAGGATATGTAGGCAATTCAATTAAGTGTGTAGCACTGCTGCTTTTTGAGCCTTTGTGAAGACACTTCAACTTGAGAATGAAAGGTGATAGAGCAGTATATCATGGCTAGGGAGGGGGCCGTTAAATTCATGCTCACCCCTCCCATCATCTGCTCCGTTCAATAAAGGTTGAATCATGTGCACATACACTCAAGGACAGGGTGTCCAAATTTTTTTCAAAGAGGGCCAGATTTGATGAAGTGAATATGCTTGAGAGCCAACCATTTTGCTGGACATTCTTTGAACCATTAAAATTAAATGCAAATTAAATTAAATGCAAATTAACTCTATTGTGCAAAGTCTATTGCAAACGGCATACTTTTCATTTTGTCACATGGATGACAAATCTAAACAAGTGTTAAATCACTCTGCCTTTCATATCTGAAGGCCAGATGGGGGGAAAAATCCAGGAAGCTGAAATATATATCAGGAACATTGTAAAGTACATTACATATTATTGGTAATAAAGGTTGTCTGTCAACTTTTAAGTTCAAAAAATATGAACAGGAACATAACACCAAGTTGGTACAAACTTCTTGATGAGGGTAGTAAACAAACCAGCAAAATATTGTTAAAGGAAGTGTTTGTGTGTTTGTCTCCCCCCTTTTCTTCCCTCTCTCCTAGCAAGTGGGAGAAGGCTGTTGAGCATCCCAAAGGGATGTAATTCCTATGTGATTTACCGGTAGCTGTGATTCCTGCATTGCAGGGGGTTGGACTAGATGACCCTTTTAAATAATGTTATTTAAAAATTTTTAACAAAGAAGCAATTCAACAACGTTTCAAATTTGGCCATCAGTCATTCCACCTTTGACTTCCTCTTCCTCCCTCCAAGCTCCCCCCCATTATAGTTACACTTCTACCGTCTCCTTATCTCACAACAAAAACAAAAAAACCCAAAAGTTCATCCGCTCTGCTGTTCTTACTCAAATCCTTTTTGCGTTCTAACTTTTTTACAGAGTCTTCAAGTATTCTGTAAACATTTCCCATTCTTCTTTAACAAAACAGGCTCTTTCTGATCTCTTAATTTTTACACGTCATACCTGCCAGTTCTACCAATTTCAGCTGCCATCCTTCTTTGGTTGGTTCCACCTCATCACGCCCTTTTTGTAGGTATAATATTTGTGCTGCTGCGTGGGCTGGATGACTTTTGAGGTCCCTTCCAACTCTTAAAGTTCTGCAATTCTGTGAAAAGGGAGACTATATGGCAGAACTGAGATTGAAGGGGCCTCTTCTCATTTTCTCTTCTTCAGGGTAAATCCTGAAGGTTTATATATTTATGTTTTCTGTAGACCTTTGCACGTGTTATCTGTAAATGGGCAAAAAACAGCGCGGGAACGAGGAGGGCCTGGGCTGAGCTGAGAGGTGAAATATGAAATCAATGGTCTATTAGCCAAGTCTATCCTCACCACTTTCATGTGGTCTAGGTAAAAGGTAAAGGGACCCCTGACCATTAGGTCCAGTCGTGACCGACTCTGGGGTTGCGCGCTCATCTCGCATTATTGGCCGAGGGAGCCGACGAATAGCTTCCAGGTCATGTGGCCAGCATGACAAAGCCGCTTCTGGCAAACCAGAGCAGCACATAGAAACGCCGTTTACCTTCCCGCTGTAGCGGTTCCTATTTATCTACTTGCATTTTGACGTGCTTTCGAACTGCTAGGTTGGCAGGAGCTGGGACCAAGCAACGGGAGCTCACCCCGTCACAGGGATTCGAACCGCCGACCTTCTGATAAGCAAGCCCTAGGCTCAGTGGCTTAACCACAGCGCCACCTGGGTCCATGTGGTCTAATCCTAGTCTATTAGCCGCTTCTCCTCTGCAGTGTGCTGAGGGTATACTTCCAGTACCTTCCCCTTTAGAAGTTGGACTGTCCTTGAGCATTCCATGGTACCACTGCATTTCAGACAAGTGTAGCTGTTGGGGCAGGAATAGATTGCTTATGCTAGGGACACATTGGGTTTCCAGGGAGCTGCCGTACTGAAATAAACACAGTATATTCAAATAAGCAGAGTTTATAGCTTTCTGTCTACGACGACAGAAGCAGCTTTTGTGTGGCTGAGCCTGGTATCCATCTCAGGATGTCTTAACCTGTCTCAATGCCTAGATCAGCCTTCCCCCTGTCTGGTGTCCTCAGGATAGACTCCAACTCCCACCAGCCCCAGTCAGGATGTCCAATGGTCATAGAAGTTGGAGTCCGACAACGTCTGGAAGACATTGGTTGAGCTTGAATCACAGTAGGAGCCCCCCCCCCATCCCACCCTCTGTGCTAGACGCAGAATGCACACAAGGATCTAGACAACCTTTTTCTAGATGTCTACACTGAACTGGGTGGTTTGCCTTGTTGTGCCGTATAGTTAAATCACTGTGAGAGAGAGGGTTGGGTGAGCATTGTGCATGAGTAGATAGAACACTGGAAGCTGCCTTCAATGCAATCAGTAGAATAATAGAATCATAGTATTGGAGGGGACCATAAAGGGTCAGCCAGTCCAGGAATCTCTTGCCCTATGCGGGGCTCGAACCCACAAACTTGAGATTGAGTCTCATGCTTGACCTACTGAGCTATCCCTTCATCTAGCTCAGCTTTGTCCACAGTGACTCTCTGTGACTTTCCAAGATTCCAGGAAACCCTACCTGGAGATGGTGGGGATTGAAGCTGGGGCCTTCTGCATTGCAAGGCAGATGCCTCTCTACCGAGGTACAATAGCGCTTCGTCCCATATGGTCTGTGGTTATAAGGAGGCATCAAGGAAATTGGCTGCCTGTGGGTGCCAGTTTGCAGCTGCATCTGTGGTTACACTTCTGCTTCCCTTGTGGTTTCATGCGCTACTTAGGCTTCCACTTCTTCTTCCAGCAGAAGAACATAAGAAGGGCCTGCTGAATGTGGCTAGTGGCCTGTCTAGTCCAGCATCCTGTTCTCACAGTGACCATTCAGGTTCCTGCGGGGAATCTGCAAGCGGTACCTGAGTTCAACAGCACTCTGCCCTCCTGCAGCTTCCAGCGACTGGCATTCAGGAGAATAATTGCCTCGGACTGTGGAGGTGGAGAATAGTCAATGGGGTTCATAGCACCAGAATCCTGTGTTACTGTGGGGCTGTTGCCCCCAGTATCTCCAAATATATCTTTTTCTAAAATGCCCTGTGGCAGAGTGAACTGTTGAAAGCATCTTTTACATTTTGACCCCCTTAGTTACAGCTTTATGACGTGACGGGAGTTGCTGTTTTTTAATAGCAAGTACCATTGTTCCGTTGCTCCCAAATTGCTAGAGCAATTTAGTGGCTGAAAATGGAATAAAACTGCCTGTGTATATATATATTTAAAATGTTTAAAGATCATCCTGACCTTGTAAATCCTATTGGTTTCCACCCTTCCTTCACCTCACTGCAAAGGTGGAACAATGCAAACAGTGGTACTGGTGTTTTTTTTGGGGGGGGGTGGCGGCTGCAGAGAGATAAATAGCTCTAATTAGCAGCTACGGTAGTAGCTATAAGACATGGGGGGAAAGTGTTTGCTGCTGATGCCGAATTTGATTTCGCCTCTGTTGGGCATGGTACCGACATTTAGCTGTCTTATCTCACCGCGTTATGAAGATGACATTAAGTAAAATATCTAAATGTCACGAGGGATCTCGGCGCTAACAGCCGCCGCCATTTGGTTTAAAGTACACGATGCACATTAGGAAGGCAAGCCGCATTTTGGGGGATTATTGCCGGTTGGAGGTTGAATGAATCTTCACATCAGAGGTATTGAATGTCAGAGTTCAGCTTGTTGTAACAAGGAGCTCCTGATAAGTTCCTTAAAACTCGTGTCAGCTTAAATGACGACAAGAGGAAAGGTAGCTTGACACAGGGCTGGATTTTATTTTGTTATTTTTGCACAAAGCCCAAGAAAGGTGGGCATGATGATAATGATTCTAGGGCCAAAAGGTGTCGCTGGACAAGCACTGTTCCTTGCTTGTGCATAATCTAGTAATTAATGTTATTTCTTTCTTTATTTTATTTTTTATAAATATTTCTTAATCACCAATCATCTAAAGATTCCAGGGTGGTGCAGAGAAGTGTGAATTACATTAATATTAACAGTGTTGCAGGGAGTTAGACTAGCTGACCCCTTGGAGTCCCATCCAACTCCACAATTCTACGTTTCCATAGTTTTACAACTTCAAACCAAGGAATAAACATGCTGGAATGCAACTAGACCCTGATACCGAATAAAAGCCCAGGACGCTTAGGAATAGAGCATAATTGCAAATACCTAAAATCTCTTAATTTCTGATTGCTAGATTTAGGTTATTCATGGTATTACATTTTTTTGGTATTACATATTTTTGTTTTATGTTTTGAAGCAACAGCAGCTGCCCTTTGAGCAGACTGAGTTCCATAAAGAAACGTGCCCTAATAACTTGGTGAGTCTTTTAAATGAGAGTAAAGCAACAATGCTTGCAACAAGTTACCTGTACAGTGGTACCTCTGGTTGCAAACGCTTTTGGTTATGAACGCTTCAGGTTACAAACTCCGCTAACCTGGAAGTAGTTGCTCTTGGCTGCGAACTTTGCCCCAGGATGCGAACGGAAATCATGCGCCGGAGGCCCCATTAGCCAAAGCATGCCTCAGGATAAGAACGATTTCAGCTTTAGAACAGACCTCTGGAATGAATTAAGTTCATAACCTGAGGTACCACTGTACAGGGAGGGATAGAGAGAAAGATGTAACCAGTTCTTCCTTCACTGGTTCCTTCTTGTGTTGATTGTTGATTACACTTCCTTCCTGTTGCTTCTCTAGCTCAGACCTTTTCTTAACCTCATGACGCCATTATACCACCATATGTAAGCTTGTATACTGGGACGCGGGTGGCGCTGTGGTCCAAACCACTGAGCCTCTTGGGCTTGCCGATCAGAAGGTCAGCGGTTCGAATCCCCGCAACGGGGTGAGCTCCCGTTGCTCGGTTCCAGCTCCTGCCAACCTAGCAGTTCAAAAGCACGTCAAAGTGCAAGTAGGTAAATAGGTCCCGCTCTGGCGGGAAGGTAAACGGCGTTTCCATGCGCTGCTCTGGTTTTGCCAGAAGCGGCTTAGTCATGCTGGCCACATGACCTGGAAAAACTGTCTGTGGACAAACGTCGGCTCCCTCGGCCTGTAAAGGAAGATGAGCGCCGCAACCCCAGAGTCGTCTGCAACTGGACTTAACTGTCAGGGGTACTTTAGCTTTACCTTTAAGCTTGTATACAGAATGGCTTTGTTTAGAGTAATAGATCTTACGTTTGTGTATTCTCAAAACCAACAGTTAATCAGATTATTTATTTCTGCAATCCCCTGCTCGCTCCCTACTGCCCTCCCTCTCTGTCTCTCTCTCTCTGCACACACACACACACACACACACACACACACACACACACCAATCCCCAACATTTTAAAGGTGCTGTTAGACTTGTGCCCAGGTAGGGGGGTCACTTAGGTGCTGCTGATGCAGCGGTTTGACTTCACCTAGCGAGACAAATGGGTGCCAACAATGTATACCCCAATCTTGAAGCAGTGGGACATTCAGTAGCACCAGCACATGGTTTGGTTTCTTTGGTATGAAGGTTACCAGAGACTGTGATGCCTTTTTGATTGATGACTTTATGTACACATATACACAGGCTGAGCATAAGATAGAGGGGCTCTGAGCATCAACAGTCCAGCAGATCTTGATTCCCCCCCCATTAGTTTTGGTTTTAGCACAGACAACTAGTCAGGCATCTGCGGTCATTTCCAGATGAGCTGTTCGGCCTCATTTGTTTGTGGGTAGATTAAATGACTTTGCGTCAAAGCCAGTGTGATCCCACACTTCCCTTATTGCAAGGAGGAGGAGGAGGAGGAGGAGGAGGTATTTTGTTCAGGAGCTCCAAATAAGCTGTAATTGTGTAGTCTGAATTTGTTGGCAGGTGATTGAACCCCACCCCAAAATTGTGACATGTCTGGAAGCACTCAGAGCATCTTCCCAGCTCCAGGTGAGACTAGCTCCTGGCCTCTTGCTCTCCATACACCAGTGGTTCTTAAAGGGTGTGGCAGGAGAGGATGGCAAGCGTGGTAGGAAGGTTCAAAGAAACATTTAAACATTTCAGTGTAGTATAGTGTGTGTGTGTTTGTATGTGTGTGTAATTTTGTTTGCAGAATATCGATAGATAATATTTTCAAAATGAGAGCATGAGCAACAAGAGATACTGCAAGCTCACCCCTCTCATTGAGTACATACTCAATACATACTCAAGGTACCTATGTAAGAGGCTTGTTTATAATCATATTTTGAGAATGATTCAGATTCTTCTGCAGCTGCAATGTTTTATACTTTCTGAATGTCTTGTGATCATGTTATAAGGTGGTTGTGTTCCACGTTATAAATCAAGCACTGCTAGGTGCTATTTCTTTTTTGTTTCCCATTGTGTTTCTTATCAACGAAAAATTCCGTGTGGTGCGAGCAAAGTTTTATTCTGAAAGTGTGGCTCACCACCCTTATCATATAAATAGTGCCAAGTTGCTACAACAGCAGACTTAACACAGCTACTTCTCTGGAAACAGTTCCTATTGGTAGAAGGCTGGAGTGCAAATAGCAGATAAATGCATTTTTATCATTGTAATACACCATCGTGGGCATTGATGGCTGTGGAAAGGTGATCAGAAAACCCTACAAAACACAGAGCTCTTGGTGCACTGTCAGGGTAAAAAAAGAGAGAGAGAAAGATAACAGCAGTAACCGGAACTGCTGGCTGGCAGACAGGAAGGCGGGCAACGCCGCTAAGGGGTGCTCAGACAAAAGGTTTGCAATTAGTCCTGATAAAAGCGCCACATACGCCTTAGCAAGTGCTTGACTCTTTCTTGGCTGAGGCATGGTTTTATAATCTTTCCCAAGCATCTTAGAACGCCACATCTTTTGTTTTGGTTCCCAGGGTGACTTGTAAATTCCATCTTGCTGAGACCCAAGCAGGCAGCTAAGCGCCTGTGGCTGCAGATTTCATTGCCTCCCCCCCCCCCCCTGGCCCGGAATTAATTATTTCTGTGGCTTTATTCTGCTCAAGGAAGGGGGGGGGAATCATTATGTCTGAGTGGAAACTGTCTATTTTGTGTTCCTTGGCGAGAAGAGCTTTTGTGATGATGCAAACTGGTGTCTCTCTTTACCCTAGAGAGGAAGCCACCACACCGTGTTTCACTCCAGCAGGATTGGGACCCTCTTGCATTTCTGCTTCTACCCTGCTCCCTTCAATCTTATCATAGATTGCTATCCTCATCCTGATGTAGAAAAGCCCTTGTACGTTATGAAAAGTGATATGTAAAAAATTAGCATTATTACTCATTCATTGCAGAGGGAAGCGGGGAGGAATCAAGGAATTAGGCAAACCATGCAGGAAACTTTTGTTGTTGAGTCGTTTAGTCGTGTCCGACTCTTCGTGACCCCATGGACCAGAGCACGCCAGGCACTCCTGTCTTCCACTGCCTCCCGCAGTTTGGTCAAACTCATGTTCGTAGCTTCGAGAACACTGTCCAACCATCTCGTCCTCTGTCGTCCCCTTTTCCTAGTGCCCTCAATCTTTCCCAACATCAGGGTCTTTCCCAGGGAGTCTTCTCTTCTCATGAGGTGGCCAAAGTATTGGAGCCTCAGCTTCAGGATCTGTCCTTCCAGTGAGCACTCAGGGCTGATTTCCTTAAGAATGGATAGGTTTGATCTTCTTGCAGTCCATGGGACTCTCAAGCGACTAGGTGGCTATTTTTTATTTTTTTTACAAAAAGGTTCTCCCAACTTAATTGGTAATAATTAGGCTTTTGTTCACAAGTAGCTAAGGTGTAAGAAATATTAGTACCATCATTCTTTGAAGCAGAACGGTTTTGCTATTGAGAGCTTCCTTTCTTTTTTTTAAGCACATGTTTCTGGCTCGGATCAGAGGGACAATTATGAGATACTCCTACCATATTTATTAGGTTTTTAAAGGGCTGTTCAGTGCGACACATTAATCAAAGGGGAGCTGGCTGAAAAATACAGTGACTTTGGGCACGAGGCTGAGCCAACTAGCTGGGGAATAAACAGAATCTGAGTTGCAGTTTCCACTGCACTGCTTCTCTCCGAATGTGTCAGGGTTGCAGACCCACGAAAGGCCCCGGGTGGGCAGTGACCTCCTGGGATGTTAGGAGTCCAGCAATGTGGTCTCTGGGCGGGGCCAGCTCGGGATGAGACAGCATCCCGGGTGAGGAACGCCCTGTTGTTCACCCTTTTTCATGTCTTTGATGTGCCCTTTAAATGCAGGGTTTATCCCTTCCGTCTAAGACAGGGGTCAGCAAACTTTTTCAGTGTCCCTCAGGCCTTGTGAGGGGCCGGACTATATCTTGGAAAAAATATATGAATGAATTTCTATGCTCCACAAATAACCCACAGATGCATTTTAAATAAAAGGACACATTCTACTCATGTAAAAACACACTGATTCCCAGACTGTCCACGGGCCGGATTTAGAAGGTGATTGGGCCAGCTCCAGCTCCCGGGCCTTAGTTTGCGTACCCATGTTCTATGTTCTCCCACCCCACCCCGAAACCTCTTCCAGTTAGTGGTGTGGAGAATGCAAGGCTTTTGGCCTTGACTCGAAAGCCCCCTTCCACAACATTGCGTGTCTGTGACATTCCCTGATGTGCGAAAGGTCAGCCTCTCCTGGCCCCCAAGACAAATCCAGACCCCCCCCCCCTCCACCATTACGTTTCATCTTTTGCTGCAAGGCTGAACCAGTTCCCTCCTGGATTCCAGCGCTAAGCTAGCAAATTGCTTCTTCTCTTCTCTCTCCTTTTTTTGTTTTTCTTTCCCTCATCTCTGGATTAGAAAGAGTATCATGTATTGCTGGCTGAAGTAAGGAATCGGATTACTGACATTTTAACCCCCCACCCCCCCTTCTCTCCACCCCAGTGTGAGCTCCAGATTGGCTCCAGAGTAAAGCACCTGTTGCAATAAGAATTAGAGAGGATTAAGTGAAAGGAACTGAAGTTACAGTGGTTCGTTTTCCTTGAAGCCACATCATTCCTTTGCTTTCTGTTCTGTTTGTTCACAACCCAGTGGGTCTTTAACTGCTGTCTTGGCCAGTCTCCTTATCTGCAACTGGGGAGGGGGGGAAGTCTGGCTGTTTGATTGGGAATGGGTCGCATGTCAGGGGTGAGCAGACCCAGAGGGGAAGGTGGGGCGGGGGGGGGGGTAGATGTGACTCATTCCAGCCACACACTAGTGAGAAGTTTCGTTGACTCTCCATCCAAGCAAGCAAAGAGGTTCAATGACACTGCTAGCCTGGCAAAATCTCTGGAGGAAGATTCAATTCTGCTAAGGAGTGTGGCCTGGAAGGGCCTGAGGTTCCCCACCCTGACTCACCTCACAGAGCTACAATTCCCAGAACTCGCTGGGAAGAGGGATTTATTGTTCAGCTGCTCTGAGAATTGCAACCCAGTGAGGGGAATGGAGAGCGGGGGGAACTCATAGAATCATAGAGTTGGAAGAGACCACAAGGGCCATCCAGTCCAACCCCCTGCCAAGCAGGAAACACCATCAAAGCATTCTTGACATATGCCTGTCAAGTCTCCGCTTAAAGACCTCCAAAGAAGGAGACTCTACCACACTCCTTGGCAGCAAATTCCACTGTCGAACAGCTCTTAATGTCAGGAAGTTCTTCCTAATGGTTAGGTGGAATCTTATTTCTTGTAGTTTGAATCCATTGCTCTGTGTCCGCTTCTCTGGAGCAGCAGAAAACAACCTTTCTCCCTCCTCCATATGACATCCTTTTACAGTGGTGCCTCGCAAGACGAATTTAATTCCTTCCACGAGTCAATTCGTTTTGCGAAAAATTCGTCTTGCGAATCGCGGTTTCCCATAGGAATGCATTGAAATTTCCTTTTTTGCTCATAGGAACGCATTAATTAAATTTCAATGCATTCCTATGGGAAGCCGCGATTCGCAAGACGAATTTTTCACAAAACGAATTCGTCTTGCGAGTCACCACCAGATTGCAAGACGCATTTGTCTTGCGAAAAATTCGTCTTGCAGGGCATTTGTCTTGCGAGGCACCACTGTATGTATTTGAACATGGCTATCATATCACCCCTTAACTTTCTCTTCTCCAGGCTAAACATACCCAGCTCCCTAAGCCGTTCCTCATAAGGCATCGTTTCCAGGCCTTTGACCATTTTGGTTGCCCTCTTCTGGACACGTTCCAGCTTGTCAGTATCCTCCTTGAACTGTGGTGCCCAGAACTGGACACAGTACTCCAGGTGAGGTCTGACCAGAGCAGAATACAGTGGTACTATTACTTCCCTTGATCTAGATGCTGTACTCTCAGCGCCATTAAGAAACCACAGTTCCCAGGATACTTTGGGGGAAAGCCATACCTGCTACCAACAAGTGGTTTAAGAGTGCAGGTGTAAACCTAAATCTAAAAGCTGCTACCCATTTTGCTGCGAGGCCGGCCAGTGGGTTTTGCATGTGTCGCACCTCTGAACAGGCGTGGCAAAAGAAAATTACAAAAGAAAGAACCACGGCTAACATCGCAGCAAGAAGCACTGTCCCGAAATGAGTTGGAACCGTCTTTATCTTCATTCGCTCCCCCACTGCCCTCTGCATATCAGCCAAGCCAACTGTGTGCCATATAATAATTACAACATTGATAATGTTGTCAGGAGCAGCTGTGCCCGTTTTGCCATAGTTTCTAACCCTACATTATTTACTGCTGGGACTTGACACTATACTATGATGTCAAAAAGCGGTGTGTGTGTGTGTGTGTGTGTGTGTGTGTGTGTGTGTGTGTGTGTGAAAGCAGGCAGGCAGCCCTGTTTAGGGAAGCTTTTAATCTTTAAGAAATTAGTGTATTTTAATATTTCTGTTGGAAGCCGCCCAGAGTGGCTGGGGAAACCCAGCCAGATGGGCGGGGTATAAATAATAAATTATTATTAATATTAATATTAATATTATTATGAAGAGAAGAAAGTTTTATCACATCAGCAGAGTGAACATGCAACACACCAGCCGTGTGTTATCAAGAAGGTCTCTGAAGTGTGAGTGGAATTCTGAAGGGAAGGCCTTCCATTTATCGGTCTTTATCTTCGGCTCCAGATTTCTGTTTTTCTTGCCATTTTTTTTTTAAAAAATCCTGCAGTGCAGAAAACAATTGTTCTCCGTAATCTAGCACCTTCGGTATCTCACATTGTTTGCTGCCTGATTATAGAAAGCTCTCCACATGTGAGGTGTCGTTCTTTGGAAGGTCCATCTCCCTTTCTCACTGTTGAGACCAATTAGGTTTTCAGAACATCAGTGCGGAAATAATATATGAAGACTAAGCCAACATACATGAGCATGACTTGTCAGTCTGTAGGGCATGGCTTTGGGATCTCAGGTCCAGGGGCCAAATACGGACCGCCACATTTTTCTGTTTGGCCCTCAGAAGGGCCACTCTTATCTCTCCAGAGGCTATTCCACTCACCAGGCCTGCTTTGCACCTTCTTCCTGTTTTTGCCAGAAACTGGCCTTATGAGGAACAGCTTAGGGAGCTGGGCATGTTTAGCCTGGAGAAGAGAAGGTTAAGGGGTGATATGATAGCCATGTTCAAATATATTAAAGGATGCCATATGGAGGAGGGAGAAAGGTTGTTTTCTGCTGCTCCAGAGAAGCGGACACGGAGCAATGGATTGAAACTACAGTACAAGAAAGAAGATTCCACCTAAACATTAGGAAGAACTTGCTGACATTAAGAGCTGTTCGACAGTGGGATTTGCTGCCAAGGAGTGTGGTGGAGTCTCCTTCTTTGGAGGTCTCTTAAGCAGAGGCTTGACAGCCATCTGTCAGGAATGCTTTGATGGTGTTTCCTGCTTGGCAGGGGGTTGGGCTGGATGGCCCTTGTGGTCTCTTCCAACTCTATGATTCTATGAACTCTGATGATGCTTCTTGCTTGCCAGGATAGAGAAGTGTGTGAAAACGTATCCTACTGTATAAAGTTAAAATTCAGATTAATTGCTCCTGGCCCCACACACCTCTAGCAGGTAGGAAAGCTTGCAGGGGAAGGTGTTTGCGGGCAGACATATTGGTGGTGAACAGGGGCCAATTGTCCTACCGGCGTCAACCGTACTCCCAGCTGCTGGTTGCCACATTCCCTCTCTCATTCCCAACAAGGCTTCAGAGCAAGTGCAGCGGGGGGGGGGTGCTCTTGTCATGATCCCACTTAGTGCGCTCTCTCTGTGTGTTTTAACCACCATTTGGGGGGCATATGCTGTGGAGAATTCCGAGGGCCCCCTGGCATGAGGTTCTCTGCCCAAAAAGAAACTATCCCAGGATGACTATCTGCTCCTAGCTTTTCCTCGCCTCTCGGGAAGCAAACTCACTTTTTGTTCAAAGCCAGCTTTCTTCTACAGATTAAACAATATTTAATTTTAATGAAGAGAATGAACTACAGAACCATCTATTGTTTAAAGAGGGAAGGGGGGAAAAACAACCCGACTCTCTGGGTTTTTTTGGCTGTTGCAATGTTAATAACTTGCTATTATGGACTGGTCCAGCCAAGCCGTTGTTGGGACTTGTTCCAAGCCTTTTAATTTGATCTTGCATTTGCTGACAAAATCAAAGTGAATTGGCTGTGTGCTTAATGCACTGTTGCCGCCATACAAATGATGATAGGAATCCCAACGATTTTTAATCAGGAAAAACTGTTCCTGAATATGTTATTAAAATCTTCAAAACAAAGCCTCCCTAATGTCAATGGACAGGGCATGCAAGTAAGTGGTCAGAATCACAATCCTAAGACACAGCTACCCATAGAACTCAGTGGAACTGGCTTCTGAGTAGGATCGCATTGCACACACACACACACACCTGTTTCTGACAAAAGGCTTTGTTACCTTTTCATCCAGCTGGCATGGGCATAAGCATTTATTTATACTAGCATTTAAACCCCAGTTTTCCCGTATGAAAAAGGACCTGCTCAAAGCTGCTAACAAAATAGAGAAACAAGTATTAAAAATTATAATCCACCATTAAAACACATCTATACAAGCGTGTATGTTGAATATATTGGGCGTTGTTTACTCAGAGTAGACCCATTGAAATTAATACTCTTTGGTATTGTGTTTATCTAATGGACAAGCCTAAATATAGAAGGCTTTTTTAAAAGATATGTGGCCTTGTGGTTTGTAGACCGCTTAAAATTGAAAAACACACACACCCAAAATCTCATGTTATTTAAGCTAAAAAACAACCACCACCCACAAACTACCACAAATTTGGTTAAATGAACCAACGAGTGACTTCGATAATGGCATCTCTAAATTCCTGTTTAATGGACCTTGATACTGTACATTGGAGTGGAGTGGAGTGAGTGGGAATCTCACTCATGGAGCAAGGATGAGCTGCATATTCTTTATCAAGAACATCATAGGTCTCTCTCTGTGTGTGTGTGTGTATTTTCTCCTTCTGCAGATCATTTCCCAGAAAATGAAGAGAGCTCAAATTGCCGCTAATTTAACCAAGTTAAGATTGCAAATGAACAATCCTTTTTTTAAAAAAAATATTATTATTATTATTTGACAAAGTGAATGGCTCACGAGTATTGTGCTGTTCAGTTCCCCCTCCGCTCCCCAACCTTTTTTGCACTGCATTATCATCCCAGTTGACAATAGCATGTGCACTTCCAGAACAACAAAGGAGGAGGAAATGAAATAGATTTACATAACCAAGTTTACACTTTATCAAAGGCATGCAAAACCCCATTTGTGCCTAACTTGTTCTCATCATGCAAATTGTTTTTTTTCCTTCCTTCACATTCTTAAACTGGAAATCAAGCACCAACATTTCACTAGGCAAATCTAAAATGTATTTTCTTCTGTGTCAGCCTGTAGCTGACACACACTCCTGTCCTTGGCCTTCACAATAGCCCTGAGATGCAGAGAGGGACTGACACAAGGTTACCTGGTGACTAAGTCAAGATTTGAACCTGAGTCCAGCACCTTAATCACTGCATAACACTGACTCTAAAAGAACACTTGTTATTGCAATGATGAAGAACCTCCAGCTAACCATGAGCTGTAACCAAGGTTTAGTCCCATGGTTTTTGACTTGTGGTTTATCCAGAGAGCTAAACCGCAAGCCCGAGTTCGGGTGACGAGCCAAGGCAAACCCTGGCTTAGTTTAATGCAGTGCAGCAACAGAATGGGTGGCAGATGAGAAAGGTAGCCTCAATCTCCTCTCTGACAGCCAGCACATTTGTGCTAACACATGGTTTGGCTTTGCATGCAAAAGTTCTCAGATTCAATTCCTAGCATCCCCAGGCAGGGCTGGGAGAGCCCCCTGTCTGAAATCCTGGCGAGTCGCTGCCTGCCAGTGCCAGCAGTACTGGTCTAAATGGGCCAGTGATGTGTCTCAGAATACAGGCGAGTGTCTACTAAGAGAAAGCAGCTTGTGTGTGAGTCGGGGATCCACTTTCAGGCAATTTTCTGGTATAACATTTTTTACGCGACTGCTGTTTCTAAGTTTTGGAAGCCATCCAAGTCTCTGTCTCTCTGTCTCTGCCCCACCCCCCCATATCAGCTTTAAGTCTTCTTCCTTACATATAGGTTTCTTAGTTTTGCTTTTCCTCTGAAGCATGGGGAGTGCTTTCCATATCTCCTCTTCTCCAAATAGCATGGAGAAAGATTAACAGGCTAATTGCTGGAGGGACGTAAAGAGCACAGCTCTAAGCCCCCTGCCAACACTAACCTCCAGGAGGGGTGGTTGGTTGGGGTTTTTTTTTGTGCCAGGTAATATTCTGGGAATCAAACAGACCAAAATCCCCAACTGCAACTGCTGTATGTATGCACAGTTAACTTGACAAATGCAAGTCTGCAGCAGAGCCATTAGCCATTGGCCATAGGAATTAACAGTTGCCTGGGAGTGATGAATCACAGAATCACAGAATTGTAGCGTTGGAAGGGACCACAGAGGTCCTGTGGGGATCATTGCTGGAGGGTGTCCTCCCTGGTGAAACACGAGAGGCCCCCATCTGTATTGGCATTCCACCGGTTCTTGAAGACACACCTGTTTAGGGAAGCGCGTCCCTCTACCCAATCTGAACTTCTTGATCCAACTGTTTTAATTGTCTTTATTGTACAGTATATTTTAATATGAGTGTTCTTAAAGTTTTGTTGAAGTTGAAAAATATTATTTTAATTAAGTAAGGGTTTTATGATTGATTTTATGCTTTTAAAACACTCGGAAAGCATTCTAGCGTGTGGGCAGTATATTAATTAATTAATGTCTACTAGGGAATGTGTGAATCAAAGACAAGAGTCTTTTTAAGGGTGCCGTGGAGGTCTGTTTCCTTCTCTTGAGTTCACTAAGGGCTTCTTTGTGGCAAAATTCCTTTCTCTTAAGAAATCCACCCAGACCTCTTTGTCAAGAAATCCCATTCCTTAACCATCCATTCATATCCCCCAAATAATCCCTTCAAAAGGGAGTTATTACAAGACATTCTTTTTCTGCCATCTTGTGTTAATGACTCTCCCTCCCTTGCAAACCATCATCTTAGTTCAAAGTACCTCTTGGAGGGCTTTTGATGAGCTGAACTCAATTTGCTCAGGGTTGGTAATGTTAAATTGGTATTTGGTTTCCATTAACCTGCGCTATAATATCTTGTCGTTAGCAGGGGCCTTGTATTTGGGGGGGGGGGGTGTCGGTCAGGTCCTTACCATCGTTACCGGTAATTCCTGAAAAGACTGTTTATCCTCTCTTTCCCCAGCTCACCCTGTCCCCCCCACCCCCACCCGCATTTCTCCAGTAAGCAACCCAGAGCCCTCGTTCTGTGAGTAATGGGAGGTTTGCTGTCAGCCTGGTAGTACCGAATGGTGAATGCATTTAGCGAGAGTGTCTGTTCTGCTCTGCCTTTAATTAGAGTTAGCTCATTGGCAAGGTGTTTTCATCACTGTAATTGCTTGAGAGAGCAAGGCTCGATAATAGAAGCATAGCTGCAAAGTGGCATTTGAATGCAAACACTGAAATGTAGCAACAATCAACTTTGCAGTGTGTGGGAAAGTGGGGGCACAGGCTAGAGAACAATACCAATTTCACAGGCTCCCAGCTTAGCCGGGTACCATTTCCTATATTTGCTTACCTGCCCCATATAAATCTCAGCTCCTTGTTAACATTTGTAGTAGAAGGGCTCTCCCAGAAGTCCTGTCTATTGAGCATTCATCCTAATTTGCTTGCACAAAGGTTATACTACATCCAGTCTTTACTGACTATTCGTTCTGATATGTGTGCAGGACGATTACGTGACCGTGAGCATTCATCCTGGTTTGCTGGTGGGGAGTTCATACGTCTTCCTATTAGCCATTCATTCCAGTGCCGAGGGCCTTCTGGCGATTCACTCGCTGGAGAAGCCAAGTTACAAGGAACCGGGCAGAGGGCCTTCTCAGTAGTGGCACCTGCCCTGTGGAACGCCCTCCCACCAGATGTCAAAGAGAAAAACAACTACAGTGGTACCTCTACTTACGAATAACTCTACTTACGAATGTTTCTACTTACGAATGGAGCTCCGTCCGCCATCTTGGATGCGGTTTAGATTTTTTCTGCTTACGAATTTCTTATCCCAATGCATTCCTATGGGATTCGACTTACAATTTTTTTCTACTTACAAATGTGTGTTTGGAACGCATTAAATTCGTAAGTAGAGGTACCACTGTACCAGATTTTCAGGAGACATCTGAAGGCAGCCCTGTTTAATAGATGTTATTCTAATGTTTAATAGATTATTCCAGGGGTGTCAAACTCAAATTCATCGGAGGCCGCATCAGCAGTTTGGTCACCCTCAAAGGGCCGGTTGTATCTGTAGGACTATGTGTCCACTCTTTATTTTCATAAATTATTGTCACTGCATTCAATTATTACTGTTTTTTGTAATAATGTAAGTAATAACTAGCTCTGAAAGCAGAAACATAGTCAGAATAATGGCAAGTAGATATTCAAATGTACAATTATTGTACAATTTATTGAAAAATGATTTTTGGTAACTGCACTGGGTGGTGGAGGCTCGCTAGGGTTTCATGCAGGACCTTTGCAGAGCTACTAGTACCTGGAGGTGCTGGGGTCCTTCTGCATGCAGGACAGATGTTCTGCCAGTGAGCCACCACCCTTCACCAAAGGGACTGGCTGAGGTTGACTCACTGGAGCTGCTCTCCTGGTTCCAGGGTTTAAGGGCCAGAAGTATAAAGCAGCATCCTATGTTTCTGAGGAGAGGGAGAGGGAGGGGAGGGGAGGGAGGAAGGAAGGAAGGAAGAAAAGAGGGAGTGGGAGGGAGAGAGGAAGGAAGGAAAGAGGGGAGAGAAAGAAGAGTAGGAAATAAGGAAGGGAATAAAGAAGAAAAGAAAAAGAAAGAGGGAGAGAAGACGGAAAGGGAGAAAGAAGGAAGGAAGGAGAGGGAAAGAAAGAAGAAGAATGAGGGAGAGGAAGAAAGATGGGAAGGACGGAAGGAAGGAAGGAAGGAAGGAAGGAAGGAAGGAAGGAAGGAAGGAAGGAAGGAAGAAAGAAAGAAAAGAGGGAGCAGGAGGGAGAGAGGAAGGAAAGAGGTGAGAGAAAGAAGAGTAGGAAAGAAGGAATAAAGAAGGAAAGAAAAAGAAAGAGGGAGCGAAGACAGAGATAAAGAAGGAAGGAAGGAGAGGGAAAGAAAGAATAAGAACGAGAGAGAGGAAGAAAGAAAAGGAAGGGGGGGCGCCACCTTGATTCAGCGCCAGAAAAGAGTGTGAAGGGACCCAGGGGCAAAAAGCATTTCCTGTGCAGCGTGAGGCAGCGGGTGTCTGTTTTAGGAGAAGTGCGTAAAGCCTCAGAGTTGCACGTTTGTGAGGCTGAGCCGCGGCAGGAGGAGGAGGAGGTGAGGCAAGAGGAGGCGGAGGCGGCGGCTTGCTGGGTCTGTGCCCGGCAGTGCCGTGCGGAGAGTCCCGAGCCTCTGGGACGCAACAGTGCTCTGTAGCACTTTGAATCCTCCTCCTCCTCCACACGGCGCTGCTGGGTGCTTTGTCTGTGCTTCAGCAGCAGCAGCAGCAGCATCAGCCGTTTCCAGGCGCCGAGCCGTGGCAGGAGGAGGAGGATTCAAAGTGCTACAGAGCACTGCTGCATCGCTGTGGCTCGGGGCGCTCCACGCAGCGCTGCTCTGGCCGCCTTTCTACCCCCCCCCCCCGCCCCAGCTGTTTGTCGGCGCTTTGTCGGCGCGGCGCTTCAGCAGCAAGGTCCCGCTGCTGGGTCCCGCTGGCTGGGGTGCTCGGCGGGCCACATGACAAGGTCTGGCGGGCCGGATTTGGCCCCCGGGCCTTGTGTTTGACACCCGTGGATTATTGTATTTTAATGTTTTGTTGGAAGCCGCCCAGAGTGGCTGGGGAAACCCTGCCAGATGGGCAGGGTGTAAATAATAAGATATTGTTATTGTTGTTATTATTATTATTATTATTATTATTATTATTATTATTATTATTATTATTCAGCCTGCACTTTTCAGAGCAGTTCCTCATCACATTTCAAACCGTAAAAGATCTTGTAGGGTTTTTCTAAGTAGATTTGGTGCTCTAAGGCAGTGTTTCTCAACCAGTGTGCCTCCAGATGTTTTGGGACTACAACTCCCATCATTCCTGACCACTGGTCTTGCTAGCTAGGGATGATGGGAGTTGTAGTCCCAAAACATCTGGAGGCACACTGGTTGAGAAACACTGCTCTAAGGTAGCCTTTATCAACCTTGGGTCTCCAGGTGGACTACAACTCCCATCACCCCCTAGCTAACAAGACCAACACTCAGGGATGATGGGAGTTTTAGTCTGCACCAGCATCTGGGGACCCAGAGTTGAGATGGGCTGCTCTAGGGTGACAAGAGTGTTTCAATCCACTTTAATTGTGCTACCCTAAATTTTTGGTGTGTGCTTGAATGTCTCCCTGAAACTCATGACAGTCTGGAGGCATCCCAGGACTAGACTTGTTCTTCAGGGTTCTGCTCCTTCCCCAAAGAACATAGAAAGCCAACTTACACAAAGTCAGGCCAATGTTCCATCTAGCTCAGGGCTGCCACTGAGCTACGACCCTTCCACATCTTATCTGTTGTGCGCATGCAAATGAATGGATGTGCATGATCATTAAGGCGCCAATATAGGGCCCAGCCTGCCATTTCACAAGTGGCAATTATGGCGTCTCCCCCTGATCTGATCTCTTAACTGAAAGGTCACAAACACCTGAGGAAGGTACAAAGCGGGGCTGCTGAGAGCTGTGGCCCGGAAAGGTTTTATGACCCGAGGAATGTTGCAAGGGCCAAATGGCATTTTTGCCTGTGCCTTTTGAGATAGACTTGGTGGCAATTTGTGAGAGGCCTTTCTCTGTGGTAGTTTCCCTTGCACGAAACCCCCTAAAGTAAACCCAAGAGTTTCTCTTCCTCTCTATTTGTGTTCTGCTAGCAGCTGAACACATTTCTCTTTTAAACAAGCCTCTAATTCTCTCACTGCTTAATTTAATTTATCGATTGTTAGTCTTGGCTCCTTGTGCTCTTGCTCTTTGAAGGCACTTTTAGTCTGGCAAAAGCTGTGTTTTAATATGTATACATCGACTTGTTATATTCGTGCAAGAGTGAATGTCAGGGAGAAAAACAAATTTGTTGAGAGATGGCTGCTTTTTACTTCTTTTTGGAACCAAAAATTTGCGGAAGATCCAATACCATTTTCATTGCAGTGGAACCTCGGTTTATGAACACCTCGGTTTATGAATTTTCGGTTTACGAACGCTGCGGGCCCATCTGGAACTGATTAATTCACTTTCCATTACTTTCAATGGGAAAGTTCACTTCAGTTTATGAATGCTTCAGTTTATGAACAGACTTCCGGAACCAATTACACCCATGCTTCGGGTTAAGTACGCTTCAGGTTGAGTACTCCGTGGACCCGTCTGGAACGGATTAATCCACTTTCCATTACTTTCAATGGGAAAGTTCGCTTCAGTTTATGAACACTTCAGTTTAAGTACAGTGGTACCTCTACTTACGAATTTAATGCGTTCCAAACGCACATTTGTAAGTAGAAAAAATTCGTAAGTAGAAAAAATCCTATCTAAAAATTCGTGAGTAGAAAAAATCCTATCTAAACCGCATCCAAGATGACGGAGCTCCATTCGTAAGTAGAAACATTCGTAAGTAGAGTTATTCGTACTCCGCGGACCGTCTGGAACAGATTAATCCACTTTCCATTACTTTCAATGGGAAAGTTCGCTTCAGTTTATGAACGCTTCAGTTTACGAACAGACTTCCGGAACCAATTCTGTTCATAAACCAAGGTACCACTGTATTGTCTTTCGTTTAATTCTGAAGCGTATTTGTTATCTCCCTCCTTTTTCATATGGCAGTGTAAGAATCTTTTTATCCTCAGTTAATTTTCTCTGCATATCTAAAGGGTGGGATACAACTAAGTTTTACTCAGCATAGACCCATTCATTTCAATGTGAATCTTGTTGAAAAAAAGATTAGCCAAGAGCAGGCACAGGCAAACTCGGCCCTCCAGATGTTTTGGGACTGCAACTCCCATGATCCCTAACTAACAGGACCAGTGGTCAGGGATGATGGGAGCTGTAGTCCCAAAACATCTGGAGGGCCGAGTTTGCCTATGCCTGGCCAAGAGAGGAAGCATCAGCTTTCACTTCAGAAACAAAATTTATTCAGTTGATAAATCATGAACTAACCTTCAGTTGAAATATTCGAGAACAATTTACAGTAGGTCATGAACAGTGTTTGAAGTTCCCCAGGCACAAGGTGCATTTTGCAACTGGTGCGGGTCCAATTGCAACTACATGGAGATCTCTGGATCTCTGGCTGGCCCCTCCAGCAGGTTAGTCAAAGAGCTTATTTACAGTACTTAAATACCACCTTTTTCTCCAAGGAGTACATGGTTCACCCCCTTCCTCATTTAACCCCTGCAATGACCCCGTGAGGTAGGCTAAGAGGCTTTGAATGGCCCAAGGTCACCAAGTGAGTTTCATGGCTGAGAGGGGATTTAAACCCTGGTCTCTCAGGTCCTAGTCTGACACACTAACCACTGGCTCATAGTTTTACACCCACCCATCCACTTATCCCTACCCCCAGTCCCCTTCATAATTGCAGTGGTTTGGGTGGATGTGGCATGCACAGACTTTGGGTGGGCGGGCGTCATTTTAGCTTCTTGCCTAGTGTTCCAACTTGCCACTGCTCCGTCCTCTCAACAATTCAGCTCCTATTTTTTGCTCTGTGGTGGAAACCATGTAAATAATATCTGGAGCCAAGTCGCTGACTCTGTTTCCAGATGACACCCTCCTGAGGGCTTGGTTACGTAAGGCACTTGGCTGTGAAGCTGCTTGCCCGCCTCTCTGAAGGAACCAGCATTTGATAACAGCGGAGCTGCATTCTTCGTAGCAAATTGTTATATTCTACACACCAGGTGCTGTGGAAGAGCTATCTATCTATCTATCTATCTATCATCTATCTATCATCTATCTATCTATCATCTATCCACTTGGCTTTTGAACAAGGAGCTTTAAAAGGGGGGGGGCAGAGATTCATTGCAGAGAAAAACGGGGGGGGGGACCTGTTCTCAGTTTCTGCCTCTTATCAGTTTGCTCCAGTGAACATGCAGAGAGTGGCTGGAGAGCTGGAAATGCACCGAAAATGAAGTCAATTGAAAGTTCATTAAAATAAGAGTCAAACAGTGGGAAAGGTGTAAATCCTCATTAAGAACTGCAAAGGCACGATGTAACATAAACAGTGAAGTATATATATTAAAGAAATTAGTATGGCATAAATTAAAAAGGTAAAGGGACCCCTGACCATTAAGGTCCAGTCGTGACCGACTCTGGGGTTGCGCGCTCATCTCGCATTATTGGCCGAGGGAGCCAGCGTATAGCTTCCAGGTCATGTGGCCAGCATGACAAAGCCGCTTCTGGCAAACCAGAGCAGCACATGGAAACGCCGTTTACCTTCCCGCTGTAGCGGTTCCTATTTATCTACTTGCATTTTGACGTGCTTTCGAACTGCTAGGTTGGCAGGAGCTGGGACCAAGCAACGGGAGCTCACCCCGTCACAGGGATTCGAACCGCCGACCTTCTGATCAGCAAGCCCTAGGCTCAGTGGTTTAACCACAGCGCCACCTGGGTCCCTATGGCATAAATTAGGGAGTTGTTAATGCAGCACACACAGGTGCCCACAAAAGGTTTTAGTAAATATCCTCTCAAAATTGCACAGTGCATGAGAGACATCCAGCTGAGTTCCTGCTTCCATGGGCTCGGCCTCTCCTACATTGAACGCTTTGCATGAAATGCCCACATTTCGTTGGAGGCCAGGACAGGACAGCCACCCCTCCTTCCATTCTGAACTGAGGTGAGGTGCAGAAAGTTTATCTCTCTGAGCAAGTTACAGGTAGGTAGCCGTGTTGGTCTGACGTAGTCGAAACAAAATAAAGAAATTCCTTCCAGCAGCACCTTAGAGACCAACTAAGTTCTTCAGATGAAGAAGTGTGCATGCACACGAAAGCTCATACCTATGAGCAAGCACACACATAACGCCATACACCCAGAGCCAATGGGATGTGGGCATGCACCATTTTGTTGCCCCATCTCTTTCTGCTCTTTTCGATGTGGCAGCCATTTTGTGTAATGCTATGGGCTCCACAGCAGCCATGTTGTGACTGGCGCTCCCGGCACTTTCTCACAGTTTCAAATGTGCCCACTGGCCTAAAATGGATGGAAAACCCTGCTAAGTCCCCTGTTTTTGTCTCTGGTCTATGCTTTACTCCCCCCCCCTTTATAGTAGCTGTTTTTCGGGGCGGGGGGACAACAAACATTACTTCTGCACACCTTGAGGTATCTCCTTATTTCACAGTGTCTCTGTTTCGGATCTAGTCCTTTCAGTGATCAAAACTTGAATTTCCTATTGCAAGGAATGATAAATAAAGGGCCATAGAAGTCAAGCGAGGGAGGCTGTGGCCATCCAGAAGTCATTGAACTACAACTTGCATTATCCCTGCCTATCGGCAATATTGATTGGCGCTTTGATCCAAAATATCGGGAGATTACCAGGTTGGGGACGCTTGCTATTCAGGTTCTCTGCCTCGGTGAGGTCCAGAGGCCAAATGTCAGCACACACTTTTCTCTCTGTGCTATTTATTAATGAACATTTGGACTAAAGTTGCCATAACCTCTGGCCGCTTGACATGCTAGCCGGGGGTACTTTTGTGGGAAAGTGTTTCCAACTGCTAGCTACTGGAAGCAATGCCGGAATTAAGACGTTAGCAGCCAGGACCGAATCTTAAGGCAGCTGCCCTGCATGACCACGGAAAAAGAACCTTTAGGTACACACGCCAAAACGTCCCCAGCCGTTTTATTGTCATTTTTGCAAGAACTGTTGAAAGGAAAATAAAAGCAGCACAAGGCTGCAGATCGATGCAAAACTCAAGAGTCGATGTTAGCAAAGACACAAAAGAACCAATAACAATAATTTTATGAAATTAAAAATTAACCGCCGGGTCATAATTTGCTAACCAAATCAATCCGCTAACAAGCTAATCATGAGCACCTTTGCACAGGCAATAATTGAAAGATAGGTCATTAGTCTAATAACAGCAACAATTGGTCTAAAATTGTCTGTGATCAATAAACACTTTTCAAAGGATCTTCTGGTGGCTTTGCATGGGGTGAATCGGACTAATTGCCCGACTTACAAAGCAGGAAAAGATTGCATGAATGCCTGTGGCTTAATGTTTACTTAAATTAGCAAATTAGAAAATTAGTAAAGGGTGTGTGTGTGTGTGTGTGTGTGTGTTTGTGTATATATCTATATATAAAACATGTCTCCAAAACATTAGTTAACCTGCTGTTTTCCAGGTTCCTCTTCCCCAAACCCCTTCCCTCCTGCTAAATCTGTCTGTCAATCCTTCTATCAGCCTCAGTTCACTGAGCGCTGCTCCATCATTTACCATCCGCACACAAGGGAGGTCTAAGTCAGCTTAAGGAGCAGAACCTGTAGAGGAGTATTTGAGACTTTTAGAGAGGGTAAATGGACATGGAATATTCCAAAGGAGGCCTGGGCTTCCAGCTTATCAATACTGCAGCATCCTGTGGCAGGTACAATTTGCATTGCATGTTGCACATGCTATTGAGCAACCCTTGGACAAGAAGCGTGCCGAGGCTTACTTTCACCTCCCCGAGATGGAGTTCTCACACTATTTATATTTTGTATATGTGTGCTAATTTCCTTTACTCTTTTAATGATGACAGAAGAGCCTTTCACGGCAGTCCAGAGAGTTTGTTCTAAATGATGTATTATTTATCCAGTGGATAATGAGCCCTCTGTCAAGATGTCTTCTTTTTAAAGGGGTGTGTGTGTTTCTCGCTACCATTTAAATTCACACTCCAGGACTGCTTAGAATGTGCAATACAGTGTACACATGTATTTAGGGACTTGTGTGTGTTTTCCTTAATAGGCAATCCATCTTTTTTTCTGTGTATTTAGGGACACTTAAATCTGTTGTTGAGTATTCACATTATGTCTGTGGTCTGAGAGCAATATACAATTTTTATTGTGTTTTGGAGGGAATGTGTGATCAGCAAGCTGCTTGTTATAGGGGTAAATCTGAATGATCTTTGTGATGCAGCCAAATAGAGCCCTGCTGTTTAGAATTAAGCCTGGCCAGGGCATCAGTTTCTAGCTTGGGAATGGACCAGAGGGAAGGGGGTCTCTCTCCGGTCTGCTCCAAAGCAGCCAAGTGGCTTCCGGTCAGGGCTTGGGCTGCAGTATAACGTGATGGGTATCCCTAAACAGGCCATACCAGAAACAATCTTGCCTTCCCAGCACATACCTCCTCCCAAGTGACTGGGCTTGGCTGATCAGTGGTGAACCATTTATAACACCGGTCCTGAGAGATTTGCATTGGCTCCCAGTACATTTCTGAGCACAATTCAAAGTGTTGGTGCTGACCTTTAAAGCCCTAATCAGCCTCGGACCAGTATATCTAAAGGAGTGTCTGCATCCCCATCATTCAGCCCGGACACTGAGGTCCAGCTCCGAGGGCCTTCTGGTGGTTCCCTCACTGCGAGAAGTGAGGTTACAGGGACCCAGGCAGAGGGCCTTCTCGGTAGTGGCGCCTACCCTGTGGAACGCCCTCCCATCAAATGTCAAGGCAATAAGCAACTATCTGACTTTGAAGGCAGCCCTGTTTAGGGAAGTTTTTAATGTTTGATGCTGTGTTTTGTTTTTAATATTCAGTTGGAAGCTGCCCAGAGTGGCTGGGAAAACCCAGCCAGATGGTCGGGGTATAAATAAATAAATAAATAAATAAATAAATAAATAAATAAATAAATAATTTATTTATTTATTTATTTATTTATTTATTTATTTATTATAGTGGTTAGAATGTTGGGCTGGGACCTGGGAGACCAGGGTTCAAACCTTCACGCAACTATGAAAATCACTGGGTAGTTGTGAAAGTAAGATGGGTGGAAGGAGAGTTATGTAAGCTCTCAGAAGGAAAGGCAGTATATCAATGCAGTGCAGTGCAGTGCAGTGCAGTGCAGTGCAATACATACAGCAAGAATAACAACCACCCAAACTTGAGGATTATGGGTTGTTGTTGTTGTTGTTGCTGCTGTTGTGCATATGCAGCTTTTCATTTCATTGTCTTCGGGTCTTCATAGCTGGGGTGGGTTGGAAAACAGTTCTAAGATCCACTTCTGGAAAGCAACTGGGCAGCATACCGGTAATAGTGTTCTGGTGTCGGTGCAGCTCTATTGGAAGATGGCAGGATCAAGATATGTCACTCCATGAAGACTTAATTTTCAGCCTTCTGTCCTGTCACCCTTAGCTTAGAAGAAACACAGTGTCATGTGCTCGATCTGAATGTGCTTTGGCTTCTATTCTTATTTTTCTAATCTCAAGAAGGAAGGCATGCTGTGTTGCTCTTCCTCTCCACTTTAGGAAAGATTGGCTTGTGGAGATTGGCCTGCGTTATTTCTCGGCATGTATTTTGTGTGTGTGTGTGTGTGTGTGTGTGTGTGTGTGTGTGTGTGTGTGTTTTGCTTTATCCCCAAGGTTACTTAAATGAAAACAAAGCCTCCTCTCTTCTTCTGGGGTTCATGTGTTCTTTGCCCTTGCCTGACATGCAGATAACCATCGACTTGCTGCTGCTGAGCAAATTAGAGGCTGCCGTCGAAGGCTTTGGGCTCAGATTCAATCTCGTGTCCTGGGTCATTCTCCTTTCTGCAAACGGGATGTGCATTGTTAAGAAAAGTATAATTGAAATTACTTCTGGGAGGAATGTCGGAAGCTGCCTTCGTCACCCAGCCTTGCAAAGAGCTGTGCACCGCACTAGCTGGATGTTGCTTGCAAAGCACAGTTCTGCAGGGGCTTGCAAGCACCAATAACCAGTGGACTAGCAGGGCTTGCTAAGTGCTGTGCAGAAGGGCTTTGCAGGCTCCCTTTGGCCCAACCATGTTTTTACCTGCTCACAGCTGGGCATATATCACATCGGGTGCAGAGCAGGTAGACATGGATTGGTTAAAGTGGGCAGAGGGGTTGTGGTTCCCAGCGGCCGGTATTCAGAGAACCTCTGCCTCCCATAAGCAGAGATGGAGCAAAAAAAAAGGGAGAGGAAAGAGGCCCAGGGAAAGCATCACTGTGGGTTCTGCTGGAGCCCTGGCATGAAACCAAAGTTCCCTGGTGCTGATTCTGGCCCTCCTATCTATTAAAACACCTGTCCCCCTTTGCAAGTTGTCATGCTTGATCTTGCTATTTCAAAGAAAGAGAAAGAAAAATAGTGTGCTCCCCACTGAAGTTCTTCATTCCTCCCCCCCCCCCGTCACCAGTGCAAGAATTGTACACTAACTGGTTATGGGAGCCTGACTTTATTTATTCATTTATTTACTTGCTTGCTTACAGCATTCATAACTTGCCCTTTAGCCAACAAGGCTATCAGAGCAGCTTATAAAAAGAACCACTAAGGTGGCCCCTGCCATCAGGTTCACAATCTAAAAGGACACGGCACAAGAGGAAGAGGGAAGGGGCGGGAGGAGGAAAAAGCAAGCTCAAGCACTAGTTCTTGACGGCTGATGTCATTGGTGGTTCTAGCTACCTTTCCACTGAATAAAGAGCAGTCCTCCCCTTGAAGAACTCTGCCTACTCCAGATTTAGGTCTAGGATCAGAGCAGGCGACACCCTCCAGACAAGGAGGAACAGGGCAGTTCTTCCAACAGAGTTTTCCCTCATGGATTGCTAGAGCCTAAAATAACGTAAAAGCCATTTGCCTAGGGGTAGATGTCACAGGGGACAAATATCGCACACACTGAGGTTGTCTGAACTGTAGTGCCTGCTTTCGACATAACTGACGGCAACTGCTCTGGGATGCTTTCTAAACAGACGGTTGGCCTGCTCAGAAAGAACTGGATTGCCGCAGTGATTCCAGCCAACAACAATGCATGCCAAAAAAATTTCTTTTGCAAAGGAAAGGGAAAGTTGGGAGGCATTGTAGCAGGGGAAACAATAGGCTGCTCCTTGGCTACTTCTAAGTTGTGTTGAGCTCACGACCTGCATTTAAAAGCAAGGCTTCTGCTGCTGGAGGCATGAGATAGAAAGTGTTGGCAGTTCTTCAGGGCTGCCCCAAGACATTTGGGCACCTGAGGCAAGCCACGAAATGCCAGGAACAAGGGTGGGAGCAGATCAGCAGTGCCTCTGATTGGCCAAGGCTGCTGTAGAGGCAACATTCGGTGGGGGGGGGGCTGCCAAAGAGATGGTGTTAGGACACCAGGAATGTAATATGGATGATTGGCTTCCCAAATTGACCAGACGAAATCTCAGGCAGTTGTACATATTATAAAACAGATTTATTAAAACATTTATTGCAATAAATGGTGGCAGTGAGAATGAGTTTCTCATTCTGCCCGACCCATGGGCATACACAGAGTGCTTTTATACCTTTTTGACAGAGTGAAGTGAAGATCAGCCTTTCTGCAGTACTTCATCAACCAATCAAGAGAGAGCACCCCAAGATGCAAAGTCACCCGCCCAACTCTACTAGGTGGCGTTATGTACCTGGTACCTTCATACACGTGTCTATGTGGAATTTTACAGGCACAATTGTGGTTGTGCTCTACTTATAATTTGCGGTGGGCTACATCCTCTTGCTCTTGTGGTTTATGCTAGAATTTCTTAGAAGTGCTGTGTGTGGTTAGATCTTTGCATTAGATGTGCAAACATGCTGTGCCTGTTTGCTTTCTATCAGAGGCAGAGAGATTTAGAATTGAATATACAAAATGGAGTTCTTCTTGCTCTCCTGCGTGGCCTGACCAGGATTATTCTGGCCCTGGTCATTGCCACCCTATATTCCCTCCTCTTCAATATGGAGATGAAGAACAGGTCTGCTTCTGCATCTCCATTTGATTGACCCATTGCACTACAGTGTTTCCTGGTGTTTCCTGTTTGGCAGGGGGTTGAACTGGATGGCCCTTGTAGTCTCTTCCAACTCTATGATTCTACAGAGGAGCCAGCAGCTTCCCATGCTCCAATGTTAGGCCAAAGGATGGGCAACAGAGAGCAAAGTAAGTGAGGAAGCTTCTGCTGACTTTTCCCAGGCTTGTTATTCAGCTTGTCTCAGAAGGGCTACCAGAAGCTTTATACAGACCAAGGTTCTGCATAGGGCTAAGACAATAAGAAAGAAAATTAATATTATGAGCAGAATCTCTTTTAACTATGACCAACCTGGGAGCCAAGAACTAATCTAACTCCATACACTGGGCAGACCTGCACCGTCTAGGCTAACCTTGTGGTACAAATCAGCCTGCTTCTTAATGTTTTTAACATCACTCTCAACACGTTTACTCTGGTTGTATACAGATGCTAGTTCAGAGCCCTCAGAAGATTGCTGGGCTGCAAAGAGGTATGTAGGGCAGAAGAAGGCTAACTGGAAGCTTGCTCAAATGTTAGGTTTTTGACTTCCAGGGAAACAGTGCAAGGCAGATAGAGAACTTCGGGGTGGGGGCTGCCTTTTCTACTGAACAGTTAAAATACCTGACCAAGGCTGTTAAATGTTTCTTAGTGTCACCAGAACTAAAAAGGTTCCAGGAACCTCCGGCTGTGATCAGGAACTAGCAGTCATTAAAGACATAGTACATTGCTTTTCTTAAATCAAATAGCAAAATATTTCACAAACAGACCTACATTTTGTTACCTGGCACATTCAGACCTTCATTTTGAAACTTCTTAACTTAAGGTATACAAGCTAGTGTTTCTAAAACAAGTGAATAATGTGCATCACTAAACAGTTTAAAAGTGCTACCACACATGCACATGGGGTTGGAAATCTTTCCTAAGGGGGAAGAATAATTCACTGTTAGGACAGACACCATCAGCTAATTCATAGGACTATACACAAACTCTGAGAGCCTGTAGATTAAGGCATTCAGTCTGCAGAACTGTCAGTGTAAAATAACCATGAAAGTTTTTTTTTTTCCTGCTTCAGCTTGATGCTATAAAGCAGAGTAAAAATGCTTGCTGAATTTAAGCCTGGTTCAGCTTTTGATTAATCTATTTCCATAACTCCTAAGCATTTTCTGTTGAAGTTTTTAGCCTTCGTGTTAGACCTAACTGGGAACACATATTTGCATTATACAAACATCATTTTTGTCGAAGCACAAGTGCCACTTTCTACTACATTGCATTTCCATTTGAGGCACAACAAAAAAATCACAATACAGACTTTTGGCAACAAAGGGTTCTTTCTCTCAGGTGGGCCATGAATCTATAATGGCCACACTAGTCTTCAGAGATACTAGGATACTATAGTTGCTGGAAATCTAAAAGCCAAGGGGCTTTAGCCACTGTTTCCAAAACTTTATGTCAGCAGGAAAATACACAGTTCTCTCTCAGCTCAGTACTGGGCTTCAATGCAAATCAGTGGGTTTCAAAAGTTCCTACACAGTTCTAAAGGCCAGGAATATATATATATATATATAACAATTGGAGGTTTGTCCTAGCTGAGCATTTGGCTACAGAAAGAATGGCTATTGTTCCAGTTTGCCAGAATCAGGAGAGGCTTGCATTAGATATCAGTGGGCTACCAGAAGCTTCTCCCATCATTTCCAAAGCCAGAACTGAGGGGTGCACCTGGCCAGCTCTTCCAGTTACATCCCCAACCCAGCTATAGCCCTGTATCACCTAGGGAGTTGCTGGAACCCTCCCCATATCTGTATGACCTAGGGAGTTGCTGGAACCCACCCCATGGTTCAATTTCTGAAACTGTTTTGGGTCTGTTCGCTCAAGTGAGGCAGGTACACTGCCCTTCCTTCCAAATTAAGGATACTGCTTTGGGGGCAGGTAGACTTCTACTGTGGGTCCCACTCAATTGATGCCTCCCATACAAATATACATTCATACATACATATATAAGGGTCTAAGATTTACTGCGTCTCCTTGTCTCCTTGATGTTTGGTGCTGCATAAGATGGACATTCCTCAACCCGTGCGTCGAGTGACAGCGTCCGGAGTGTCACAGCAGGGGCTACTTCGGTTTCCCATGCGCTGGGCGTCTTTTGCCGGTCAGACGCTGCAAGGGGAAACTGGTGCACCGTGCGCTGGGTACCCACTCCTGATTAGGTACAGCAGGGTGTGGATCCAGGGGGTCATCTCAGGCACTTTCACCGGATGGAATGGATACCTCACCACCTAGGAATGAAGAGGGTCTCGTCTCCCTTCCTTCAAGGATTCACTCAGGGACTCGCTAGCGTCAGGCTGGAACCATCGTGTCAGGCTCCGCAAGGCTACACGCTCTTCGCTCGAGTGATTTCCTGTAGATAAAAAACAAAGGAGGGGGGGGGGAGAGAGAGATTGTCCTTGTAGCTGCCGCTGCTGTTTTAGAACTTCTTGCTGGTTAGTCCACCACCAAACTCTCCGAGGTAGTGCGTCCCACGTATTGGACATTGAGGTGTGTCTGGCACACAGAAGTCATCTCTGGGATGTAGCAGCAGTTAGTTGAGAAGTCATCTCTGGGATATAGCAGCAGTGCCTTACAGCAGTCTTTGCCGAATTTCACAAGGCTTGCAACAGGATTCCACGTCTGGTCCATCTTTCAGGATCTCCCCGTGGTTTCTCTTTCCTTCCACAGAACTTCATGCATGTGCAGGGTTAAGGAGGGGTCCTTTAAATCCGTATTTGCCTCCCATCCAGCTGCCGACGGCTGAGTTCTGCTAGGATACTGAAGCCTGTTTTTCAAATTATGCAAAGTCTTGTGGTTTCTAGAAGAAGAAAAAACTTACAGCTGCTTTGTAGCAACGGGCTGTTTCCGTGAGACATAAAATTTTTTAAAGTCAAAGCATTTAGAGCAGTAGTGTTTTTGTAACCTGAAACGTGGATCTCCAAAGCATAACATCTTTTCTCCCTACTGTCACAGCAACGGTCTTTGGTCACACAATGTCACACAATAGAATGTCCGAAATGGCAACACCAGCCAGGCACAGCCACAGTCTCTAAGTGCAGGTTGCAGGAGAAAACAAGTTGTGCAAATACAAATCATGCAGAATCGCTTGTGTAACCAAATAAGGGGGGTTACGCCACACATCTCTGCCGGAGGTTTGAGAGTTATTGAGATGTTGCAGCCTGTCTTCCAACGTAGTGTTAGATTCAAACAATGTCTTTACACACAAATCTCAATTCAGTATAACTTCCTTCTACCTTATCCTAAATTCTTTAGTTGACAGACATTCATTTCATTAAAATATGCAGTTCTACAAATTTTCCAACATGTTGCTGTCACAAAAACATATGAAATGGGGTTGCAGGTAGGAGGGTTAAACCCTTTAAACGTAGTTTGCTTTTTGAAGGACTCAAATGTCTCTTTTTCCCCATTCTTGTAAGTTTCCCCAAAAACTAAAGTCTGCACAGTTCCAACAGGACTTGGGGAAAAGATTTTAATTGTTCAAATAAAATCTATTGTCTCTTGCGTTGTGAACTACTTAAGTACATAATTTTTCTTTTCTTTTCTTTTGAAGCCAGCTGAAGCATATGAAAACATTTTCTGAGCACCGTTACTGGCATTTTGTCAGTATCCTGTGCGGCGGTAGCCTCATTTCTAGTGTGGTGAATAGCATTTTAAAGGTTCCAGAGATGATTTTTCTGAACCAATCCTCCGCTGTCTGTTTGTACAGCCCTTTTAGGCATAAAATAAGTCTGATGCTTCTTTTGGCTTTTTGGTGCTGTTTCAAGGATATTTAAAAACAGAATACTGGGTGCCTATGTTTATAACAAAGTCCAGATGCAGGTAACTCTTAGGTCACCTTGACCACGGCTCCTTGCCATGCCTGCCAAACCGACGAACTCTCTTCTGCTGGGACCCCCTTGTCCCATCTTTCTCCGAACACTCTTCCTTCCTCTTTTACATTGACCGAGACATCTCCGTCCTAGCAACTGACCTTCACCAGTGACCTTTGAACCCCTTCTGGTTCCTCACTGGTCCTTGAGCCATTATTTGTTGCTGTTTAACCACTGCCTTTCTCTTCATCTTCTTTCTCACAATGCCTTTCTTCTCTCGGGGGGGGGGGGGGGAATACTGGTTGACGCCACCTTTTTTTTTTTCTCCGAACTTGTTGTTGGCAGGACTTGTAAATTAAATTTCTTTTATAGCATTCTGAATTTATCTATCATGAATTTGAGGGAAATCACATTTTCCCCTCCTCTTTACCATACTCCTCCCATTTATGGCCCTGTAAAGTATCCTCTCATTCAACCAGAGCATGCACTGGAAACTTTGCCACACATACCATGCATTGGACACTTTACCACACTCTACCTCCCAGTTTTTCCTTGTTTCCTAAGTATCTATTTGTCAGGGGACCTCCTCCCTACTGACTAGTACTAACATATACATTTTCCTCCTCCCTTTGCCTTTTACCCAAAGCGCCTGGTTCCCCAGTTGACCTCTGATTAACTGAGTACTACCAACACGCTGGAGATGTGATCAGGATCTCCCTTCCCCTCATTAAAGGGGGCCAATTCCCTTCAAGGTACCTTTTCCCTTTCTACTTACCCCAGCCGGCTTTTCCTGTTCTTCCCTTCCAACCTCGGTCCTTTTGCCTCTTCGTTCAGGGCACGGAAACTCAAGGGCCACCTCTGATCATCCGGAAAAAGTCTGCCGGTGTGCACCAGACCAGAGGCGCCGTTAGGAATCTGCGCCCTGTCCAGTGGGGCAAAAGGGGACTGCCTCTGGTTCAGGGAAAAGCCCTCATCCGAGTCACGGCACCAGAAATGTTAGGACACCAGGAATGTAATATGGATGATTGGCTTCCCAAATTGACCAGACGAAATCTCAGGCAGTTGTACATATTATAAAACAGATTTATTAAAACATTTATTGCAATAAATGGTGGCAGTGAGAATGAGTTTCTCATTCTGCCCGACCCATGGGCATACACAGAGTGCTTTTATACCTTTTTGACAGAGTGAAGTGAAGATCAGCCTTTCTGCAGTACTTCATCAACCAATCAAGAGAGAGCACCCCAAGATGCAAAGTCACCCGCCCAACTCTACTAGGTGGCGTTATGTACCTGGTACCTTCATACACGTGTCTATGTGGAATTTTACAGGCACAATTGTGGTTGTGCTCTACTTATAATTTGCGGTGGGCTACATCCTCTTGCTCTTGTGGTTTATGCTAGAATTTCTTAGAAGTGCTGTGTGTGGTTAGATCTTTGCATTAGATGTGCAAACATGCTGTGCCTGTTTGCTTTCTATCAGAGGCAGAGAGATTTAGAATTGAATATACAAAATGGAGTTCTTCTTGCTCTCCTGCGTGGCCTGACCAGGATTATTCTGGCCCTGGTCATTGCCACCCTATAATGGCAGATCTGGCCTCCCAAGAAGCGCCACAGATGTTGTTGCCACAGTGGCAGCGGGCGATGCATTTCTTGGCGACTAGATCTGCTGCCCCTATGGATCCTGCCGCCTGAGGTGGTTGCCTAACCTGCTTCATGGTTCGGCTAGCACCTATTTGCTCAGTTCTGGCAGCAAAGGTTCTTAACACCAAATGGCTGGGCTGGTATAGATGGTATGGTATTGCTCACAAACACTCCAGCTGTGCCGCTGACATGCAAGGAGGGTTTGCAGGCTTGTGAGCGAGAGAGGCAAGCGAGGGCAGAGCTCCTCCAACCCAGGACCATAGCAGGTTTTTCAGAACAACAGACGTGGTAAATCCTACCAGATGTGGCTTTCCTGGCAGGGGCATCAAGCCCTAAGCAGTAATGAGCAGGTGAGGGAGCTGAATTGTGACTGTACTGATTTGAGCTAACCAGCCAGTTCTTTGGCCTCAGGCTTCTAGTATATATCTTGACTGCTCCACTGGGTACTCATTGGGTTGGGGTGTTTATGAAGAGAGCATGCTGGAGTTCGGAGGAAAGGAAAGTCCAAATGCATTTTGCCTGGAGCCGGCAGCTACCAAATGGGAGTTTAATGTTGTCATTTATCTCCCCCACTGCTTCACCCAGTGCTTCCTAAATCCCTAGTGCAAGAGTGGGGACCATTTTTCCCCGCTGCATTCCACCCTGGGTGGCAGCGGGTGGAGGGCACATACTGGCACTATTGGTGGGTGAGGCTTTCATCCTTGCCTGGTCTGCTGGTTATCTGGTTGCCCAGACCTAGGACTGCTGATTGACTTGTCCTGTAGCACTCATCCTGCCTTGTCTTTGCCCCAAACAGGACAACAGATTCCCCATCGCTGCAATACTCAGACCTCTTCCACCACTGAAATCCATTTGTGATGCACAGCACACAACTGAACCTGCTCAGTTACAAATGGCGATAAGAGTAGGGTGGTTTTTTGTTTTTTTTAAAAGGAATGCCAAATAACGCCACCTCTCAGGCTGCAAAGTTCTGCTCCCACAGATGACTAAACACAGAGATGAAAAGGGAAATGTGGAAGAAATCATTTGTCCGTCGGTTCATTCCCTCATGGGTTACAGAAAGCCAAGACGTGTTAGCTTGCGCTGATATTGGGGGGGGGAGGGGGAGGCCGGTTACCTTACTGATGGTTGCGCGTGTTCTCTTTATTTTTATCCTGACAAGCCTTTTTGTGCTCCAGGGCATGTGTAAGAAGAATTAAATGCAACCCGTCAGAGTCCTCTGCAGGTTAAGAGACAAGAAAGATAGTGCAAAGGGATTAAGGATTAAAAGGTGGCAGGGAAGCAAGCTGTACAAGCAAGGGTAGAATTGGTCTCTTCCGCCAGCTAAATATTTATGAGGGTGATTGCAAAGTCTTCCTGAGGTTTGTGCGTGGGGAAACATCAGAGGTCTGATTTGCTGGCTTCCACAGAGTTTGCCCAAAGGTACAGAAGAATTGGTTTCTGCCCAACCCACCACATTTGCAAATAGGCGGTAATAATATAGGGGAACTTGGGGCCCTAGGAGCCTAATTCACTCCTCCTTCACTCCTCCAAGTCTCTCTGTTTCTCCCGCAGGACTTTTCCCCAGTCCACACTCCCTACACACTTGACTGGCCCTGCTTCACACATACCTTGAGTAGTTTTTCCCACTTGGAATGCATCCTTGAACTCTGATAATGCCTTTTCCTTACCTGGGTGGAGCCGAGGTGTGTGTGTGTGTGTGTGTGTGTGTGTGTGTGTGTGTGTGTGTGTGTGTGTAAACTAGCCTTCTGTGCAAATGTGAAATTTACATTCATTGCTCCACCCACTTTTGCTTCTAGCCCTGCCCCCTACTGGCATGTGGCCCCCAGAAGGGAATATGGGCCTTTGGCTGGAAAAAAATCCCCAGCCTTGATTTAGGAACATAGGTCATATTGGCCCGTCCAGTTCAGTATTGTCTATATTACAGGCATAGGCAAACTTGGCCCTCCAGATGTTTTGGGGCTACAATTCCCATCATCCCTGACCACTGGTCCTGTTCGCTAGGGATCGTGGGAGTTTTAGTCCCAAAACATCTGGAGGGCAGAGTTTGCCTATGCCTGGTCTATAACAACAGAGTTCCCCATTCCTGCCGAAATGCATATCTTTTTGGTATCCTTTATTAACATAAAAAATGCAGTAATAGTAATCGAAGTTAGAAAACATAGGAGCAATGCACAGCTTGTGTTTTCCAAATGGAGAACATATAATGTAGGAGGAGGAGGAGGAGGGGGAGGAGGAGGAGGAGGAGGAGGAAAGAAAGTTTGTGAATTTTTTCCTTCAGCAGTAGTCAGAGTCCACATATTCTTGTACTAGAATGAGCAGTGTTTTCAGTCCTATAGTGTCTTCCATTTCTGGGCCAGCATCCACATACGAATTCCTTTAGACCGGAAGCTTACTGTTTGATCACCTCACAAGTTCAAAAGGAAAAGTTGTCAGGAAACTTGAACGAGGCATTTCGTTTTCCATTTTCACTTCCGATTTGTATGCCACCTTACTAGATTACTATACACAGGGCACTTTACAACAACAGAATATACAACAAATATCACACACCTTGTAAAGATCTTATCCAATGCAAAAAAGTAATAATGTAAACATAACTTTAAAATAAACAAATAAAGTAATATTCAACAATCCATTGGAATATAATCACAATAAAATTAATTCTTAAAATATCAGCAAATATTAATTAATAAGAAATTCACTCTTTGCAAGTACAATACTATCTACAGAACCATCAGTCCAAAATGCATATTTAATTGCACAAGTGAAGAACTGGTAGCAGGAGGCAGACTGTAAAACTGTTCCCGTCAGCCCCGGACAACAAGGCTAATAGCCAAGGATATTGGGAATTGCAGCTCAGCAATACTTGGAGGGTCAAACATTCTTCCACATCCGATTTTCACTGTGTAGGGGCCTGGCAAGAGCACCCTCTTCTGCACCCAACACACTCCTGTAGGAGCCCTGAAAGCGAATCAGCCCTTGCGAGTAAAGGATATATGAAAAGAACACTTCTCTTTTTAATGCGTTCTTATTTGTTCTGCCACTTAATTTAGCGAGGAAAGCTAGTCCCACCACGCACGGCTTGGCAGGCAGGGTTAGACAGAAGGCTCCCTAACTAAGCAGGATCAATAGAGACAAAGGCTGATTAAGACTATGCAAGTAATGGGGCATGCCTTGTGTGTTCCTTTAAACACTCCTGCCGTTCCCATTTGGCGGACATTGTTCCCTTTGCACTTAGATTATCTTTAATGTTAAAGGAATCCAATTCCGTCATGTTAAGTTTGCCCTGCAGAGCGGAGTGCGAATGCAAGAGGCCGACTGCTTCAAAGGCACAAGCACGCTTCAACCTCCTTTTGGCTTTTGTTGCTGCTGTTTCATTTTGTTTTCAGTGGCGGTTTATTAGAAGGGCTGTTTGGTTTGGGATGCTGTTTGCCAGAAACGGAGAGAAGGAATAGGGTAGCGATAGAGCACGTGCCCTGCCTCCAGGGAGCCCTTGGTTCGACGACCCCCAGGATATTTGGCTAAAAGATCTGCTACTGGCAAAGGCCTCTGACCAAGACCCTCCAGAACCACTTTGTCATGAGCCCCATGGAGGAGCCAAGGAAGGGATGGCCCAATCATGAGGATGAGTGGGAGGAGCTCAGAGAGTTGGCGCTGGGCAACTCGGAAGGAAGATCCTAGTGAGTTAGGGAAGCCAAAGCTGGATCGAGAGGGTTGGTAGAGAAGTGTCCTGCTCCTTAGATATTAGATTCCTCTAGCCAGGTATCTGTCCTGGACTGGCTGGATGCCGAGGAGTGGTGGGAGGCACAAGCTGGGGAACCCCCAAGGGAACCGCCAGCGGAAGAAGGCTCAGAGCCAGGGGAGTTGTGAAGGGATGGCGATAAGAGGTCAGAGGGGGAAGAGGGAGCAGACTGGGAAGAGGATGTGTTGGAAGCAGAAGAGGTAACGGTTTTGTGAGTAGGGCGAGTCTGTGGCAGAGAGCGGTGCAGACTCAGAAGCAGGAGAGGAGGTGGACCAGGAGACAGAGATGAGGCAGGCCGCTGTGACCAGCTCCCCTCCCTGCAGAGGAATGATGTGGGTGGAGCAAAGAGAGACAAGATGAAAGAGCAGTGGGAAGGAGGGACCTTCGGTCCTCACAACTGCTTCATTGGAGCAAGACCTACTGGGAAGAGTTGCTGTTTTGGTTTCTTTGAATAAAGTGTTAACTTCACCCACTCCAGGTGTTTTGTTGCTGACCTGTCAGTGAAGGGCCTTGCTGTTATTGGGGAGGTCAGTCAGATACCAGTCGACTCTGACTACACCTCTGTCAAACAGGAGGTGGCAGGACCAGCACAAACAAACTCCACAGCAGGCATACCCAAACTGCGGCCCTCCAGATGTTTTGGCCTACAACTCCCATGATCCCTAGCTAACAGGACCAGTGGTCGGGGATGATGGGAATTGTCGTCCAAAACATCTGGAGGGCCGAAGTCGGGGAATGCCTGCTCCACAGATTCAACCCACTCGGATGAACACCTGTTCACTTGCCTGGTCCCAAGACCCCAGCCAACTGCCAAGGAAGGGCATGTCACTGTTGGATCAGCATCTTTCTGGCGCTCAGCCAGTGCCGTTCACCTGCCGGGCCTTGCAACGCTTGCTTATATATCCATCTGATTTACACATTAAAGATTTAATCAGAAACAGGACTGCAAAATCATGCTGTTTATCTGGCAGTGAGTGCTAGGATGCTCTGCTTAGCAAGAGCAGGTGATACTGGGCTAGGCAAGGGGTGCAGAACCTCTGGCCTGTGGGCCAATCTTGCAACAATTCCCAAAGCTTCCAGGCAATAGGGATGCACTGTTAAACCACTCTGAGAATTGTATCTCTGTGTAGGCAGTGGGGGGGGGGGCGCTATAAACTTTTCGGCGCCCTTAACAAACTGCAGTTCCCAGGATGCTTTGTGGGAAGCCAGTGGCTGTTTATAGCAGAATAATACTGCTTTAAATGTAAAGCTCAGATGGGGCCACCTGGTTTTCAAATTTTGTATATTGCATGTTATATATTATATATTAGGGACCCAGGTGGCGCTGTGGTTAAACCACTGAGCCTAGGGCTTGCCGATCAGAAGGTCGGCGGTTCGAATCCCTGTGACGGGGTGAGCTCCCGTTGCTTGGTCCCAGCTCCTGCCAACCTAGCAGTTCGAAAGCACGTCAAAATGCAAGTAGATAAATAGGTACCGCTCCGGTGGGAAGGTAAAAAGTGTTTCCGTGCGCTGCTCTGGTTTGCCAGAAGTGGCTTAGTCATGTTGGCCACATGACCTGGAAGCTATACGCCGGCTCCTTCGGCCAATAATGCGAGATGAGTGCGCAACCCCAGAGTCGGTCACGACTGGACCTAATGGTCAGGGGTCCCTTTACCTTTACCTTTTAAATGTAAAGCTCAGATGGGGCCACCTGGTTTTCAAATTTTGTATATTGCATGTTATATATTTTTTTCCTTTGTAAGCCCCTTTGAGACACCTATGAAAAGTGGGTATACATTTTTAAATAAATGAAAAGTAGAAGGCAATGTTGTTAGAGGATTGGAGGCATCCGACTTAGCATCCCTTGCAGGCTAACCCTGGGTACTGCTCATCTAGTAGGCCTGCCTTTTATTAATTTCCTTGGAGGGGCTGCTGATTGGCAGTAGACAGGTTGGATTTCCAGTTTACCAGGCAGTTTTGTTGATGCTGGAGCAAGGCCTTCGGCTGGTTATTTTTAGTGCTTTGCGGCTGACTGCCAAGAGGTCATTGCTGCTGCTGCTGCTTAAAATGATTTGGAGTTATTATTACTATTATTACTATTATTAATGGTTTTATTTTGCAAATTCCATTGCCGGCTGCGGAATTTCAAGTGCCATCTGTCTGTCTTTGGGCTGGTGGTGGATTGTCTTGACACATACTCCCTGTGATTTGTCACCACCAGCTCTAGCTTTGCCTTGGCTGTGACAGACATGCTTATCAGCATCTGACAGGGAGGGAGCGAGCGAGTGAGCAAAGTGACAGGGAAAGCCTCATTACTGGCAGCCTGGGAAACACTAAATTCACACCGAGATTGCTGGCTTCCTCCTCCCTCAGACCACCACTCTCCAGTAAAGCATATTTCCCCAGTGGCTGCGTCGGCTCTCAACTTTTTCCATTCTTTAAAACTCTTAACACAACATCCATGGGCACAGTTGTGCCCGCTGCTGCCTCCCAGGGTGCTCACAGGAAGGTATGTGTAAAAAAATCCCCTCAATAAATGCATGAGAGACTGTTGGCTCTTCCTGCTTAGCTCCTGTTTGCATTATCTCAGCCTCTCCTCCATGAAATGTACCCCCTTAATCGTGCCCACATTTCATTGGGTGCCAGGATTAGACACCCACGCTTCTTCCTGAACAAAAGACAGTCTAAAGGAGCAAACACAGCGGTGGCCGATGTAGGAGCCTTTTGCCTGGGGCGGGGGGGCCACACCTTTACCCCATTTTGTGGTCCCATCTCTTTTTCTGTTCCTGTAGATGTGGCAGCCATGTTGTGTTGTGTTGTGCCATGCCCGCACAGCAGCCATTCTGTGTATGAGGCCCACGGCAATCAAAAAAATCTAAACGTGTTCACTGGTTTTAAAAAGATTGGCAGCTCCTGCTGTCTAGCATTTTCCATCCTTCCCGTGCATCGCATGCCTCCAGGAGCTTTCCACTCATAAAGGGTCTCTTTATACCAGATGGAAATTCCTTTGTACAAATACATGGGCTGGCATGAACCTTGCATGGTGCAACCCATGATGTGATAAGTGCACATGCAACTCTCTCCCACATGCATGCAAAAAACACAGCACGGAAATCACCAAACGCCTGTGAGATTCACCCAATTTCCCTACCCTGATCCAGCCTAGTCATTTCCCCAGTGAGTGTCATTTCCATTTTTTGGGGGGGGGGGGAGGTGGGGGTACATGAGACTCTCCCACTCCAGTGAGACTCTCCCCCTTAGCGCACCCATTTCTCATTGCCACTATCCTTTTGCTTGTCTCCTTCTGTAGGCCCAGGGCAGCTCTAGATTTCCCGCTCACTCACCATCCTTCCTGGTTTCTTACATAAAGCTTACGGGGAGGTTAGACTTATGTTTGGCATTTGTTGAGGTCTGATTTGTTTCTGAGGTGGTTATGAGCATAGTGTTTACATTTCTTACCGTGACGCGAAGGGATGATGGTCGCCAATTTAGACAGCTTTAAAAGATTACAGTGGTACCTCTACTTACGAATAACTCTACTTACGAATGTTTCTACTTACGAATGGAGCTCCGTCCGCCATCTTGGATGCGGTTTAGATAGGATTTTTTTCTACTTATGAATTTTTAGATAGGGTTGCTTCTTACGAATTTTTTCTCCCAGTGCATTCCTATGGGATTCAACTTACAATTTTTTTCGACTTACGAATGTGCGTTCAGAGCGCATTAAATTTGTAAGTAGAGGTACCACTGTAAATGCATTTGTGGAGGTTGTGTGTGTCAGTTGCAAATAATCGTGATGGTTATGTGCTCCTGCAGGATTAAAAAGCAGCATGCCTCTATGAGTTGCTGGAGAACAACAGCAGGAAAGGGACTATGATTACTGTAGCTTGCAGGGCTGGGCTAGAGAGGCCTTTGGTCTCATCTAGCAGGGATTCCTGCAGACAACCTGTTGGTTGAAAATTCATCCTGATTTGCCTTGTACACTCTGGTCTTTACTGAGCGTTTGTTTCCAGGGTGGTTACCCAACAATGGACCTTCATCCTGATTTGCTTCTGGGGATGTTTACGTGTTTTCCTGTTAATCATTCGTTCAGCCCACACAGTTTCATTATATTTCCCCCCACTTTTCAATTGGATTTGTTCCACGAGGGCAACAAAGTGCTTTTAATCCACTTTCACTGCGCAAACCTAAAGTGCTGGTATGCTATTGAATCCCTCCTGTGAAATATTGGCAGTCTGGAGGCACCCTGAGTTGGCACTACCTCCCAGAGAGCAAGACAGAGAGAGAAAGAAAAGGAGGGGGAGGACAAAGGATGTGGCAGTTGCTGCTCCTACAGATGGGTGAATATATCAATTTCAGCTTCAAATTTTTAAGTTTTTAAGTTCAGTTTTCCACATTTTCCACATCAGTGCATCATCAGAAGTCCTCATCAGCATTTTAATGTACATTTATATTTTTCTGCCTGCACTTTAGCCTCAAATAATACACTTTGCATCCTGTTTTCATGAATGCACTTTTTTAAATGCACACTTTGCACCCATATATGCATTTCTGAACAGTGTGATGCAGCAGCAGCAAAAAAGAAGGGGAAAAAAAGGTTACATCAACAGAAGAATAGTGTGCTGATCAAGGGATGTGCCAGTACCCCTCTGTTCTCCCTTAGTCAGACTCCAGCTGGAGAACTGGGTCCCGTTCAAGGCTGCACAGTTCAAGAAGGATATTGACAAGTTGGAATGTGTGCAGAAGTAGACAACCAAGATGGTTATGGGTCTAGAAGCCAAGAATTATGAGGAACAGTTGAGGGAGCTAGGTATGTTTAGCCTGGAAAGTAGGATTCTCAAAGTGGCAGATCTTCAAAGATCTGAAGGACTATTATCACATGGAACATGGAGTTGGAATCCATCCGAACTGGTGGATTCAAATTACAAAAAAAGGTTGTTGTTGGTGGTGGTGTTTTATATTTATTTATACCCCACCTTTTCCCCTGACGGGATGGCTGCTTACAGATAAATATAAGAATTTCTAGAAACATAGATTATGACTAAATAGTAGGGCAGTGGAACAGAACACCTCAGAAGGCAGCGGACTCTCCTTCATTGGAGGTTTTTAAACTGAGTGACCATCTGCCAGGGATAATTTAGCCATGATTCTGGCATTGCAGGGAGTTGGACTAGGTGACGCTTGCAACCTCTTCCAGCTCGGCGGTTCTATGGTTCTAAGTGCAAATTTGTCAGGATGGCTGGGTTTCAGTTCCTGCATGTACAGTACAGTGGTACTTCGGTTTAAGTACACAATTGGTTTCGGAAGTCTGTACTTAACCTGAAGCGTACTTAACCTGAAGCGAACTTTCCCATTGAAAGTAATGGAAAGTGGATTAATCCGTTCCAGATGGGTCCGCGGAGTACTTAAACTGAAAGTACTCAAACCGAAGCGTACTTAAACCGAGGTATGACTGTATTGAAAAGTGCAAACCAATTCAGCTGTCTACCCCTACTCCTAGCTCCTCTTTTCCTTACACTCTCCCACTTGGGTGGGCTTTGGCGGGTGCCTGGTGATGCCTGCTCCCTGCAGCCCCACCTCTTATGCAACAACCTGCTTGTTCCTCTCCCCCCCCCATGTGAAAAATCATGCCCTGTGACCTGTCAAGCTATTTCCCTACTGCTTTTCTTGTAATGTTCAAAGAAATAAACAATATAACAACGCATCACCATTGAAATACAAATCAGCCCAGAAGACTTCAGAGAGAAGGCAGTCCACGTTCCCAGTGTGTCTCTTTGGATGCACAAATTCGCTCTTAGTCTGGCTGTCCTGGGAAGGAAAATAAAATACTTCCCCCACCCCCACAATGATAGATGCTTTATTGTAGCAGTAAACAAACCTATGAAGTCTTACATAAGTTTCTAACACTTTAGTTTGAGGTTGCATGCTGCATCTGCGATGAATGTTGACAACTGTGCTATTATTATTACATATTATTATTGCATATGTTTAAGTTTTAATTGAATTGTCACGGGCTACACTTTTTTGCATTTCATTGTCTTTTTAACCCACTGCTGGCATTCTCTCTCCCTCTCTCTCTCCCTCTCTCTCTCTCTCTCTCCTGATTGATTGATTGATTGATTTCTATACTGCTTTATATTTGTAATAAAAATCTCAAAGCGGTTTACAGCATATCAATCAATCAATCAATCAATCAATAAAACAATAGCCGGGCAATGTTCCTCCAGCCTCATGAGGCACATAAAAACATCAGACATTAAAAAAAATCCTGATACAGGGCTGTCTTCAGATGAAGTGAGTTCTAGACAATGAAAGCTTATGCCATAGTAAAGTTTGTTGGTCTTTAGGGTGCACAATATTCTACTTACAACTGCCTCCACTCGCGGATGTTCCAAGTAACGACCATGGCAAACCTGGAAGTAACCAGTAGGTTTGCCGCCATTTGCGTTCCCGCCTGTGCAGGAGCGGTGATCGCCGTTCACGCATGTGCAGAAGCGGGCAATTGCCGCCCACACCTGCACACAACAGCGCCTCTCTCTGCGACCCATTTCACCATAAGGACGGGCCTCCGGAACGGATTGTGGTCGTGAGTAGAGGTTTCACTGTATATATATATATAGCCCCATACCTGTTGAACTTCTAGGCGCAACCCCATAGCCTTTCCCCCATGTTCATCTGTTGCAGCAAAATGAACAGAGGGGCTTGAAATACCTTGAAAGCTGCAAGATGCTTTGTTGGATTTCTTGTAAGGTTACACTGGGATCTTGCTTTTTTTACCTGCCAGGCTTTACTGCCTAGGACAGCTGCTGTATTGGCCCAAAGGAGCCATTTATCTCTTTCCAAATCAAACCGAAGTTCGCTGTTGCTGAAGATGAGGTTGAACATTTTTTCAGCAGGGCATTTAGAAGGTGTGCCAGTCGCTGGGAATCACAGGTCAGGAGAGTGCTGTTGCACTTGTGTGCTGCTTGCAGGCTTCCAACAGGCACCTGATCGGCCCCTTGTGAGAACAGGATGCTGTATTAGATGACGGGCCATTGGACTGATCCAGCAGGGGTCTTTTTAAGTTATTCCCAAATTGATCCCATTTCACTGGGCAGTGGAAGAATTCTGGCAGGCTGGCAATGCTCAGATTTTTTTTAAAAAAAACCCAAGAACCCACAAACCTTTGTTTTGAAAAAGAAAACCCACACCCAATTCTCAGGGGTTCCCTGTTGCCCCCAGTATGGAATTGCAACCTGCTCATCCCACCCGCTTTCTGTACAAGCTTATTCTCCACAATTGCCACATGCTTTTTTCCACTCCTTTCTATCAAGCCATCTCTGGCTCTCATGCATTGGAACAGGACCCATGTGTGGTGGGTTTCCTCCTTCCTCTCTGCCGGTAGCAAGCACTGATGCTAATCTTTTCTCTGCGTGCTGAAGGGGGATGGAAAATAAATAAATAAAACCCGTGCTTTGCATGGCAGGGGGATTTGATTTCAAAAGACAGGCAGTGTTCCCTTTCCCTCTCATTGGGCAAAGTCCAGATTGCTTCATCTTGTGCGGCATTAATACGAGAGTGCAGCTAATAGGCTTTCCCCTTGGGGTGTATGTTACAGGCTGCACAAACGTTCCCTTCAGAGGCTGGCTTAAGAAAAATTCGGTAGCTGCTTCTTGTTAAGTGCATTCCAGCTTCCTTATTTGACTGCGCCACAATGGCAGGAGTTTGGATATCAGAGCGACCCTGCCAGAAAGTATTGGCGCCAAGGCTCACATATGCAACTAAACAACCACAGTGAATAGTTTTATTATGCTCCAGGTGCTAAAGAGACCTGCTGCTCTGTTTCTTCTTCAGCTTTCCCCACCACCATCACCTCTCAACTTCTCCCCTTTTTTGCAAAAGGCGGCAGTACTCTAGACTCATCAAGTTACTTCATACAGACTCAGACTCTTTATCTCCTAAGCACAGTACTGTCTGCTCTGACTGGCAGTGACCCCCTTTGGCTGTTCCTCCCCTGAGCTACTTCATTCTGAAGCATGGAGGGTGGCAATAAAAGGGGCAGGGATTGCAAATGGTGCTGGTGTTCCCTTGAAGGAATGCTCTCCCTGAAGAGTTTGACCGGGCACCTACTTTCCAGATAAAGACCTTTGTATACCAGACCCTCCAAGTGTCCCTATTTTCCAGGCACAGTCCCGGATTTAAAGAAACCATCCTGGTTTCTGATTTGATCCTGGAATGATGTCCCTATTTTCTTCGGAGAAATGTTAGAGGGTATGGAATTATGTGATCCCCCAAGGCAAAGAGAGAATGAATGGGATGTCCCTATTTTCATCGGAGCAGTGTTGGAGGGTATTGTTTACTCTGTACATACACACGTTTTATGTTATTTTAACACCTCTAATTTTAAACTGTCCGAGACTGATCAGTTTTAGCTTGCATTTAGACTTTTGAGGGGGCTAGCGTTCATATGATAGTTCCAGTGTTGATTCTTGTGGTTCTTGTTTGTTTGTGATTTCCTCCTTGCATTCTTTAGAATTTGCATATGTGTGTGTGTGTGTGATAGATATATATTGTGTGTGCATAGATATATATTGGCACTGTGGATGGCGTACCTGGGGTGAAATCACAGTAGCACCTTCTGCAGCTGTGTTATCATCATCCCTGTGTTTGATCCCACTTTTTGTCCAAGCAAGGTTGGTTGCATGCCCCCCCCCACAAATTTCCTGTGGTGTAAGTTAGGCTAAGAAACACTGACTGGCCCAAAGTCATCCAGTGAGCTTCATGGCTGAGTGGGGATTTGAACCCTGGTCTCCCAAATCCTAACCTAACACACTAACCACTACACCACATGCTCACAAGCTGTGCATCATAGTAGGTTGTCCAACAACAGAACCGTAGCTTGTGGGGGGGGGCAGAGGCACCCAAAACCTGGCAGGCTAAGGTTGGGAGTTCTGATGGGCAGAACCATGAAACAGACTACAGCAGCGAAAGCCTTTCAAAATCTGGATTTTACTAGCTCCCCCCCCCCAATATTGTTTACCCCAAAACCATATTGTTAACCTAAAACCATACTGTTTTCCTAAAACAGAGTACAAGTCACACACATAGTAAACTTGTTCATTATATGAGCAAAACAATTCACTGGAATCTATTTTACAACAGTCCTTGTCATAATTTAAATACCAGCTGTGACCATGTACTGACTCCTGGGCTCCGATTCTAGCCACAACATTGTTAACAGCAAGCTTAAATATGTTGGCTCCCTCAACACTAATGGAGAAATTTGTCCAGAATGCGGCTTCCCTTTCCTGTCACTTATTTTTGGAGTTGCTTTGCGTTTGTGGCGTTGTTCGAGCTTGGATTTGCCCTATGCATGGCTGTCAGTAGAAGGAGTTTGCACCCTCCCAAATCTTGGAGAAGGAGAACACTTTGTCCTTTGTTTGCATACTATCCTCCAGAGAACAAGCCAGTTCTGTGTTTTGGCATCCCTTTGTGCTTTAGTGTTCATTGCTACTGTTCCATGCATCAACAGAGAACAGAAACAGAAATTCCCTTTTTCCAGAACACTTGCCTTACAATCCAGAGGAGACGTTAACAGGACATAGGAACATAGCAAGCTGCCTTATACTGAGTCAAACCATCAGCTCACATTGCTCTGCATTCTTTACGCTGACTGACAGTGACTGTCCAGGATTTCGGACAGTGATCTCTCTCAGCCCTACCTGGAAATGCCGGGGATTGGAATCTTCCGCATGCAATGCAGATGCTCCGTCACTGAGCTTTCCCCCAAACATTGAGAGGAGGAAAGTTGCCGTGTTTCCCCCTCTCTGTAACAGAATCCTCAGATAGGGGACAAAGGGGGAAATAACCTTCCCCTGTGTTAATCAGACAACAAAACAACAATGTTCAGGGATTGTGGAACTTTAGATCAAGCTCCCATTAAGGCAGAAAGCTTGAGTCTGGGTTGCACCAATTTAGACTGCATGTGTCATCTCACATAATGGAATACTCTTCCATAGAAATAATAATCAAAACTCTCTCTGTATAGGAAATTATATGTGTATACAGTAGGTAACAGTATGGTTTGGGGCATACGAACTGTGCTGCTGGTTCATTGAACATGGCCAGAAAGCAGTGGTGGTGGCCAGTCCATTAGGGCAGGCACATCCAACAGGTAGATCATGACCTACCGGTAGATCACTGGGCATCTGTGGTAGATCACTGGTAGTCCACTGGCTCCCCCCAAAGAAGCTCAACAAGTTTGGCTCCCCTAAAAAAAAGCTCATCATTTCTGCCCTGCACCCCTAAAAATATGGCTTTCTCCCTCCCTAAAAGAAGTTCAACAACTTTGACCTAAACCCCTAAAAAACGGGCTTTCCTCTTCCCTAAAAAAAGCTCCAAAAGCCCCCCCCCCCCAAGGGGTAGATCAGTGCCAGTTTTTAACTCTGTGAGTAGATTGCAGTCTCTTGGGAGTTGGCCACCCCTGCATTAGGGCAAATGGGGCACTGCAGCTAGCCACCCCCAACCTGTCTAGGGGGTGGCCCTGCCTGTCAGCTTCCTCCTCCTTAGTCTCAATTTTACCCTTGTAGAACTCAGCAGGGAGGAGGAATTAGTTGGCTCTGTCAGTGTCACTAGTGCCGCCTACTGTTGGGCTCCTTGCTTTCTATCCTACTACAATCAATGGGGACCAGCTATCACTGCCAGGCTACTTTCCTGCTTATATGGACTTTCAGGTGTGTTCACCCTCTTGCTGCCGCATATCTTTCTGCCCACATCCGTTTCTCTATGTTCCTTCTTGCTGTCTTCACCTCCCTGGTTCTCTTGCTCTCCCTTAAGCCCTAAATTATTTTCTCATGGTACAGTTCTATATGTCTCTACTCAGAAGTTGAGTTCAGTGGGACTGTCTTCCAGATATACAAGACAAGTGTAGCCTAATTTTCCTGAAGTTCACCAGCATAGCTCCCTACCATTGGAATGCATTCCTTCTGCTCCTTCACCCTTCCATTTAACTGAGCTCACCTTTGCACCACACCACTTTCAACTTGCAGGTCTACAAGTCCCAGAGCAGTTTAACATAACCATCAATCCCTCTTCCCGGGGAATGCTGTGAACTGTAACTCTGCGAGAGTTGTCTTCTACCGACTGTCAGCACCCTTAACAAACTACAGCTCCCAGGATTCTTTGGGTGAACCCATGACTGTTTACAGTGACATGGCACTGCTTTAAATACATAGTGCAGTTATAACCTGATTTCCTCTCTCCTCACCTTCCTTTTTGGGCCGCAGTACCTTTACTCGGTGGCGCTGTGGTTAAAACCACTGAGCCTAGGGCTTGCTGATCCGAAGGTCGGCGGTTCGAATCCCTGTGACGGGGTGAGCTCCCGTTGCTTGGTCCCAGCTCCTGCCAACCTAGCAGTTCGAAAGCACATCAAAGTGCAAGTAGATAAATAGGAACCGCTACAGCGGGAAGGTAAACGGCGTTTCCATGTGCTGCTCTGGTTTGCCAGAAGCGGCTTTGTCATGCTGACCACATGACCTGGAAGCTATACGCCGGCTCCCTCGGCCAATAATGCGAGATGAGCGCGCAACCCCAGAGTCGGTCACGACTGGACCTAATGGTCAGGGGTCCCTTTACCTTTATCTTTACCTTTACCTTTACTCGGTAAGTCTCATTGAGCTTGGTGAGACTTGTTTCTGAACACATATGCCTAGGGTTGCTCTGCTCTTTAGACTGTAAACCTGAGGACAGAGCATGTGCCCCATTTTCACTTTAGATACACCACCTAGTTCTTTGTAGGCACTCCAATGGGGCTTTCTCAAGAGTACCCACTGTGTTGCCTGTGATACGTTCTTAGACTACAGTTCCCTTCCACCCTAGTCAGTATGGCCAGGGGCCAAGGATTATGGGAGTTGTAGTACAAGAACCACCTGGAAGGCAACACATTGGCTGTCTCTGGTCTACCCTGTTGCGTCTCTTCCTAATCTTGCAGATTCCTTCCTTTGGTCCTCGAGGAAGAAGAAGAAGAAGAAGAAGAAGAAGAAGAAGAAGAAGAAGAAGAAGAAGAAGAAGAAGAAGAAGAAGAAGAAGAAGAAGAAGAAGAAGAAGAAGAGATAAAAGCCCACAAACCTCCCCCCCTGTTAAGCGGCAGATTAAAGTCTAGTTTGAGGTTCTGTTGGGAAAGGGGAGGGGATGAGAGGAAGGAAATACCTTTTGATTCATGTATTTATCATTCTGCCTCCAGCCTCTCTCCCCTCTCTGCTTACAAAGAGCAGGCTGGCTTTAAAAAGAAAAGTTGTGGCCTTGCTGTGTGTGTGTGTGTTTAAGCCTTTAAGAGCATAGTCTCTGGCTGCTGATAAAGCAGAGACGCTCCTTTGAACTTCACAGTGCAGGGTAGTATTTGTACTCACAAGCCTTCGTGTTTACATGGCCCCTGGCCAATCGTTCATAGATACCCTCTGATTCTATCCCTGATGCCCCCTATCTCCATTTAAAGCAGCTCTATAAACTTCCCTTGTTCAAAGGGATCCTTTAATCTCTCCATATTTGACCCTGACACAGACCCCCCCTCCCCATTCTCCTCCTCCTCCTCCTCCTCCTCTGCTTTTGCAGGGTTTATTTTTTATTGTTTGGAGCCGCCGGGCTCCTCTCTCCTCAGCCTTCTCTTCCCAGTTGTAATCATTGCACCCCAGTGTCCACTCGGAAGTTGGTGGCTCCTTGTGCGTCAAGTGATTAAGATTCACAAAAATTAGAAGCATTTGGGGGGGGGAGAAGGAACCTGCACTTGGAAATACTCAAGGCAGCTCTCCTAGCCTGTTAGGAAAGGGAGGGATGCATTTGCCAGATAAGGCCCACTTAGTTGCTTAGCAACAGGCTCTGCTGAGATGGAGATTGGAGAAGGAAGGCCTGCTGGGCCCACTTACAGAGATTCTCCTCGGACTGTCAATCTGGAGAGGCAAACTTGGACAAGTTTATTATTACTATTATTATTTCCCAATTTCATTTGCCCTCCTTGAGGCAATTTTTAATAATAATAATAATAATAATAATAATAATAATAATAATAATAATAATAATAATAATACCTCATCAGGCTCAGGGAGAGAGAGAGAGAAGGAGCTCGTTATTCACATTTTTAAAAAGGTGTTTAAGGGGGCTAATGCTCTCCGAAGGCAGTTGGTGTGCTGGTGATTGCTTTGTGTGCATCGTGCCCTCCAAGAATGTCAGAATGGGGCAATGAAAAACCCCTCCGCAGTTTTGTGATAAGTGGTGGTCCTTGTGTGAAGGTGCTGCACATTAATATGGGGTTTAGAGGGTTGTGGGGTCTTTTTTGGTGTGTGTATGTGGACCTGAGCCACGGGCTCCATCCCCCAAATTGTGATGCTTCCCCACTCCCAGTGTTGTTGTTGTTGTTGTTGTTGCTGCTGCTGCTGCTGTTATACTGTACTACTTACGAATTTAATGCGTTCCGAATGCACATTTGTGAGTAGAAAAAAATTGTAAGTTGAATCTCATAGGAATGCATTGGGAGAAAAAAATTGTAAGTAGAAGCAACCCTATCTAAAAATTCGTAAGTAGAAAAAATCTAAACAGCATCCAAGATGGCGGACGGAACTCCATCCATAAGTAGAAACAGTCGTAAGTAGAATCATTCGTAAGTAGAGGTACCACTGTATATTTATTTATATCCCACCTTTTTGCCTTGGTGGGACTCAAGACAGCTTGGAGATAAAAATAAGAACTACTAAAAAGCATTGGTAGAGTTAGAACCATGTGTGTGTCTGTATTGGCATCCGACTGTCTCGGGAGACAATGCAGGAGTGTACCTTTGCGGGTGAAGTCAAGCTGTAGGAAGGTTGCAGCACCGGCTGTAGAGTTGGAGACATGTTTTGTTGCAGCTGAGGCAGATGAAGTTGCGCTGCTGCAGTATGCACCATGGCGTTTCTTCCCCCAGCGGTCATTTATTTCCTGTTCCGGTTCTGGGCGCCACAATTTAAAAAGGATACCGACAAGCTGGAACACGTGCAGAGGAGGACAACCAAAAGATGATCAAGGGTCTGGAAACCAATCCTTATGAAGAACGGCTGAGGGAATTGGGTATGTTTAGCCTGGAAAAGAGGAGGCTGAGAAGAGATAGGATATTAACCATCTTCAAATATCTAAAGGGCTGTCACATGGAATAAGAACTGTTTGACAATGGAACGAACTCCCTCGGAAGGTGGCGGATTCTCCTTCCTTGGAGGTTTTTAAGCAGAGGTTGGATGGCCATCTGTCATGGGTGCTTTAGCTGAGATTCCTGTATTGCAGGGGGTTGAACTTGATGACCCTTGCGGTCCCTTCCAATTCCAGTTCTATGGTTTTATGATTCTGTGACTTGAGTGGAACAGCACTCTCCCTACCTGTGATTCCCAGCAAGTGGTATTCAGAGGCATACTGCCTGTGACAAGCTCAGCTTCACTTACCATAGGAATGAGGGACCTCTGGTCCTCTAACTTTTATCAGACTACAACTCCCATCATCCCTGAACATTGGCCTTGCTGGGTGAGGCCGATGGCGGTTGAAGTTGAACAAAACTTTGAGGAATCAAAGTTCCTCATCCCTTCCTTACAGGAGTGTAGATGTCGTTTTTTAAAGGATTACATGGGTGATATAATTAACCCCCCCATTCCCCGTCTTGAAGGTAGGGCAGGACACAAATGGGATAGAGAATCAAAAGGAAAGCTTATTATTATTATTATTATTATTATTATTATTATTATTATTATTAAAATCATCCTTATATCACATGAGTGTCGAGGCAATTTCCAAATATACCCTAAAACAACTAAACATATTTTCTAAAGCAGTGCAAAAAGACCTAATGGCAGATTTTAAAGCAATAGAAAATAAACAGCTGAAGCCTTTTTGTCCAGCTGCAAGAGGTTGCCCAAACAAAAATGTCTTCAGCTGTTTCCAGAAAGAACAAATAGCAGGTTCCTGACATATAATAATAATAATAATAATAATAATAATAATAATAATAATAATAATATTTATACCCCGCTCATCTAGCTGGGTTTTCCCAGCCACTCTGGGCAGCTTCCAACCGAATATTAAAAACAGTACAGCATCAAACATTAAAAACTTCCCTAAACAGGGCCGCCTTCAGTTGTCTTCTAAATGTAAAATAGTTGTTTATTGCCTTGACATCTGCTGGGAGGGTGTTCCACAGGGCGGGTGCCACTACCGAGAAGGCCCTCTGTCTGGTTCCCTGTAACCTCACTTCTCGCAATGAGGGAACCGCCAGAAGGCCCTCGGCTCTGGATCTAAGTGTCGGGGTGAATTGTGGGGGTGGAGACGCTCCTTCAGGTATACAGGACCGAGGCTGTTTAGGGCTTTAAAGGTCAGTACCAACGCTTTGAATTGTGCTCAGAAACGTACTGGGAGCCAGTGTAGATCTCTCAGGACCGGTGTTATGTAGTCCCGGCGGCCACTCCCAATCACTAGTCTAGCTGCCGCATTCTGGATTAATTGCAGTTTCCGGGTCACCTTCAAAGGTAGCCCCACGTAGAGCGCATTGCAGTAGTCCAAGCGGGAGATAACCAGAGCATGCACCACTCTGGCGAGACAGTCTGCAGGCAGGCAGGGTCTCAGCCTGCGTACCAGATGGAGCTGGTAGACAGCCGCCCTGGACACAGAATTAACCTGTGCCTCCATGGACAGCTGTGAGTCCAAAATGACTCCCAGGCTGCGCACCTGGTCTTTCAGGAGCACAGTTACCCCATTCGGGACCAGGGAGTCCTCCACACCTGCCCGCCTCCTGTCCCCCCAAAACAGTACTTCTGTCTTGTCAGGATTCAACCTCAATCCGTTAGCTGCCATGCTCAAAGGTTTCACCAAACAGGTAGAGCTAGGGTTGCCAGACTCAATAGAGGACAGGACTTCTGTGCCTTTAATTGCCCTGCTCTGAGTCTGGAAACCTTAAAGAGAAACCAGCAGACCCTTTGCTTGGAAATTAAACAAAGGGTCTGCTGGTTTCTCTCTAAGGGCAATTAAAGGCACAGAAGTCCTGTCCTCTATTGAGTCTGGCAACCCTATCCTCAAACAAGCCCGGGTTTTCTATCTCCTCCTACCCACCCCGTTTTTAGTGGTTGGCCCAGAGCAGGCCTCCTCAACCTCGGCCCTCTAGGTGTTTTTGGCCTACAACTCCCATGATCCCTAGCTAGCAGGACTAGTGGTCAGGGATGATGGGAATTGTAGTCTCAAAACATCTGGAGGGCCGAGGTTGAGGAAGCCTGGCCCAGAGTTATCTGGTAATGCATTCTCTGCTCAGTGCATCAGCCCATCATACTGTGCTTTTGCATTGGGATTCTAGTGAACTTGACATACAAAGAAGTCCTCCTGCTGCCACGGAAAATGTAGCCCATTGCTAGTGGCTGCACCATTTTCCAGGGGCCTTTCTGTTGCTACTTCTCAATGTGATCCTATATCTGGGTCTGGGCCACCTTGCATGTGTGAACTGACCCTGAGAGTTTGTGTAACGCAAGACATTCTCAGGTGGAGAATGGAGTCTTTATACGCAAACACACACACACACACACACACACACACACACAGCCTATTTTGTTGGAGATGTCTGGCCAAAATCACAATCTTTCATTAGGGAATTAAAGATTGTGATTTTGGCCAGACATCGCCAACGAAACGTTAAGGATCTATGAAGCACTTAGGCAAAATTGGGACTGAAAGCTATACATGGCACCAGCTGGCGCGGTGTTAATGAGACACAGTTGTTCTTCTTGAGAGAGTCGCTCTTGTAAATCAGTGATTCGAAATGAAGGCTGGCTTGGGGTGGGGCGGGGGAGGGAGGGAGGGAGGGAGGGAGGGAGAGAGAGAGAGAGAGAGAGAGAGAGAGAGAGAGAGAGAGAGAGAGAGAGAGAGAGAGAGAGAGAAACAGCAACTGCCTGGCAGCTTTGCCACTTTGAAAAGAATAACCTCTGCTTGCTTTCTCTAAAATTGTCAGTCTCCTTTGGCAAAGAAGATTTTCCCTTAGTCCTCCCCGGTGTGCTAATAAACAGTTTTTAGAAGCAGTGTGAGTGTAAATAGAATTTAATAGATGGCTTGGGTTACTGGATGCAGCATGCAAGGCTTTTTAAATGACAGCGGAGTCCTAAAGGAGAGAGCGAGAGCAAGGAGAACCTTGCCCTGTGCCCATCTTTGGATGTCAAGATAACAGCTGGGAGCCTGTGGACACTTACATAGCAGTTCTAAAATCACATAGCTTGAAATGGATGTCTGGTAAACAACTGGTAATCTGCTAATGACCCTCAGTGCTTTCCTATTGAATGTGTGCTGTCTTATTAAAAGGCAGTGTGCTAACAACTCTGTAAGAGAATAGCACCTGCAACGGGGAGGCAGAAACTGATACAGCTGCGGAACATTACGTTTCCTTTTCTCTTTCGGAGGTTCTGAGCCAGGGAAGTTCTCGGGCGATGCTATCTGCCATCGCACCCTGTTTCCAAGTCAGAGCAGAATTTTTGCTATGTAACAGCTAGGGTCGGGGAAAACAAAATAGCAAAGTTAGCCAAAAGTTGCTTAGGGGTGAGCGAAACAGAGGGCTGCCATTTTGAGACTGTTGAGTATCAAGTCTTGGCCTGCTCTCATTCTGAATGTTAGCAAGTCAATGCTTCATCTAGGACAGGGGTAGGCAACCTAAGGCCCGTGGGCCGGATGTGGCCCAATCGCCTTCTCAATCCGGCCCGCGGACGATCCGTTAACCAGCGTGTTTTTACATGAGTAGAATGTGTCCTTTTATTTAAAATGCATCTCTGGGTTATTTGTGGGACATAGGAATTCGTTCATATTTTCCCCCCAAAATATAGTCTGGCCCACCACATGGTCTGAGGGACGGTGGACTGGCCCACCGCTGAAAAAGGTTGCTGACCCCTGATCTAGGAAGAGGTGGCAGATCAGCATGAAGAGCATCATAATAGGAGCTGGATCTGTCCTGTCCATTTAACTTGGTATGGTTTACCCTGGCTGGCAGTGGCTCTTCAAGGTTCAGACAAGGAGTCTCTCCTAGTCCTACTTGATGATGCCACAGATTGAACCTGGGGCATTCTGTTTGCAAAGCAGATGTTTTACCACTGAGCTACAGCCATTCCTTAGTAACTCTCTGGGGTTTCAGACATCTCCTGTCTCTGTCCTACCTGGATTGAACCTGCTAGGGACTAAACCTGGGGTTTTTTGCATGCAAACTGTGTGCTCTGCCACTGACCACTTGACACCTAGATAAAATGTGAAAATAGAGAAATTGTTCTGTATGGTAGCAGAATTCTCTTGAACCCCGCCACTCTACCCACTAACCCGAGTTAGTACAGTACTGTTAACCTTATTGCTCTTTGGGCCAATAAGAGGGTAGAAAGCTGGAACAGTGCAGAAAACACATTAATGGGAGTTACGGCAACTTTGTGAAGCCAAGCCAAGGCCAGATCCATTCAAGGGATCCAAAGTCCCTCATCCTCACAAATGATAATAAATATGATTATTAATTAAATTTCTATACCACCCCTCATCTGAAGATCACAGGGCAGATTGCAGAATAAACATACAAAAATATATACCATAATAACAAACAAAAACCACACACAGTTTAAAATGCCATAGATTGTTTAATTAGCCAAACGCCTGGGAGAAGAGGAACGTTTTTGCCTGGCACCTAAAGATCTGTAATGAAGGTGCCAGGTGAGCCTCCCTATAGAGATCATTCTACAAACAGGGAGTCACCACAGAAAAGGCCTGTATTTGTGTTGCTACCCTCCAGAAATTTTGCAGATGAGGCACACAAAAAAGGGTCTCAGATGAGGAACCCAGGGTCTGGTTCAATTAATATGGGGTCATTGAGGTATTGCTGTCTACCCTGACTTGCAGTGGCTCTTCAGAGTTTCAGGCAGGAGTCTCTCCCAGCCTAAGGTTACCAGATTTTTTTTTCAATGAATCCGGGGACACTTTTCAACTTCCTACTAAATAGATAGATTTTGTCAGGGGACTGATTTGTAAATCTGGGGACTGTTCCCGGGAAACGGCGACGTCTGGTAACCGTATCCCAGCCATATTTGCCATTTAAGGCTTTATAGGTCAAACAAGCACTGAAAACTATGGCCAGAAAAGCCACTTCGATTGGACTGCCATCATCCCTCTTATATCATCTGGGTTACGACACTGCCCTTGAATCCCTAAGATGGCTTTGGGACATCTCACATAGCGAACTGCGATCCCAATCTTATGTAATTTGTAGCCCAGTCGCAGGTGGAATCCAATACAGGTACGACTTTCAGATATCCTCATACCTTAGGAATTTGTCTGTACTTACCTATCGGTGTTTATTTACCAAATCCAGACTAAATGTATTTCCCTCGGAAGTTCTAAATGGCAGACTGAGAGGCATCCGCTACCAGAATAGGCTTTGTTTATGTTCCCAAGACGTTGATTGTATGAAGTATATCCTACTGCATTGCGGGCGGTATGAGCAAGCAAGGGACCAACTGATCAAACCCTTACTGGCAAATTTGCCAGGAAATTCTGAAGCCTCCCATATTAAATATATTTTGGAAGACTGGTCAAATGATATTACACTGGCTGTGGCAAAGTTTCTTTCAGAGGTTATAAGAAACAAAGATCATTATGCGCTAGATAAAACAAAATGACTGCCTTGGTTTCTTCTATCTGTCTGTCTGGTCATTTTAACTGTATCTAGTTTTGAAATTGTTTTGTGGGTCTTTGGACCGCAATAAAATTTTGATTGAACAAGCACTTTGATTTGGGCCCGGAAACTAATTGGCAGTCAGTGCAATCAGGCCAGAATTGGCATTATATGCTCAAACCGCCTTGCAACCTGGATGCTGAATTTTGCACCAGCTGAAGTTTCCAAACTTTGGTCCAGCACATCCACTGTCACAGCTGCAGATGTAAAGGAGAAGTAGAGTTGTGTGTCATCAGCATATTGCCAGGGAAGTGGGTTCTCTGGGGGAGCAGAAAAATTGTACTGGAAATTTTTCCTATGCAGATTAGGCTAGTTTGCATATCGGGCAGAGGGGGGAGAATCAGTTTGCAGCAGAAAATGTTCTGATGTCCTAGAGAGTGATTTAATTTAGCATGTTTGTTTTACTTGTATTTAGTAAACAAAGCTAAAAACTTTGAAACTGCCAAGCATGCCTAATAATTGCCTTTGCAGTTGGCACCCATCCCCTGTTGCTAATGAACTTAGGAAACAGAGCATTTTCCATGGAAAAATAAAGCACTGGAAAACGTTGCATTTTGGAAAATTTTCAAGCCCACATTTAATGTAGAAAGCCCACAGAAAAATTTCTACCTCTAACCTAACTAATCTCAGGAAGACAAAGGCAGTCCTTTGTTCCTTTGGTCTCCAGTGTAATCTCTCATCTTGAGGTCCAAGAGAGGAGAAGGAGTTGTAAGCAGGATGCCACCTAAGGTGTATCAGTCTAAACAACAAAATTATAGAGAAGTCAGCATAAAGATGAAGGTATGGGGATAGTTCCTAGCTCTATCTGTCTTAACTCTATGCAGAATTCTCTTCTGCAAGCCGAGTTGTGCCCAAACTTCCAGCTGTGGGTTTGTCTTTAAATGGGAACTGAATCAAATTTATCCCGTATCCCTGGCTCTCTACCTACCTTTTATTCTTCTGCTCCCATCTCATCTCCCAGCTCTTTGTCTTGGCGTGTTCTCTTTGGTTTGCTTTTCCTGCCTCCCCACATAGTTCCATGTAGACAAATGAGCTGCAGCTTGCGTGTTTTATATAATAAAATTTGCCGCCCCTTACATCAAGGTGTATGGTCTCTTGTTACAGTCCAGGGAACTGTTGGAGCAATAAAGCAGGCTTCATTGTGAGAGGTTTGACTTTGTGCCCGTATGTGATGCATTCTTCGGGGAATTATTGTATTTCATGGCTGCATTTTAAAAAGGAAAACTCTAAAAATAAATGGAAGGCAGCAGCCCTCCTGACTGTTTAATGTGGCGAGATAATAAATTGTCGTGCCATTTGTACCTTTTAGTTGAATGACGCAGAGTTGTTTAAAGAGGCATGCAGAGGGACATAATCATAAGTTTCTGAATTCATACTGAATACGTAACTTTATGTAATATGTATTTAGCACTAAAAGTGCTTCAGGAGACGAGTGTGGGAAAGGCAGGACTCGCTCAGCATACCTCTGCAAGCTACTGGGCAAAGTTCCAGCTGTGCTGGTGCTGTATAAAACTCCATGCAGCTTGGGACCATGATACCTAAAAGATAGTCTGACCCCATATATATCCAACCCATCACTGCTCTGTGCAACTGACAGCTTCCTGCAGATACCATCTTAACAAGAGGCCCATTCTGTGCAATGTGGGAGTCAGACCTTTTTTGTTGCGGCGCCTACCCATTGAAATGCCCCCATTGCATGTCTTTTGTCTTTCTGGCACCAACTTTTCTGCTGCTGCAGGACCTGAACCAGTGAATTCAAATCACAAAGAGAAGAGATTCTGACTAAACATTAGGAATAACCTCCTGACAGTTAGGGATGTTTTTGACAGTGGAACAGAGTGTCTCAGAAGGGTTTCCCTTCAACGGAAGTTTTTCAACAGAGGTTGGGGTGGCCGTTTGCCTGGGATTCTTTAGCTGCAACTCCTGCATTGCAGGGGGCGGGGAACTAGGTGACTCTAAGTAACCAAAACTCCCATCATCCCTAGCAACTGGCTATGCTGGCAGGGGATGATGGGAGTTAGAGTCACGAGGACATCTAGAGCTCCACAGCTTCCCCATCTCTACTCTTGAAAACAGAACAAAGGGCTCCATTATTTAGTGAAGCTGGCACCTCCCTGTATTGTTTGGACCAACCTTCTCCTGTACAAATATGCCCACTTGAGATGTTCAGCAAAAAGTTTACTTTTGCCATAGGTGATAATCCTTTGGTAGGGGAACCTAGGTTCTAGAAGTTCTTCTCCCTGGTATCTATCTAGCCCTCATGCTTACAGGCCTTGAGGCACTCTGCAAACTCTTTCATTTTCGTTGGACCTTCAGGTCTTGAATTACATGTTGCTTGCCTGGGTTTACTGCTTCAATTTTTGAAGGACTCTTGCGTGGGACAGCACCCTAAAAATGTAATTGCAAATAAATAGATGAAAACATTGAACAAATGAAGCTCCTTCTGTAATGAGTCAGACCAGATCTTTCTGTCCTAGTAGTGCCTAGTCTGCCTAGCTCTTCTTCAAAGATTTTTCCAAGCCTGCTGCGTGAGATCCTTTTTAACTGGAGAGGAATAAGGATTGTTCCCAGGACTTTCTCACGGGCAAATTCACAGCGGTGTAGTGGTTAGCAGGTTGGAGAGACCTGAATTCAAATCCCCACTTGAACAAGTTATTACCTCTCAGCCTAACCTACCTCACAGAATTATTGTGAAGATAAAATATGACTGGGAAGAACCATGCAATGCCGCCTTGGGCTAATTGAAAGAAAAGCAGGATAGAAATGGAAATAAATAAAACTTGGGATGTACCATGAGGTTATATGCTCACTTCTTGCAAGTAAAAGAGTAAGTGGATGGTATTACAGATTGGAAGCAAGGCTCCTGCCGCTCCTGAATTTATAGATTCATAGAATTGTCAAGTTGGATGGAACCATGAGGGTCATCTAGTCCAGCCCCCTGCAATGCAGGGATTTTTTGCCCAATGTGGGACTCGAACCCACAACCCTGAGATTAAGAGCCTCATGCTGTTCCAACTGAGGTGCCCTGGAGAGAAGTCCCTGCATAAGTGATGCTCTTCACCTCTTCATCTATTCATTACCAACAAGCTGATGTTGGCTATAGGTCCAAATTTACAGTGGATGAACTCCAGAATTGGGGTGGATGCTATTTAGCACCATTGTTGACCATCTCAGAAGAGAGGTCAAGAAGTGACTGAGAGCCCTTTGTTAGCGCCTTTGGAAATGCACGATGATGTTAGCATAATTATAGAGGCAGCAGACTGTGGAGCTTGCTGTTTTGGTGTCGGGGCCCTTCTATCTGGGAGCACTATGGTTTCTCTTTAAGGTTTCCAGACTCAAAAGAGAGCAGGGCAATTAAAGGCACAGAAGTCCTGTCCTCTATTGAGTCTGGCAACCCTAGCCATAGATTGCCATAGATTGCACACTTGTATCAAGATTTTTGCCTCCACCCGTATCATTCCTGTTTCTAACCGTAAGGTGGCATTTGACACACAGGGAGGTGTTTGGAGAACCTCTCTAATAAACTTTGACTGGACTGTTTCTAATTGGATTAAACTTGGGATAGGGGCATATAGTGGAGCCCCATAGAGTAGTTGAGCCTGTGCCTTCGCCGTATAAAGCTTTAATGCCGCCGGAATGTAATGGGCGCCTTTTGTTCTTAGAAATCTTATAATAGCAAGAGCAGTTTTGTTAGCTTCTGTTGTTACACGAGTTATAATGTATGGGCTTTTGTTAAACCTTTATCATGGAAGACTACTCCTAAATACTTAAAACTATGTACTTGTTCAATCCTTCGACCATTTATAGACCACGTTCGAATTCTGGGACGTTTTGCGAAGGACATTATTTTGGTCTTTTGATAATTAATCGTAAGGAGGTTCTCTTGACAATATCCTGCCAAAGAGCGAAGTGCCCGTCGTAATCTAACAGGGGTCCTAGACAGTATCAGGGCATCGTCCGCATATAATAGTATAGATATTTTCTTGTTTGCCAATTGGGGTGGATGGGACTCTAATTTTTGTCTTTATACACTCTGCAGGACTGGTCCAGCTGATCTCTGAGCCCCTGCTTTAAAAAGAGTTCCAACCCAAAGCATCCTAAAAAAAAAAAAAAAGTGAACATGCTATCAAAAGATAGGCAGGCTTGGCCTCCTGGTGTCTAGTTGAATGAAGATCTCTCTGTCTCTCAGCTTCTGTGCAGACAGCCAAAGCCAGGCAGGTTGGGTCTGACAATATGCTTCATTTCATCTACCTGCAAAAGGCGCCCTGGCTCGCCTTCAATCATTTAAGCTCCCTTGCTCCCTGACACGCTTTTCCGCTGTCAGTAATTCTGCGAGCGCTCGCCGGGCACTTACTGCCATCACCAGAGGAAATACTGATGGCTTAAAGTGGGATCATTTCCTTCCTGACGGACAGCCGGCACCTGTGGGAGTTTTAATAGCCGTGTGGAGCGCCTGTCAGGAAGGCAGTGCAGGAGATGTGAGCAATCGCCCTGCAGTGAGGTGCTTGCAAGCTGTGAGAGCCTACTGGGAGAGCTGGGAATGGAGAATGAGCAAGAGAAAAGAAAAGAAAAAGGAAGAGGAGGAGTATATGCAGCTGCAGCAGCAGCAGAGGATTTATAAGAAATCTCTCTCTGGAGAGATCTGGGGAATGTAGCTGGGGAAATGTACCTCCCCTCTCTTTCTCTTTTAGGCTTCCCCATAATATATATCTTTTCTTATACACTCCCTCCTTAGCTCCTCTCCTTAGCATCCCTCCTTAGCTCCTCTCACTTGCCTGGAATTAAGTTGTCTTTCTTTGAGTGGCATGAATGAGAAATCCCAGTATAGATCAGAGATGCATTTAGGGCAGAGTTGAGGAACCTGTGACCTTCTGGGTGTCTTTGGACTTCCCTCAGTCCCAGCCAACATGGCAAAGGGACAGGGATGAGGGAAGTTGAAGCCCCATCAACACAAGGAGAGCCACACGCTCCCCATCTCTGATTTAGTGGTTCTCATTGCAGCCTTGGGTAGTTGTCGGCATTCCCATCAAAGAAATAGCTTGCATGGGATGACAAAATATTGGGAGGGGCATTAGGTCATACTCACTATTCCTACTATTGAAAGCACAATGACTTAGCTGAATTATGAAAGGATTGCACTGAGTCGGTTTCCTACAACTTGAGATGCAATAGGAGGATTTGGTAGTTATGTGGACCTCCATTTCCATTGGCACTCACCACTTGAGTTTGTTATTGAAAGGAATGGTACTCGACAGAGTAAGAAATATATCTGACAAATGTTAAAGAAATGTTTTTTCGTTTTTTTCTTCTGGTTTTTTTTGTACTTATATTTTCTCATATTTTTTCTGTATTTGTTATAAAACCAATAAAAATATATATTTTTTAAAAAAATGAAAGGAATGATACTCAAGGTGAATTGGAATCAAATGAATAGTTGAACTACTTTATAGGTTTTTAATGTGAAAGTTTCCATAGCCAGGATTATTATAGCAAAAGCTTACTTGGCAGGAACACTTCCCTTTTAATGTTTATTGAACAACTTTCCTGAGACTTTAGCAGTGTAGATGAGTCCTATACGGGGACATAAGTGTATTTTGTGCAGCACAACAGCCATTTGGGAAACAGCCTATTTTGGGGTGAACCTTTTGAGCCAAGTGAAAATAGATACGTACCAAGATACCAAGTTAAAATAGATGTAGCATGAATCTTTTTTTCGGCAGCCTGTGGTGCAATGGGTCAGTGTGTCTGGCTGTTAACCAGAAGGTTGGTGGTTTAAGCCCATCCAGTGACATTTGTGGGCACGATTCATGCATTGCAGGGGGTTTGGCTAGATGACCCTTGGGGATACCTTCTAACAATACAATTCTATGATTTCTAATTGTCTGGGGAGGGCAGTCATTGAAGTTCACCATCTGGCAGGTAGGGCATAGCCACCACTGCTTCTGTATTCCTGCCGTTTATCCAGGTCATAGGAGGGAACGGGAGGCAGGCGAAGAAGAAAAACGCCTGTTCATGGTGCCAGTTCTCAGTTTTGTGCAGCAAAGAGGCCTGGAATTGGGCCCATTGCTGTTGCATTCTGCCAGCAGGGCTGACCCCAACCCCCTGTCCCATTTGGGGGTTTTCTGCTGGCTACTGCATAATCTCCAGTGGTGATTCCAATAGCTCCTGCCTGCTGTTTGGGCAGATGTATTGGGTTTCCCCCTGCTGACTTCCCATAGTGGTGGAGGCTGGTAGACCCAGAGAAGGCTGCTGCAAAACACCTCACCCTCATCCAAACCACCTCTAATATTGCTCTGCCCAATACTGGAAGATTTTTCCTGTTAAACATGTAATAATATTACAGCATTACTTTGCTAAGCTGCCTTTTCTTAATAAAATAAAATAAACTAGCAGCAGAACAGTCACGGAGCATCATTTAAATCTGTAAAACATCAGAGCAGTCAATTAAAAAGCCTTGAGGTCTGTTTGTTTTTTTAAGGTTTTAACTTGTCACCAAAAGGTCAGCAGAGAAAGTGCCCCCTGAATCTGTTCGGGGAGGTCATTGCAAAGATGGTTCATCATCAGTGAAAAGGCCTGCTCCTCTCTGACAGCCACCCGCCTTCCCTCACAAGCCTGGGGAGAAGAGCCTCAGAAGATTACTACAAAGGTCAGGCAGGCTTCCATGAGAGCAGACTGTCCTTTACGTAGCATGCCCTAAGCTTGCTTAGGGCTTTCAAGCAGCTTTGTATTCAAGGACTCACCTGGTCGCCATGGGCGACACGGAATTCCATGCAGGCGAGTACATGTAAATTCCATGCTGGCAAGCTTAATGGGCTGGCGGAGGAGGGCCTGAGCACCCATGTCCCTCCTCTGGACCCAGGTAAGAGGTGTCAGAGGAGGGAAATCCCCTTCCTTCATGATCAGTGTAGAAATGCAGCAGCAGCTGTTGGAGGATATAAAGGGCCCCCAGTTCCCTTCCTTCCCTGACAGGCTTGGCAGGCTAGTACATTTTTTGCAAAGTAGTGACACTTCTGGGCTTTTCTCGCAATGTTGCTTTAAAGGTTCAAACCAGCACTTTGAATTGAGCCTAAAACAAACTGGTATAACCAGTGTGCCCTTGGAAAAATTACGGGTGAGGTATGTTCAAACCAGCATGCCTGTGTTAATCTTGCAGCCATGTATTCAACCAGCTGAAAATCCAAACCATCTTTTAACATGAGCATGTTACAGTAGATGAGTGTAGCTGCTACCAGAGCACAGATAGTGGCAGCCAGTGTGTGTGTGTGTGTGTGTGTGTGTGTGTGTGTGTGTGTGTGTGTGCGCGCGCACACACACACACACACAAACACACACAAGGGAAAGGAATCCCTTCTGTTTTTCTTGTTTGTGGGGATTTTTGACTAGTATTTCCTGCTGTGTATAAATATGAGATTACATTAAGAGAGTGGTTTACATGTGCATAGTTTGTGCTTCTGCTAGTGACTCTGTGTACTGCTTAACTGTTGCTTTGTGGTGTGTGTGTGTGTGTGTAATTTCTTAAGAAGAAGAAGAGTTTGGATTTGATAACCCGCTTTATCACTACCCGAAGGAGTCTCAAAGCAGCAGGCCCGGCTCTAAGGGGTAGTCTTGGTGGCGTGGGGCGCCAGGGCGCCGGGCCAGCAGGAGGGCAGTGCGCGGCAAAGCCGCGCTGCGCCCGCCCGCCAGGGCGGGGGGGGGCGGAGTAATCTCCGCACCAGGACGCCCGACTGGCTTGATACGCCCCTGCAAAGCAGCTAACATTCTAACTCTCATCAGCTAACTCTCATCAGCTGCAGCCAACATGACCAATGGTCAGGGATGATGGGATTTGTAGTCCAACAACAGCTGGATGGTCAGAGCTTCCCCATTGGTGATTTGTACGCAACAATAAATTTTTTTGTGCCATGGGTGTGTCAGGAACAACTTTGCATAGCAGAGTTTCTTTGAATCTCTTTTTGTATTTTAGTATCGCACACCTGCAAGCCTGCTTGCAGCGTCAAACATCTTAACCTTCCCAAAGCTGTCAGTTTATCAGGCAGGGCATCTTATTTTGACAGGGTCAGAGAGCAAAAGTCACACTGTTTTTAAAAGCAAGACATAGGCTGATCTGGAATATGTCAGCTGCTGTTGTGGAAATGTTAAGGCTGAGGTTAAGGAAATGTTGTGGTGCTGCAGGGTGAGGAGGGGAGAGGTTTCTTTCAGTGGAACTGTATGGCTAAGATTTAAAAGACCAATGGTGTGATAGTCCACATTTAGCTATTCTTCTATTTTCACAAACAGATTCTCATTCTCTCTCTCTCTCTCAGTTTCTTTCAGTATACAGTGGTACCTCAGGTTAAGAACTTAATTCGTTCTGGAGGTCTGTTCTTAACCTGAAACTGTTCTTAATCTGAGGTGCCACTTTAGCTAATAGGGCCTCCTGCCACCGCCGTGCAATTTCTGTTCTCATCCTGAAACTAAGTTCTTAACCCGGGGTACTATTTCTGGGTTAGCGGAGTCTGTAACCTGAAGTGTCTGTAATCCAAGGTACCACTGTAATCAACTTCTTTTAAAATTGAGTTTCCTCACCTGAAGAATTATGATTTCAGGTAATCACTCTTTAAGACGTTTGTTCAAATGGCTATATTATACATTGAAGAATTACGTACATCACTTCTAATTTAAACTTGTGCAGATTCAGACTTTATTGTTCCTTGCCTAACATTGATGGGCACTAGATATTGCTGGACTTCAGCACCCCTGACCATTGAACATTTTGGCTAGAGCAAGCTGGAGTCTTAAGAGCATCTGGAGGGCTACCGGATTCTCACCCCGATTTATAGGGTGGGCTGTAAACCAGCATATGTTAATTGCCACTCTGGAATTCCATTTCTCCAATTAACTGCTCTGGAAATGAATATGTGGCTATTCCCCCTACAGCATTTGGTCAAATACCGGTACATGTGGCCTTAATGCTGTGAGCTTCCTCATGTGATGACTGAAGCAGAAAGCACTGGTCTGCGCACTGTAGTTAGACAGTGAAATCATGACTCTCCCAGCCATGAACTGTGCATTGGGACTGCTAAAGTAGATATAGTCATGGCACACACTTCTGCAAAGCCCCAAGGATATTACTCCTCCTTCACGCTCTGGAATCTCAATAAGCTGTGTAAACAAGAGAAGATTAGGGAAGGGTTTAAACCTGGGCTGAGCAAACAGTGAGATTTCTGACCTGTGAGAAGCTATTGGTGGGTGGGAGGGTGGTTGCCTCAAAGCCAGGGCCTCCAATTAAAAAGAACAAAATGATTTCTTATTGATAGATTGCAATAAGCTCCGGTCTTGAGTTACGTCCCTTTACATCTCATGGAGCCACAGTTAAGGCACATATATAAATGTCGTATTCCTGGAAAGCATAGGACTGCATCAGTCAAGTTTCTATGGGAAGCTGCCCAGTTCATTGTATGAGTATCAACAGCAAGAGCTCCCAGGTGAGCATATAATACATTTTGTGTTATCATGTTTTGTCCTTGCAACAAACATTCTCATGCACCTCCTATCTGATCCATTCACCTTTTCAGCACACATTGGTCAGTCATGGCAGTGGAGGCTGGTCCTTTAGGGAGAATGAGGCATTGCCCTACCAACTTCAGTCGGTCCTGTCTTATTACTTACATTCAATGGGGGGGGAGTGGCCCTGGCTTTCAGCTTCCTCCTCCTTAGTCTCAGGTTTACCCTTGTAGAACGCATCAGGGAGGAACAGGGGGACCAAATGCAATTAGTTGCCTGTGCCTGTTTTGGCAGAGGGACGGGATGCCCTGCTCAAGTCCCTTGCAATATAGCATCCCAGAGGAGATGTCTCTCTGGAACTATAAACACTTCTTTTAGGAGGAGAGGGTATTGCCAGCTGCTGGTTGAGTCTGTTTTCAGTGTTTCAACATTTTATTGTGTTCTGGTTGCCGTGACATTAATACAGCTGTTGTTGTAAAAATGCCATTAGCTGACGCAAGAGTGTTAAACTGAGAAGCAGGTTGAAAATATTTAAGTAAGCAAATAAATACATTGATCTTGAACCAGGAAAGCTGCCTGATAGACTCTGTGATCACGGGCTTGCTTTATCTGTCTAAATGCCACTTGATACCTGCCAACCGGAGGTAGCAGGGGTATTGCTGCTGCTGCTGTTGTTTCATTTATTTTATCTCTTTTACATTGTATTGTCACAACAACTCTGTGAGGTGGGTTAGAATGAGCAATAGGTGAAGAAGTAGGGATTTGAACATGGGTGTATAGTTGGATGCTCTAAACCAGTGATGGCAAACCTATGACACGCGTGTCAGACGTGACACACAGAGCCCTCACTGCTGGCAGGTGCCCCATCAGCCCATTCGCGCTGTTGTTGTCCCCCCCCCCCCAATTTGTTCTCCCGCTCCTCCTCATGCTACAGCTTGTCTCCGCTGTGTTAAAACCCGGATCCTTTTTTGTTGTTGCTGGTAGCCAGAGATTGGTTTTTTAACCCTTTCTGTGTTGTTGTTTCTGGCGCTTTGGCAGACGATGATTGGGTGTAACAGCGTTCATTTTTTAGCCCGTTCTGTGCTGGTTTTTTGGGCGCTTTGGCAGACTATGTCAGTGCTTCTTGTTAGTTCCAGCAAAGGTATTATTCGTCATTTATTTCTGTTCTCTTCCCCCCCAAAAGCGCAGCAGCTTTGGGACACCCCCCCCAAAAGCAAAGCAACTTTTGCACACACCCCAAATAAACCTCCCAAACGTTGGTCAGCAGCTCCTCCCAAAAAGCTCAACAACTCTGGGCACTTTGTGATAAATAAGGGGTTTTTGGTTTGGTTTGGTTAAATAATTCGTTTTTGATTTATTAAAGACAGTTATATATTACAATTATACATTTTTGTTATTTAAACTATAAATATCACAAAATTATGGGTTTTTTTTTCTTGAAGTGACACACCACCCAAGTTATGCTCGGTTTTTTGGCGAACTTTGACACACCAAGCTCAAAAGGTTGCCCATCACTGCTCTAAACAGAGCAAACTACAACATTTTTTTTTTAAATATCTTATTTCAGCACTAAGCAGCACGGCACTGAGACAGAGCCAAAGCCCCTGTCTGCCCTTTTAAGACTAACCAGTGACTTCTCCAGCCCTCCTGACTCCAGCAGTGGGTTGGAGGAATCCTTTTGCTCCAAATAAGCAGACCGGGGGGGGGGGGGCTTTATCTCCATCTTGGTGTTGTGGTGCTTAGAGCTGAGACTGGAGATAAGCCCCATGACAGCTCTTTAAGAGTAAAAGACAGTATTTCTTCCCACACCACTACTGTGAGGGCTGGTGGGTCACTTCCTGCAGCTTGGTGGCCAGATGTGGCTTGCGCTCTATAGGTCAGCCACAGGGCTGTCTTAAGCATATGCAGCGCCGGGGTGCAAAGATCCACCCGGCGCCCCCCTCGGTTGCCCAGTCCCAGGTGCGCAGGAGGGCGGAGCTGGCCGGATGCCTCAGCGTCTCGCTGGCTCGGTCGCCCCCGAACTCGTGATGCAGAGCCGCTCGCAGCAGAAGAGCCCACTGTGGCGCTCCGACTGACGGGCGGGCTCTTCCCTGGACTCAACTCTTGGGCCCCGGACTCTCAGCCTGGCGCCTCTGAGAGCCTGGCACCCGGGTGCCCCGGACCCCTAGCGCCTATGGGTAGAGTTCAGCCACTCATTCTCTAACCACAACACCACACTGACTGGTAGGACCAGTGCAACTCATACTGAGAGAGAATTTCTCGCCTACAGCCATCAAGGGAGCTTCCCAGCTCACCTGGGTTTTCGATCTGATGTTCCCCACCATCAAATTCAATAAGGAGTGGCTGCAACTGACCAGTTGTCATTTGGTTCTGCTTGCAAAGTTGTCATGCTGTGCACACATACATGCACAGTCTGAATGATCTATATAGCCTATACCATGTTGCACAACAATTCTATATCCATGCTTTGCTTGCAGAGGAATGGGGTTTCCCTTGCCAAAAAAAATCACTTTGCTATATGACCAGATGCTGCATAAACGAATTAGCTGCTTGCAGCAAAATAAAATGTCATTGTAGGTGATAATGAACCGCTCTAAAATGTCAGTGTGTATATAGCTTTGCTGTGTCTGCCTAAATAAATAAATAAGCCTTCTTTTTTCTTCTTTTTTGGTGCTGAACCTATGTGTCCTCCTATGTGTGCAACGATCTGTTAATTAAAAACTGGGGGGGGGGGAGAAACTAGCATAGTGCAGCCAGCAAAGCATTTCATCTTAGTTCCCAGTTCTTTACTTTCAGGTTTCCATGGACTTAAAGAGTGCAACAGCGAGCACGAAATGAACAAATGGGTTTCTGTTGCAGCCTCCACTTTGTGCAGAGACTGAATAGAGATGTCGCTGTTGTGTCTGAGACAAAACGGCAATTGCAGAACATTTAATGTACTTTTAAAAAATAAAAATGCTTGCAACGTTTTGCAGTTCACTATCCTCTCAGTATTCCTGGAGAAGGTTGTGGATAATAGCATTACTCCTGTTTCATAGATGAGATATTATAGAGCTTTTTACGTTTCTGATGATATTTTATTTTATTATGTTTGAAGAGAGCTCATACAATGTGGTGTTGAGTGTTGAGATTGGCCTAGGAGGACTTAGGATGGGGAACCTCAGGCTGAATGCGGCCCTCTAGGGTGCTTTGTCTGGCCCTTGGATTTTCCCCAGGCCACACCCCTCAATGGGCCTCCTTTTTACCCTCCTCGGGTGCTTTTGCCTCATTAGAATGAACTCTGACCATTCTTCTGGATTGCCCAGGAGGGAGGGTGAGATTTGAGTACAAAGGTAAAATGAACATGGGTTGCTCCCTATATGTTTGCTTCTGGCATATGGCCCTCTTAAGGTTGCCTAGAAGTGAATGATGCTCTCCAGTTGAAAAGGGTTCCCTACTCCTTCCATATGGTTTTGTGGTTATGCTCCTGGTTTATCATGCGTTTTTCTTTGTTTGCTGCATGTTGTACAGACAAGCATGGTACTTCACCTTGCAGTGAATAAGGGAATATGGGAGAGGTCCAGGGCGCCATTTTGATGGTCATATAGGCATCACTCTGGTCTCTGTCTTTGCCCCTTCCCTCTTCTCCAGTGTCTTTCTCAATGCTTCTTCAATGGCAACAATATCTTATGGTTGAAATGGTAGAGTTGGAGGGGTCTTGTAGGCTAAGCAGACTAGTTTCCCGCTCAGTGCAGGAGACCCAGAACGAGAGCATCCCCTACAGTTGTCCACCGAACAAATTCCATGTGAGAAATCATTGGGAAAGGAATTGAAAGTAAAGTTGCCAATATTGTAACACCGTTATACAAATCTTTGGTACCAGCACATTTGGAATACTGTGTGCATTTCTGGGTGCCACACCTTGAGACAGATAGTGCAGAGCAGGGATACTTTAAATGTAAATATGTGCATTTAATGTAATAGGGGGCCAAGTGGTCCGGATTAAAACAGTGAGAAGGCAAAGTAGCCAGTATTGTTTTATGGAATACCTTTTTTTCACTTCCTCTTTCTGATTTTACCCCTCCCCCCTTTTTTTTCTACAGAAGGACATGTCATTGAAGCCACAAGAGAGAAAGGAAAAATGGGAGAGACATCCAGGAAAGAAACCCAGAGAATCTGAACACTGTGTGTCAGCTGAGCCAAGCGAAAATGGCCACAATAACGATGCCATGAGTTCGGGGAGAGAGACGGATCGAGGGAAGGAGAGGGTGAAGAAGAAAATCCCCTTGAAAATCCACACTCAGGTAGGACAAAGGTTATCTCCCACCTTTGGTGCGGGTGGTTCCTTGGGGGGGGGGAGGCAAGTGTTAATATTGTTGTTATTTGCTTTGGACTTACTGCTATTAATATTTTTTTGGGGTGTAATATTATTTGCATTGAACTTAAGATTAATACAGAATGGTCCAGATGTTTGTGGGTGTGTCACACTCAGGGAAATTGTGGACCTTAGGCTTGTTTCGTTTGAGTTGCGTTCCCCAGGTTCTGGTCCTCAGACGTTGCTGAACTAGACCTCCCATTATACCTGAACATTATCCATGCTTACTAGGGCTGTTGAGAGTTGGGAGCCCACATCATCTGGAGTGCCACAAGACCTCCACCCCTGCTTTAGAAAAGTGTTCATTTCAAGAATTAAGTGGGGTGGGGTGCGGTGGGGGTTACAATTTTGGTATTTGCCATTTTGTCTCTCTGCTGGCTTAGTTTCACTGGTGTACCTGAACATATCTGACGCAAATTATCTCAGTTGTTTCTTGTGGTTTACCTTTAAAAAAAAAATGGCGGTGTTTGTGGCCTGGCTGTGGCTTTCAAAGTTCCAAATGTGAAATCCACCATATACCTCTTGCTGCCTGTGGAGAACCAGACTGTAGGTAGTTGCCAATGCAATGAAGCGGAGTCAAATTCTAGGAAGGAAATTGAAGCATCTGCATTGTCTCCTGCTTCATTTCAGGACCAATTCAGGCAGCTGGTGCGTATCTTTGAAGCTCTTCACAGTTTGGGACTAGGATATTTGATAGTTTAGCCTGCCTTTGAGTTGAGATCATTGTCAGTGGCCCTCCTTCTGGGAAAGAGCCTTCTTGGTGGTGTTCCTCCAGAGGCTTGCCTTTTTTTCTTCTCCTGTGTCATTTTCTGAGGTATTTAATTGTCAGTCTCCTGTGTCTAGTAATTTGAAGCTGCCCCCACATCTAGTGGTTTTACTGTGGTTTTTTTTCTTTTGCCTTGATTATGATTGCTTATGGTTGCTAATTTTTATATTATTACCCCTCTTGAAATTATGTTTTTTTGTTGTTGTAAGCACTCTTGGGGAAACGCTGCTTTTGTTGTTGGGGAAGGAAGAATGGAAGGGAAGGGTATGAATATTTTGTAATACAATACCGGTAGAATTGTATCCTACTCAGAACAGACCTGTTGCAGTTAAGAAACAGAGCTGGCTTACGTTCCTCAATTTCAACAGGTCTACTCTGATTAGAACTTTATTGTTTTTATTTGTTAAATTTATTGGTCACTTTTTTTACCACTGCAATTCAAAGCGACAGAGCATTTTAAGCAAAAAACTAACACATGGACATAAACACACCCCCACCCACCACCCACCACCACCCACACATGTAATGTATATATACATCTGTGTGTAATGTATGTATATATACATACATTAAAACCAGCATTGAAAACAACAACAATTAAAACATCCCACCCATGCGTAAAGGACCTAGATAGGTAAAAGCCAAAGACTGCCTAAAGATATGTAACAAGTGCGCCAGGCAAGCCTACATTAAAGTAGACAGGTAACAACTTACAAAAAGGATCAATAAACCTTTATTATATAAACCTTTATCATAATCACGTTAGATTTTCTTTTGTGAATGAAATAAAATGGTTTCGACCAGTTTATAATAGCAAAATATCAAATATATGGTGTATTTAAACAAGGCTTAGATCAACTCCTCAGATTGAACAGATTGAACCCCTGTCCAGGGGTTCAGTGCCTGGCACCCAGAAACTCATGACACAGGGGAGTCTGGCACCCACAAACTCATGACATTTCACTTCCTTGCAGCCTAAGGAAAGCTGTTTATTGGCAGAACACAGGAAGAAACTGAAAGAAACAGGGTGATGAGGAGGTCTAAGGGTGAAGTCTTGCTCCTGCCCATCATAATATTGGACAGATTACTACAGGGTGTTGAAAGGGGTTATTTTTAACTATTAAGTGAGAAACAGCAGCCATCGTCTAGGCCAGAAGTGTTTTCCCTTGATGACCCCCGCCATGTTGAAAAGTGTGTGTATTTGCAAGGTGTATCCTGTTCTGTCCAGAAATGCACCGTGCTAGATAAAGCCAGCTCTAGATCTTTTCTAAATAAATTGAATAAAACCACTTAACCCACTGAAAGATATATTTCAAAAAATGAATATTAAGGGGAGCCCTGCCTCTTGTAAAGCAAGGTAGCTAATGGTGTCATGTCCTCCATTGTGACATGTCTCCCTGCTGAGTGACTTGGCTGAGGACTTTGGGAAGAGCAACTATTTGTGGATAGTTCAGGTGGTGATTTTTGGCAACACAAGTATTTTTTCCGGTGCTATGAAGAAAAATTATTCATCTAAAGTGTAAGTAGAATTCCTAATTCTTTCTGCATTCTGCTTCTTTGGCTGTCCCTCAAAATTTAGAAACATAGGGAACCAGGTCATGGTTAGATTAACTTTTAAAGATTGTCCTCAGGGCCACCTTAGATGCTTTGAGGGAAATGGCTTGCCTTCTCCCTTGTGGGCATCATCACAAGAAGGGCATCTCCCACTTTTGGAGGGTTCTTTGACAAGATGCCCTCCTCTGTGGGTTCAACTGCATGTGGGAGCTACCAATGAAAAGGCCCGTTTTCATGTTGGATATAACCTGTGGGAACTTGCTGGTAGGGATGTGGGAGAAATATGATTCACTTGGCATTTAAAGGCAAGCCTAGCTAGTTCATACCTTCCAAAACCATACACAAATTGAAACACAGCCACCCCTCAAAATTCGTGTTTCTCTAAATCTTGGAATGCAGTTCTCTGGCCATGCAATGTGTACAAAATGTCTACATTAGTGAAACTAATGTTTAAAAATGCATTTTACAGGGGGAAACCGCTTTGCAAATGCTGTATCTGATTAGGCAAAATTGCATACAATTATTATCAGGAGAAGTTTGCACTAAAATGCTGCTGGATTTTCACTTAAAAAAAAAGAAAAAGAATTCAAATTGGTGTGGAAATGTGGGGGTCCAAACTTAAGAATGGAAAAATAAGAAACAGAGAAACCAAACCTGACAGGTTTGTCCATCCCTGCTTAGAAGCTGTTGAGTCTTAAGAACCTGCTCAAAGCAGTATCTGCACTGCTGGGTGCAACTGCAACGCCCCGACGGATGTGAGCGTGTGTGTGGTGTGGTTAACAAACACAATTTTCGTATGCTTTCTGTGATTCGACTTTCTCCTGTGTGGTGCCTGGCGGGGAATTTAGAGCTGCAAAGAGAGAGAGAGAGGCAAGGAGTGCTGGAGAATGTGAGAGGCATACCGATTTGGGCTGTTCCCCCTCTCCCCTCCCGCCCCTGCCTGCTTGAGGCCTCCAGCCGTTTCCCCCATGCATTCAAAATTTGACAATGCATTTAACAAACTCCTGAGATGGCAGTAGTCTAGCCTGCCAGTCATACACAATGGGGGCTGCCCCAGCAGCCTTTGCTTGAACTAACATGTTTGTTCAAAGCTAAGGAGGTGAAGAGAGAAAAGCACCAGGGGGGTGGCAGGCCATTTATCACTTACAGCTGCTCATCTGGGATGTTTGCAGGGGGAACTTGGTGCTCAGTCATCAGCTTGATAGTTCCATGGCCGCAGCAGCATTTGTATTGCTAACAGCAAAGGTTTCCTCACTTGCTGTTCCTGATAAGAGAGAAAAGCTGGGCTAAAATAGCCTCCAGAAATCCTCCACTTTATCTGTGGGTAGAGAAACTGGTGGGTGGGGGAGGGGGAGATATTTTTACTTACATTTTTTTTATATAAAATTAGTACGATAGTTTTTTTAAGAGGTGGGGGAAGGAGCAAAGGAAGGAAAGAGGTATGGACCTGGATTGCAAATGCGTTTTGTCTCACAGAAATATTTTTACACACACAGCCTGTGGGGGCCACATTCCCTTCTGGGCAACTTTCCAGGGGCCACATGCTGTTGGTAGGCAGATCTCCCTTTGTTTCAGTGTTTCCCTTCTTGAACTAATTGGGGAAGAGGATGGAGACCAAACTAAAATTAATTGGCTCTGCCTGGCTCTGGCAACACCTATTATTGAGTCACATCCACACCATACCTTTAAAGTACAATTAACACACTATTAAAGCGCATAGCTTCCTCCAAATAATAATGGGAACTGTAGTTTACTGCCTCACAGAGCTCCATTTCTCACCACTCTCAATGAACTACAGTTGAGAAAAGCTATGTGGTTTAAATGCATTTTACATGCATGGTGTAATTGTGACCTTGTTCTCTTTCCCTTCGGCCCTACCAGTCTCAATGGGAACCAGCCAGCCCTAAACTTAGGCCTCATTCTAGGGCAGGCATCCCCAAACTGCGGCCCTCCAGATGTTTTGGCCTACAACTCCCATGATCCCTATCTAAGAGGACCAGTGGTCAGGGATGATGGGAATTGTAGTCCAAAACATCTGGAGGGCCGAAGTTTGGGGATGCCTGTTCTAGGGCATTATGCATGTGGAAAATGGTGGTTACAATCGCCGATAAAGAAAACTGAAAATAGTCTATGAAACTGCTCTCTATTTTCACGTAAACAGTACTCCACACTGCAACATTTTGTTGCAGATCCCACTTGGTTTATATATACACCAGAACTTCATCAGGCTTGCCAATGGGGTTTTTCTTACATGTTTTTAAAGTGGGTTTTCCATCTGGTTGGTTTTCACCCTGAAGCACACTTTAAAAACAGCAAGCAAGCTGGTGGAGGCAAATCTCTGAGACTAGCTTTCTCCCTCCCAATTTAGACACTCTGCCTGATTTGAGAAACATGCAGCTGCTGCTGGCACCCTTTCTGCCCTTTTCGCTTCTCCTTGACTGCTCCTCCTGCAGTTAAGCATCCTATATAGAACTGTAAATGCAGCCCGGCAGGAAAGAAAGTCCTGGCTAAGCTAATGAAGTTCAGCTTAAATGTAAAGTCAAGCGGAATGGAGGAAAGGGAAAGTGGGAAATAGTGTTGTTCCAACTTCCTCCTTCAGCTCTATGTACTTTTTAGTGGAGAAAAAGACAACTTCTGTAAGCACCTCCTGACCAAGGGGGCAGAGAAGGACCTCAGGGAATTTGTGTACTCCAGGGGAAGACCTCAAGGGCCCTATTGCTCCCATAGCCACTCTTTTGGTGACCCCCTGCTTTAAAGGTAAAGGTAAAGGGACCCCAGACCATTAGGTCCAGTCGTGACCGACTCTGGGGTTGCGCGCTCATCTCGCATTATTGGCCGAGGGAGCCGGCATATAGCTTCCAGGTCATGTGGCCAGCATGACAAAGCCGCTTCTGGCAAACCAGAGCAGCACATGGAAACGCCGTTTACCTTCCTGCTGTAGCGGTTCCTATTTATCTACTTGCATTTTGACGTGCTTTCGAACTGCTAGGTTGGCAGGAGTTGGGACCAAGCAACGGGAGCTCACCCCGTCACAGGGATTCGAACCGCCGACCTTCTGAGAGCCAGTGTGGTGTAGTGGTTAAGAGCAGTAGACTCGTAATCTGGGGAACCGGGTTCGCGTCTCCGCTCCTCCACATGCAGCTGCCGGGTGACCTTGGGCTAGTCACACTTCTCTGAAGTCTCTCAGCCTCACTCACCTCACAGAGTGTTTGTTGTGGGGGAGGAAGGGAAAGGAGATTGTTAGCCGCTTTGAGACTCCTTAGGGTAGTGATAAAGCGGGATATCAAATCCAAACTCCTCCTCTGATCAGCAAGCCCTAGGCTCAGTGGTTTAACCACAGCGCCACCTGGGTCCCACCCCCTGCTTTAAAAACTAGCAAATTGCATCTGATGAAGTGGAGTGAATAGCCCACAAAAGGTTATGCCATAGCAAATTTGTTAGTCCTGTGAGTTTCATTCAAGAAAAGTATGGTCCTATTTGGTTGCAGTGGTGTCCAAACTTTTTTCAAAGAGGGCCAGATTTGATGAAGTGAAAGGCCATGAGGGCCAACCAAAGTTTTTTTAAGGATTGAAGTTGTTGAGGTTTTTTTTGGATTTTACCCACGAAATAAACTGCCACGGGGGCCAAATTAGGTCCCCGAAACAGACTTTGGACATGCAAGTTCAGAGCTTTCAAAATGGCACCCAGCAATATGCCTGTTTCAGGGGGGCCGAGGAGGGTGATGTTCTCCATTGTTAAGTTCTTAGCTCAGCCTGAAAGCCGCTGCCACATGCTCTGAAGTCACAGATGGCTCTCTCCTGTTTGTTCCTAGTAATCTGCAAGGCACAGAGAATTCGCAGCTGCCTAAGAAACCACTGGGGAGCCCCAGCACAAAGTGTTGAAATGGGCAATACAGTATTTAGTCATTAGGGCCGCTCATCTAAAGAACTAAAATAAGGCTCATTTCAATCAATAGCAATCTGTTTGCACTGTCAGGAACTAATTTAAAAATCTGCTTTAAGTCCCGGTTAGGCATTTTGATGCCGAAAGCAGAATACAAAGTGCAGGGGAACTGTTGGGCACGGTGCGGCGCTGGCAGCAGGCAGGGAGTTAGAAAACAACCGAGTAAGGGGGAAACCCTGTCATTTTAACAGAGCTTATCCTGGTGTGTTAAAGCTTCTTACTGCCAGCCCTGAGCACACAGCTCTGCGGCACGTCTGTGGGGAAAAAAGAAGCAAGCGATGCTCGGCTTGCTAAATACATGGTTCTTCCTTGTTTAAGCATTTGTTTGAAGGGGTGGGACAGCAACATTGAGAGGAATAGCAACAGGTACAGGTTGCCTAGAGGCAAAGGGGGCTGTTCGCATTGCCGTCCATTATGGAGGTAACTTTCATTCATTCATTCATTCTTTTTTAAAAAGAATATTTTCTAGAATTTGAGCTATAAGGCAAAATGTACGTGCACTATTTTTTTCATTTTTTTTCTGAGAAACTATCCTGCTGCCTCCCCCACTTTCATTGTTTTAATTTGTCGTCACCCCCTAGAGATACACACACACACACACACACACACCCATAGCTGTTTGCTTCTGGAGATGGCATTTCAGGGGCTAAGGGTTCTCCCTGCTACACATCTGGGCCTACCACATCCATTTTCCCCATGCTAGAGAGTAGCATGGTTGCTAAGCAACCCCTTTCTGGGCCTTGTGCCTCCTGTCAGGTTAGACAAGGGAGTTGGGAAATTTGAAAGTTAGGGCCCCATCTGTCAGGCATCCTTTCCCGTACCTGAGTTCTAGTTCTAGACAGGATTGAATAATTGCTAGCTTTAAAAAAAAAACAGAATGGAGAGCAGCTGTGTTGACTTTACCCCAATAGCCTTTGGTGCAACATCAGATCTCTTTTGTACCTACCACTGTATAACCTAGTGAACAGCACAATCTTACGTATATTTACTGAGAAGTCCCTTTGTGTCCTGTGCTCCCTTATAATAGAGGACCCACAGACACAGCCCAGACTAGCCCAAGACATTTTGCTGCCTGAGGTGAAACAGAAAATGTCCACACACATTACCCCCTCTCCATCCTTTTTTTAATGTATTTGTTCAGTGTTGTCGAGCACGAATTGGACCTGATTATTTCAAAAGTCTGTTCCAACCCTAAAATGCTTTAATTCCAATCAGAGCGAAAGCCCCAGAACTTTACAAATTAACTGCAGTTTGAGGAACTTGCAAATGAGAATTTTTACTTGGGTAAAAAAAGGACTCATTATGGTTCAGAGGAGCTTGCCCCCAGGAAAGTGTGCATAGGATTTGGTTGTTTCTGGGGATTTAAAAGAAAACCTCAACCTCCCCAATGACCAAACCCAGACACATGACTTTATCCAGAGCATCCTGGGAACTGTAGTTTGTTAAGGGTGCTGAGAATTGTAGCTACAGTTCCCAAGATTCTTTGGGTAAAGTAATGTGCTTTAGATGTATGGTGTGTACACAGCCTGGGACTTCCAAGGCTGTCCAGTGAACTTTGTAGCCATGTGCACATGCTATATAACACGGGTCAGCAACATTTTTCAGCCGTGGGCAGGTCCACTGTCCCTCAGACCATGTGGTGGGCTGGACTATATTTTGAAAATAATAATAATGAACGAATTCCTATGCCCCACAAATAACCCTGAGTTGCATTTTAAACAAAATGACACATTCTACTCGAGTAAAAAACATGCTGATTCCTGGACCGTCCGCGGGCCGGATTGAGAAGGTGATTGGGCCGCATCCGGCCCACGGGCCTTAGGCTGCCTACCCCTGCTATATAACTTCAGTGCACACTTTTGAAGCACATTGACACTCAAAAGAAGTCTGTGCATGTTAGTTTTACCCACAGAGAGTTAAAATTCCAAGCAACCTTAGCAAACTACAATGCCCATAATTCTTTGGGGTGGTAAATGTGTTTCAAATATGCTTTAAAGGTATAGGGTGTGTACAGCCATAGTCCAGTATTGTTTATGACAAGGTCTTGGGCAGAGATAGGTCTTTCTCATCACCTGTTACCTGACGCGTTTACATGGAGTGGTCAGAGATTGAAACTGGAATGTTCTTCATGCAAACCACATGCTGTGCTACTGAGATATGAGCCATCAATTTTGTGAATAGGAGGAGAGGAGAGTTGTTGAACCTCTGTTATACTGCACATAAAATAAAACAAAATCTTCCTTTTGACGGAACCTCTTTTGCAAAACACCTTGAACTTCCGTGCCTGCTCATTAGCTGATCAGTAGCAAACTCCAAACAGGCCATGTTTCGTCAAATACTGTCCCAGCCCTGGAGCAGTGTCTTGAAGAACAAAGTGCTCCCTCTCCCTCTCATCCTCCGAGCAGCTTTCTGTGTAGACATAAAATGGATCTCATTACAATGACTGCTTTGAAATGAGGAGACAGAGAATTTTGTTGCTAACAATTTTTATGACATCAGGCTCCATAAAAAGGTTGTTGTTGGTCATTGCTTACATTATTATAAAAGAAGAGCTAAATGGTTTGTAATTTAGGGAAGCAGATTTAATTACATGAAGTAATTTACAGAAAGCCGTAATTGTATCTCAGACTCTCTCCTTCCCTTGGATTTAATTGGCAAACTCAGTACACCAGCCTTGCAGCTTCCCTCCACCCTCTTTGTTGTATGCAAAATCCTTTCTTTATTTGGGAGGAAAAGGCAGGCGCCTTCTGTTATGTCACCTTGGCCTCAGATAATAAAAAAACCACAAAATAAACAAGAAGTTATCATTGAATAGGGCGGGCTTGTTTTGCAGGAAGTTGCTGCACCATGATGCTCAGCTGTTCAGTAGTTGAAATGGAAGAAATTACCGTAGCTTGCTTATAAATGTAGAGGCCCTTTGTGTTTTCTCTAGTAATTACAGTAGTTCTGAGTTAACTGAAAAAGCTCGTACGAAACACACTCAGTCCTTTAAACTTGGCAACAACTGAAGCCTAACAAAATTTTCCTGCTAGGAATGCGTCTACTTGATCATTTTTTAAATATCTCCCATCCTGGTCCCCTCCAGAAAGTTTGGACCACAACTCCCATCATCCCTGACCACTGCTCACACAGACTGGGGATGATGAGAGTTGTAGTCGAAAACATCTGTCGGACATCAAACTGGACAATGCTAACAGCCTTGAAAACAAACAAACCAGTATTACAATTAGGTACATAGTTCCATATAAGCAGCTGCCTTATTTTCACCATCTAGCCCAGTATGGCCTACTACTCTTGCAGCAGTTCTCTGGGGTCTTGAGCAGAATGTGTTTTCCACCATCCCATCCTTTTTTAGATGGGATGCCAACAACTGAACATGGAACCTTCTTCATGAAAGCCATGTGCTGTACCACTGAGTTATGACTCCTACCGTTAAGGGCATGATCAGTGCCTGTTGACTGTATATGTTATAGAATCATAGCCTTGGAAGGGATCTTGGAGGCCAATTTAACCTGCTGCTCATTGCAGCATTCTTAATGCAGGATTTAGCTGCACTGACCCTTAACAGTCCACTTCTGCTTAAATTCTCCCAGCAAAGAAGAGCCCACCACCTCCTGAGACAGTCTCTTACCATTAGGGAGCTTCTCCTAATGTTACAACAAAATATGCTTCTCTACATTTTCCATCCATTAGTTCTTTGTCTTACTCTTTGGAGCGACACAGAACAAGCCTACTCCATCTTCTGCATGACTGCAAGGGGGTTGACCCATTGTGATGTCGCAGTGCATCTATGCAAATGCCACATTCTCCTTCCCAGAATTCATATTGTTAGCAAAGCTATTTAAATATAAAGCAGATGGAACAAAAACAGTGTATAATTTAAGAAAGGAACAGAGATGTTTCCTTAGGCCTTGGTACAGAGCAGAATGGCATTCAACCGAAAAACTCAGAAGAAAAACTCCCTTAAAACTACACAGCCAGTCAAAACAGGTACTCCCTCAGTGAAGCTCATGCCACTCTTCTTCGTTGCCAAGCAACACCCCACTTCTTGGAGCATAGATGCAATAAGAGATTAAATAATAAATAGGGTTGTTCTGTGTTCTCTGCTTCCTGGTGAACTTTAAAACACTATGCAAAAAAATTTTTTGCAATCTAGCTGTGGAGCTGCGATACTGCAGCTGAAAGTGCTCTCTTGAGGACAGGAAGCTATTGGGAATCGTCCAGGACTGTGTGCTGTGGCAGTATTATTAACCTCAAGCATTCAAAAGATCTGTGTCAACTGCAACCACAAATTATAGGATGGGATTAAAAATAATGATAGTGTTTAGGGTGGTGGTGGTGGGGGGAGAATAATAGTCTGAGGTTTCTTTTCTCTGCCTCCCTCTCTCCCTCTTCTCCTGCCTTCTGAACCTTTTCACTTACATTCATCTGTGCAGCGGCTATAAGCAAAGTGTTGGCAGCAGCATTCTTTTTAGCCCATTGAACTGTGGTGCATCCATTTGTGGAAACCTTTAAGAAAAGAGAAGGCTGCATTACAATCTACTCTGGTTCACAGTGGATTAATATGTGCCCTTGAAGGAAGGGGGGCGCATATGGCCTACAGGTTTCTGAAGTGCCACCCTCCATCCACTCTGATGCCTTGAGTCGCCTGGTGTTTCTTGACCACAGTTATTAAGAAAGGATTCTTTCTCTAATGATGGAACAGATTCTCAAGTGAGGCTTGACTGGTCCTCCCTTCCCTGCCTTTAAACGGACTTTTATGTTGGCTTTAATCCAACTGATTTTTTATTTTTTATTTGGTAATTCAGCCAGTTAGATTTTTCGAAGTCATGTTTTTAGTCTGCTGTTAAGGACAGAATTAACACCACTGCCTTAACAATTCGGGGGAGGAGGGGAGGAGAGAGAATGCTTACTAATCTTTCTACCTTGGAATCCCAATCACGGTTTATTTATTTTGAATATTTTCGGTTTTATATGTTTGGAATGTCAACTTTGCAATGATTAGTATTTGTTTATGTAAAGATGTTTTTTATATGCCCTGTTTCGGGGTGGGGGTGGGAGCCTATGTTATTATTGCTGAATCAATATTTTTCTTGGAAGAATCAGGGCAACACACAGCATTCAAATATAATGCAGCAGAAGTATAAAGCTCCATTAAAGATTCAATTATTTATTTATTATTATTACATTTATATTCCACCTTTCCTCCAAGGAACTCAAAGTGGCATGCTCTCTCTCTCTCTCTCTCTCTCTCTCTCTCTCTCTCTCTCTCTCTCTCTCTCTCTCTCTCTCTCTCTCCCTCCCTCCCTCCCTCCCTCCCTCCCTCCCTCCCTCCCTCCCTCCCTCCCTCCATTTTGTCCTCATAACAACCTTGTGAGAGAGATGATGCTTCCAAGTGCAATCCACCCATTTTCTGGAAGTATTAGACAATGTTGCAACAAACACATTGCAGTGCATTTTCCCACCATTTCCCTTATTGCAAGTAAGTGAGGGCTTGACTACCTTAATATCACTTTATTTGATAAAAGAAGCTTTGATAGCAGATTTTGGAATAATTATCTTTCTTTCAGTACAGATCAAAGCTAAATTAGGAATCTTTCTAGTCTGTATAAACGCCTACCTTACCCCTACTAATAGTCTATCACTGACCACCAAGATTTGGTCAGATCTAACATCCCTACAGGAGCGGATTTATACTTATTGTGGGGATTTTAATGCCCAAATTGGAGGAACTACAGAGGGTCTTTAAGGCTTACACTTGGAATATATTTTCCTAACCTCACGCTGTTATTTGGACAAGAAATATAATGCACAGGGCCTGAAATTGTTGGAATTCGTATTCCAGCCTAATTTATTTATTCTTCACGGTAGTCCTGTAGACATATCTAAAGGTCAGTGCACTTATTTGAACAAACATGGTATAAGTGCTGTCAGTCATATTATAGTCTCTCCTTCTTTATTCAGTTTTGTGAACTCCTTTGAAGTGTTAGAATGAACAGGAAGTGACCACTTTCCAGTATCAATGACCATAGTATGTCCTTTAGAACAGTGGTCTTCAACCCCCGGGCCACGGACCGGTAGCGGTCCGTGGATCAATTGGTACCGGGCCGCCTAAGGATCATTAAATACATTTAAATAAAAATTATTAAATCAAAACAATCTAAATAAAATATAAACAATAAACACCCCCCCTCAGCGGGCCACAGTAAAATTATCAAACGTTGACTGGTCCGCGGTGATAAAAAGGTTGGGGAGCACTGCTTTAGAACGCATAGCAGCAACCAACTCTGCAAGAGCGTACGGAGATATGGCAGGTGTGAAAAGGCTGAAATGGTCTCACAGACTGAGCAGCGATATTCAAGAGACACGATATAGTAATAATCTGAGAAGCTTCCATCAACCTTTTATGAGCAGATTGCCAAATCTCATTGATGTCTTTCCACAAATTGTCACAGAGCTCAGGCCCTATTTGAGAACTTATAATTAATAACTAAGGGACGCGGGTGGCGCTGTGGGTTAAACCACAGAGCCTAGGGCTTGCCGATCAGAAGGTCGGCAGTTCGAATCCCCGTGACAAGGTGAGCTCCCGTTGCTCGGTCCCTGCTCCTGCCAACCTAGCAGTTCGAAAGCATATCAAAGTGGAAGTAGACAAATAGGTACCGCTCCGGCAGGAAGGTAAACGGCGTTTCCGTGCGCTGCTCTGGTTCGCCAGAAACTGCTTAGTCATGCTAGCCACATGACCCGGAAGCTGTACGCTGGCTCGCTTGGGGAATAAAGCGAGATGAGCGCTGCAACCCCTAACCTGGACAGTTAGGGGGAAATGATGTTACCGCCATGGAGAGATTGCCCCTGAGAGAGAATAAATCTCCTTTCTTGCTCTGTAAAGAGAACAAACAGTACATCTATTCCTGACCAGTGATCCCGGTTCCCCCCCCCACACACACACAGTCCTGTGAGGAAAAGCAGTGGTTCGGTATGTCTGAACTGCCACATCATGAGCTACACCAGAAGAGAGGAAGAAAGAGATGGTCCTAGCCAGCTCATGTTTAAAGCCTTTTAATGATGTGGGTCTGACTCTGCTGGGTTTTCTCACAGAAGCGTACAAAAGAGAGGCTTGTTTTCCAGCGCTCGGTGGTGCTTGCGCTGCAAAATGCAGCTCGAGGCAATACTACTGTATTCCCACTTCCCTCACACCCCACACCCCCCCCTCCTCCTTACATTTCCATTTCCAGAACTGTGATTCTTCAGGGAGCCAATTTTCATACTGCTAACTGATTGATGGTTTACATGAACTGTTGAGAATACACACAGCTTGACTAAGCACATCTCTTGATTTCAGGACAGCTTTTAGGTTAAAAAAAAAACAACCCACACCCTCTGTTTTTCATGTGGTCCTTCTAGCAAGGTTACTTGTCACCACAAGGGCAGTGGGGAGATGATGCTGTTGGGCTATTTGTCAGCAAAGTCAGCTCTCCAAACCCTCTTCTGTGTGAAGGAGGAAGGCCTGGAAACCAGCTGAAACCATGGAGGAGGGGTCGGGTCACAACACTCCCCTCTCAGAGCAAGACTCTCAGAGCAAGAAGGATTCTTGAGGGTGAAGATGCTTGTTTTTTGAGCAAATGTTTAGCTTTGAGTTAGAAACATTCGTGTCAAAACAACAATCTTGTGGCATCAGCAACAAATTTATTATAGTATAACCTTTAAAAGACTAGGGTCTGTTTCATCAGATGCATGATAAACGTTGAATATTAACATGCGTTTTAATCGAGGGTTCACCTTATCACTGATTTTGATTACTTTTTGAATATCTTAAATGGTTGTTTTTCTGTTTCATTTTTACTGCTAATTTTATTGTTTTATTCTTTTTGTAAACCGCTTTGATCTAGCCTGGTTTTATTACAATCAATTTTGGGAAATAAGTAAGTGTTATCTACCTAAGTTGGCAGGTATATACATATATGCACAGGAGGGGGGGATAAACTGCAAGAATTACAGACTGTAACAACTGTATTAGAGCATAAATGTATGTAAAACAATTACAGCGACCAATCCCATATCAGGGACTGTGATAGCACATACATTCTAGTGTTGGTAAGCTATTTAACAACAGTAAAGGTTAAGGGGTAAAGGGACCCTGGCCGTTAGGTCTATTCGCGGATGACTCTGGTGTTGCGACACTCATCTCGCTTTACTGGCCGAGGGAGCCGGCGTACAGCTTCCAGGTCATGTGGCCAGCATGACTAAGCCGCTTCTGCTGAACTAGAGCAGCGCACGGAAACGCCGTTTACCTTCCCGTCGGGACAGTACCTATTTATCTACTTGCACTTCGTGCTTTCAAACTGCTAGGTTGGCAGGAGCAGGGACTGAGCAACGGGAGCTCACCCCATCGCGGGGATTCGAACCGCCAACCTTCTGATCAGCAAGCCCTAGGCTCTGTGGTTTAACCCATTATCTCAATTCAGGCTGCAAGCAATAGATTTGAACTTGCTGTTCCCAGCTATCTTAGGGTGCAAGCTCATTGATATCTTGGTTTATTGCACCAATCTTTAGGGTTGGGAGAGTTTGGATGTGGTGCTCTCCTTTCACCCCACCTAGAGCAGCTGTGCTAGGCTAAAGTCACTCCGCTGGCACTGAGTTCCCCATTCTGCCTGCTGATAGTAAAAAGTGGTAGCAGCCTGCAGAAAACCCAGAAATGGAAACTTCTGAGCAGTTCGAAATTCCCCAGCTGCCAGGCGCATTTTGCAACTAGCGCGGGTCCAATTGTGATCATGTGGACATCTCTGGATGCCAGGTTGGCAACAGACATCTCCATCTGTCTGGCCCCTCCAGCTTTCTTAAATTGGTAAGCAGAAGAACTTATTTCCTGCATTTATATCCCACCTTTTCCTCCAAGTAGTACATGGTTCACACACACACACCACACACACCCTCAGTTAATCCCTACAATGACCCTGTGAGGTCGGTTAAGAGGTTGTGACTGGCCCAGGGTCACCCAGTGAGCTTCATGACTGAGTGAGGATTTGAACCCTGGTCTCCCAGGTCCTCGACCTGTTACTCTGCAAAAGGGGTTTTAGTTCACCCCGGTTCTCCAGGCCAAATGAAGACATAACAGCGCATGGAAGGAACTCATTTTTATTCATGGAGCTGCAAGAGTGGCCCAGAGGATCGCTCCAAAAAGCTGGGCTGAGAATACAAAATTTAAGACACTTTTATAACTTCTGACTAACTTGTGAACGATCTCTTTCAAGCAATATAACTGGGTAACAAAACATGTGGACACCTCATGTATACGTTTTCATTGGTTTGCAAAAACATGTTCTTATCTGCATTTGCAGCACCATGGCAACAGGCAGTTTTAAGCAAAGTTTCATTTTCTACTGCCTGTCTTTGAGTTACTCTTTCTCTTCCTTTGAAGTTCTCCTGGTCTTCTTCAGAAGGCAGTGCTGCTCTGTGCCAACGGATAAGGAAAGCGAGGGGGACCCTAGACTGGTTCTATGCTAGCAAAACATTGAATTACAGCTTCTATTCACAGATGGGGTGCAGAGAGAAGAAAGCTTAAACTTTCAGGTTTAAAAGCACGAAGTGTTCTCGGTCCTTGTTTTACTTAAATGACAGAAATGATTGATTGATACTGAGCATCTCTGACTTTGGTGTTGCATTGCATTAATTCTATCAGCTCCATTTGGTACGAAGGCTGAGACCCTACCTGCCTGCGGACTGCCTCACCAGAGTGGTGCATGCTCTGGTTATCTCCCGCTTGGATTACTGCAATGCGCTCTGTGTGGGGCTACCTTTGAAGGTGACCCGGAAACTACAACTAATCCAGAATGTGGCAGCTAGACTGGTGACTGGGCGTGTCCGCCGAGACCACATAACACCGGTCTTGAAAGACCTACATTGGCTCCCAGTACGTTTCCGAGCACAATTCAAAGTGTTGGTGCTGACCTTTAAAGCCCTAAATGGCCTTGGTCCAGTATACCTGAAGGAGCGTCTCCACCCCCATCGTTCTGCCCAGACACTAAGGTCCAGCGCTGAGGGCCTTCTTGGTAGTGGCACCCGCCCTGTGGAACACCCTCTGATATTGACCTTAAAATTCTTATAACACCCTCCCATGAGAGATCAGAGAGATAAACAACTACCTGACATTTAGAAAATACCTAAAGGCAGCCTTGTTTAGGGAAGTTTTTAATCTGTGATATTTGCTGTATTTTAATGTTTGTTGGAAGCCGCCCAGAGTGGCAGGGAAAGCCCAGCCAGATGGGTGGGGTATAAATAATAATATATTATTATCATTATTATTATTATTTAGAAAATAAGTGCATTACATTTCATTAGCTAGCCAACACCAGAATTTAGACACTTCAAGGCTATTTGACCACTGCCTGCAGCCATAGCTGCCAAGTTATCCCTTTTTTACAGGGATTTTCCCTTATGCTGAATAGGCTTCCTCGCGAGAAAAGTGAAAACTTGGCAGCTATGCCTGCAGCTCACAGGTCACATGACACTCACGGGCACATGTCTGCCCACATATTTTTTACCTGGCAACCACAGTGCCTCACCCCTGCTTAAATTGAAATAAGCCTTTTGTAGCCCATAGAAAGCTTTTCTAAAGCCTAATTGCAGTGTGGGGGCAATTTCAGGTGGGTTATAACAGAGGGGGGAAATTGTGGCACTCGTGGTGCCCATAACCATTCATCTGCTTTGCACATGTGCCCACAGTCTCCCAAAGGTTGGCAACCCCTGGCTCTAATTGCTCTTCCAGTGCTTAAAAGGCTGGAAGCAAAGTTTGGTGCCATCTGGGGCGGAAATAAATCAGGTTTTAGGTGTTTAGCGTAAGAAACAAAAGGGAAATATGCGTTAAGATTGCTAGACTACAGTTTACCTACTCATGCCTGTGGCCTTTCAAGTCAGCAAGACAGAAGGTTAATTAATGCGGACACCATGTTAATCTGATTAAACATAGGCCTTGCTGGTGCGGGTTCCAGTTACAAAATGTTCCTCAAGGGACAAAGCAATAAATTAAATTGGTTATCTTTGGAAGTATAAACACTAGGAGAAAAGACATGCCCATATCCCCAGTGCCTTCTGCATAACAGGTATTGTTCCTTATTCACTATAGTTTTTAAAGGACATAGCAGGATTTTTTTAAAAAGAACTTCAAAATGTTGAATGTGAAGTTTGACCCAGCAAACAAGTCACAATAAAACATTGATTTGTTTAACATCACCAGTCACCTTGAGCTTAAAAGCATAAGAATGAGAAGACTGATGTCCTACAAAGGTAAAGAACATTAAAATTTAATCTATATTGCAATAATTATTTCTAATTGGTGGAATATTTTGCCCGTGTGTAACTTCCTTTGCAAAACGGCAACCCGCCACCCCACCCCGCAAAGAATAAAATATTTTTTTACTCATTTATATGTGTGGAGTATTGGCAGAGGATTAGGAGATAGGAGACCATTATCAACTATGGCGGGGGTTATTTCTTGCATTGATGCTTTAGCCAATTTTCATATGAAAATTGCTGACAGCACAGCAGGCATTAGAAAGGCTTGTTGCCTAGTGCCTGAGTGCCTTGAATTGTATTGTGTGGTTTTGCACTAATCCTTTGGAGTAAGAGATTTGTTAACTAATTTTGCAGATTGAACTGCAATCCCTTGCAACATATATTTATATCATACAGACCAAAGAGTTGGAAAAGAATCAGAATGGCATCTCTACCCCATAATGAAGTGAGCCTCCAAAAATAAACATAGTATTGTAAAGTACACAGATTATTTAGTACTGTACTGCTATCAAATTTAGTTACTCCTGCTCCTGGTGTGTGTGTGTGTGTGTGTGTGTGTGTGTGTGTGTGTGTGTGTGAGAGAGAGAGAGAGAGAGAGAGAGAGAGAGAGAGAGAGAGAGAGAGAGAGAGAGAGAGAGAGACTACTGAAGAATAGATGGCAATTTTCCCCCTCTGGACTCCAGGATACAAATGACTGAGCAGCAAATAATGCATGACGTGCTATGGTCCATGGGGTCACGAAGAGTCGGACACGACTAAACAACAACAACAACAACAACAACCTTCAATCTGATTGTACCCAAATATACATTTCCCTTATATAACTGAATTTCCAAGGTATCTTGTGTCAGCATCACTTGTGTGGGTCCTCTTTACTATTTACTTGCATTTCTTTGGTGGTGAGAGAGGTTGGCGTTGGCCTAGGGCAGGCATCCCCAAACTGCGGCCCTCCAGATGTTTTGGCCTACAACTCCCATGATCCCTAGCTAACAAGACCAGTGGTCGGGGAAGATGGGAATTGTAGTCCAAAACATCTGGAGGGCCGAAGTTTGGGGATGCCTGGCCTAGGGTGTGGTTGTTTCTTTGTGATTGGCTGTGGTGAACTTTGTTTTCATGTGTGAGTGGGGTGGGTGGGTATTTTTGAATCAGGTTAGCCATATTGATTTGTATGCTATTGGCGGATTCTTGTCATTTTCTCACTGGGCTGTGTGTGTGATAAAGGGGAGCCATACCGGGGTGAAGGCGTCTTCTTCTATTTATGCCGGTGTCAGTTTCAGTTTGTTGGTTAGTTTTTCTAATAAGGCTGTTTCCCATAATTTTTGATACCATTTGTTCATGCTTACTCCTGACTGGTCTCTCCAGTGTCTGGCTATGATGTTTCTCTCTCTTTTTTCTTTTCTTTTTGCCAGCAGTCAAATATTTCTTTTTTCATACCAACTTTTGGCCTCTTACTGCCTGTTGTGGCAGAGTCTACTGAGGGCTGATGTTGTACATTCTCTCTCTCCCTTGCTTTAAAAAAATCAGTCCCTCTTCCCAGGGAACTCTGGGAATTGTAGCTCTGTGAGGGGAGTAAGGGGTCTCCTAACAACTCTCAGCAACCTTAAAAAACTTCAGCTTCCAGAATACTTTGGGGGAAATCGTGGCAGTTTAAAGTTGTATCAAAGTGCTTTAAATGTAAGCATTTCACTTTCCCAACCATACACCCTTAGTTACTTTGCAAATTAAGAGTGTGTGTGAATTCATAATTTCACTTCAAGCAGAGCACAAGTTTCCTCTTTTCCCAAATTGTTCAAAATGCACACAGAAGTAAGGGGTGGGAGTGGGAGACAGAGAACAACAACAACAACAACCTTAGCAATGTGCTCCTACAGCCTATTGTTCCAGCCAAATGGAGAGAATAAAAGATAGTGTTCAGACATAGCCTATCCGCAGCAGCAACCAGGGACCTCTGATAAATTGATCAAGGGACTCATTTGACCCGAGGCTTGCCTGTTAGAGAACATTGTTACAGGCACGTTGTAATCACAAATGTAATAAAGAGTCTGCATTGTCCTAAGGAAAAGAAAAGGAACATGTTCTGTAGTTTGATTTTATTGTGGGAACTCAAATTACTGTCTGCTGACCTGGGGTCATCTGAAATAAGTTTTTAACCCCGAGGCAAAGCCCCAAAGTCAAGGAGCTTTCAGATGGTTCTTACCTGAACCTTTTGACGAAATTACTAGCTCGGATTGTTCGCTGAAAGAAGAGGTCGTGAAGATATGAGGCCATTTTGGGAAATTATTTCAGCTGCAAAAGGGTAAAACCTTTTCCGCTGAGCCTAGGGTTATTGAGTTGTCTTGATGTGGGAGAGAGAAGGGTGGCAATAGGAACATAGGAAGCTACTGAGTCAGAGCAGTGGCCCATGTTTTGCCGACACTGGCTTGCAGTAGCTGTCCAGGATTTGAGACTGGGGGCATTTACACCTGGAGGTGCTCTACCACTGAACTATGCTGCTTCCCCTAAAAATAAAATAGGATTCCATTCCTGATGGTTTGTAATAAAGGACTGCTTTACGGACATAGGAATCGGATTTATACTGACAAAGACCAGAACGCCTACCTGGAGATGCAAGGGATTGTACACCTTCTGCATGCAAAGCGGATGTTCTACCACTGAACATACCTCGGAAGTCAAACAGAATCCATTCTGGAAGTCCGTTCAACTTTCAAAATATTTGGAAACCAAGGTGTGGCTTCTGTTTAGCTGCAGGAAGCTCCTGCAGCCAACTGGAAGCCGTGGAAGCAATGTCCGAGGTTCGGGTTCCAAAGAACGTTCGCAAATCAGAACGCTCACTTCCGGGTTTGCGGCGTTCAGGTGCCAAAACGTACGAGTACCAAGGCATTCGAGAACCAAGGTATGACTGTATAGTTTCCCCAGCTTGTAAATCTTGGGACTTCCAATTCAGCAGTTTTGGGGGTTTTGGTTTTTTTCTTAAAAAGACAGTTAAGAGACACAGAACACCCACACCAATGGGAATTTTCAGTATCCGGGCCTGGAGAAATGGAAGGAGGCTGAGCTCCTTGAGATCCAGTAAATAAAACGCTCTCGGAGGGTCTAATAATGCTTTTATTTGCATATATATTAGTTGTTCTTATCCCCTCAAAGTAATTTGCTGTTAAAATAGAATAGCAAAGATATGGAAATCAGCAACAGACAAAAACTTGAATGCTTATCCAACTACAGTGGTACCTCAGGTTACAAATGCTTTAGGTTACAGATGCTTCAGGTTACAGACTCCGCTAACCCAGAAATAGTACCTCGGGTTAAGAACTTTGCTTCAGGGTGAGAACAGAAATTGCACGGCGGCAGCAGGAGGCCCCATTAGCTAAAGGACTTCAGGTTAAGAACAGTTTCAGGTTAAGAACGGACCTCCAGAACGAATTAAGTTCTTAACCAGAGGTACCACTGTATATCTTTTAAAAAGAATAAGTCCTACCTAACCCACTTGAAGAGTACAACAGAGGCCTTGGACAGAGGCCTTGGACATATCTATCTATCCTCCCAATCAGCAACCACAAGCCTTTGTTACATAAGGATATGTTTAAGGTAAAGAGACCCCTGACCATTAGGTTCAGTCATGACTGACTCTGGGGTTGCGGCGCTCATCTCACATTATTGGCCAAGGGAGCCGGCGTATAGCTTCCAGGTCATGTGGCCAGCATGACAAAGCTGCTTCTGGCAAACCAGAGCAGCGCACGGAAACGCCGTTTACCTTCCCGCTTGGAGCGGTACCTATTTATCTACTTGCACTTTGACGTGCTTTCGAACTGCTAGGTTGGCAGGAGCTGGGACCAAGCAACGGGAGCTCACCCCATCGCAGGGATTCAAACCGCCGACCTTCTGATCAGCAAGCCCTAGGCTCTGTGCTTTAACCCACAGCGCCACCTGCGTCCCATAAGGATATGTTTGCCTGGCAGCTAAAAAGAGACATCGGTAGCACCAGATGTGCTTTCCTGGATAAAATATTATACAAAGGGACACCACTGAAAAGCTCAACAAACCTCTGCACCTTCTTTGAAGGGGGCACATGAAGAAGGGCCTCAGATGATGAATGCAGCAGTGTCCATAATTTTTTTAAAAAATTGGAAAGAAACTATTATCGTTTTTGTCAAGACCAGAGGCTTCCAGATGAGGAAATGGTTTGGCTGGAAATACACTTGAGCATATAATTTGTGGTGTTCCTTCTTTAGTAACCTGTTCTCAGGAGGTTGCAGGGAAATGCCACTTCTAACCAGTCGAAGGAAAGCTCAGTTGCCACACAACCTTGAAACTGCTCCACCTGGCCACGCAGCCCTGAATCGTAAAACGGGCATAAAGCTGATTTGCAGTTTAGGAAGGAGGCTGCCCAAGGGCTGCCTTGCCAAGGGATAACATTTTCAGCAGCTCAGTGGAGAATTAATGCCATCTTCCAGCCCAGCTGTGTTTGGCTTGGTGCTGCCTTTTTAAGTGGGTGCTTCTCTAGCAATAGCTTCCTGAAGATGATAATTGCCAAAGGGGGAAAGGAGCTTCTTCTGTGACTAGGGATGGAGGAGAAATTTGATCCAGTTCAGGTTTAAAGAAGAAGCTGCCAAATTTGCACTTTCTGAAACATTACAAGAACCAAACACAGAACCGTCCTTTGAGATTCACACTTCTCTGAATTTTTGTGGTGCAGCTCTCTGCCCACATAATGTGCACAGAAGTGTTTATACTAAGGTAGAGTGTACATAAAAATGCATATATTGGTGAATATAACATATATGTGAGGAAATTACTTTGCAAAGATGTGTGTATCAGGAAAAAATAGCGGATGGGTTTTTATGAGAATTTTTTTTGCAGACGATTGGGAAATGTAGGACTGGATTTACCGTAAGATTGGAAAAATGAGAAACTGAGAGAAACCAAGCCGACAGATTCAGACTTCCATTTCCGTGACCTTTCCCTGTGAGTGTGTTAAAAATTTGATCTGCCTCAGCTTCACATCTCAGGACAATAGGGTATCTTTTATTGATGAAGTCATCTTTCATCGGCTGTACCTGAGCTTGAGCTGTCCCACCTGAATGCTTTTCGAGATGATATTATGGTCACTTTGATTTGGCTAGCTGCCTGTTCTGTGAAATATTTCAGCCTTGCTTTCACAGGTTTTTAAACATCACCTCTTTGCTTCCTGACCCAGCTAAGAGCTTGAAAGCAAATTCTAGTCAGTCATAAAAGAACAAAGATGAAGGTTTTAAAATAAGCTTTAGCGGTCAAAGGATGTTGCTAATACATTTTATATTAAAACGTTCCGTGGTTTATATTTCTGAGGCAAGGTTTAAGTAACACCATGTGCTTGGATGTGTGTTGGCTGCAGTAGAGTTTTTCTTTTTAACCCCTTCCATATCCATTCCTAGTCACTTTAACGAAGGCTGAGTTCAGGGACAGCCAAAGTGTGACTACTGATTAACGGAGCATTATAGCTTCCATAGTCTTAAGTAAGGTTTTCCAAACTTGGTTCTCCAACTGTTTTTGGACTACAGTTCCCACCATCCTTGACCATTGGTCCTGCTAGCTAGTGATGATGGGAGTTGTAGTCTATCAACATCTGGAGACCCAAGTTTCGGAAACCCTGGTCTTAATTATTCTAAATGACTGTTGTTGTTGTTGTTGTTGTTGTTGTTGTTGTTGTTGTTGTTGTTGTTGTTGTAAGCCCTTGTAGCCTTTTGGCAGATGTTAGCTATGTTTAAGAATATGGTGAGACAAAATGCCCTTGCCTAGGGATTCTGTTGCTTTTGTTGATAGCACCATTTATCTTCTGCATGGTGCCAGCATAATCTTACCTGGAGTTTTGATCCCTAGCTGGCTGAAGTCAGCCCTAGCCTTGAGTGTTGGCCACCCCTATTCTGTATGTAAGAGAGCTCCCAAGATTCCTCAAGAAGAGAATAAAGTTTCTGGAAAAGATTCTGCACCGTTTCTGAAGCTTTGATGGAATTAGAATCTGCGCCCCATATTTCCACACTGCAAAGCATTTGGGTAATCACCTCACTACCAAAAACCTTTAAGGCCACCTAAGACTAATGGTGCTGTAACCTTGATCAAGGTTTTGAGGGCAACCTGGTGATAAAGTTTCCCTTTCCCTTTTTGCTCTGTCCAGTTCTTTACTCTGTCCAGTTCTGCGAGAACCAAGGGTGCAAGTGCTGGGTTTTTTTCCTTTCTTTCCCGACAGCTCTCTGCAAATGTGTGACCTTCCAGCTCCTGCATGCATTTTTACCCCGAGACCCTTTGATCAGTTCAGCGAAGCACTACAGACAAAGCTCTCAGAGCTTCCTCACTTGCAACAACAACATTCATTCATTTAGATTTGCTTTGTGTTCTTCCTGGCAGTACTTTGTGTTCTACAACTGGGCTGCCTTATCTGCCAATACTGAAACACATATCAATATGCAGACTTCTACCTGGCAAAGGAACAAAACGATTGTGGCTCCTTTTGTGTATACTCTGCTCCTGCCGCCTTGCAAAGTGTTCAGGGTTCTCCATCCTGGCTTAAGTAACTATTTGTAGCACTAAATGCAAGCAAGAAGAGGCATTTGAGCTATGACTGGAAGAGTAGGGAAATCAATCTGAGAGCTCTAAAATGGAATACTGTGGGTGCTGTTTGCTGGGTGCGGGTGGGGGTGGGGGGTGTATGACAATAACATAAGGAATCACACTGAAAGCAAAACTCTACCAAGATGTCCCAAGGGGGGGGAACATCCACTCTATATAAGGAATAATTCCTATGGGACAGAGACCAAAGGAAGAGCACGTTCCTCTGGGGAAAGCATTCTGTTAGAGCATCTAAAGAGAAAATGAAAATCACAATTCTTCCTATCCCTCCCTCCCTCCCTCCCTCCCTCTCCCTCTTGGCGGCAACAATTCATTGTGGCAAGGTTAAATAAATAAATAAATAAATGGACCCATTCTGGATGCGTAATAATTCAGGAAGGGTGTCAATGTATGCAGAGAGACCTGAGCTAGTGGAGGCTGATCCATTAGGGCAAATAAGGCACTGCCCCACCAGCTTCAGTCTGCCCTAAGTCAGTCCCCGGGTGCCTTCCTTCCTCCTTACAACCAGTTCAGGGGGTGGCATTGCCTGCCTACTCCCTCTTGCTTAGTCTCAGAGTTGCCGCTTGTGTAGCTCAGCAAGGAGGACAAAAATGAGAATCAGATGACTCTGCTTGTCGTTCGCTCTGTTGCCACCTACTGTTGGGCTCCTCACATTCCAGCCAGCCACTGACCATAACTCAATGGCAAACGTCCACAGGTTCTGGTGTTCTGGGGGATGGAGATAAGCTTTTCCTCTAGCCTCTTTCTCCATGCCGTGCATAATTGTAATAACACATCTTCCAGCATGTCACCCCTTGCACCATTTCCCTAAGCTAAAAAGCCCCCAATATTGCAACTTCTCCTCATAGGGAAGTTTCTCCACACCCTTGTTCCGTTTGGTTGCCCTTTGCTGAACCTTTTTCCAGTTATACTATATCTTTTTGGAGGTAAGGTGGACCAGAACTGTACACAGTATCCCCAAATGCTGTTGTAGTTTTCCATAAGAGCATCAGAAGAACCTACTAGATTAGGCATCCCCAAACTTCGGCCCTCCAGATGTTTTGGACTACAATTCCCATCTTCCCCGACCACTGGTCCTGTTAGCTAGGGATCATGGGAGTTGTAGGTCAAAACATCTGGAGGGCCGCAGTTTGGGGATGCCTATACTAGATCATGCCAATGGCCGATCTAGTCCAGCATCCTGTTCTCACAGTGGCCAACCAGATCTGCCTGTGGGGAATCTGCGAGCAGGACCCCCCCCCCCCGAGCACAAGAGCATTTTCTCCTCCTGCCGTTTCCAGCAACAGACGTTAAGAAGCATTGCTGCCTCCAACTGTGGAGGCAGAGTACAACAGCCTTCATGGCTAGTAGCCATTGATAGCCTTATCCTCCCAGAATTTGTCTAATCCTCTTTCAAAGGCATCTAAAGACAGGCTATGTAGAAGTAAGGTGGGTGTGCTTTTTATCCTAGCACACTGGGTGCTCTGGTTTCTGTTTGCTCCTCTGCCAAAAGCTTTCTGGGTTGTTTTTTTAAAAGGGTTCTTATTTTTAATTAAAGGAGATTAAATTCTCATTTGGCCTGGTTCATTTAGATTGTTTTATTCTAATTTTATATCCACCTTATTCCAGCATGAGTTACACTAAACCACACTAAACCTCTTTTAATCCAGTGGGTTTAACAAATTGGGTTAAAAGGGGTTGTTGTTGTTGTTTTTTAAGAGTGCCGCTTAATTGTTCTGCTGCTTTTTTTTTTTTTTTGGCCTCTTGGAGTCCACTGTGTTGCATCCATTGTTACTGCTACTCAGAGTAGGCCCAATGAAAATAATGGGAGGGATTAATTTCAGTGTTTGTATTCTAACATAGCTGGATATGGTTTTTGTCTTCTTATAAAACCTTTGCGGACTATAATTTATCAGATGCATGAAGTGTTTATTCTTGGAGGGGGGGTTAGGCAGAGATGGGTAGATGTATGGATAGATAGAGGAGAGGGAGTTGTGAACAGTGAGGTTGGAAGAAAATGAAATGCAGAAAATTACATGATTAATAGTGGCCATTCATGGGGAAAGTTGTTGGTAATGCATACATACATATTGGTATTGGTAAGCCAGTTAACACATGGAGGGCAATAAAACTCAGTTGTTCCAATTCAAACCACAAGTGATAGCCCTGAACCTCTTGATGCGCCGTAACTGAGCAGTTTCACATTGCAGTTTCCCTTTGCCAAGGCCACCTTAAAGTCAGTTCCAGAGAGTCCCAGGAGGTTGAAATGTCCACACACACACACACCATTTGTTGTTGTTGTTGTTGTTGTTGTTGTTGTTGTTGTTGTTGCCATTTCTGATGTCAAATTTTTGTCCTTTTATTATTTTGCACAGAGACTTGCCTGCCAGGCCTGTATAGAGTGCAGAAAGACATTGCTGGTGGATAATGGCATAAGTTAGACCAGGCATCCCCAAACTGCGGCCCTCCAGATGTTTTGGCCTACAACTCCCATGATCCCTAGCTAACAGGACCAGTGGTCGGGGAAGATGGGAATTGTAGTCCAAAACATCTGGAGGGCCGAAGTTTGGGGATGCCTGAGTTAGACTGAGCAAGTGAATGAATCCCTGGCGCTGTGGATGCTGCTGCTAGGCCCTATACTAATGTTGTCTACAAACAAGGACAGAGATGCTGTCAGCTTCCATTGGTCTCTGTATCTCTGTTATATGGCCATAGCTCAGTAGTAGAACGTCTACTTTCTGTGCAGGAGGTCCCAGGTTTAGTCCCCAGCATCTCCGGGTAAGGCGGAATCCTGGACAGCTGCTACCAGTCAGTGTAGACAGTACTGAGATGGTTGGACCGACGGGCTGACTCAGTTTAAGGCAGCTCCCTATTATATTCCTGTGGTGTGTTGATGGTGGCAAGTAGCATTAGGATGGGGAAACCCCCTGTAATCAATTACAGGGCTGCCACCCAAGGCCTCTGGGAGGGAAGAGTCATTGTCCAAGATCGGTTGTAGGCTATCGATTATTGTTTTAAATGGGATGAGTAGCAATTATTAATCCCGGTTAATAATAAGAATGAATTATTGTTTTGAATTTCAGCGCTAATATTAATTCTGCTAATAATAATAATATGGTGCTTATAAGTGCTGCTGTATAGAGTAGAAGGGAACTAGATCCCTGCCTCAATGAGCTTACCATATAAAATTTGGCATGGTGGCATAGCTGTCAAGTTTTCCCTTTTCTCGCGAGGAAGCCTATTCAGCATAAGGGAATTACCCTTTAAAAAAAGAAGAACTTGACAGCTATGCATAGTGGGTGGGGAGAGAAACGGGGCACCCCACTTACACTTGTAGGGATTAACTGTGTGGTTCCTTTCTTTACCAATGTTTATCTTTAAATTTTATTACATTTTTTATTGCATTTATATCCCACCACCTTGCCCTATATATGCCCACTCAACCAATTTGGTTTGCAAAATATGTTGCTCTTTTCTTGCAAATCTTAATGGATCTCTCATGCTCCCTTAGTAAAGCATCAGAATTTACCACCGTTAAAAAGAGGTCCATTGCAGGGAATATAATGTAGTAAATACCACAAAAGACATCAAATACTTTTTTTTATAGCCTGGTATTCTTCTGAGGGACTCATGCCTGCTTCTCTTGAGGCAGGATCAATTGTTCCTTTCCCCCTCTTTTATTTCCCCTGCCTTTGTGCTCCATTCTACTCATTGCCATGTTCCTGGAGAAGGGAGGGGGGAATTGGTTAACTGTAATAAAAGCAAGAAACACTTGATTCGCTGTGTGCAATAAATTATCCACTCCTTACCCATTGAAACCTCTTTCTGGGGAAACTTGAATCTTCTTGCTGCAGATATATAGATGTTATTTGACTGGATGGGGTTTGGAAAGGAATCCTGGCTATTAAGCAACATATTGAAAATGATTCCACCTTGCCTATTGTGGAACTGAAGGAAAGGTTCAGACTCAAAAGCTAAGAGGCAATTAGCTCAAGTTCATGAGCTCACAATTTTCTGGCCTTTTATCTAAACTGCCTCCACTTAAAGCCACTGGCAGCACGGGAAGGACGATAGATGGGCCCAGGCAATATAGTGATGCTAGCCCAGAAAGTGTTATAAATTGTAAGGTGCAGATGTGACAAATTTAACAGTTTCGTATCATGATCATGGGTTTGTCGTGGTGTGTGGTGTGTGTTTATTCCTCTCTCAAGTGTACTTTAAGAAGAAGTGGACGGTTTATAGAGATGGTGTGTCCCAGTGCTTATAAGCACAGAGCTATCAGCTAGAAGTCGTCTCTTCCTGCTATCTTATAGCTGTCTTAACGGAACATCCAAGTGGATTAAAAACAGCAGCAACCACCAATCAGAATCAAGCTGAGACAGACAAGGAGGCAGTCTCAAGGAAGGAAAAAGCCAGTGCAGGCTAGCTCTTAAAGGCAAATGGAAAACTGCCCCGCCAACCACAGTCGGCCCTCAACCATCCCCATTGGCCTCACTTCTTGCTTCCAACCATCACTAGCTTCCTTCTCCTCAGTAGAACTCAGCAAGCAGGATGATGGGGCCAAAACAAGAATGTACTGGCTCTGCCTGTCATTAGGTCTGAGTCCACCTATTCTTTGGGCTCCTAGCATTCCGCCCCACTAGTCACAGTGGGCCTTAGCCACCCCTAGGAAGAGCTGAGCTTTTTTTTTTTTTTTGATGGCGGGACATGTGTCTTCCTAAGATCTGCCAGAAGATGGTGAGGGGCCTAGAGACCAAGTCCACTAAGGAAGGCTTGGGGAAATTGGATATGTGACTTGAAAGGCAATACGACAGCCATCTTCAAATATTTGGAAGGCTGTCACATGGATGATGAAGTGTTTTCTGTTGCCCCACACAGGAACATAGGAAACTGCCTTATACTGTGCCAGAACATTGGCCATCTAGCTCAGTATTGTCCACACTGACTGGCAGCAGCTCTCCCGGGTTCAGACAGGGGACATTCCCAGTCCTGCTTAGAGATGCCAGTGATGGGACCTTTTGCAGGCAAAACAGATGCTGTACCACTGCTGCCCCATCTGGAGAGTGAGATTTGAATGAACGGGTTCACATTAAAAGAGAGTGGAACTTTGATTAAACTTTAGGAAAAACCTCTCCTTTATTAAAGCTTTTAAAAGGAAGTCCATGACTGAGGGATGCTGTTGCAGTGGACTTGCTCCATTGCCAGGAGTCAGAAGTAGGTGACTGTGATTCTGTGCTTTATGATTAAGTGTGGGCATCTTCCACAGCTGTTTGGGAAGGGGGGGCAGTGGTGCTCTCCCTTCTGGCCCAATGAAGGCCTACATCAAGAAGGAGCTGACATCATTAAAAGGAAGGTCTTCTCCAGCCTTTGAAAATGCCAGTCATATACAGGACACTTCCATTTGACCTTTTTCTTGAGCATTCTTTTAGATGACTTGGCTCCATAAAGGATGTGCCAATGCACATGCAAAGCAGGTGCTGCTTTGTTTTTGCATCCTGCATATTGAAGTGATAGCCTCTCCTTTGCTTCTGAAGTGGGCATGTTTGGATTTGCCCACACTGCTAGCAGCCAAATCAGCAAGGGGCTATTCCTGTTCAATCAAATTAAATATGGAAGGGGTGGGTGAGTGTGTATACCAGAACCCTTACTTAAAATATATGCAGCCAGGCTTAATGGGCCAACTGTTTGCCTGTGGGCAACATGTTCAACCCCTCAGTTAACCACCACTTAGCATTCCCAACATGAGCAAGGTTCGTAATCCTTGTGCTGGAAATTCTTGGTACATCATCCACAACCTTGAGGGCCCCCAAATGTCACCTTTATACACTTCCACATTTCTCCTTTGAGCAAAAAAAAGCTTTGCAGGCTTGTGACAGCAGCAACATTGGAGGCTGCTTTTAGACCAGTGGTCCATCCAGCTCAATATTGCCATGGCTGTCCAGGATTCTTCTTTCAGGGGTCTCTCCCAGCTGCAGGTTCTGGGAATCGAACCTGTCAGTTCTTTATTTTCAGTTGCAGGGGTTGGGGAGGGGGAATACTGCCGTTCTCGCAGAGGACGATGGATGAATTTAATATGCAGGTGGGCTGCGTCTCGTGCCCTTTCGTAGGGAGAGGAGACTTAGCGATCTAATAGGAGTTTGTTCTCTCTTAAGCTCTTGCCACCCTGCTTCCTGCCAGAATAGATTTCTCTCTTTTGATGTTAGTCAAATGTTAACAAATCATTGAAGTCAGAAATAAGGAGGGAGAAGCAGAAGGCAAGGAAGATACCACTGCCGGCCTTAACACTATGCTTTGTGGATATATATATATATATATATATATATATATATATATATATGACATCAACCCTGCTGCAGGCATGAATTAAAGATGAGAACTTAATAAAACTTGAACAGGGGAAAAGAGGAAGGAGAACCAAAATCTATAACATCTTCATTTCTGAGCAGACAGCACCACCTTTGCTTCGGCACAGTTTCCCTCTCCGTGCACAAAAAATCCTCGTGTGGTCTGCGAATCAAAAGTGCCCTCTGCTGGGTAATTCCGGGATGAAGGAATATTTCCAGACAACATTTACATTGTTGGCATCTGGAGCTGCCGAGGCTTTCCCCCCCTCCCCCTCAGTGGAGAGTAGCTGGACTCTGTCCAGAATGCTCCCGTTGGTTTTGCCATTACGTGCCCGGTCGGCGGGTTAATACATAACCTATAAACAAGCATTGCTGTCGTTAGCAAATAAAAACAAAATCCCGGATCAAGCTTGAACACTTGAGGCAGTTGCGAAGCAAGGGAGGCTGGAACGATAGAGCGAATGGAGCAGGTGCCGCAACAAACTTCACCAGCCCCCACTTGCCTGCCTTTTACTTACAGACAGTCCAGGGGGTGTCACTGGCTGTCAGATTCCTCCTCCTTAGTCTCAATGTTGCCTAGCTGAATCTAGGATCAGTTGCCTCCACCTGCCCTAGGTTCTGACTCTACCTGCCACAATTATTATTATTATTATTATTATTATTATTATTATTATTATTATTATGTATTACATTTGTATACCACCCTTCATCCGAGGATCACAGGGCGGTTTAAAATATAAAAACACAAAAATACATACCATGGTAAGAAATAATATCCCCCACCACATTTTAAAAGGCCATAGATTGTTTAATTAGCCAAAGGCCTGTTAGATAAGGCAGTGTTTCCCAACCTTGTGCCTCCACCTGTTTTCGGACTACAATTCCCATCATTCCTGACCACTGGTCTTGCTAGCTAGGGATGATGGGAGTTGTAGTCCCAAAACATCTGGAGGTACAAGGTTGGGAAACACTGAGATAAGGAATGGGTTTGCCTGGCACCTAAAGATATGTAATGAAGGTGCTAGGTGAGCCTTCATGGGGAGGGCATTCCACAAGTGGGGAACCACCGCAGAAAATGCCCATTCTCATGTCAAAGCTGTCAAAGTTTTCCCTTTTCTCGTGAGGAAGCTTATTCAGCATAAGGGAATTTCCCTTAAAAAGGGGGAGAACTTGACAGCTATGCATGTCACCATCCTCAAAACCTCTTCTGAAAGAGGCACACAAAGAAGGGCCTGCAATGATGATTGCAGGGTGCCCCTACTGTTGGTCTCCCTGCCTTCACCAACCACCACTGCTGAGAAGTGTTCTGAAGAGGAGGTCACGCAGAGGTTGCGCAACAAAAATGACTTTAATGCAAAACGGTTTGTGGAAGGAAAAATCATGTGGTAAGCTGCTGCCTTGAACACAGAACAGAAACTATAACACTAGTATAAACTATAAACTATAACTTGAACACAGAACAGAAACCAGGCAGTTCCTGGTTTGGGAAAACCAAGAGGGCTTATACAGTACAGTAGCCAAGATCGCAAAGGACCGAACTTTTCCAGAATGGTAGAAAACATAGGATGGTTGAGAGGACCTGTTCATTTTGTAATAGCTAATTACGCATCTCACCTATAATATAAGAACTCTTGAGCACTGTTTGGGTCTTCTCCATCACCATTTCCTCGTCTGCTGCATTCCTGCTGCCTTTCATGAAATTGGATCACAATCAGGAATCTAAAGCAGCCTGCACAAAACATACCTCCCTTTTCAAACCATCGGTGCCTCCAGATCTGGAGCTATCTTCCCTTTGATATTAGGAAAGAAACTACCTCCCCCCCCCCTTTGGACACTGCCTAAGTTGATAGTTCTTGGTCATTCACTTGGTAGTTCTTAAATGGTTCAGTTGCAGCTCTTAGTTCATTCTGCAATTGGGTTGTTGAAAGGCTAAGTATGATTTTGTTATTGCCGTTGTTTTATTTAAAAAAAACAACATGTTTTAATATACCTTTGTTGCTCCCTGCCCTGTAATCTGAGGATAAGGAACAGCTTATAAATACTTTGAAATAAATTATGAAAGACTCCCTAAAGGAAGTATTAGTGAGACCCCAATATACCGCATGCTCCTTTCTCGGAAGAAGGGGGGGAACGTGTGAACAAGAAGTTTGTGAGCTCCCCAAAAGCATCTGGTTGGCCACTGTGAGAGCAGTGGCTGAAAAACCGGTAGCTCAGCTGGGAGAGCATTTGACGGATGATCTAAAGCAGGGGTCAGCAACGTGCAGCCCATGGGCCGGATGCAGCCCGCAAAGACCGTTTTAACGGCCCACGAGCCGGCCCTGAACTGAGCCGCACACTCAGTGAGTCCCCTGCACACTAAACCGGCGCAGCACGGCGTGGGGACTTACCGAGCGGCACCGGAAATTGAGTCTGCACACACATGTCCAGATGCCGAAAATTGCTTCTGTGCAGGTGCAATTTTTGGCGTCTGGGCATGCGCGGAAGCAATTTCCAGTGCCACGGACATGGGCAGATGCATTTTCTGGCGTCGCGCTGCGCCAGTCCGGCACACGGACTATTTCCGTGGGAGTGATCCGGCCCATGGCCGGTAAACTTTACCGACCCATGATCTAAAAGTCCCTGTTTTGATCTTGGCTTCCAGCAAATCCTTTAAGGGGAGAGACATAGCTCAGTGGTAGAGCACTTGCTTTGCATGTAGGAGGTCCCTGGTTCAATCCTCAGCATCTCCACATAACTCTAGGACTGTCCCCTTGTCTGAAACCCTGGAGAGTCACCGGCTGTCAGTGTACACAACACTGGATGGGATGGTCTATGTGTAAGGCAGCTTTCTGCAGTGGCAGACTTCGAGCCCTCAAATTTCAGCGGTGCCCTGTGGGACGCTAAAATTCGGCACACTCCCGTCTCTCTCACTCCATTCTACAGCATTGTTGTGGTGCCCCATGCAGTGCGGCTCCCAGTGCAGCCAAACCAGTTGCACTACCCTAAAACCTCCTCTTCTTCCCATGTTCCTACTGGGAAACTGGGCTCGATGGGCCTCTGACCGGATCGAGCAGCAATGCTCTTCTTAGGATCCTAAGATGTCTGCATTCTGAACACGTCCTCAGTATGTGTTCAGTTCCGTCAGTCAGAATACTGTCTGCCTCTAACACAGAGAGTTCTCTGCTTGGTTCCTCCCTAAGCCTAGAAGCAGTGCAGTCCAGATACAGCTTATTTCCTACCAAACTTTAATCCGTTTAGACCTTCTCCTCCTTTCCAGTGTCTGAATGCTGCATTCCTAATGGGTTTTGTACTCTTAGGAACAGGTCTAATCGATTTCAAGTCAAGCTAATATAATTCCACCTCCGTTCCAGGTCTAACAGCAGAGGAGAAGTGCAATCTTGGTTTTTTTGTTTTTGTTTAAAAAAAGAGGAAACGCCCCAGATTGTTAAAAAATAAATAAATTAAAGGGCACTGTTCAGTGCATTAGCAATTAAGGGCCGTCCAGTGGGGGGGGGGGCATTGTTTTCGGTGGGATTGGATTTTAGCTGTGAGCTAGGCTAGAGTAACAGACTGGGCAGCTTTCAACAGAACATGAAAACAGAATAAAACTTCCAACATTAAAAACTCCCCTAAACAGGGCTGCCTTCAGATATCTTCTAAGAGTCGGATAGTTGTTTATTTCCTTGACATCTGATGGGAGGGCATTCCACAGGGCAGGCGCCATTACTGAGAAGGCCCTCTGCCTGGTTCCCTGTACCTACACTTCTCACAGTGAGGGAACTGCCAGAAGGCCCTTGGAACTGGATCTCAGTGTCCGGGCTGAACGATGGGGGTGGAGATGCTCCTTCAGGTATACTGGGCCAAGGCTGTTCAGGGCTTTAAAGGTCAGCACCTACACTTTGAATTGTGCTCGGAAATGTACTGGGAGTCAATGTAGGTCTTTCAGGACCGGTGTTATATGGTCTTGGCGGCCACTCCCAGTCACTAGTCTAGCTGCCGCATTCTGGATTAGTTGCAGTTTCCAGGTCACCTTCAAAGGTAGCCCCAACGTAGAGCGTGTTGCGGTACTCCAAGCAGGAGATAACTAGAGTATGCACCACTCTGGTGAGACAGTCTGCGGGCAGGTAGGGTCTCAGCCTGCGTACCAGATGGAGCTGATAGACAGCTGTCCTGGACACAGAATTGACCTGCATCTCCATAGACAGCTGTGAATCCAAAATGACTCCCAGGCTGCACACCTGCTCCTTCAGGGGCACAATTGCCCTATTCAGGACCAGGGAGTCCCACCCCCCCACCCCGCCCACCCCCTGTCCCCCAAAACATTGGAACACAGGTTTTTGTACTAGCAGCATGTAGAGTTGGGGGTGGGATGCAGCTAGCTAATGACAAGGTTCCAGAGCAAACTTCATCCTCAGTTAAAGTTTTCATCTGCATCCAATATAGGGTATAAGTTAAAGCCACTTCCGGGTATATGTGTCCTGCTAGAGAACACTTCGCAGTGACTTTTTACAAGCACAGAATTCCTGTGTTGAAGCATTTAGCCGTGAGCCTTGCATTGCAGGGGTTGGACTAGAGTCCCTTCCAACTTCCAAGTCTACAATTCTGTGAACATTCAAACTTAGCCATCTAGCACAAGAGTGGACGGAGAACATCGGATATAGCGTATCGTTTTTCTTTCTGTTCACCCCCCCAAAAAGCAGTTTTCCTTCTCGGTTGCACAAAAATATCAGCAGCACATGAAGTACTGGAGTGAGGCCACAACTCAGAGGCAGAAGGCCCCAGATTCAGGGCCAGGCGGGTAGGCGGTGGTAGCGAGTCTTACCTGACTTTCTGTCATGGGCATAATTGTGGCTTACTGGGAGGGGAAGCGGGAGGGATGAGGGAGTGGCGAGGTCATTGCGGTGTAAACACACTGGGGGAGCCATTCAGACAGCCTGTATGGTTCTCCCCCTCTCCATTTTATCCTTCCAACAGCCCTGTGAGGTAGGTGAGGCAGGGAGACAGTGACTGACCACCTAGCAAGCCTCATGCTGAATGAGGATTTAAACCCTGGTCTCCCACATCCTCCTCTGACAATTTCACCTCTACACCATACTGGCTAGATGGAAGCAGCAGCTATGATGGAGAAGCTGGTGGGGCTTTTCCTGCAGTGTGGAAGAGGAGAGTTGGGGGCGGGAGCAGAGAACGGGTGGTGTTGGTGAGAAGGGGAAAGAAACTGCAGGTGACTGTGCACAGTGATAGACTTTTTTATGCAAAAAAAAGAGAAAAGAATTAGAAATAAATATTTTTGGACACACCAAATGACGAAGGATGGGAAATATTTGCAGTGCAGTTTTGATAATAACTGCAGCTTTGGCTTTCATGGGCAATGGATCGCTTTCAGATCAAGGGAACACAGCCTGACCTGGGTGGCTCTGCGGGTACCGCAGAGGTGCTGTGGGTTTGGAGCAAAGGTCAAACAAATTGCCACTTCCTATTTTCTTCACTTTCCCTGCAGAGGGCTGTGTGTGTGTGTGTGTGTGTGTGTGTGTGTGTGTGTGTGTGTGTGTGTGTTTCAGTCAGCATTAGTCCAGTGGGAGCAATGGCAACTAGAGACATTTCAGTTGATTGAATAAGACGGAGAAATTTTGAGTAGACAGCAGCTTGTTCATTTACAGCGTCTTCCTCTTTTTTGTCACAGCTGACAGGGTGTTGCTTGTTTTATTCTGCAAATTGTCCTCAAATTCCTCAGTGAGGTAATGTTTCATTTTTAGTTAACAGAATGCATTTTTGAAAACTACTTGTTTTTGTTTAGAGAAGTGAAACATAACCACAGACTTTTCATCCACCCCCTCCCTGTTTGGTTTTCAGAAAAGTTTGATTTGTTTTATTCCTCTGTAAGAAGATTCCAGATATAAACACGAACGTGTGTTCATTTACTAGCATGTTTTACTGAAGGAGGAAAGCATATTGGCTTTCCCCCTTTGTTCTGTTCTTGCCAACAAAGAATACTTGGTCTTTCTGAATGAATTAAACTCTGTGGGACTTAATTAAATTCATCCAAGATTCCTAAAGCAGCTTCATAAACCACTCACTAGGTTGCCATGACCCATTGGCTTATCGTGAAGCTGAGGCTCCAATACTTTGGCCACCTCATGAGAAGAGAAGAATCCTTGGAAAAGACCCTGATGTTGGGAAAGATGGAGGGCACTAGGAGAAGGGGACGACAGAGGCCGAGATGGTTGGACAGTGTTCTCGAAGCTACGAACATGAGTTTGACCAAACTGCGGGAGGCAGTGGAAGACAGGAGTGCCTGGCGTGCTATGGTCCATGGGGTCACGAAGAGTCGGACACGACTAAACGACTAAACAACAACATCCACCATTTCAGCATGGCTATTCTATTGATTGAGGGATGGTTGTACATTACTACTCCTATGTACTAACATTTTCTTTAATTTGCTTTTTCGGACCTTAAATGTATAGTGTCTGCTGACAGACTTACAGTCTAATAGGCATGATATAAAAGGGAGAAGGGAGGGGGAAAGAAGGGGAGAGGAAAAACAATAACTTTTTTCATAGTGACATCAGTTTTTCTTTGCCTCTGGCAGTAGGTACCTGCCAATCCTAGTGAATTGAGCCATACAATACATAGGAGCACAGGGAGCTGTCATGTACTGAGTTAGACCATCGCTCCATCTAGCTCAGTATTTATTGTCTGTACCAATGGTTCTCCAAGCATGTCCTCCTGGAGCAGAAATGGCGTGGAACCCCTGAAGGATGCTCACAGACCACAATTTGGGAACTTGTGGTCTTTACTGACTGGAAGCTCCTCTTCAGGGTTTCAGACAGAAGTCTTTTCCCAGCCCTACCTGGAAATCCCAGGGATTAAACCTAGGGTGTTTTGCGTGTAAAGCAGCTGATCTACCAGTAAGCTACGACTTCTCTGCTACAGGCAAGTGGAATAGCTTCTAATAGATGACATTAATGGTATTGTTTTTCACAGGGGTAGAGAAACTCTGGCCTCTTATATATTGTGGGATTCCATCTCCCATCAGCCCCAGCCAACATGGCCGATGGTCAGAGATGATGGGAGTTGTTGTCCAGCAGTAGCTGGAAGATCAGAGGTTCCCACTACTGCCATACGGAGTATGAAGATCAAAGAAGAAAATCAGAGAGGTTAATGTGGTGTAGTGGACTAAGAAGACCCGTGTTTAAATCCCATGTGCAGCTATGCAGCTCCCTGGTTTTCCATTCAGCAGTCTTATGTATGCCACCTGGCATTCCATTGACGGAAAGGGAGATGTGATTGGATGAAGGGGTGGTCCAAAAGATGCCTGAAGTGGTTCAATTCCAGAAACTAAGCAAGTCCAGTCCTTCTTGGGAGAAAAGCAATGACAAACCTAGACAGCATCTTAAAAAGCAGAGACATCACCTTGCCTACAAAGGTCCGTAAAAGCTATGGTTTTCCCTGTAGTGATGTATGGAAGTGAGAGCTGGACCATAAAGAAGGCTGATCGCCAAAGAATTGATGCTTTTGAATTATGGTGCTGGAGGAGACTCTTGAGAGTCCCATGGACTGCAAGAAGATCAAACCTATCCATTCTTCAGGAAATCAGCCCTGAGTGCTCCCTGGAAGGACAGATCGTGAAGCTGAGGCTCCAATACTTTGGCCACCTCATGAGAAGAGAAGAATCCTTGGAAAAGACAACAAGCAAGTCCAGACCTGATTATGTATCTGGATGGCAGGTTAACTAGGAACCTCAGACGGCGAGCTCACTCCTGATATCAGCAGGGCTGCTTTTTAAAAGGAACAACAACAAATTCTGGGATGTTGTTGGAAACAAAAATGGTGATGGGGAGCACCTTCCCCATCTATTATTAAAGTAGGCCCACCAGGCCTCGTATGAACCATAGCAGGTGCGGCCCTTTGCCAAAGTGCCCTTTATCCTAGGGAGCCTAGGGATGTTCATGTTTGAATTCCTTCAAGATGGGCTTGGATTCAACTAGGAGAGGTCCCATCAATATTGGCATTCCGCCGTCTCTTGAAGGCACAAGCATTCCCCTGATCTGCTGAGTTGAACCTCCATCTTTAATTGCTGTTTTAACATTTTTTATGTTTGTGTTGTATTAATCGGCTTTATTGTACATTTTAATTGTGAATGCTTTTTAATGTTTTGTTTAAAAACAATTTATAGAGTATAGTACAATTGATTGCAATTGACAGTGCACGCACACACAAGCATACACACATGTGCAATTGACACACATATTCCAAATTCTGCTCTCCCCCCCCCAAAAAAATGAATTTAGTGGAGCTGGAGTGTCCTTGTCTTAATTTTGAAATATCAGTAGGAACTGATATAATCAAGGATCTAATCTCCTGCAGATTGAGCTCCTTGCAGGTTTGAAGATTAGCAGCTTTTGGATTTGCAAAGTGCTGTGCTTCATAAGTGGCAAGCTCTTTTTCCCTGAGACCTGCAGCCTGTTAGTGGAGTGTGTTAAGCACATCTTCAGAGGCAGGATTCTCCTTGTCAAGACTACTTAACGGGCAGTTAAAACAAGTCACTTAAACCCTTCTGTGGCTGCTGTTTATTGAAAAGTGCTTGGCTCTCCAGCAAGCAAAGCTATTAATATGCTAAACCAGGCCTGTGACTTAATTCTGATGCAAATAACTTATTTTAAAATCAGCATTGGAAGAGACATTCTTCTCCTTCCCCCACCTCTCTGAAGACTTTTCTGCTGCTAGAATAGCTTCATTTCAGATGCCTCTTGTGGCTTCTCTTTTTTCTTGGAAGGCTGCTCCCGCCTCCACAGACACACTCTTGGTGGTTCGTGCACTCCTGTTAATAGGTCTGCTACTCCTTGAAATTGCATCAGAAGGTCGAGCTACCAAGTGGACACCCACTTATAGTTTAATATGAGGTTAAATACAGGTGGTGGTGCTTGAGAATCCCAGCTGGCATTTCTGCCCAGATGCAATTGTTATAAAGTCATTGCTAGGTGAGTATAGTTTTTGTCCTGCTGTTCTTTTGAAAAGTTAGGAGGACCTGGGCCTCATTTTCCTTAGGCACTGACTGCCCTGGGAAGACAGACAAACTAATGCCAGTATATTGGAAGAAGCAACGATCACCAGTGTTGAAGCAATGATGCTTTAACATCAACTTCATTGGACTGGTAATGTTGTTCAGATTCCTGATTATGGCATACATGACATGACAGCCATCTCCAAAGATTTGAAAGGCTGACACATGGAAGATGGAGCAAGGTTGATTTCTGCTGCTCCAGAGGGTAGGACTCAAACCAATGGATTCAAATTACAAGAAAGAAGGTTCTGACTACCGTATTAGTTGCTTACTTGCAGGGAGATGGTGGGGTGTGTCCAAAGGCTTGAACAATTTCCGGGGCTTGGTTCCATAGGTGCCTGCAAGTATTCAAAGCATGGTTTATCCTACCACGCCTATCTTTCTTATCTAAGACTTCCTGCATCCATATACCGGCAATTAAAAATTGCACAAGGGTCGGCCCCCCCACCCCCGGCTTTGTTTTTAAAAAATTGTACCACTCTCTTCTTTTGTTATAAAACAGGGAAAAAATTGGCTATTAGCAGCTGAGTCAAAGTGTTTGTTCATTCAGCTGTTGAAGAGTAGCCCATCTATCTATTAATAAAAGGGGTGGGAGGGGGCAGAGAGAGGGAGAGAGACAAGCACATTTCGACCATCTGTCTCATTTATTGTCTTTTACCAAAAGCTACTTACAAGCCATTATAATAGCTAACTTAAGGGAACATTTTTTTCTCCCCCACCCTTTCCCCATCACCATTTACGAAAGTAAGCTTTTAATTTTAATTTTAAAGTGGTTTCAGGATTGGATCCAATTATGCATGCTGGTTTTTTTTGTTTTGTTAAAACAGACAGATACAATTACTTGCGCCAAGCTCTTGCTTTTGGGGGTTTACTGTCTACTGGATCATTTCCCCTTCCATGGGTTTCTGAATTTTCAAACGCATTGCGAACTTGCAATAAAATTGTTCTGGAAATGGATTTCATGTGGAATGATTAATAAATGGGGAACGTATTCGTCCATGGCCATTTAGAGAAATCAGGCCGGCAGCACACATTTAAATGAAAGTTGGTGACTGATATCTGCAGCTCTGCTTCTACCTTTTAAGGAGGTGGTTGGGTCTGACTCTTTTTCTTGAAAGGTACTTGCAGGGAAGGGTCACAGCTCAGCACTAGAGCATGGGCTTTGCATGCAGAAGGTCCCAGGTTCAATCCCTGGCACCTCTTGGGAGGGCTTGAGAAACACACCTGCAATTGTGCTCAGAAGTAAGTCCAGTTCAATTCATTTACTCCTGGTAAATGGGGTTAGGATTTCAGCTGAAATCCCTGGAGAGCTGCTTCTAGTCAGTGTAGACCCGTGGTTCCCAAACATTTTTGGGCCACCCCCCCCTGGTTCCACAAACTAATCTCCAGTGCCCCCTGGCCTACCCTATGAAAACTATAAAAATAGTGGTTTTCTCAGCCTACTAAGGAACATAATTGCACAACAAAATTCAAAGCAGTAACCCTTAATTGCACATTTCTTCAAAGTTCAATTAAAACCATTTAATTAATTCAACAAAACTGATGGGCCCTCTATTCGCTCCTCCCTCCTCCTCATGCATTCCATTTGTATATATCAGAGGTAAGTTATTTAAGAAACCACATGCAAACACGTGCATTGTCTTAGCAGATTACTCTAGAGATTGCCATGAATCAACAGCGATGACCTTGCCCTGTTGGTGTTTCTGGTGTGTTGTACTGTTGTTGTCGTCGTTTAGTCTTGTCCGACTCTTCGTGACCCCATGGACCATAGCACGCCAGGCACTCCTGTCTTGTACTGCCTCCCGCAGTTTGGTCAAACTCATGTTCGTAGCTTTGAGAACACTGTCCAACCATCTTGTCCTCTGTCGTCCCCTTCTCCTAGTGCCCTCGATCTTTCCCAACATCAGGGTCTTTTCCAATGATTCTTCTCTTCTCATGAGGTGGCCAAAGTATTGGAGCCTCAGCTTCACAATCTGTCCTTCCAGTGAGCACTCAGGGCTGATTTCCTTCAGAATGGATAGGTTTGATCTTCTTGCAGTCCATGGGACTCTCAAGAGTCTCCTCCAGCACCATAGTGTTATACTATGTTTTCTCAAAATTGTCTTTGTTTCGTGTTTCTTTTAGCGCCTTAAGTTTTTCTACAAGTGCCATATTCCAGGTCTTTTTGTATCATGGGGTCAAATCAGCAGCCGCCTTGTTAGAGAATACTGAGCTAGATGCAGGAGTTGTCCGTGGGCCTCATCACAGCGTTAGCACTGCCACTTACCAGGACAGGGCAGATGCAGGGCAGGACAGGGCAGTGGCGAGGTGGGTACACTGGTGGAGTCACTCTGGCACTCCTGCCAGTGTGCCTGCACCACCTAAACCTCAGGACCACCCTGCCCTGTGTATGCACCAGGAATGCCGCTGTTGGGATGCTGGCTCCACAGTGCCACCCTGCAACTGTTCCTGGATAGATTCATGCTGGCTTGGTCACGTCCACAGAATCAGCTTTCCTGAGGACATGTTCTATGGGGAGCTGGTTTCAGGCACTAGGCCTGTTGGCAAACCAGCTCTGTGTTACAGAGATGTCTGCAAACATGACACGTAGGCTGTATGGGACGATTGCAGTGCCTGGAGATAGACAGTCAGGTTGTGTATCCACAGCAGTGACTAGAGGCGGAAGGACTGCCGGGAGGAACACAGAGAGAAGAAATGCTGTGGTGCAGTTGTGTCAGCCTTCATCTACCCCACCTGCAATAAAACATGTCTCTCCTCCTGTATCGGTCTCTGCAACCACAGCAGGCACTGTAACTCTCCAGTGGTTTCACTTTACTCCCGAAAGCACCTTTTCCCACTGTCTCCAAGACAGATGGATGCCAACAGTCTGCCTCCCCACCCAAAAATATTCCTTCCAGTGAATGAATGCCTAAGCACATTCCTTTTCCAAAAGGTTCTCTACAGGTGCAATGAGCAGCTTTAATGTAGTAGGAGAGTCTTGGGCAGACACCCCCAAACTTCGGCCCTCCAGATGTTTTGGACTACAATTCCCATCTTCCCCGGCCACTGGTCCTGTTAGCTAGGGATCATGGGAGTTGTAGGCCAAAACATCTGGAGGGCCGCAGTTTGAGGATGCCTGGTCTTGGGTATGGGTCAGGGAAATTAAGTCCAAGTCCTGGCCCTGCTAGGAAGCTCACTGTGTGATCTTTCTTTCATAGCCTCAGAGAGTTGTTGTGAGAATGTCACCTTGGCAAATGCAGTGCATAAATAGATTTAACATAAAATTCAGGCTAGAATCTCTCCTTGCTTGTTTGAGCACTTTAGGAAATATTTGTTACTGTAGTTTGCTTTCTCCCCTTTCTTATTATTACTATCTGGTTTTTAACTGATTTTCGCTCTTTTTGTGTTTTATGACGTAAGTTTCCGTGAGACCTTTCTTTTTGGCAACAAATAAAGCAACAAATAAAGAATAATATTATAGTAAAATAGTTTTCGGCCCAAAGGAGATAGCCAAGTTTAGAGTTGTGAGTCAAGTAAGCTGTGAAGACAGTTATTTTTCTCCCAAAGTGCAGAATTTATTTATTTATTGAAGGGAGTGTTTCATGCTTAAGGAATTAAAAATTAAGGGAAAGCCTCTTGAATGCCAGGGTTAAATTGCCAGAGACACCGCAAAGATTTTCAATTGGCAGTTCTGCGTGAAACATTCTTGGAAGGATACATGGCAATTTTTTTTTGTGTTTACCCGTTTCACCCATTCATCTTAATCATGTGGTTTTGGACTCAGCCACTGGAAGAAGAAGAAAAAAGTCCTGTATGAATCAATTCCACATTGATTCTTAAACCATAATCCCAGAACCTTCTGTCAAAATTCAGACTGTTTTATTGTGCCCTGATGGTTCCAATCCTGCCTTCATGTGTAAAGAGAACAGGAAGCCACTGCCTTAAACCACACTCTGCCTAGCATACATTCAGTTCATTTACCCATTAAATAGCATGTCCCCCTGCCACAGCTCTTTAGCTGCTTCCAGACACTCATTTTTTGAAATATCCTGAGCATTCATTCAGATTTGTTTGCAGGGGAGATTACCAAGTACAAGACAGCTTCCTGTGTTCCTAAATATACTTGACTGCCTACGTGCCATAAGTAGACAAGTCCTATAAATTACCGTTATTCATTCTTCCTGATCTGCTGCCTTGATCAGGGAAGTCTGTGATTGCATCCCTTCTCTGCCCTTACCCATCCCAGTCACATGTGAACTTGGTTATTGCAATGTGAAATCTTTCTTCACCACCATTTTTTTCCTGGGAATTCTCTCCAAGTTCAGTTGGCCTAGGTCAGTGATGGGCAACCTTTTGAGCTTGGCGTGTCAAAATTCACCAAAAAACCGAGCATAACTTGGGTGGTGTGTCACTTCGATGAAAAAAAACATAATGTTGCGATATTTATAGTTTAAATAACAAAAATGTATAATTGAAATATATAACTGTATTTAATAAACCAAAAACTAATTATTTAACCAAACCAAAAAACCCTCATTTATCACAAAGTGCCCAGAGTTGTTGAGCTTTTTTGGGGGGGAGCTGCTGACCAAAGTTTTGGAGGGTTTTTTTTGGGGTGGTGGTGCAAAAGTTGCTTTGCTTTTTTGGGGGGGGATGCCCCAAAGCTCCTGTGCTTTTTGGGGAGGAAAAGAGAACAGAAATAAATGATGAATAATACCTTCGCTGGAACTAACACGCAGCACCGACATAGTCTGCCAAAGTGCCAGAAAAAAACAACACAGAAAGGGTTAAAAAACCAATCTCTGGCTACCAGCAGCAACAACAACAACAAAAGGATCCGGGTTTTAACAGCGGAGACAAGCTGTAGCATGCGGAAGAGCGGGAGAACAAATGGGGGGGGCGACAACAACAGCGCGAATGGGCCAATGGGGCACGTGCCAGCAGTGAGATGAGCCTGCAATTCAACACACATTTAACTTGTGCTCATTCAGTTTTATGTGCTTGACCAAAAATCAAAAAGAAAAGAAATTGAGGGGATGCTCATCAAATTTGCAGATGACACCAAGCTGGTGGGGTAGCTAATGCCACAGAAAAAGGATCCAGAATTCAGAATGACAGCAGTTTGAAGAATTGGGCCCTAGGTAACAAAATGAATTTCAATAGGGACAAATGTACAGTTCTGCACTTAGGCAGGAAGAACCAGATGCACAAATATAAGATGGGGGACACCTGGCTTACTAGCAGTACATGTGAAAAGGATCTAGGGGTCTTGGTGGGCCACATGCTTAATATGAGTCAACAGTGTGATGAAGCAGCAAAAAAAGGCTAATGCTATTCTAGGCTGCATCAATAGAAGTATAGTGTCCAGATCAAGGGAAGTAATAGTACCACTCTATTCTGCCTTAGTCAGACCACACATGGAATACTGTGTCCAATTCTGGGCACCACGATTTAAGAAGGATGCTGACAAACGAACGTGCACAGAGGAGGGCAACCAAGATGATCAAGGGTCTGGAAACCAAGCCTTACGGGGAATGGTTGAGGGAACTAGGTATGTTTAGCCCAGAAAAGAGGAGATTGAGAACAGTTATGATAGCCTTCTTCAAATATCTCAAGAACTGCCACATGAGAAAGAGGGAACAATCTTGTTTTTTTCCCCTGCTCTGGAGGGTAGGACTCGAGCCAATGGCTTCAAGTTGCAAGAAAGAAGATTCCGATTAAACATCAGAAAGAACTTTTCGACAGTAAGAGCTGTTTGACAGTGGAACAGCCTCCCTCGGGAGATTGTGGATTCCTTCTTTGGAGGTTTTTAAGTAGAAGTTGGATGGTCATCTGTCATGGATGCCTTACCGTAGTTGTGATTCCTGCATTGCAGGGGGTTGGATTAGATGACCCTTGGAGTCTCTTCCAACTCTACAATTCCTTCCCATGTACTACAGTCCTAATCCTGATCGTGCCCCATTTATTTAGCAGAGGAAAAAAGCACCAAACATTTTAAATATAGTTTTACGTTTAATGGCATGTCTAGTTTGACCTATAGTAAATTCTTAAAGAGAAGAAGCATGCTTAGTCGGCAGCTACAAGGCACTCCAAATTTAGACATTCACATTCATTGTGTCCATAATTTGGGAGGGTATCATTTAAATGCAAAAGACGGAACCTCCACTGAAGATCAGGTGCCTATTTAGAAATGAATAGGATAACCAACCCTGGTGGATAAACTCACCTTTTTTCGTTGACTCTCCTCTCCCTTGAATTAGGATGGGAATAATGGGATCTGAGAGCTATTATTTTTATTGCAGGCAACAGTCTACTTTGCTGAGTGTCAGGCATGTGGTACAGTAAATGTCAGAAATTTGATGAATGTGCTCGTTGATGAGCTACTCCTGGGATTTTTTTAGGTCCAGCAAGAAACGCTAGGAGACATTTGTATTATCAGGGTTGTATTGATATTTACACCTGCAGCACAGTAAATGCCTTTATTGATTGAAATAAAGGGAGGGGAATTTTCTGAAGACAGCTAAGTTGGCTTTGCTGTTTTACAAGTGAAGGTCAGAATTTTCTGACACAAACTTCCATGGCTTTTAAAGTTCTGAATTCTTACCATTGCACACCATAGCAAGCATCAAAAAAGACATTTTGTGTAATTTGAAAGCTTATACATTCCTCTCTCTTTTTAATCAACGTAAGTTCCAGTAAGAAAATTCACTTTACTACTTTTATGTTTTTTTTCTGTGGGGTCATAATAGCCACAACACTATACCAGGAATAGCCAGTGTGGCACCCTCCAGATGTTGCCAGAGAGCTGATGAGAGTTAATCAGCCCCAGTCTGTTAATCAGCAGAGCAGTAGCCAAGAAAGATGATGGTTTATTAACTTATATACTGCTTGCTTGCCAAAATGGCTTCTAAGCAATTTACAAGGGTAAAACCAATTATAAAAAATATATCCAGTTTACAGGGGTAAAACCAATTTTAAAAAATATATCCACACATAATTAAAAATACACAATAAATCACTTTAATCAAAACATTAAAACAGTGAAAAGTATGGGAGTTGCAGTCCATCAGCTTCTGATCTATGGCATGGATGGGGAACCTGCCACCTTCCAGTGGACTACAAATGCCATCATACAAAACTATTGGGGATGATGGGAGTTGTAGGCTATTATTTATATGTTTATTTGCTTATTGCATTTATATCCTACCTTTTTCTCCAAGCAGCTAAATGCGGCATACATGGTTCCCCCCCCTCCTCATTTAATCTCCACAACAACCCTATGAGGTAGGCTAGGCTGAAAGGCAGTGGCTGGCCCAAGTGAGCTTTGTGGCCAAGTGGGGATTTAAACCTGGGTCTTCCAAGTCATAGTCCAACACACACCATGTCGCCAGTATCTAGAGGGTCACAGCTTCCTCATCTCTAATATTTAAACCCAAGTTAAGCTGAACGTTTCCTATGGCCTCCTAGAACAGGGGTTCCCAAACTTACGTCACTGAGGGCTGGTGTCGCCAGCGCTGATTGCGCTGTGGGCCGGAGCGCACGCCCATACACGTGTGCACACGCGATTTTCGGCATACTTCCGGGTCACCGGAACACTGGAAATAGCTTGTGCGCATGGGCCTCCTCTGGCCCGGAAGTGCGCCAGAAATGACGCTTGCGCATGCGCACAAGCTATTTCCGACACTCCAGTGACCCGGAAGTGGGCAGCCGCGCTGTGCTGTTAAGAGTGGGCGGTGGCAGCAGGCGACAGGGATCGCCGGGGGGCGCATAAAAGAGCCTTGCGGGCTGCATCCGGCCCGTGGGCCTTAGTTTGGGGAAGCCTGTCCTAGAATGATGCTTGATCAAAAAAAGAAAGAAAATATTGTGCTATTAAACAGATAAAATTGGAACAAAGTCCTGAACATTTGACATTCCCTGTGGGTTAAGCCACAGAGCCTAGGGCTTGCCGATCAGAAGGTCAGCGGTTCGAATCCCCCCGACGGGGTGACCTCCCCTTGCTTGGTCCCAGCTCCTGCCAACCTAGCAGTTCGAAAGCACGCAGTGCAAGTAGATAAATAGGTACCGCTCCGGTGGGAAGGTAAACGGCGTTTCCGTACGCTGCTCTGGTTTGCCAGAAGTGGCTTAGTTATGCTGGCCACATGACCTGGAAGCTGTACGCCGGCTCCCTCGGCCAGTAAAGCGAGATGAGCGCCACAACCCCAGAGTTGTCCACGACTGGACCTAACGGTCAGGGGTCCCTTTACCTTTAATTGTTCTATTCCATGGCAAAATCAGGACTTGCTGGCATCTTCTAGGCCTGACTTGTTAATATTCCACCAGAAGTGATAAGATAAGGCAGTGGAAATGACCCTGAATTTTTACCTTTAAAAAAATCAATAAGATTTCCAAATTGAATAAACTGTCATGTCATTAAATTATTATTATTCTTTTTGATGTTTGATATTATGAGTTCAGACTTTATAGTTTTGGGCTTTTCACTCACAAAAAGTCAATTGTTACTTTTGTGGGTAGATGATCTTATTACAGTACTATATTTTTTTAAAAAAAAATACTATGCTAGCACTTCTCTTTTAGAAATAAAACAATAGCTTACAATTCCTAATCTGGGGAAGCACAGATGACGTATAAGATGCTAAAATTATGCATCTGCCCATTGTCATATTTCAACAAAGCCCCAATAAGCTACTTTTGTGTTCTCTGAAACTTTTGATTAAACTTCCATGAGGTTTGGGAGGCAGTTGGGTGTGGGGGCTGAGCTATGGTTTGTTTTTACCATAGTTTCCTGTACAAGCTACAATCAGTTTTGCATAACATGGGAAGCTGCCTTAACACCAAGTGAGACTATTGGTCCATCTAGCTCACTATTGTCTACACTAGAGGTTTTCAACCTTTTTGGTTCCACGGCTCCCATGACCAACTACATTCTTTCTGAAGCACCCCTGTGGGACTCGGGAGCCCAGTTATGTCACCCCTTGCCTTGGGAGTCCTCTGGGCAGCTTCAGCTGCCGCCTCTAGTCTCTGAGCTGCCCCCCTGCCCCAAAAAGAGATGCCTCATCACAACTGCCCCACAGGGGCCTGGGAAGCACCAATTGGCCAGCTCCAGAGGCACCATTCACCTGGGGAGCTTGTAGACAGGGCTGCTGCAACAAACAGTTGTGCAAGTCTTTGGGAGGCAAGAGGGCATCAGAAGAGGGAGGGAAGGAAAGAGGGGCAGAGGCCAGTATTGTCTGTAGCATCCCTGACCATCATTCAAGGCACACCAAGGTGCCACAGCACACTGGTTGAAAACCACTGGTCTACACTGACAATCAGCCATTCTCTGAGATTATGGTGGGTTGGGAGGCGTCCTTCCCAGACTGTCTGGGGTTACTAGAGATTGAACCTGGGACCTTCTGCATACAAAGCAGATTCTGTACAACTGAGCTACACTCCCAAAAGTAACCATGACTTGTTTCACTTAACATTGGCTTGGTTTTCTCCTTGCTCTTCCTTTATTTTAATGTATTTTTAATCTTTGTTGGAAGCCGCCCAGAGTGGCTGGGGAAACCCAGCCAGATGGGTGGGGTACAAATAATAAATTATTGTTATCATTATTGTTGTGTTCTTGTAGCCAGCTGAGAGTCTGGGAATTGAGAACCCCCCCCCCCCAAGGCTTGGGCATGACATGAGAAACCATGGTTCATGCAAACAGAGATCCATAAGCCAAGTTCAAACCATTTTTTTCATATTCTGGTTTGTTAACCACAAACCAACCATAGTTTGTAGACTGTAAAAGCAAACCATAGCTTAATGTTATCTGCAAATCTTGCCCGTGAGTTGATCCGACTCAATCCTGTCTTCTACGTGGAAATAGCTCTCTAGGATCTTGAGTCTTTCCTAGCTCAGCTGTCAGCTGAATATCTGTTAACTGAAGATGGCAGGATCTGAACTTGAGACCTTCTGCATGCCACTACTGAGCAAGGGTGTCCATTCTTAAATTTTGAGTGATTTTTCAAACACCTGCCCATGGTTGCATTTTTAAAATATATATGTGTGTGTGTGTGTGTGTGTGTGTTGGCTGCACAGTTGAAGAATAATCATAACAGAATACCTGCTTCATGATGGGATAATTCAGAGCTAATCAGCCATGCGAAAGTATCGTTAGTCTCTGTGGGCCTCGTTTCCATATCTGTAAAATGACAATTGTGACAATTGGAGCAATTCTGGTCTCCCAAGAGTGCTGTGACAGGGAACGTGTTAAAAGGCTGTCGCCTCAACTGTGTTTCAGTATCTCATTAACAGCGCAGTAAATCGGCAGTACCGAAATCATCGGATACGTTAGGTTGGCCACTGAATTGAAATGAACTAGTTAACATTCTGTTTCCCCGAGGAAAGATTTAAGCTCTCCACAATGCAGCCATCTCAGCCCTACTGCAGGAATGAGATGTAAGTCATGGCTCCAGATCTTTTGCCCATTTGGGAATTGCATCCTTACTGACCAAGAAATACTGCCTGATGCAAAATATTAGAGGAAATATGGGTCACCCGTTGTGTGATAATTAGCTGTGGAAGGCTCTAGGATTGTGAGACTTTTTAATAGGGCAAATTGTGCCATTTCCCCCCTCCCCTTGGGTTCTCACTAGCATAGATGGAATTTATATTTTTCTCCCAGAGGAAGCAGGTAGTACAATATGAAATCTGGAATTGAACAAAGGAAGCTCAGGCATTGAAGCCAAGCAGGGAGGACTCCATAGCTGAGCAATGAGAGAACAAGTGGCAAAGGCCATAGCTTAGTGGTAGGGCATCTGTTTGCATGCAGGGGGGGCAGGATTGATCCCCAACACTTCCAGGAACAGCTGGGAGCATCCTCTACTAGAATGTCCTCTACCAGAAACCTTGAAGAAGCTGCTGCCAGTCTGCATTTGGTGGGGTGTCCTCCTGTTCATTATGCTGCGTGGAGCTCTGGACTACTTCCCCAAAGTTTCCCCCCCATTGTACCACTGAGGAGGAGGAATGAGTGAGAGCCAAGCTGGCTCTGACATTGCATGCATCTTTGCTTGGAGTGGCTGCTGTCCATTGGGACTAGTAGGGTGGCAGGCAGGCAGGGAGAAGTATGCTGATGACAACATAGTGTGTGCACACACTCAGAGGATGACCTCCAAACCATCCTTCGCAGAAGCTTACGGAAAGCTTAGCCTGTCGCTCAACATCGGAAAAAAACCAAAGTGCTGCACCAACAAGCACAAAACAACCCCTCTGCAGTGCCACAAATCCAACTCAGTGGTGTAATGTTGGAAAACGTTGATCACTTCTCCTACCTGGGCAGTTATCTTTCCACAAGGGCCGACATTGATGCTGAAATCCAGCATCGGCTGAGCTTTGCGAGTGTGGCTTTCTCCCAATTGAAGTGCAGAGTGTTTGAGGACTGGGACATTCACAGGGAAACCGAAATGCTTGTTTACAAAGCTATTGTACTACCAACCTTGAACTTAAAAATGGAACGTGTAATGCTTGTGGTCAACAAAAATGGTTTAAAGACACTCTCAATGCAAATCTTAAAAAAAATGTAGTATAAACACCGAAAACTGGGAAACATTGGCCTGCGAGCGCTCCAATTGGAGAACAACCTTTACCAAAGGTGTCATGGGCTTTGAAGATGCTCAAACTCAGGACGAAAGGAAGAAATGTGCTAAGAGGAAGGCACGCTTGGCAAACCCTTGCCGTGATCAGCTCCCACCAAGAAACCTATGTTCCCACTGTGGAAGGATGTGTGGATCCAGAACTGGCCTCCACGGTCACTTACGGACTCCGTGTTCATGGAAGACAATCTTACTCTGGTACGAATGATCAAAGAAGAAGAAGAAAGACAAAGCCAGCTTATTATAGTTTTGACCTCCTGCTTCCCCCTGTTGAGTTCTGAGGGGCAACACTGAGACTAAGGAGGAAGAAAGTAAGGGAAGAAAGGAGGCAGTTCTGCAAGGTGGGGGAGGGGGAATCTGGCTGAGGGTAGACTGAGGGTGGTGGTGCAGTGACCCATTCACTGTAATGGAGCAGCCTCCACTGGCTTTGAATTTAACACGCAGTGTGTGTGTGTTTTTAAAAAGAAATGTAAATACCGGTAGCATCAGTAGGGTGTGCGTGTGGATTGATGATTATTGTGACTGCATCAGGTGAGGGTAGGAGGTTTAATGCTTTGCTCCCCTAGTGCACGCCTGGGAATATTGGGGGGGGGGGGAAAGCAACCTCCTTTAGTAAGAAGGAGCTCCCCCTTCCGCTGGAGCTGCTGGAGAGGAGCCATTTCCGAGTACAGCAACAGAGGGAAATGTTGAACCTTGTCTCCCCACTTGCTGATAACCCTGATCCTTATTGCCCCTTTCCAGCAGATGGTATCTGGATTCATTCACCATTACCTTGTTTGGCCCAATGAAGGAAGGGAAACAGTAGCAGGAGAACAGAGTGCTTGTCTTCCTGGGCTTACAGAGAAATTTAATGTGTGAAGCTCTTCCCTACCAGGAAAGCCTTCCCCTGCTAAATTGGCAGGCCAGGCTGCTTTCATGGGCAGAGAAGCAGGGGGCGAAGGGAAGGAGGGAGGGAGGTAAGAAATAAGAAGGAAAAAATTCAATTTGCTTCAGTTTATCAAAACTTAGAGCAATACACAACACACACACACACACACACACACACACACACACACACACACAGAGTTTTTAGCATGCCATGTTTCCTTTGTGTCAATAAAGGCCAGGTTTTTATTGCTTCATTTTCATGGGAGGTTTGTGTTTATGACTTCACAGCACTACAATTCCTTTTACTCAAGCTAAATTTAACCCTGCCCCGATAACAGCAGCAAACATTGTTAACCCGTGTGCATAAAGATGACACATGCAAAAATGTTTGGGTTTAAAAGGAAAATGCGCACTAAGCCATATGCTGCAAGTTCCCCTCCTGGTTCTTAGTCTGGCAGAGGTGAAATCTTGAGCCAGAGTGAATCTGTGCCAATTTGCCAAGAAACCTTTATTTGGGATAGGCTTGGTGGTTGGGCATTGCTATGTGACCCTGCAGTCAGTCGAAAAGCAGAGAGGCTATCAAGCCAGAAGGGGTATTCATTGCTTTGCTTTGTAGGTAATGGCTTAAGTACTTGTTGGATAGCAGAGGAATGTAGGAAGCTGCCTTGTATGAAGTCAGATCATTGGTTCACATAGTTCAGAATTGTCTACACTGATTGGCAGCAGCTGCAGGTTTCAGAGAGGTAGTCTTTCCAAGCCCTGCCTGGAAACACCTGGGGTTGAACCTGAAACACTCTGCATGCAAAGCCATTTTTGTTACCATGAGGTACGGCCCTTCCCCTATGATCCATCTGGATTGCTTTAAACACTTTCCTGCCATCAGCCAATAAATGCTGCAAACATTTGATCTGGCATCTCTAGATATACTATTTCCGCCCTCCCCCCGTCCTTCTGTGTGTGCACCTTCTCTTTTCTGCAGAAGTCAGGAAGGGGCTTTAGCAGCTTTAAATGTACTCTGTGAGCAACATGAAGCCCTTTGCCCCTGAAATCCAGCTTCTGCCTAGGCATTACAGAGAAGGAAGCCACAGCAGTGTGATGTTGTGCAATTGGTATCCATTACTTCACTTACATACTTCCCAAAATCACCAGCCTTCATAGTAACAGGCAAGCATCTGCTCAGCGTTCCCTGCTGCTAATCAGAAAGGCTCTGAGATCCTCTTCCCTCCTCCAGGACAGTGGTGGGGGACCTTAGGCCAAATGCTCCCCTCCCCACACACACACCTGGTTTTTGAGACTCTGCAGGCTTGCTCCAGTGTTTTTTGCCTGGTTGGAATGTGCCATTGAATGCTAAAAACGCCTCTACTCTCCTCGATGGAAGATAGAGGGATTTGTAAGTAGGGTTGCCAGACTCAATAGAGGACAGGACTTCTGTGCCTTTAATTGCCCTGCTCTCTTTTGAGTCTGGAAACCTTAAAGAGAAACCAGCGGACCCTTTGTTTAATTTCCAAGCAAAGGGTCTGCTGGTTTCTCTTTAAGGTTTCCAGACTCAAAAGAGAGCAGGGCAATTAAAGGCACAGAAGTCCTGTCCTCTATTGAGTCTGGCAACCCTACTTGTAAGCATGTGTGGAGCTAGTTTACTGTACCAAGGTAACATTTGCATTTGTTGCTCCTCCCACTTTTGCTTCTGGGCCTGGCCCACCTCTGCCCGTACCCCTTGGAAGTCTGCCCGGCAGGGATTGCGGCCCTCAGGCTGAAAAATGTTCCTCATCCCTGATCCAGGAATATCGGCATTATGTAGTTTGAGCCTCTTCCAGCCACAACTGGAGGTGCTCTTGATTTAACCTGGGATTTAACCTGGGGCCTTCTACATTCAAAGGAGGTGCTCTCCCTGAAAGTCTGGGCTTCAGACAGACTTGTGACCCGCATGACAACCTCCTCCCACTTCTCATCTGTGCCTGAGCATCACTCCCCTAGATGTCTTCTAGGAACATGACGATTTAGGGGCGAGCCAACAATCAGCACAGCTGGACGACTTGGAAAAGCAAGGGTGCCGCCTCCTGCATTTGGCTGAACAGAGAGAGAAAATAAGAAATCTGAATTCTTCTCATCCATCCGTCAGATATATTTCCATAAATCATCGCATCACTTGGGGATCCCATCAGTCTTACTCAGCGGTGGCTGGTACTCATTGAAACTGGGGGAGCAGAAGGCAGAGAGTCTGACAATCGATGGTGCCAGAGTCAATGAGAGGCAGAACCAACTTTGATCCCATCATCTTCCCTGTTGATTTATTCAAGAGACTAAGGAAGCGGAAGCAGGCAGGCAGCACTACCCCCTGAACTGGTTGCATGTAAGCCAGTGAGGGCTGACTGAGAGCAGATTGAAGTTGATGGCTCTAATAGATCAGGCTCCACTTACTGTGGGGGGGATGTAGCATTGACAGCCCCAGAATATCATTCACACCACTAAGGTGGGGGTGCCCCAGAGTGAGGTGGGTATTACACCCCCACTGTCACAAGGACACAGCAGGTATGAAAACACCCAGACCCAGAAGAGCAGCTTCAAAAGCATTACTGTATAACTTTCATTGGGGAAACTTTTGAAGCAGCTTTCCCCAACCTGGTGCCCTCCACGTATTTTAGATTGCAACTCCCATCAGCCCCAGCCAACACAGTTGGGCTGACGGGAGCTCCAGTTCAAAATATCTGGAGGGCACCAGGTTGGAGAAATCTGCTTTAAACTAATAATGGCATGATCATGATAATGACATGACATGATCTTTGGGCTCCCTGAAACACTGCTTTTAATTGAAAGCAGGCAAACCGCAATTGGTAACAAGGCAGTGGTAGCAAAAGGCGTTATGTGTGTTTTTCTAGGCTCCCTGCTAAGCTTTTGACACAATAAGTAGCATTGCTCCATAGGTTGGGCTACAGGGTGCAATTGCCCTACGATAAATATGTGTTTATGGCCTACCATAAATGTTCACAGTGACAGTTTATGGCACGTAGATTGGGTGCTCTGAACAGCAATTGCCTATATTCTGGATTTTTCCTGTGTTCCTCTAGTGGTAGCAGAAGTAGACATTTAAGAGCTATTTTCCCTTGGTGTGCATTTTGCCAGTCTGAGGTGCTCTGGCACATAGGGGAAGGAGCCAGTGGCCAAGGCCCTTTCCATGCATTTGGAAAGTGAATCCTGCTCCGACTCACATTAACTCATTGGCACTCCTACTGAACATTTGGGGATACATCAGTAGAGTAGTACTTGACAGGGTATATTATAACAGAATAGAGTACTAGACTGCAGCATTAGCAAGCAACATAGTAAAGTAAAGCTAAAGAAACCAAGGGTGTTTAAAAGCTTTTGAGGAGTACTATCAGTGAGTCCATTTCCTTTGCTCATAGCATCACAAATAAACAAACAAAGCTCCATAAAACCAAACTGTTTGTGTTAACAGTGGGTACCTTGTTTCCATGAAGGGATGTGGGTGACGCTGTGGGTTAAACCACAGAGCCTAGGGCTTGCCAATCAGAAGGTCGGCAGTTCGAATCCCCGTGACGGGGTGAGCTCCCCTTGCTCGGTCCCAGCTCCTGCCAACCTAGCAGTTCGAAAGCACGTCAAAGTGCAAGTAGATAAATAGGTACCGCTACAGCGGGAAGGTAAATGATGTTTCCATGTGCTGCTCTGATTCGCCAGAAGCGGCTTAGTCATGCTGGTCACATGACCTGGAAGCTGTACGCCGGCTCCCTCGGCCTATAATGCGAGATGAGCGCCGCAACCCCAGAGTCGGTCACAACTGGACCTAATGGTCAGGGGTCCCTTTACCTTTACCTTGCTTCCATTATAGGTAATTTTTACTGTTACATGTGTATATTTCACTCACAGTCACGTTGTATCATAGGTTTTTGTAGTCATTTGGTTTTCGTTCATGTGGTTTTTCATCATTGCAGTGAATTGTGGGATTTGTAGTTGTAAAGTTGCCTAAATGGAGTTTTTGTTTTAATGAGTATTGACTCAAAAGAAATAAGAGAACCCATAGTTATTAAAAAGAAGCAAAAGATGTACCTCTGTATCCCATGAGGTGGTGAAATTCATAATATAACCTGTAATTCAAGATTGGTTGAAAGGTAAATTATACGCTTTGAGTTATAAGGAAAAATAGATTTGCTTAGTGGATGTTTATGGAACTTACTATGACGAGTGTTCAGCTGTAAAATCTGATACTTGAGCTGGGTAATCTTTCCTGAAATTCAAGATACATTTTTGTGATTAAAACCATGAAGACATCCTATTATTTTTTATAAGCACATTAACTCTTGTAATTTAAACAGATTAGTTTGCATTTCACATGCCAAGTGCATGCATCATGATTTATTAAGGGAAACAGTTTTCCACATCTGTTTCTGTTTCTTGATTCATTAAATTTTGATTGAAAAAAAAAAAGTTGTAGGAAAATCCCACAACACTCACCAGCCAGAGTGATTGCTTTTCTGCTGCTTTTGTCTATTTGGGATTTATCTTTCTCTCCATCTCCCCCCTTCCATCCCCTAAATGAAATGAAACAAAACAAGACTTGGTTGATAGCCTATAAAATCTAGAATTCCATGGCTTCTAAATTTCAAAGTCAGGTTCACACTTGCTGTGTCTAGGGGCTGCTGAGTTATGGCCATTCAGCCGTGAGAAAGATGTGCCTGGTTTTTTTGTGTGGTTTTTTTTGATGTGAAAGAATTTGAGGCCGCGCTTTCTTTTAGAAAGCATGTCACTTCACACACATCACGCATCTTTACTCGCAACAATGCAAAATTCTGTATTCTGTGTCTTCCTGTAAAGCATATACTGTCTAATTGTACATGATTCCTCCAAACCTGCTTTAAGGTCTCGGGCAGAGGCTGGCAGACAGCACACCAAATGCGCTGTCCCTGTGCCCCTTTGATAAGGCTGTTGTGTTTGTGGTGGTGTACTTAGAGCAGGGATTGGCAAGGTTTACATCACCTGGGTCAGTTCACTCCCGTGGAGATCGCTCCGTGGGCTGTGATTTCCTGGGCCACAAAAGCGAGTCCCCACTCAGCGCTGTGCTGATTTAACATAGTGCGCAAGGGACTCATCGAGCAGGCGGCTCGGTTCGGGGGCAGCTCATGGGCCGTTTCAATGACCCCCATGGGCCGCTTGTGGCAGGTTGCCGACCCCTGACTTAGAGGAAGTGATTCACTTAGAGTAAGCATGGACCAGGGAGAGAAAAGTCTATCATCAGTGGTGGCGAACCTCTAGCTCAGGCATCCCCAAACTTCAGCCCTCAGATGTTTTGGACTACAATTCCCATCTTCCCCGACCATTGGTCCTGTTAGCTAGGGATCATGGGAGTTGTAGGCCAAAACATCTGGAGGGCCACAGTTTGGGGATGCATGCCTGCTCTAGCTCATGGGCCAAATTGGACTTGTGAGGCCATTTGCTCCAAACCACACCCACCAGCCCCACACTTGCCTTTGTGCAGCATGGTTCTTTTTGACACACTCACCAACCCCTCTCTCTGTCCTCCTCCATCCAGGAAACAAGAACCATCACCAGAGCTCATGAAACATTCTAGCTAGGCAAAAATGTTAAGCAGGACTGTGAGCAGGTGTGGCTAGTGATGGGTGTGTCGCTAGACGATAATCCCAAAGGCCACATTCAGGGCTTGAGGTTCCCCATCCCTGAAATAAAGCTCAAAGGCCGCTCAAAGTGACTCTTGAGTATTGTCCTGCCTTCTTAGGTTATAGCACCTGGCTCTGGTGAAGCAAAAAACATGGTAGTGAACACAGGGCACCTGTTGATGTCCTTTGAATAATGGCTGGGGATTCTCTTAAAAGCAAAAGAGTTCTAGCAGAGGAAAGAAATCAACAGCTTGAGGAGAAGAGACTTCACAGGCTGAAAATGGAAACAATGTGCACTTGGTCTCAGTTGTGGCCTGGTAGAGTTTTAATTGCTGAAATTACCTTGTCGGGAAGCCTTATCAGCTGCTGTTCTACTGATTGTTTGGTTTAGATAAGCGCTGAAAAAAGATAAAGCTCTTGATAAGGTTCTGCCGATTACAGCAACCAGTTGAAAAGTGTTTCCGCTTCCTGGGAGTGGAATCGTTTTGGACCTTGCCTGAATCTTTCTGTTTCTCTCCCTCGTGTAATACTTTTCGCTCCCTTCCCGTAAGTGAGTTTAAATCGACCTCTTCAAAATGTGTTTTTATAAATCCTCTGAATGCCCTCCTCCGTTTGCATGATTTTATTTTTTTTTAGGGGAGGGGGAAATTATCTTTGTTGAAGCAGATGTTGATAGTGTGGGATTTAATACAAAGTTGATTCTACTCCTTTTCTTTATTGCTTACATGGTTTGACTTGCCTGTGTACAGCATATAGTAGTGACTATAAAGAATTAGAATAAGTTGTTAACTATAGCGATGCCATGGCTGCTCCAGGTCCATGTTTTGGCATCAGAAGTCGGTTGTTTGTGTAATCAACAAATAAATCTCCATTGCTTGAATCCATATATTCTAAGTCAGGGTTCCCTGCTTCAGAAAAATTCACTTGCAAGGTGGAAAGTGAGAGTGTTATGGTTTGGTCAGGATCCCTTGACATTTGCAATGAGGTAGGGAGTTGTTTGTTAGTGTTGCAGTTTGGTGGGGTTTTTTTTGGGGGGGGGGTCTCTCTCAACTCTGAGATCCTGAATCAGAAATGGAGGCAACAACTGGACAAAGTTTGCTGCTCAGCTCATATCATTTGGGTCAATGCCTAATTATGCTCTTTTGTCAGGCAAGGAAAAGAGAATAGAATAGAATAGAATAGGGGGAACGGAGTATCATTCCTGTCCTGAGTTTGTTTGTTTTTTAAATAGCTCTGTAATATTCATTTGAGCAAATCTTTGGGCTGTGACAATGCAGCAAACCCCCTCTTTACTACTACTTTGTTGTTGTTTTTAATGAAGAAAAAATTCTGGAGACTTAGGGAAGTTAAATTTAAAAAAAGGGATTTATTTTACAGAACCAAAAATTGGTCAAACGAAAGAGGAGATATAATTCTTTCAAGAAACAGCTAACTTATAGATAATAAATTCAGTAGATGTTACAGGCTTTTAATCGAGGTGGTAAACACACAGCTTCTTTTGGGTTATTTCACTTCAGTTCATTAAGCTTAATTGTATACAGTGTAAGTTTTAATACTTGGGTTCTTAAACAAGGTGGTACTTTCTGTCAGCTTCCCAACCTTCTTTAAATATCACTGCTGAGGCTCCTTTAGCAGTATAACAGGCCCAGGGGATCTCCACAACCCTAACTGGTTTGAGATTCTTCTTTCTCTAGAAGCTCTGCCCCCTCCTTGCTGAAATTCAGCTTCCCAGTTGTTCTATATAGTCTGATTACTCCGAATAAGATACTAGACACAGTCTTTCAAACTGAGATCAGAGACTTCCTTCTCTGGCTACCAATATTTTCCTCAGAGTGGATATTAACACATGGGAGCTATAACCAGCTGAATACCAAAATTCCCCAACTCTCAACTCTCTTCTTTTTAACTCTCTCTACTGCTTCCCCCCTCCCTCCCACCCAAAGTGCTGAGTCCACCCTCCCGCTGGCTAGCTGTAGGTAAAAAGGTAAAGGATCCCTGGACGGTTAAGTCCAATCAAACTTGACTTTGGGGTGTGGCACTCATTTCACTTCAGGCTGAGGGAGTCAACGTTTGTCTGCAGACAGCTTTCCAGGCCATGAGGCCAGAATGAATAAACCGCTTCTGGTGCAACAGGACACCGTGATGAGTGCCAGAGCGCACAGAAATGCCGTTACCTTCCCGCTACAGTGGTACCTATTTATGTACTTGCACTGGTGTGCTTTTGAACTGCTAGGTTGGCAGGAGCTGGGACAGAGCAACTCTGTTGTGGGGATTCAAACTGCTGACCTTCCAATTAGCAAGCCCAGGAGGCTCAGTGGTTTAGACCACAGCGCTACCCACTCCCTTGCATAGCTGCCAAGTTATCCCTTTTTTAAAGGGATTTTCCCTTATGCTGAATAGGCTTCCTCGCGAGAAAAGGGAAAACTTGGCAGCTATGCTCCCTTGACTAGCTGTACCTGCAGCCAATCAGAGAGACTCAAACCCAGCACTCTGCACTGCATCACCAAATGCTGGTCTAGCTGAGCTTTCCGCCTCAGATAGCTTCTTTAACCACTGTTACGGAGGAGGTCTGGGTTCACACATAACACTAAGTTACAATCAACATTGACCAAGGTTTATAAACCAACAAAAAAACATAGACTGAGCATTTTTTAACCATGGCTTATAAACCATAGTTTAACTGTGAAGCCATGGTTAACTGAACTATGGTGTAGTGTTATGTGTGAACCAAACCACTGAGTTACTTGCAGATTTCTGCTTGGCAAAGGAAACTCTTGTCCTGAGGTTGGGCAAGCAAAATATATATTTCAAAATAGCTGCCAATCACATAGTGGTACTGAAAATGGCCAGGACGGCAAAAGTCCAGTTTCATTTTCAAACTCCACAGAGATGAAGCTCAGAGGGATGTAAGGGCACTGACCACTTTCCTCAGTCTCTATGCTGTAGCTTGAACTTAGAAACAGCAAAGAGAGGGAGGGGGGAAGAAAACTTAGAGTAGCCAAGAGCAGGAATAGCAGCTCACTGTGCATCACGAAACACTTTTTGGCATTTTGCACTGAGGGGAGGTGGAAGAAACAGCAAAACTCTTCCAAGTAAATTTAAAATGACGTGATTAGAATCGGTTTTGACTCTGTGCTGCTGATAACTAGCAAAAATGGCCATTGTCATGATAGGTGGAGCATATGGAACGCAGTGTGGGAAGCGTTGGTTGTACGGCACCATTGTCCCCGGGTTCAAGGCTTTGCTTTTGCTGATTGGAATGTGTGGTAGCCAGTGAAGGTTATTCCCCTCCGCATAGCCCCAGTGGTGCTGTCTGCGCAGGGCTCTGGGACAGAACTGTCAGTAATGATGTTTTAAAATATGGAATTTATGTGTTGATCAAATGCTAGTCCTACTCAAAGCAGGGCAATCGAAATTAATGGACACAGCTAACATAACTAACTTGCATACAACTCTGTATTTTCTAGTTGATTTTCAGTTGTAATAATGATTTGTTTGGCTGTTTAACTATATTTTGCATTGTGAAATTTTCCTTGTATTTTTCAAGCTGGTTTTTATTTATAATTTTTATTTTGTTTATTAAAGCATTCATATACTGCCCTCACAAAATATAGCAACAAAAAAAAACATAGCCATTAAAAACAGTACAGAGCAGTCATTAAAATGACTGAATCTTCAATAATTTTTTTAACAGTCATAGAATTTGGCTATTTTTGTCTTTGTGCCTAGAGATACAAGACTAAGGTTGGGATTTTACAGAGTTGAAATTTTACAGAGTTGAAATTGAGTCATCTAGAGCAGTGTTTCCCAACCTTGTGCCTCCAGATGTTTTGGGACTACTACTCCCATCATCCCTAGCTAGCAAGACCAGTGGTCAGGAATGATGGGAATTGTAGTACGAAAACAGCTGGAGGCACAAGGTTGGGAAACACTGATCTAGAGGGGCAGTAGTCGTTTGTTTTGTTCTTGTTCTTTTTATTACATATTTTGCATTTTTTTTGCTATGAACAGCCCTGAGATATACGGATGAAGGGCAGTATACTAATTTAATAAATTAAAAACAAAAAACAAAAACAGAATTCATAGCAGGGAGCTCTAGTCTTCTAGATCAGGGTGCAGTGTATTACCTCTGAAATGCACCATGAAAAAGTGAAGATATGTAGGAAGCTGCCTTATATTGAGTAAGACCATTGGTCCACCTAGCTCAGTATTGTCTGCGCTGACAGCAGTCGTTCTAGGTTTTGGGTGGTTGAGGGTGGTCTCTCCTAGCCTTATCAGGAGGAGGTGGAAATTGGAGCTTTTGCATGCAGGGGAGTTGCTCTACCCCTAAGCTATGGATGACACTTCCACAAAGATCCTGACACTCCCACGCTGTACTTCCAGGTTGCTAACATGCTACCCCCCCCCCAGCTACAACCCCCACCATTGCTTAACCTTGCCCATGCTAGTTGGAGCTGATGAGAGTTGGAATCCTATAATTTCCCCCCATCCTTAGACTGCAGGCTTGGGCAGCTGCAGCTAACTTATAGTGCGATCCAATGGATATCTACTCAAAAGTAAGTCCCTTTGAACTCAGTAGACTTACTTCCAGGTGAAGTGTTCATTGTGCTCAGCCCACCCAGTAGATATGACTGTTTCTTCCTGAGTATTACTGTGCTAGAAGCATTTACATGATTCCGTTTGCATTTTTACTGTGGAAGAAGGCTTTGCGTAGAAACCCATTTGACTCATGCCTGCAAGAGGCTTTTTAATAGGTTTTGTTGAACCCTCCAGCCTTCTAAATAATCGCAGCCATCAAAGGCCTTGCACTTAAATAGCACCTTAATGCAAGGATCGTCAAGGGCTTTGCAGATGTTAAGGAAGGAATGTTTGCCAAAGGCAAAAAGAAAACTCTACAAAATGATAGAGAATGTTTCTCAGACACACTTTTATTTCCTTCCCTGCTTGTCTGTAGAGAGCTACTATGCCTCACTCAGATGTTCCTAATCTTGATTAAAGTTTGACACGAACAGCACAGCCCAACATTTGGCAGGCTTCAGATCCAAGGCCAAATTGTCTTGCTTGCTGGTGGGAGAAGAAAACACAGGTTTATGCGAATGTACAACTAAACACCTTGGCCTGGTTCACACATCACGCTAAGCTAAACCATGGTTTAGCAGGAGCTTGTGAGCATGCAGGTTCCAGGGGAGTAGATAGTGGCTCCTCCTCTGATTGTACTGCTGCTTTGCTTTACTGAGTTAAGCCATTGTTAAAAAATGTCCTCTTCAACAGTGTTAAATTCCTGCCCCCCTTTTTTTGTTTCCAGTGAAAACCACATAGGCTGGACCCGAAGCATCGTACAGATGGAGAAGCCTTGTATAATACCTCCCCCCACATCCGCACGCCAGCTTGGGTTTCTTGTGGTATCAGCTCCATAACAAAGGCTTGGCTCTTAGCAATGTAAACTATGGCTAAAGCCATGTTGGTTTGTTTAGATATGCCAAGGAGCACTGCTTCTCTCTCGCCTCCCTTTCCACAATGGGGACTAGGCTACCACACACAGCTGGTGTTTCTAATCAAGCACAGATGTGTATTGGGATCTCTCCCATCTCCTGGAACATTTAAATGGAGATGAATGGGGCTTAATCAGCTATAAATAACAGCATGCCTTGCCTGTGGATCACTAACCTTCTGCGGGACTCCCACAGGAGGAGGGTTAGGTTTAATTACTTCAGCTGACTGCAAACAACAAAATAATCAGGCTCTGGATCAAGTGCCAAAAGGAGGGAGAGGGATTAAGAGGTGAAGTAATAAAGAAAGATGAAGATCTAACAGACTGCCTGGGGTTGTGGATCCTGCCACCCAAGCAGGGGACCCCTTGGGGATTGGGAATGCATCCTTCTAAGCACTAGAAACACATGGAGAGGTTGGCAAAAATGTGTGCACAGCCCCTTACCCCAGTCCTCTCATGCAGTTGCCCATCCTGAACTCTGATCCAGGTAGGGTCTTGACCGGGTGTGTGTGTGTGTGTGTGGAATCCTGGATTCAGATAAACACATTAAAGTGAATGGGATACGGGTGGCGCTGTGGTCTAAACCACTGAGCCTCTTGGGCTTGCCGATCAGAAGGTCAGCCCCGTGACGGAGCTCCCCGTTGCTCTGCCCCAGCTCCTGCCAACCCAGCAGTTCGAAAGCACATCAAAGTGCAAGTAGATAAATAGATACTGCTACAGCGGGAAGGTAAACAGCGTTTCCGTGTGGTCTGGTTTCCATCATGGCGTTCCGTTGTGCCAGAAGTGGTTTAGTCATGCTGGCCACCTGACCCAGAAAGCAGTCTGTGAACAAACACCAGCTCCCTCGGCCTAAAAGCGAGATGAGAGCCACAACCTCATAGTTGCTTTGGACTGGACTTAACAGTCCAGGGGTCCTTTTCGTCTCTTCTCTCTCTTTTTTTTTTTTTGAACCTATCTACACTGACTGGAAGATGCCAACTTTCAAGATGCCACCAAATGCTGCAATCTTTCCTCATAGGGGAGTTGCTCCATCTCCTCGATCATTTTGGTTGCTTGTTTCTGAATCTTTTCCGACTCTACAATGTCCTTTTGGAGGTGGGGTTCTCAAAACTCCCAAGCGTGGTCAAACTCCAGATTGTACAAACTCGTTTGTACATTAGGGAAGGAAGTGAATGCCTCGTTTGTACAATGGCATCGTGTTCTCAGCAGTTTTATTTTCACTTCCTTCCCTAAGGAATCTGATGGAACTTGGGAGCCCAACGACCTCTGAAGTAGACAGTACCTGCCCTTATGGATATGTGGTTGGATCATGTATAACAGGATATTTTTCATCCTCATAATCATTACTCCTCCTCCAAACAAAGTTCTAACTATAAAAAGTGCACCCCACATCTTTAAAATAAGTGGGTTCAAAGGAAAAGCTACTGTTCCCTTGTCTGTGTGAGTGGGATATAATCAAAGGGTTGTTCTGGAATAACATCCCTCCCTCTCGTTGGGCAGTGGCGCAAAATTGCATTAATCATGTACATGTAAATATTTTTCAGCTCCTTCCATTGTTAAGCAATTTCAGAATGGTGGCTGGTGCCATTCAAGAGCTACTAGGGTGCTGGGTGAAAAATGGGTGAAAACCTCTTCAGTCTACAATTGCCAAAAAAGAAAGTATGGGACATAGTTGCTAATTCTGGCTGCTTTTCTCACTTGCTGAAGAACACAGCCTCTGTCAGAAAGCGTTTAACTTATGTTATGTCTGTTCTCGTTCACTGACAGCCAGCTAGGCGCAAAAGAGGCAAAATGAGACGGAATGCCCATCATGAGTCTCTCCCCCCCCCTGCTCACTGTGGTTCGTGGTGCATTGGTGCCACTTAGTGGGGGGACAACTGAACTGAAGTTTTCTTAAACTGGGTGAAGGCTTCCCCAGCAGGAGCTGAGGGAACACTGCATTCTTTGAGCTTTTTGTCATTCTTATCTAGAAGATCAGGTGACTCCAAAGCTTAATTTGAAGACATTTCAGGGTGAGTGTCAGGTTATTCTTGATGAGAGTCTATACTATTGCTGGCCCTCATATGAACATTGTTTTGCTGAAAATTTCTCCTTCTCCTTCTCTTTGTAGTAAACTTCATTAATAACCTCCCCAAAATGGTTTTGGTCCTGCTGCTGTGAATGCAAAAGCTGTGTGCACATTATACCTTAAGGCGCATTCAAAGCACCTTCCCCCCCCCCTCAAATAATTCTGGGCACTGTAGTTTACCCTTTACAGAGTTATAATTCCCAGCAAACCTTAACAAACTACAGTGCCCAGTTATTTAAGGGGGGAAATGTACGTACCGGTATTTTGAATGCACTTTAAAGATGTATATAGCCTTGTGGACTGTTTGGGTTGTTGTTGTTGTTGTTGTTGTTGTTGTTGTTCATAGCTCAATAACAGAGCATCTGCTTTGCATGAAGAAAGCGCCAGATTTAACCCTCTGCATGTCCAGGCAGAGCTTGAATAGATCCCTGCCTGAAATCTTTGGAGAGCCACTGCCAATCAGTGCAGACAATATAGAGCTAAATGGACCCAATGGTCTGATTCATATAAGGCAGCCCCGTCATGTTTGCTTTCCCCCCCTGGCTGACCTTAATAAAAACCACTAAATCCTGTGTTTACTTTATAAATGGGGAACATATTTACAGATTCTGAACCTTCTGATGGGCAAGGCGATAGTAACAAAGCCCAAATCTTAATTAAGTAATAGGATCTGACAAGCAGTATATTTCTAGATGTGCACTGCAGCCTCTGGGAGAGGCTCCAGAGGGCGAACACTCATAATAGTCTGAGATGTGTCTTAATTGCTCAGAAAGGAAATATATATTTGTCCAGTCACTTTCTCCAAGTAGAATATAGATATTCTAAGAAAGTTAGATTCGACATTATTTTATTTTTGTTAAAGCAGCTACACTGGGCTTAGAAAAAGATTCTCCAAATACAATTAAAGTTAGGTTGGCAAACTCTGTGTGATATCCACCTACGGCTTCAACCCTGATCCCACTTAACTGGGAATAAGCCCCACCCAATTTAATCTGATTTACTTTTGGGTGGACATAAGTTACAGAACTGTAAAGTTGGAAGAGACCCCCTAGTCCAACCCCCTGCAATGCAGGGAGTTAGTCATATTCAGAGTATAACTAACATTGGATATCTCTTGTTGTTTGCTTGTTTTCCATGTATAAATGGAAGATCAGAATCACACGAGTTTTCTTCCCACTCCACCGTTGCTTATACATACTAGAGCTGGTGTAACATTTCAGAATTTGACCGGTGGAGTGAACAATGGGGGCCGATTCCAAAATGAGAGAAGGATGTCATGTGAATCACATCGTTTGGGGAGAGGAGGGGGCCTTACCATGGCAATAACAGTCTTGGTGAAGAGGGTAATGTTAGCCAGCGCCCCACTGAGGCTATTGCCAACATCTTTTAAAGGTTTTTGTTTAAGAAGAAGAAGAAGAAGAAAGAAAATTCCAACTGTGCAAAATTCAGATCCCTTTTAATTCTCATATGTTAATCTGACCATTTGGGCAAACAAGACATGATCACAGTACATTGACACATTCTAATCTGGCAAAAGCAATCAAAGAGGGTGTTGAGCAGGAATTTGACTCAGGAGAGTGTGTGGCTTGGAGAGGGGCAGATAAGAGAGGCCTGTAGAGCTACATTTCTACACACACTAGGCTAGTTTCTCCACCCACCCACATCTACCACCTCTCTGCTAAATCCAGGCAAGCGAGAGAGATGATCAAGAGTTCAAGGGTACATTCTCCAGGGACAAAAGCACTCAAGAAAGGCAAGGAAGAGTAGGGCTGTGGCTCAGGAGAGTATCCCAAAGGCTAGGTAGAGAGGTTTCAATGCCCACTTTTGAGTTCACAGGCCAGATATTTCGTTCCTCTGCTCTTGGGAAATAAAGAGTTCCATAGATATGGGTCCACCACTGAGATCCCCCATCTTTCATGTCCAACATTCTAACTGGCCCTAAACCAATGTTAAGTTGAAATAAACACACCTTATTGCCGGAAAGTCTTGTGGTGCTCTGTTTTAATTCAGTGCACTTCTGCTTGCTTCCCAGTATCTGCAAGGAAGTCAGTCCCTCGTGCATCTGCCTGCCACAGCTAATGCTTGCTGGTTTGATCAAAACATTTGGTCACCTGTAGACAGTGCAAGAATCCTAGGTCTTCCTTTTTATCTGTTCTCTTTTTGTGAATCCACTTAAGTGCATAGTTGACAATTGCCTTTGATAAACACCTTTATTTCAGTGTGCAAGCGCCCATTCCTTATAAAGGCTACAGAAGAGTTTGGGATGTTGTTGTTGTTGTTGTTGTTGTTGTTGTTTTTAAAGCACATATTTCTGTCTTGCACACACACCAGAGGGCACTGTATGGCATGTTGTAACATAATAAATAACCTCTTAACCTGCTTAGTGCTTTATGCTCAATAGCGTGTTTTACAGCATTACCTGGAGTCCTTGAATACTAGTTCCCATGGCAACCTGATATAGCGTTTTTATTCTTTATTACTATCACTGTTTTATTGCTGCCTTGTTCAAATGTGCTGTCATCTTTATTTTGCTTCAGTGCTATCCTTGTGTGTGCGCCTGAGATTGAGAGAGGGAGGAAGGGAGTGAAAGAGCACTGCAAATCTGTTTCTAGAAATTATTTTAGAAGTAAGAAGGTGATCTGTCATCTCTGTATTAAATCTCAGTTCAAGCGCTGACACAAATTGGGGGTAGGAGAACCCCCACATGTAGAAAGAGACTGACAACCTGAATATAGATTAAGGCAGGTGGTTAAATTATGGCACAAAGCTGCACAGAACCAGTGACAAATGAGTTTGGGGGTGGGGAGGTGATAGCTATTCTTACAGATGGAAGAGGGGAGGGGATTCCATTTCATATTTGGAGCCTAAATGCTGTGGTGTAGATGAGGATTTCTGTAAATTGTATATGGATCTGAATCTCCAAGGAACACAGGAAAAGGACCCTCTACCCAAACCATTTGTTATCAATTAGCAAAGGGGGGGGGGGAGAAGGAGGGACCCACACTGATTGCAAGCTCTGCAGTGTGTGCACCAGTATGGTCAGTTTGCATCCAACACACAATACCTTGTACACACAACTTCTTGGTAGCATCCACCCTGGATTAAAATAGTTTCACCATGTGGGAGTTCAGGACAAGGACTGCAGTACAGAGCACATCCCTCAAGTTCAGTACCTGGTATCTCCAGGTAAAGACTCCTGTCTGAAATTCTGGAGAGCTGCTGCTTGTGCGTGTAGACCAGCAGTAGGCAATCTGGTGCCCTCCAGATGTTTTGAACCCATAATCACCTCCAGCCACTGTGTTCAGTAGTCAGAGATGATAGGAACAGCTGGAGGGCACCTTGTTGCAAAACTGGTTACATTAAGCAGACAAAGTATTTGCCACTCAACCATTTCCATGAGGTCTAGTGTCATGGCACTCCAAAAACTTTATGAAGGACTATGAATTCACTCATAGCACACATGTTTTACATATAAGCGTTCCAGTTTCAGTCTCTGGAATCTCTATATAGAGTCTTGTCAGGTAGCTGGACCGTGAAAGACTTTGGCATAAAATTTGGAGAGCTGCTCTCAGTTAGCATTTAGGGATGTCTACAGTTGGTGCTTTAAAAGTAAATCAACATTCTGGTGCCAGGTTAAACTTAAGTCCTCCAGAAAAGCTGGATGTTGCAGTTAGTTTAAATTATATGCAAATTTGCCTGATTTCTATTCCTTTGCTGAATATATTATGCTGCTGTCAGTCATTTTTTATTTTTTATTCCTTATTGAAAGATTTTAAAAAATTACAATTGCACAGAGTAAGATAAGAAACAAAAAGAAGAAAAAGAAAATAAATAGTACCCATGTAGAAAATAAAACAGAACAACAAAAAGGACATACCGGTATATTAATGTTTCTCTTGCTCTATATCCAAAGAGGCAAAGCTGTTAATCATAATAATAAAAGGTAAAAGGACCCCTGACCATTAGGTCCAGTCGTGACCGACTCTGGGGTTGCGCACTCATCTCGCGTTATTGGCTGAGGGAGCCGGCGTATAGCTTCCAGGTCATGTGGCCAGCATGACAAAGCCGCTTCTGGCAAACCAGAGCAGCACATGGAAACGCCGTTTACCTTCCCGCTGTAGCGGTTCCTATTTATCTACTTGCATTTTGACGTGCTTTCGAACTGCTAGGTTGGCAGGAGCTGGGACCAAGCAACAGGAGCTCACCCCGTCACAGGGATTCGAACCGCCGACCTTCTGATCAGCAAGCCCTAGGCTCAGTGGTTTAACCACAGCGCCATAATGCTATTTAACAGGTGGGAAACCTGTGACCCTCTGGATGTTGGGCAACACCTCTCATCATCTCTGACCATTGGGCATACTGGCTGGGGCTGATGGGAGTTGGAGTCCAACAGCATCCATTGTGCCACAGGTTCACCATACCTGCTATATGATAAGACCTATAATTATTAGCCCAGCTATTGTCCTAATTCATATCAATATATTGTGAACTCAGAACCTGTATTTGCACTAACTTCTTCCTCTTGCAATATTCAATTAAATATAGCATTCTTATCTTCTTCTTTTTAAAATTTATCTTATTAGTTTTAAACTACAGTGGTACCTCTACTTACGAATTTAATGCGTTCCGAACACACATTTGTAAGTCGAATCCCATAGGAATGCATTGGAAGAAAAAATTCGTAAGTCGAAGCAACCCTATCTAAAAATTCGTAAGTAGAAAAAATCCTATCTAAACCGCATCCAAGATGGCGGACGGAGCTCCATTTGTAAGTAGAAAAATTCGTAAGTAGAGTTATTTGTAAGTAGAGGTACCACTGTATACCCAAAAATAAGGAAAGGGGGAATTCCCTCCCCTTAACAAAAAAACAAAACAAAACACTAAATCCATCACATACAAGGTTGCACATACAGTCTGAATTGCAAAAACTAATTTCAAAATCCAGATCCGAAGCAATGGAAAACGATTCATTAAAAAATGTATCCAGAAACAAACAAACATATAATAAAACTAAGTATAAATACAAGACGGTGTTTTCAAATTAATACAGTATATTGGAAGATAATATGGATATTTTGAGGTCTCTACTGGTACAACCAGGATGGGTAAGGAAGTGAAGAGGGGCCACCATGTGATTTCAAATGAGTCGGACTTGATAAATCATCCACTTGCTTTGTTGGGCCAGTTTTTTTATTATAATCTAAAAATCCAAACTTTACTTCTGTGTAAAAACAGAGCCACAATTCTGTTGCTGGGCTATTTCCATTTTCACCGTTGCCAAAAGGAACATAATCAAACTCTTTTAACATGATACCCACTTTAATATTCTGTGCATTTGTCAGAAGCAGCACCTCAAATCTGCCTGCATTTAAAACAGATATCCCGAGAAGTGTGTCAAGGGATGCTAATCCTTACGCCTGTGTGTGAATTCCACATTGCCAGATGGATACATATATCTGGGAGAGCTGGCAAGGCTAGATTTCGCTCTGCAGAAGAAAGCGTGGTAGGGGGAGGCAGGACGGGTGGAGGAAAAACATTAATCTGAAGTTACCCATGTCGAAAACGCTCGCTGTGAAGCCGGGCCTAGACAAGTGACCCCACTGGAAGGGCAGCATTGCCTGGTGTGTCATCCAGCGATAACCAGTTGTGTGTTTTCCTTGCGAAGGGATGTGACATGATTTCCGGAACGAATGCATTTAAAGGCAAGCACTGTGTTCCTGAGAATGATAGAGCCCGTGGAGTGTTAACCGTGGCACTCTGATCTTGGACTTGCAGGAGCTGGCTGGTGAGCCCCAGATAACACATATCTGCTGAGCCACATGTTAGGACTAATATGGATTTTGGTGTGTTTCTCTTGCAGCGAGAATCTCCCTCCCTCTTTCGCACACACATTTCCCACACTTCTAGGTTTTCTGGCTGTCAAAATATTTGTATTTTCTTGGCTAGTCCCTCCACAAATATATAAATACACACACACACCTGATTGCTACTGTTCACCAAAATACAGCAATAAGATAAGTGCTCCTATGGCAGAGGGAGATCTAGGGTCAGGGCTGCCTCCTCGAGGGTGATCTCTCTCCGATTTCGGTGAATTGAGAGGCATTTGGAAAGGCATAAATCATTTTGAGAACAGTGGATAGATTTTTTTTGGTGGTGTTTTTTATAGCCCGCTTTTGAAATCCTTCATTACATCTTGTGCCCAGAGGCAAGGAAGATGCTGCGAAAGCAGAGAATTCACTTGAGTGTCTTGAAGAACATTTGTGCCCTTGAAGCAGGATCTGGCAAGTGTTTATGCATCGCCTTCGGTAGGAACATGCCTGACTTATATTTCGCCAAACCATTAGTACATCTATTTCATTATTGTCTGTGCTGACTGGCAGCAGCTCTCCAGGGTTTCGGACATACCTGGGGGGCTGGGCTATATTTTGAAGAAAAAAATATGAACGAATTTCTATGCCCCACAAATATCCCAGAGATGCACTTTAAATAAAAGGACACATTCTACTCATGTAAAAACACGCTGATTCTCAGACCGTCCGCAGGCCGAATTTAGAGAGCGATTGGGCTGAATCCGGTCCCCAGGCCTTATTTTGCCTACCCATGTGCTCATATCACTGAGTGTTCTTCATAGAAAGGTAGGGATCTAGTTTTCCCCTTCCTGGAAATGTAGAGTGGTACCTCTACTTACGAATTTAATGCGTTCCAAACACACATTTTTAAGTAGAAAAAAATTGTAAGTCGAATCCCATAGGAATGCATTGGGAGAAAAAATTCGTAAGTAGAAGCAACCCTATCTAAAAATTCATAAGTAGAAAAAATCCTATCTAAACCGCATCCAAGATGGCGGACGGAGCTCCATTCGTAAGTAGAAGCATTCGTAAGTAGAGGTACCACTGTAGATGGATAGAGGAGTATCTAAGGTCAGATTTAGGAGTAGACAACCCAGACAACTCCATGAGGTGTTGAATTGAGGTGTGGTGGAATGGGGAGGAGTCCATAGCAGGCCATCTACTCAAATGTCCGCTCAACACCTGAAACCAAGGATAAAACCAGTCCAGTTCACCTTTATTTGTAAAGCTGTCAACACTGACCCACACAGCCAGAGCTTTGTTAGTGTTAGTGAGATGTTTGTGTGTTTTGATTCAGATAAACATTTACAGCACCCTTCTCCAAACTGGTGCTCACCATAAATCTCGGAATACAAGTCCCAACCCTCATTATCAGTGGTCAGTGATGATGGGGTTTCTAGTTCAACACATTAGGAGGACAGCAGTTGGGGGAAGGCTGATTTATAACATCCGTGTTCCATTTGCCGATTGCTGCATATCTGAGTGATTGTGATGGGATGAATGCATGCAGATTTATCAGCCTCCGCAACGTGGGTAAACTATGCAGTGCAAACCATGCATCAGAGCCATGGAAAGAGCTTCAAATGCAAGTGCTAGGACTGTGCAGTGAATGGAAGCAGGTGTTGAAGGCCTTTCTCACCTGGTGCACCATTTGATATAGGGAGCATGGGAGCCCCTCTCTGTAATCTGAAACAATACAATCGAGACAGAGGTTTATAACCAAGTGGGAATTATTAGACCATGAGTCCTTCATGGTTCAGTGACAGAGCACATGCTTGGAATGCAAAAGGTCTCAGGTTCATTCTGTGGTATCTTCAGATCAGGCTGGAAAGTTTACCTGTCTGAAACCATGGCAAGCCTCTGCCAGTGTGTGTAGACTAGTGGTTCCATAACTCATTCTCTCTCTCTCGCTCTCTCTCTCCCCCCCCCCCCCGGCTTGGACCACTTTAAAATTGCCAATGGTTCTGGCAGACCATGATTTTACTCCTTCTTGTCGCAGTTGCAGTGCACTGTGCTAAATGCTGTATGGTTTTTAATTGTGTTTGATTGTTCCCTTCCTTTCTTATACTGTATTTGGTTGCATTGCAGAAGAAATCAAGGAAGCAATAAAAATACAATTAAAAATAAAGTTTAAAGGGGATGTGTTGTGGGCCACCTGAATGAAGCTCAAGGACCACAGTTTGGCAATTCCCGGTGTAGATGATGCTGAACTGGATGAAGTGGTTCAGTTCAATATAAGGTAGCTTCTTACGTTCCTGCCTTTCCTTCAAGGAAAACAGTGGTTTCAGCGGAGCTATCCTGCTAGTGAAATGCTATTGCCATTCATAGACTTTACTACAGTACAGTCCTTCCACAGATACCATCTCTGGCTTAAACAGCATTGTCACACGTGAGTAGCTCTCAGTGAACTTTGTAATTGTGAAGGGCACGTTGTACGGCAAAGTCTTCAGCCCAGCAGTTGGAAGAAGCATTGATAATTAAGCAGCACCTAAAATATCATTTATCTGGCAGAAGCATCTGGACGGATTCAAATTTAATCTACAACAAAGATGATTCTCAGTCTGGAATGAAATGGAGCTCTTAGAAAAGGTGGTGCATTTGCAGAAAAGCCCCTGGCTTTGAAGGGTAGAATTATATCCAATTTAGTGCTAAGTTAAAGCCACTTAGCAGTACACAGTACTTGCACCAGCAAAACATCACCGCGCAAGGGCATGCAGTCAGCAGATTGCGTTTAACTTTGTTGCGCAATAGATTCTGCAACAAGTTCCTGCTAGTGCAACCATCACATTTGATTCCTCTGTTTGTGCAACATTAAAACTTGCCTGTCTTCTAACACAAGAGCCCTTGCACTAACAGGCAAATAATGCAGGATACAACCCACATTTTATGAAGGAGTATTTGCTGCTACGATGTTGCTTGAATAAGCATAGGTCCCGCTATCCACCCACTTGTTATGGGAAAATGCACTTATCTGAACACAAAGAATTATAACCAAACCTTGCTACACACACGGCTGATTCAGATATGCAAACAGACAGGGTTTGCCCACTTCCTTGCTTGTTTATTTTTTGCTGGTTGGTTGCAGCCATTTTGGGGCAGCAGCTACGGAGAGAGAGATCGGACAATTCAGAGAGCAGGAGAGATCAGACAAATCAGTTTTTCCTTTGTCTGTCTTTGGCTGGCTGGCTGGCTGCAGCCATTTCAAGAAGAAACCCTAGTGCGAGCAGGGGGCGGGGAAGAGATCACGAATTAGAAATGTTCCCATAGGAGAGAATGAAAATTGTCAGCTCGCTATGGGAACGCTTTTCTAACAAACAATTTTCTGGGAACATATTGTGTTTGGTAAGTGGGACGTGCATGCACTCTACTACCTGACAGCTTCTGGAAATGCAAAGCAACAAGATTAAGGTTTCTAGGAAGCTGCATTACACCAGATCGGACTATTAGTCTGTCTAGCCCAGTGTGGTCTGCTCTGACTGGCAGCAGCTCTCCAGGGGCAGAGACAGGTCTTTCCTTTCTCCTGCTTTCTAACTGGAGGTGCCAGGGATTGAACATGTGACCTTTAGCAAGCGAAGCACTCTGCATCTGGTCCCTCCTTGTGACTTTGAAGCCCTCACCCCCCTATTTGGCCCAGGGTGCAAGTAAAGCAAGCAAGCAAACAAACGAATGTTGTGTGCTGTTGTGTTTAAAGGCAAAATATTGAGACACTTCAGACTGGTATTCTTTTAAGGCCATACTGTAGATTTAAGACTACTGTATTGGTGTTATCGTTGGTAAACCTGGGTCTATGCATTTCCTATTAAGCTCACTTGCTGCAGACAAAGTTAAGGTTTTGCGAGACCACCTTGTAAAATTGCTTGGTGTCAGCTCAGGCTTCGCAAAGTGCATCTTAACACGGGGCTCTGCTATAGTGTTTGCACCCAATCCAAGACCTCCTCCTTTTCTGTAGTTTTATTTCACATTACTGTGCTCAGAGTGTGAGATGGACCTTATTAAGATCGAAAATGAGAATATATCCTGAGCTCAGATGTTGACTTTGGCTTGTTCTTTATGTAGCAGTCTGATGGAAACGTAGGTTCAGTGTGACATAAAAATCTGTTCCAGCTTTTTGGAAAATGATTTATTTTGAGCAAATATGCTTAAATACCCTGCTCCAGTTTTTCACAAAATGGAGCACAGATGGGGTTAAAGAACGAAACGAAACAAAAAGCCCCCCCCCCGTCATGCAAAAAGCTCTGGGTTTTTAGCTGGAACCACTGCTTTCTAAAATGACTTCATAACTTTTTTAAAAAATAACCAGTATAAAGGGAATGGGGGTGGCTTAGTCCTGCCACTAAATCACTAAGGAGCTGGTGTTGCCTTGCATGAAAAAATGCCTTGGATTGCCTTGGATTCCATAGGAATGCTGTTCTGCTTAGATCTTTGCTTGCTCTCATTTAGCTCTGAGGGCTCTTGAGGGAGCTATCAAAGGAGGCAATGGACAGACAATAAGAATCAAGTTCCTCAGAAGGGGAGAAGGGGAATTGCGAGTGGTGTTTGGGGTGACATCACACTTTTGGACTCCTTTCCTCTTCCAAATTCGGATCAGACTTAAGAAGACAAGAGATGAAATGCCGTCCAGGAGGCTTTCTGAACAGGAAGAGCCTTCAGACATCAGAAGAATCTCTTTTAATTATAGGCAGAGAGTGATTCATTCAGAGGTTTGCATCTGCGTTGCATTAAAATATGAAATCCTTCACATATTGAAGGTATCTCTGTTTTCCATCCTCACTTGGCACCGGTACAGCTGTGTTTCATGTTGAAACACTGCAAGGCCTACCTTTCAAGCGTTGTGGGCTGCTTGTTTAACCTCTGCACACGCACCCTGTGTCCCTTTCATATCTCGCTCCCCCACCACAACCATTGTCTGAAGGAGTGTCTTGGCAGATGAAGGAGGGAATAGCTCAGCTGGTAGTGTGTGGGACTCTTAAACTCAGGGACGTGGATTTGAGCCCCATGTCAGGCAAAAGATTCCAGCATTGATGGGGTTTGGACTAGATGACCCTCGTGGTCCCTTCCAACTCTACAATTCTGTGATTCTTTCACTCTTCTCTGCTGTTTCTTTGCTGATGCCAGGGTGTTGGGGTGTAAAGGACCCCCTGGATGGTTGACCAGTCAAAGGCAGCTATGGGGTTGCGGCACTCAACTTGCTTTCAGACTGAGGGAGATGGTGTTTGTCCACAGACAGCTTTCCGGGTCATGTGGCCAGCAGGACTAAACCACTTCTGGTGCAATGGAACACCGCGACAGAAGCCAGAGTGCACGGAAACACCAATTACCTTCCCACTGCAGTGGTATAGTGGTTGGTATCTATCTATCTATCTATCTATCTATCTATCTATCTATCTATCTATCATCTATCATCTATCTACTTGTACTGGCATGCTTTTGAACTGCTAGGTTGGCAGGAGCTGGGACAGAGCAACAGGAGCTCACCCCATCGAGGGATTCGAACTGTTGACCTTCTGCTCAGCAAGCCCAAGGGGCTCAGTGGTTTAGACCACAGTGCCACCCGCATCCCATGTATCTAGCCCCCAAATGTATGGCACAAGCTTTCTATATATGTTTACTCAGAAACTAGTTCTACTGAATTGTATGGGGTTTAGTTCCAGGTCACTCTGCATGGGATTTCAGCTTAACAGAGCAATCCTAGCAAGTTGGAGTAGAGCAGCAGTCTTATCACAGCCCCATTGAGCTCCATGGGGCTTGAGACTGCAATCTGGGGAGTAAGTCCTATTGAACTCAGTAGGACTTATTTTATAGTACAGTGGTACCTCGGTTTATGAGCACAATTGGTACCGGAAGTCTGTTCATAAACTGAAGCGAACTTTCCCATTGAAAGTAATGGAAAGTGGATTAATCTGTTCCAGACGGGTCCGCGGAGTACTCAACCTGAAGCGTACTTAACCCGAAGCATGGGTGTAATTGGTTCCGGAAGTCTGTTCATAAACTGAAGCGTTCATAAACTGAAGCGAACTTTCCTATTGAAAGTAATTGAAAGTGAATTAATCCGTTCCAGATGGGTCTGCGGCGTTCGTAAACCGAAAATTCGTAAACCAAGGTGTTCATAAACTGAGGTTCCACTGTACTGTAGTCATGCATAGGACTGTGCTGCTGTTTCAGTTAGCCCTACCCAGCTAAGGGGGAGTCCAATTGTTGTTGTTGTTGTTGTTGTTTAGTCGTTCAGTCGTGTCCGACTCTTCGTGACCCCATGGACCAGAGCATGCCAGGCACTCCTGTCTTCCACTGCCTCCCGCAGTTTGGTCAAACTCATGTTCATAGCTTCGAGAACACTGTACAACCATCTCGTCCTCTGTCGTCCCCTTCTCCTTGTGCCCTCAATCTTTTCCAGGTCTTTTCCAGGGAGTCTTCTCTTCTCATGAGGTGGCCAAAGTATTGGAGCCTCAGCTTCACGATCTGTCCTTCCAGTGAGCACTCAGGGCTGATTTCCTTCAGAACAGATAGGTTTGATCTTCTTGCAGTCCATGGGACTCTCAAGAGTCTCCTCCAGCACCATAATTCAAAAGCATCAATTCCTCGGCAATCAGCCTTCTTTATGGTCCTATATTGGGGAGTCCAAAATAGCCTTAGTTTAGCAAGACCATCAGTTAGAAAAGCAAGGGCTTCACTGTGTTCTCTGCTACCCGCCCACCCCCAACCCCCCGCTGCGGAAATTTTCCCTTTGGATTTACTTTTTAAAATCTAAGTAAAGCCAATACAAGGTCATAATCATGAGGAACACTCTGTTTGGTGCTTACGCTCTCTCTCTTTTTCTCCTTGTTATACCTTTTTAATTTCTTTTTTTATATGTTATTTTTAGCAAGAGAGCAAGCCGAATGTTAACAACAAATTAGAGCCAATTAGGTGTTTTCAGTTTTCATACATCAGTTCTGATTAGCTCTGGGGCCTCTTCCTCTCATTGCCGCTTTCCAAGATGCATTAGGCCTGTCAGATGCAAATTGGGGGCATCAAAGAGCACTGATGCAGGGTTAGTAGCCGGCCCAAAGTACAAATTGCTGTGCCTTTCCCCTCAATGCATTTGGTGCCAAGTGCAAATTATGTTTAAAAGGCTACATTTTATTTGGCCAGCCCATGTTGATCATCAGCTGTGAGGTTAACCTTCCAGCTTTGCCAGCTGGCTTTAAGGCTGGAAAAAGAAACACCAGCAAAGAAGATTCCAAGCCCTGTAAAAACTTGGAGGTGGTGCACAATGGGCAGAACGATGTGTGGGGAAGGAGGTTCTGATGCATTTGCTAGAATGAAATCTGGAAGGAGACTGCTGTGATGCTGGCGTTGTGGGGAGCTTTTGGTATCGTGGAAATCTTGGGGGTTTCTTTTAAAGACAAAACGCTCACGGTTATTTCTTTATTTTATCAAATTCATATACGTACCACTTTCTCCTCCAAGGAGCCCAAGGTGGTACTCCTGCCCCCACCCAGTGACACTCTGGCCTTTATGTTTTAGCCCTTTTGGATGTGGAAATGTTTGGTGACATTTCAGAAGCCAGAGGGGCACCCGCCTGGATTAATTGCTAGTGGTTTGTGCTTTGCAGCAACAACCTGGTTTATTGTAGCACCATAAGCAAGCAAGAAAGGACTTGTGATAAGGAGCAGAGGAAAGGTGCATTTGGCATACTGTCTGCCAGCCTCTGCTTGAGACCTTAGAGCAGGGGTGAGGGATCTGTGGCTTTCGGGGAGTTGCTAGACTACACATCCCATCGTTCTTGACCACTGGCCATGACGACTGGGGCTGATGGGAGTTGGAGTCTGACATGTGGAGGACCACAGCTTGTAGGCCATTCAAAAGAAGAAAGCTATTTGTACTTGCAACAAGGTATTGGTTGTTGTTGTTGTTGTTGTTGTTGTTGTTGTTGTTGTTGTTGTTGTTCTCCACATTTCCTCCAAGCAGCTGAAAGGGGCATACATACCCCTTCTGCTGCTGTTTTATCCTTACAACAATCCTGTGAGGTAGGTTAGGTGGGTTTCTCTGTTCCCTTGGAACAGCATCTGACGCATTTTGTAAAACTTCTGCAGAGGATAATGCCCGTTATATTACTCTGTACCCACTTTAAAAAGTTCCTCGTAGAAAAACAACTACTGGAGTGACAGTGAGTTTGTATGATTTTTCGTCGTTTGATAATGAGAACGATGTTACTTTTCGTGTTTCTTTACTTGTGGTGGCAGCCAGGAAATTAAGAGCTAAATTTGTGGTTCAGCTCGTTGTGGCTTTCGTTTTCTGTTTGGTTGTGGCTTATAGCTGAACAAATAAATTATTACGTATGTATCTACTTGTGGTGGTCTATACCAGTGGTCCTCAACCCCCGGGCCACGGACCGTGGATCAATTGGTACCGGGCTGCCCAAGGAACATTTAAATACAATTTAATTAAAACAATCTAAATAAAATATAAACAATCAACGCCCCCCCCCCAGCGGGCCGCGGTAAAATGATCAAACGTTGACTGGTCCGCGGCGATAAAAAGGTTGGGGAGCACTGGTCTATACCAATGTAGGGCTGCTTTTTAATTCCCCTCCCAGAGCCAGCTCCAAGTTTGAAAAGAGCCTTGGCAAAGTGCCCTCAGCTGACCCCTACAGTGGGTTTACCTGGTGATGCCACAGGGGGAAGCAACATCCCGTTCAGTGCTGGTTGGGTGCCATTCTAATTTCTCACAGTGCCCTGAGTTATGTTAATTAACCTACCCTAACATGGTGAAAGGACCCAGGTGGCACTGTGGTTAAACCACTGAGCCTAGGGCTTGCTGATCAGAAGGTCGGCGGTTCGAATCCCTGTGACGGGGTGAGTTCCCGTTGCTCGGTCCCAGCTCCTGCCAACCTAGCAGTTCAAAAGCATGTCAAAATGCAAGTAGATAAATAGGAACCACTACAGTGGGAAGGTAAACAGCATTTCCATGTGCTGCTCTGGTTTGCCAGAAGCGGCTTTGTCATGCTGGCCACATGACCTGGAAGCTGTACGCCGGCTCCCTCGGCCAATAATGCGAGATGAGCACGCAACCCCAGAGTCGGTCACGACTGGACCTAATGGTCAGGGGTCCCTTTACCTTTACTTTTTAACATGGTGATATTTATCTTGTAACCTTGCCCTCAGCCCTTGGAGTAATGTGAAAAAATTAAATACAACTAAATAATTACCATGTTTTGTTTTGTTTTGTGTGTGTTTGTAGCTAAAATCTGCATGACCAACTAGCATGAGCTCTTAAATCAGATCCAAGTAAAAGGATTGTTTTAGCCAAAGAAAGCAAAAATCAATATCTCTCCCTGACCCACTTAAGCTGATTTGAGTGCCCGCAAAAGTGGTTGAGCTACTAATTGCACCAATTTAGAAAACGATTTAGCTAAGTTAGTTATTAAATCAATTTGTCTTCTGGGTTTAGACTAGAAACTGTTGTCACTGGTACAACCTTGCGCTCTTTCCCTCTACCAACAAGTGTGCCATTCCTAGAGGGAGATTTAAAGTCATCTGGAACACACCGTATTGCTGGAAGTGAGTCTTTGGTCTGAGACAGAAAATGGCTCAGGGACTGTGACAAGATTGGGGAAGCCTCGGGTCTTCCTGGGCCTTTTATAGTGGAGCCCTCTGAGTCAGAGGATGGAATTGAAACATCCTTGGGTTGGGGCGCCAGTGGCACCCACAGGTTCCTGTGCTAGCAGCATCTCTGGGACATGCTCTGCATCCATCCCCTCCGGGTGTGAAGTCCTGCCCTCTAGAACTTGGCATTTTATTTATTTACTACAGATATTTCTATACTGTTAGCTACCTCTTCCAAAGTGTGTTTGAAAGAAGAAGTCTAAAACACTCTCAGTGCTTCCTATCAATAGTTATTTGCTTTTAAATGGTTTTGGGGGGTAGCCAATCACGTTTTACTCAGAGCAGATCCATAGAAATTAATAGACTTAAGTTAGTCATGCTCCTTCAATTCAGTGGGTCAGCTTTGAGTATGAGAAATGTCGGGTACAATTCAACATTTCCCAAGCAGTTCCTCTTTTTCTTTCGGGGTCTGTTTTCGATTTGGAGGGCATGCATTGCTGCTTCCCCTCCAGCCCCCTCCTTACATCCTTGAGGTACTACTTCTAGATACAGTGAATCAAAGCAATTTGCCAATACTATCATTATAGGATTGGGGGTTGGTTTAGACCGAGGTTCCCAACCCAGCCTGTATTTTTGTATCTGCAAGACTGTAGTCTGTAGTAGAGGGAACATGCCAGGCTAGTCAGGCCAGTTTCTTAGTTAAGTTGATGGCCCTGGCTGGGCCTATAAGCATCCTATCTGCATGACTAAAGAGTGACCATGTTGCCATGAAGACAACTGGCTGATGAATCTTTTCCAGGATGGGGTAGGCTTCCTCCCTTTCTCTCCCTCCCTCCCTCCCTCCCTCTTTGAATAACAGGATACAGTGGTGCCTTGCTAGACGAAATTAATTCGTTCCACGGGTCTTTTCTTATAGCGAAAAATTTGTCTAGCGAATCCCATAGGAATGCACTGAATTTTTTTCGAATTTTTTTTTTTGCCCATAGGAACGCATTAATTGAATTTCACTGCATTCCTATGGGAAACCGCGATTCGTTAAACAAATTTTTCGTAAAACACATTCGTCTAGCAAGGCAAGCTCCGCTCAAAAAATCATTTCGTTAAGCGGAAATTTCGTTAAGCAGGGCATTCGTTAAGCGAGGCACCACTGTATTTTAATACAGGCGCAAACTTGTATTCAGGTGACAAAAATATAGTTCCTGTATTGTCATTTTGGTATTTGGTAATACCTCCTGCCCCTTGTCTGAATTCTTTGAATGTTCGCATCTCGCTGGTATGTTCTCTTCCTCGCTGGTTAATGGCTTGCAGGACACGACTGTGGCTCACTCCTCCAGCCTGCTTTGATTAAATACCTGTGGGGTGGGATACATCAGACAAACACACAGAGCCTGCGCAAAGCCGCCTCTATCAGCCTCTCTCCCCAGTTCCCCCCCCCAACTGTAAAACAGAAACCACAAAGCCCTTCCTCAGCAGAGTTGTTGTAAAGTGTGAATGCAACAAAGAATGTAAAGCACTTAGCAAATTAAGCATGCTGTGCAAATTATCAGCTGCAGTGTAAATGCATAGGGAGGGGGGAACCTTGAACCCTACGAGCAGCTTTCTCTGCCCAAAGGCAGTGCTTTATTATTAATTAACCAAGGATTAATCAGGCTGGTTAGTACTTAGTAGCTAGGTTTTCACAAATGTAAACATCTCCCCCCTGCACACACACACTAAGAAAAGAAACTTAAATACAAAGCTTCCTATTATCTGTGGGTTGTTAACACCCCTCTGGAGGTTTAAGTGACCTCATTCCCAGGCTGTTTTGAAGACCGCACTTTTCTCTTGCACTTTTCTCTTGCCTTTGACACCCGTGGAATTCTCCCCGCCCAGCTCCAGCTAACTGCACTCCCCTAACTACAATTAAAATGTTGACACCTGGTTTAGCTTTGTAGATTAGGATTTGATTTTCTGTAATTATATGTTATCGCTCACATTCAGCAGCAATTTTGCCTTCTGTACAGTATGATAACACTTATTAATTCAATAAAAGAAATCAATTCGGAAGGCAATTTAAAAAAAACAAAAAACAAACCTTGAAAAAACCCCACTGTAGCACCTTGGTAACTTAGCAGCTACCCAATCGGATTAAGCATCTGACTCAGCATCTTGTCATTTAATCAGTAATGGGTGATTACAAAAGAGGATACACGTCAGATGTTAATTAAGAGTTGCACAGTTTGGGACCAGGAGGTTAACAGTGCCTGTTTTGTTATGATGCCGCGCTGAGTATAGCTGTTATTTGACTTTGCACTTAAGGGTTATTTACAGTAAAATGGAACGATAAGGACATTTATTCTATCTCTTTGTTCCGACCAGATATACTGAATTCCTCCTTGATGCCATGCCATAGTACATACTGATAATGGACCAAAAGCACAATGTTTGATTGTGACGTTGCATGGAGGCAGTGGTGTGTGTGTGTGTGTGTGTGTGTGTGTGTGTGTGTGTGTGTGTGTGTGTGTTAATTTGGGAACACAAGGCAGTTTATCATTCAAAATGTCACCTGGGATGATTTTCCCAGGGTTCCTCACTCCTTAGGCACTTCCCCTAGCACTTTCCTTTAGTGAATTCCTTTAGCACCTTCGATGGGCTTTAGAGAGCCAGTGGGATTTACCAGGCATAGTGAACTTCAGGCCCCTAGATAGAAATACTATTCAAATTCCAGGCATCAGAACTCTCCTCACATCAGAAGTGCCAACTTGAATAAAAAAATTGGGGGCAGGTAAGCCCCACCCCGCATAATCAATCACATGACGCGGTGCACACACACCATTTGAATGGCATATGCCCCCTTCAAACATTTTAGGGGGGGTCAAAACCCCTCGGACCCTAGGAGTTGGCTCCTATGCCTCAGACCACCCACCTCACCAGCCCTGCTTTGCACCCTCCTTGAATGTTTTTGCCTGGCTGGAACATTCTTGCTTCTTGCTTGTCTAGCTGGAAGACAGAGAGGAGAGTGTGCATGTGTGGGTGGAAACTAGCCTAGTGTACAAAAGTAAGATACACATTTATTACTGGACCCACGTATGCACCTGACCCTGCCCATCACTGGCATGTGGCCCCTGGAAGGTTATGCAGAATGAAATATGGCCCTCAGGCTGAATAGGTTTCTCCGAAGGCTTTTTTCAGGCTTACCTAGAAACTCTGCCCATATATATATATGTGTGTGTGTGTCCAGTGTCAGAGATTGCTGAATATTGACCCAGTGTCTAGCAGCTGTGGAAAAGGTGGAATTCATGGAGGATAATGCTACCACAGAAGAGGAGTTTGCATGTTAAAATTGATAGAGGAAAGTACATACATGCTCCCACACTATCCCTGTACTTTTAACCTATTGGCTTACTTTTGTATCTCCTTGTTGCTTAGACTGATTCATCTTAGGCTGCATCCCCACTTACAACTTCCTCCTCCTCACATTTCTTTTTCAGACCTCAAGGTGAGCAAGCATAGCTGCCTTGTTCTTCTCTGAACTAGTTAGTATGAGTGGAACTACAAACTTTCTAAACCATGTTATGTGTTTCCTGCAATAAACAACTCTGTTATTTTCTTACCAGCAAGCACCTCTGCCTGTGGATGTGATTGCAACAGGTAAAGTCTAATCTCTAACCTAGATTCACTAACAAACCCAGCTCGCTGTACACAATGTAAGTGTTTCAGTCGGTAACTGACCCAGTTATCTGAATTGAATCAATATATCTATCAATATATATATCAATTGCTAAGTGTTGGAACTCCTAAGAAGTTGTGAACGCTTGCTGGGTGTGTTTTAACTGTCAACTGATATCACAGGTCTCAGGACAAACAAAACAAAAAAGGAGTAGCAAAACATTAGCATTTGTCATTTGGGTACAAGGAACTGACCATAGCTCCACAGGATGCAGGCGGGGGAGGGGGCGGCAAGTTTGACTAAGTGGCAGAGGATGGGCAATAGATCAACAGTAGAGCATCTTTCTTTTGATGCAGAAAGTCCCAGGTTGAAACTCCAGATATGGCACTGTCAGTCAGTGTAGACAACACTGAGTTAGATGGACCAGTATAAGGCAGCTTTTTATGTTCTGTTCCCAGTTTAGTAATGGTTGGAAAGGGCACTCTCTCTCCCTCTTTCCATATTTTTGCTTTGAGGGTGAATATTTAGAAAATGGGTTAAGTGCATTCTCTTCCCTGCCTCCCTCTGTCCCTCAAAACCCACTGGTTAAACGAGAGGAGAGGAGTCGTACCCCCCCCTCCCCTCTGCCGCTTGCCGACATTTCACAGCAATAGCATCATAAATTTGTTTCATTTTGTTGTGTTTTGCTCTCTTAGCAAACAGAACAAAGAGGGAAGTTCTAGCCCCGCTTAGAAATACATATTCATTTAAAGCAGACGATAAAAGAAAATGGTTTAACAAACAGAAATCATCTAAAATGCCGACATTCCCCTTCGTTTGAACAAATCCACTGGCTTTAAGAGACGCACGCCTCACGTTCTGAAGCCATTTAATAAGATTTAATGAATATTCTTCCTGCTAAATGAATAGAGTATGCCCTAAAGCTTTCTTGGTTTAGATGTTCCTCTGATGAAAGATTATGAGCAAAGTGACCAATGAACATGCAGATCGGAGCCAGCGCTTCCTAGTTTACAGCTTCACTGGAACTGCTTTGCATCTGTCCTCTTCCCATTTTATTTTGTGCAATTCGGCAGATAGCAGCTTTCGTTCTACATGCTGGCTGGCAAACACCATTAGCTTTTTTTCATTGCATCCATACGGTTGTTCAGTTGCCCCTCCCAGTCGTGTTTGCCATATAAAGTGCTTTACAATTCTCTGATTCTCCTCCCAACCCCCCAACCCCCGTGAGGTAGGTTAGAGCGAGGAAAAAATAGAAAGGTTTTCAGTGATTACAATTCTTAGCTTGATTCCTGAATTGCAGGGGGTTAGATTAGATGACCCTTGGGATCCCTTCTCGCAACAAGCCTTGAGGTAGGTTAGAAAGGGGTTACAGCAAGAGAGCCAGAGGGAGAATGATCAGAGGTCACCCAGAAAAGTGGAACCTGGATCTTTCCAGCTCTAGTCCAAGCCCCTCTCAAACAAAATTTCTGAGTGAATTTCGCTGATACTCCTCGGAAGCATTTGGGAGGTGGGGGGCGGGAAGGAACAGGGCTTCTGCATTGTAAAGGGGAGCATGCTTCTAGTCCCTGGGATTTTCATTCTGCTGCACCCACTAAGCACTGTACATGATGAATGGAAAATAGGAAACCTCAGTCCGCTGAGGTTAGCTATATAACCAGGATGGTTTCTAATACCAAAGTTTTGTGCTCAAGAAATACTAACTCTTTATCCGGGACTCATGGTGTATGCCAGTGAAATATGAATCTGTTTTAGTCTTTAGCCATAGCCCTCAGCCATAGAGCAAATGTGAAACACTGTGCACATCTATCGAAGACTGTTATTACTATCCCCTGAAGTCTACATACAGTGCTGTTTTTAAGCCTGATAAATGTATAACCCACTTTTAAAGGAATAAATCCCCACAAACTGTTATATAAATAGCAACCAATACAAATGCAATTTTAAAACGTTAAAACCAACCACAGCTCATAATATATATTTTTTTTAAAAAAAGGAAAAAAAAACCCATACTCTCCAGACGGACACAATCTACCCAACATAAACTAAAACCTACTATTAACAATTCACCACGCTGTCTCGGCAGTGCTCTCAAATTTGCCACGACCACAGAAAACAGAACTACCTCACAAGCGGCTGAGTAAAAATGAAATGGAAAATTGGGGTGAATGGGAGACAGGATGGAATGGTAGCCTGCTAAAGGGCATGGGCGACTGGCTGGCACCCTGAACAGGAGTAGTTGACTGTGCAGCATTGTCTTGCAGGTCCCACTTGCAATGAATCTCACTGAGAGGTGTGTATATATTTCATTGGTTTATTTTATTGCATTTCCATTCCACCTTTCCTCCGAGGAGCTCAAAGCATTGTTCTCCTCCTCCCCATTTTATCCTCGCAACAACCCTGTGAAGTAGGTTAGGCTTGAGAGTTCATGACTTGACCAGGGTTACCCAGTGAGCTTCATAACCATGGTTCAAACCATGGTTTCCTAGGCCCTAGCCTAGTCTGACTCTTTACTACTACTCCACACTGGCCCTATGTGTGTGAGAGCAGGGGGTTGGGGGATAAAGAGAGAGAGTGTTTGTGCATGTGCAGACACAAGGAGGTTGGTGTCCTTTGTGTCAGCAGACTAGAGCCTGCCCACATTGTTACACCAGGTGTTCGCTGTAGCAGGACTGGCATCCCTCCAATAAAGCAATTCTCTCTGCCGTGTGTAACTCACAGATAACAGCTATCTTTCTGCAGAAATAAATGACACATGGCCATTGACATTAATTCAGACGGACAGACTGTCAAGTTTGCAGTTTGTTATGTGGTGATTGGGCTTTTTATATATAAAAAAATTACTTGTAACAGGATCCTTTGTGTGTGTGTGTGTGTGTGTGAATGCTTGGTTTGGATGTGGGCAGCTGTTTCTTGAGCCACAGTTTCTGCTCAAGTTAGCACGGAGCCTTCAGAAAAACAGTGAATAAATACCCTTGGAATGTTCCTTGGATCTGGGGGGGATTATTCCTTTTATGCATTTATTCTTTTATCAGGTCTAGAACAGTTTCGTTGCCAAGCTATACACAGATTTAGCTTGCTGCTATCAGAGAAATAATGCCTATTAGTAAATTCTGTATTCTTGTCGCCTTTATTTCCCGTGGGCCTTATCTGCAGGAGATGGATCTAAGCTCACAAAATACCTTTGTGTTGAGTGAACTGTTGGGGGAATTTGGACAACCAAGCTTAATTGTCTTGTTTCAACGTAGCATATGGTTGAGTTGCCAAGTTAAGCTCCCAGGAAATGTTTGCCATTGACTGATCAAGTCGGTGATGAGATAGTCAGAGCTACTCCAACCTGGAACAGAGTCAGACCATTTGTGCATCTTGCTCCATGTTGTCAATAGTGACTGAGAGGGTTTCAGCCAGGGATCTTTCCAAGCCCCACCTGGGAATACCAGGGATTGAATTTGGGATCTTCTGCGTGCAAAGCAGATACTCCACCACTGAGCTGGTTTCAACAGAGAGCAAAAACACTATATGCGTGCCTGATGTCTTTTTATCACTCCACTCAATCTATTGAGGAGTTCCAGAGACTTAAGAACCCGTTTTCACTGTCAGGCCTCAGCTCTTGAAAGATCTGTACTGTATAGTCATACCTCGGTTTAAGTACGCTTCGGTTTGAGTACTTTCAGTTTAAGTACTCCGCGGACCCATCTGGAACGGATTAATCCACTTCCCATTACTTTCAATGGGAAAGTTTGCTTCAGGTTAAGTACAATTCAGGTTAAGTACGGATTGCCAATTGCACTCATACTTTGGGTTAAGTACGCTTCAGGTTGAGTACTCTGCGGACCCGTCTGGAACGGATTAATCCACTTTCCATTACTTTCAATGGGAAAGTTCGCTTCAAGTTAAGTACGCTTCAGGTTAAGTACAGACTTCTGGAACCAATTGTGTACTTAAACCGAGGTACCACTGTATAGTCCTCCTGCCATTGGCTGAGATAGTGTGAAGTCACAGAAGCTCAGATAAGTGGGGGGCGGGGGGGGGAGGCGAGAAGCACAGGGGTGCAGCATGTGGAGATAGGAGAAAAAGCCAAAAGAAGGCCTAACTCTTTTTAGAGGTGAGGAGAAAAAGGAAAATAAACAGCAAGGAATCTAGACAGACATAGTGGAGGAGTTTCTCTGATTATGTGTAGATTGCATACGTAACCAGAGCTTGCCCACATACACATCTGGGGTTTGGGCCTGCTGCAATACACCAAACCACAACTTCCACAAAAACTTGGCGAGCATTAAGCAACTACAGAATTACATTTTAAAAATAAATGTCACCCTACTTCCCCACCACTACCACCACCACCAAAAAAATAACCATTTTGCAGTAAATGGGGTTTGCTTCCCTGGCCAAGCATCAGAAAGTTTAAGTGACATTCATAACGAGTTCAAAGACACATACAGTTCTGACCTACCATAAGCTCCCCTCTCCTACAAATGACATTTCAAGACTTTCAGCGTTTCTCAAATAGATTTGGAAGGATACAATATAGATTTTAAAATGCACTGTTGATTTAGTTTAAGCTGTGATATTAAAGGTGGATAAAGCTAGAAATCAGTGCTCACCTTCCAAGGTCGTGATTTCTTAGTTCGAGGTCATTTTTATATTCATCAGCAAAGTGAAGAGTGCAGCATTCAGTCAGTGCCTGTCTCACACGCTACTGGCATCTCTTTAGTTGTGGCTGTACGTCAGGGCACCTCCAGTTGGACTAAGGCTTACACAAACCCAGTCGGTTTTGTGGCAGATATTCCTAGCTTTCCCACCCATACCCCCTGGTTTCGGTACCCCAGGGCAGCTTTGTTTAAAATGAAAAAAAAATTGACCATGCTGGGACAGCTTCTACTGTTTCAGGTAGTTGCCATTACTCTAGGGCAGTGTTTCCCAACCAGTGTGCCTCCAGATGTTTTGGGACTACAACTCCCATCATCCCTAGCTAGCAAGACCAGTGGTCAGGAATGATGGGAGTTGTAGTCCCAAAACATCTGGAGGCACACTGGTTGGGAAACACTGCTCTAGGGTAGAATAATTCACCCTCCCAACCCAAAAAAATACAATGGTACCTTGGTTTGCATATGTCTTGGATTACAAACATGTCAAACCCGGAAGTGTGTGTCCCAGTTTGCAACCTTTTTATTATTATTATTACAACCTTTTTTTTTTTTGGATTACGAACAAAAATTTTTTTGGGAGGCCCCATGGGCGAAAGCATGCCTTGGGTTACAACCTGTTTTGGTTTACAAACAGACCTCCGGAACGGATTATGGTTGTAAACCAAGGTACCACTGTAAAATAAACCAGGTTCTCATTGCAGTGTTGTAGCTGTTTCCATAGATTTTCATCTCACAACACTTCTCTGGGTGCCGAGAAGTGAACGATCCACTCCCTTCCCTGGCAGATTTTATTCTCTTACACCCAGGTCTGTAAATCTTTTCAACAATTTAAGGCAGGAATAGGCAACATGGTGCCCTCTTGATGCTCTTGGACTGCTTGCTAGCTTCTGCTTCCAACAAAGCTCTAGTTTTCATGCAGGTGGGGGAACCTGTGTCTGGCATGTCCCCCATGAGATTGAAGGTGTGGGCTGCTATGACGGAATATTATTCTATACACAAAATAAATAAATTGCAAGGCAAGCGAGCCTATCAGGACACTCTGTTCTAGCATACTAGTTCTTTTTGTATAATCCCAGTATACCCAGTTTCTGAGGACGGGGCTTGATTCCCAAAATGGTAAATCATGTGGTCCCCATATTCCACGTGAAGTTCAGTCCAGGGACCGATTTCACCACATCAGAAACAACTAGGGCTGCTAAAGTCCTTGCCCCAAAGCTGCTTGGGAGGAAGCTCCACTGAATTCAATAGAATTTAATTCCAGACATGGTTTAGATTGCAGCCTTGGCCTATGACACTCTGGCCGCATTCATACCACACATTTAAAGCACCATGGTTCCACTTTGAACAGTCACGGCTTCCCCCAAAGAATTTGGGGAGCTTTAGTCTGTTAAGGGAGCATGTCTTTCACCACGAAGCAAACAAAGGCTGCTCACATAGATATCTGGGATTATAGTGTACTGTAGGTCTTCTGGTGCCAGGAGGTGTGGCTTCAGCTATGATTTGGCTCTATGACTTCCTTTTCACTTTTTTTAAAATAAAGCAACTTAGTTAATTTATTTCTATTAGCCATACATTAGCTTTGGAGAGGCAGTTGCCTCAGGTGGCAGGCTGGGGACAGCTTGGAGGGGCTCCCAAGCGGCACACTACTTGCTTCCTCCGGTGCTTGATGCTTGTGGCCACTGCTTGAGAAAAGCACAGTCAGTTGCTGCTGCCTCTGGCTCTTCTCCTGCCTCCTTTTTTTCCTCCCCTGCTTCCTTCAGAGCACCTGGCCTTCTCTGGTCTGCCTCCAGTTGCCTCAGACGTTCATGGTGGAAGCAGCAATGATGGGGAACTCCATTTTCTGGTTTGCGACAAATTGTCATGGGCATGTCCTTGGTTTTAGAGCAGGGTTTGCCAAACTTGGGTCTGCAGCTGCTGTTGGACTACAACTCCCATCATCCTCAGCTAGGAGGACCAGTGATCAGGGATGATGGGATTTGTAGTGTAAACAAAAAAACAAAAAACCTGGAGACCCAAGCTTGGGAAACCCTGGTTTAGAGCTTGCCCACAACTTAGCTTTCACCCTTTAGGGATGGTCACCCACCCCCAAATCATGTAACTGTCGTACCGTATCATCATTGATGCCCATCAACCGTAACTAGATTTTTCCTGTTCGGCCTTAATCATGTTGACTACCCCTAGTGTGTGCGCGCGCGTACACACACACACACACACACAAGTCTTTTCAATAGTGTGACTTCTCTACACAAGTAATAAGTTAAAGCTGCTCCATGACACATAACTATGTGAGTGCTCTGGTGTGTGTAACCAGAACCCAAAAAGGCTCGAGGATATTTTGTCTATGTGCAGTGTAAGTAGATTAGATAGAGGATGCTTTGCTGTATATGGTATAGCATTGCCACAATGTTTCAGATACAAACCCAGAATCCTAATACTAAAGGACACGACGGAGGTATGCTGTCTTCTCTAGTTATATAGAAGTGTACAGTCCTTAAATAAAACATTTGCATACTGTTTTGTTGAGAGGCCACGCTGCCTCACCCGCAAAGTGTTGTGCTTGGGTGTTGAGAGACCCAGTTTCTCATAGCCGAACAACCGAACAGCAGAATCAATCAAGCACCGAAGTCTCTGGTGATTTTAATGTGCTTTGGCATTAAGCGTGCTTCAGCTACCTGTCCTTCAGTGTTTTACCTGAGTCCATTCAGTCTGCTTCATAAGTCATGGTAGACAAGGACTTGCTTTGTGTACATGCAGTGTGGGTTCTCTTCCTCTGTACACCTCCGGGGCATGTACAAGACTTACCATGTCTTCCTGTCTACATGGGGGGGAAATGGAGTGCAGCTGCCATTTAAATGTACTGAAAACCCAACGTATGAAGCAGCCCTGATTTCATCGTGCACTTGCAGCACAATCCCTGTCACATTTACTCAGAAGGAAATTACATTTTGCTCAGTGGTGCATATACCCTCCCACATTTCTCCGATGAAAATAAGGACGCCCCATTCCATAATGATGTTTTTACTATTTATACCCCACACATCTTACTGGGCTGCCCCAGTTACAGGTAGGTAGCCGTGTTGGTCTGAGTCGAAGCAAAATAAAAAAAATTCCTTCAGTAGCACCTTAAAGACCAACTAAGTTTTTTATTTTGGTATGAGCTTTCGTGTGCATGCACACTTCTTCAGATACACTTGGAAAAGAAGAGTCAGACCCTTATGTATATACAGAGGGTGGTGGTGGGGTGGTGGGAATGGGTGATGGGCTGATGGGAGTGGTAAACCTGTAGATGGCTGTTAACGACTGTTGATGACTGCAATTGGTCCTGCGGGGGGAAAGCAAGGGCTGAGGCGCTAAAGAAAGCTTGATCATGCATAATGAGATAAGAATCCAATGTCTTTGTTCATCCCAGGTGGCTCCATGGTTTTAAGCTTGGTAATGAGTCCCCCAGCCGCTCTGGGCAGCTTCCTGATACTGGATTGCTTTTAGACAGCTCAGGAGTCAAATGACTCCATGCCCTCTAACATTTTTCCAATGAAAATAGGGACATGCTACCATACCCTCTAACATTTTTCCAATGAAAATAGGGATGTCCCAAGGAAAAGCGGGACATTCCGGGATCAAATCAGAAATGGAATGGCTTCTCTGAATCAGGGATGTCCTTGAAAAACAGGGACATTTGGAGGGTCTGGTGGTGCTTTTCTCCCCAGTAGATCTGTTTTGGACTAACAATGTTTTTCAGCCTTTCCCAAGCTGTTGTTTTCCAGATATTTCATTTACTTTTGCCTCTGGCCCCACCCACCACTGGAATGTGGCCCCCAGAAGGCTGCCCGGGAAGTCTCACCCAGAAAGTCCGCCCTTACATGTGTCTAGCACCGAAGATTGCAAAAGTGTTCCGTAAGCAATGGCCCTTGATCCATTCTAAGGAGGCTGAAAAAGATTTCACAGCATATCCTGTGTTTTCTGACATGACTGCAGCCGCTCTTAGCAAAAAAAGAATCCTATTTCATGACAGATCAAGAGCAGAGAGGGATGGAGCTCAACGCTTTTTTGAAAGGCAATCCCTAGTAAAACAAGAATTTGCAAATGTGGCGTGTTCCTCATATAAATATAATCGTGTGTTGAATATAACTACAAAAGAGCATAAAGTTTTAATTATGGCCTAAATCTACTTCTTTAGCCATGGAGCTCACATGATTAGCAGTAGGAGGGGGGGGAAGCGAGCATCTGGAAAGGTTGCGTGGAACAGTTTTCCCACATGTTAAATTTTATACGGAACAAATTATTAAAATGCCAAACCTCGGGAGAAAGATTGTAATGAAAAAAATTAGCACTCCTTTATCAAGGCTGTTGGTGATTTGCCATGTGACTCTGTCTAAAACTTTGGGGAGAGGAAAGCAGAAAGGAGACAATGGGGGGGTGGCAGAGTACACATTATACGTTTGAAGTACATTTATAGCACATGGCTTCCCACTAAAGAATTGTAGGGACTGTAGCTTACTCCCAGCACCATCAACAAACTACAGCACGATTGTTGGCAGGAGTGAGGCCTTGGCAGTATATAACACCGGTGATGAGCACTGGTTGCTGATCTGCTAAAAACCCTTACTATATTGTGACCAGTTTACTTCCAAGATCGCTTTATCCCACATGTGCCCATTCAGCCACTTTGATTGGTGGAATTGACACTACAGGGGCCACATAATACCCATTCCGCATGGGTAAGGACTTGATCATTTCGGCAGCACCTAAACCTTGGAACTCCCTGCCACTTGATATCAAGCAGGCACCTTCACTTTTTGGAGCCTGCTATAAATGTTCTTGTTTAGGCAAGCCTACCCAGAGGTTTAGAAATGCTGGTGTGCATTTTAATCTGTTCAGTATTTCAACTTTTTGTATGTTTTAGAGTATTGTATTTCTCTCCCCCACCCCACCCCGCCCTTTGATACATATCCCTGCCGCCCATGGCGACCTCACAGCAATGAAATATGCTGTAGCCCCACACCCACAGACATTCTAAATTTCCCTGAAAATAGGGTAGTGAAATTGGACCCTCCTCCAAAGGGGAACAAAGCTTTCCAGAAATTGGAGAATCTGGTTCAGCACAACACTAACACTAACCCTATACAAAGTGCCCTAACCACACTGAACTACTGGTATGAATTAAAGGAGGCTAATGAAAAGATTACATATCTTGAAAAGCCTTCCTTTTTTTTCTAGCTCACATCATTCAACTTTTTGCAGAGCCATAGCGGGAGGTGGGGTGGTTAGCCCTTTTTTGTTTTTCTGTAACCAGGAAGCTAGTTTGGGTACTCCAGATCCTCCAAGTGTCCCTATTTTCCAGGGACATCCCTGATTTAGAGAAGCCGTCCTGGTTTCTGATTTGATCCCGGAATGTCCCACTTTTCCTTAGGGTTTTCCTATTTTCATTGGAGAAATGTTGGGGGATATGGCGTTATTTGACTCCCAAGCTGTCTGAAGGCAATCCTGTATAGGGAAGTTTTTGTAAATGTTTAATGTTTCATTGTGTGTTTTATATACAGTATGTTGGAAGCTGCCCAGAGTGGGACAAGGCAATAAGACAGGCATCCCCAAACTTCGGCCCTCCAGATGTTTTTGACTACAATTCCCATCATCCCTGACCACTGGTCCTGTTAGCTAGGGATCGTGGGAGTTGTAGGCTAAAACATCTGGAGGGCCGCAGTTTGGGGATGCCTGCAATAAGATGTGTGGGGTATAAATAGTAAATTATCATTATGGAATGGGATGTCCCTATTTTCATCGGATAAATGTTGGGTATGCTAGTCCAAGAACTAAAAAAAAAGGGGGGGGTAGACATTCAGCCTAGCCCATCCAAAAGCTATAAGAATGTCAAATGAATGTGAACCTTCAATATGTTTTCTGAAAGCACAGAATGTCCGAATCAGCTGAGTTTCTCTTAGAAAGTAGCTGCACAGTTTAGACCAAGGGTCAGCAAACTTTTTCAGCAGGGGGCTGGTCCACTGTCCCTCAGACCTTGTGGGGGGGCGGACTATATTTTGAAAAAGAAAAAGAAAAAAATGAATTCCTATGCCCCACAAATAACCCAGAGGCACATTTTAAATAAAAGCACACATTCTACTCATGTGAAAACACCGGGTAGGCCCCACAAATAACCCAGAGATGCATTTTAAATAAAAGGACACATTCTACTCATGTAAAAACACATTGATTCCTGGACCGTCTGGATTTAGAAGGCTATTGAGCCGGATCCAGCCCCCGGGCCTAAGTTTGCCTACCCATGGTTTAGAGCAGGCATAGGCAACCTTAGCTCTCCAGATGTTTTGGAACTACAACTCCCATGATCCTTGACCAGTGGCCCTGTTAGCTAGGGATCATGGGAATTGTAGTTCCAAAACATCTGGAGAGCCAAGGTTGCCTATGCCTGGTTTAGAGGCCAGTGGAGAAAGGTCCTGCTTTTCTCAACCTTCCCCAGGTGGCAGAACAGAGCTGCTCTTCTGATCTGGTCCTAATGCTAAGGGAAAAGATACCCTGGTATGCTGGACACAGTCTGTTATGTGTTAAACATTAGCTTCAGGTAAAATAAAAAAAATTCCTTCAGTAGCACCTTAAAGACCAACTAAGTTTTTATTTTGGTATGAGCTTTCAGTGTGCATGCACACGAAAGCTCATACCAAAATAAAAACTTAGTTGGTCTTTAAGGTGCTACTGAAGGAATTTTTTTTATTTTACTTCGATCCAGACCAACACGGCTACCTACCTGTAACCATTAGCTTCAGGGTTTGTTTGCTTAAAATATTTGCATCACTTCCTGGGAAAGATTTCACCCACCCCCTCTCTTTCCCTCCCTTTCACAGGTGCTGATTTTAAAGTGTAACTCTGTAGATTTTCCTAGGGACAGATTAAATGGAAAGGTCAACTAAAGTAATACTTACAGGTAGCCCGATGCAAATTGAGGCACTCACAGCATGATTATGTGTGATTAACAGGAGCTGCATTGTGCAAAAGTGGTTATTATAACTAAATTCTTCATTTCCTGCAGAAACTTTTGAAACGGCAATTGTCATCATGGGAAAAGTAAACACTTCTGGTCTTTGCAAGAGAGTGTCAAAGGGCAGTTGCCCTGTATGTTTCTCCACCTGCCCTACCCATCATTTCCTTCTTTGAGAGAAGAAGTACCAGCTCCCCTTGCCAGTTTAAAAACATCCATTTTTGCAATCATGCCTCGTTTTCTCCTGAGTCTGCTCTCGAATCCAGATTTAACAGCTGATGACATGTAGCACCAGCAGTGTGTTCTCAGCACCGGCTGTGTGAGGTGCTGATTAATAATTTGAGCTGCAAATCTTCTTAGAAGCACCAGGTGGAACCTAAATTGTCCATCAGAGGCACCCGCCTTCTTCCTAAGAAACTCCATCGTGATGATCTTTGTAGTGACTTGTGTTTAATTCCCCACCAAAGAGATAAGTCTGCAAGAGGGGAGAAATCTGAAAGGCACATCTGGAACAAGCAGGGCAGATAGCGGAATGCTAATACATAAAAAGTGGAGAAATTGTGTGTTAATGACCTGCAGAACTGTGGAAATGTACACATGACCCCCACCCCACCCCCCCAAAAAAGAATCCTGGGAACTGTTGTTTCCCCCTCACAGAACTATGATTCTCAGCACCCTTAACAAACTATAGTGTCCAGGATTCTTGTGCTTTCTATGTATGGTGTGGATACGGGGGGCCAACTCCCATCTCTTGCACGTGCTCAATTAGTGCCAGCGCCTTCTGTCAAGAGCTTGGGTGTAACCTTCAATGCCTCCCTTTCCATGGAGGCACAGGTTGCATCCACAGCAAAGGTGGCATTTTTCCATCTCCGCCGTATCAAGCAGTTGGTCCCTTACCTTTATCGTCCTGATCTGGCCACAGTGATCCATGCGACGGTCACCTCCAGGCTTAATTATTGTAACTCGCTCTACATGGGGCTGCCCTTGAAGCTGACCCAGAAACTCCAGCGGGTGCAGAATTCCGCGGCGAGGCTCCTTACGGGGTCCCTGCCGCGGGACCACATTCATCCAGTGCTTTATCAGCTGCACTGGCTCCCGGTGGAGTACAGGGTCAGGTTTAAGGTGCTGGTTTTGACCTTTAAAGCCCTATGTGGCTTAGGACCCTCGTGCCTACGGGACTGCCTTTCCTGGTATGCCCCGTTGAGGACCTTAAGGTCCACAAATAACAACACTTTGGAGGTCCCGAGCCGCAAGGTGATTAGATTGGTCTCAACTAGGGCCAGGGCCTTTTCAGTACTGGCCCCGACTTGGTGGAACGCTCTGTCACAAGAGACCAGGGCCCTGTGGGATTTGACATCTTTCCGCAGGGCCTGCAAGACGGAGCTGTTCCGCCTGGCCTTTGGCTTGGACTCAGTCTGACCCTTATGTTTCCCTCCCCTTATGGCTTTGATTTATGGGCTACTACTAAAATGAGGCTGCATTTTAAATTGTATTTTAACCCGTAAAAAATTAACTGTTTTTGCTTTTGCTTTTATGTTTTATTGTAATTTTATTGGTATTAGCTGCCCTGAGCCTGGTTCTGGCCAGGGAAGGTGGGGTATAAATAAACATTTGTTATTATTTACTTATTATTATTATATGGTGTAAGTCAGACCTTGGGCTGTTGTGTCCCATATGTGGTACAACACATGCCCGGGGTTCTGTGTCCATAGAATGCTAATTCTAGACCTGTGACAGAGCTCAGGGCATGTTAAAATGTGAAGCAGCTGCACTGAATGCTTCACAGGTAAGCAATTTATTATTATTATTATTTTAGCTTGCCTGGCATTACAATCAAATTGGGCCTGTAAGGAAGCTGGCAAGAGGTGAAAATATATTACTCAGTTGGAGGGATTCGGGAATTAGACGTTCTAGTTTGTGTGCAGTTCCCTCAAGTTCACAAATAAAATTAGATGGGCTTTCAAATTAAAACCTATAAAAAGGCAAGCCCACATATACTGCATCATTTATTGAAGCATTGCTGTAATATTTTAGGGAAGGGGATGGTGGAAGAATGTGTGTGTGTGTGTGTGTGTGTGTGTGTGTTTTACCAAGTGCATTCCAAACTTCTGCAGAAGGCTTCAAGTAGTCGAAAGCTTTTAAATACAGATATACAGATGGTGGAGGAATTCCCGATGGGGAACAGGCTTCTATTTCAAACTTAGGTTCGTTCTCTCTCTCCCCCACCCTCCCCCTCCTTTTCATGGCAGGCTTTGACAGATCAGAAGAAATTTTCACAGCTTGATGCAGCTGGATTCTTCTTTGGCATGAACGAAAACATCTGGCCCCCAAAACAGTGCCTTTTACCAAAGGGCCGAGAAAACATGCGCACACATCTGTTGTGCTAACATATTTCCCTGTAAACTCAGATGTTAATTGCTTTGTTTTGGGGAGGTAACACAGTTGGCTCTCTGAGGCAGGCTGTTTCCCATCACCCTGTGCTAATGGTTTCCTTTAGCACTGATATTGCTTTGATTTGCAGATTCACAGGTATAATGTGGGCGGTATTTAATCTAAAAAGTGCTAGCAGAAAAGTGCGCTAGGCAAGGCAGATGCCTGCCTGCTGTGTGGCAGAGAAATATTCAGCTGAGGTCAAACTGTGCAGGATGGAGGGATATCTGTGTATATAACACAGGGCACTGACAATTTGATATTAAGTGGGGAAGATTTCAGTTGCGGGAAGGACATGTGGGAATAGCCTGAGCTGGGCCCTACCACCTCACATTTGATTGTACTGTAATAGGACAATCTGTTACAGATTCGTCTGACTCAGAATCCCAGTCTGGACAGTACCTCCTGCCTTATAATAAAGTTAGCAATATTATATTTATGATTGTTATTCCCCTGCTGCCATTGAGCAAATATATCTACAGCAGTACGGCTAACTCCATGGACCCTTGCTACATGGAAGATGAAGGGGAAGATCCTACCTCTGTAGTAGATCTACTTCGGGTGCAAAAAAGTCCCCAGTCCTAAAACACAAGCGAGCTAGCCTGTTGAATTTATTTTCAAGGTGAAAACTGGAATGTTCACCTTAAACCGTTGGTTGGATATTTAGCGGCCAGATTTTTGAAGGGGTTAGAAGGAGCGCCTCCTATGGCATAGCACCAGTGCATTTAGGTTTTTTCCCCCCTTCTTCCTGAAGGTACTCAAGGGTACACAGTACTGGCATATTTTTTTTCTAGAAGAAAAGCACTCTGTAGTACCAAAGGATTTGACAGATGGCTCTGAATGAAAGCTAAAATGGCAAGGGAGAGAAAGGAAAAGGCCAGAGACAAATTCACAGTGGACTGGAACTGTTTGGTTACGCATATGAACAAGATGGACCACAAGGGATTTTCTACTACAGCATACATAAACTTTTGGCTGGTTTGGTTCCTGATATTGGGCTGTTTTTTCTTTTATTGTGCAGAATAATTGGGACTCGCGTTTTCCTTTGCTGTGTTATGGTAACTTGGCTTTATTCTGTGTTGTCATCATAGTTACTAAGGGTTTCTTTTGCTGTATAAATGTTGTTCTTCAATCTCTAAGAAGAAAATCATTTTTATTTTATTTTTAAAAGAAGGTCTCTGGTTCTATCCCTGGACCCCTGTCCGAAATCCTGGAGATCTTCTGCCAGTCAGCTAGGGGGGAGGGTCAGTGCTCTGACTCAGTATAAAACAGCTTCCTAATGGACTACCGGTATCTCTGATCTTTTGTGGAATACACCTGCGAAAACGTAAGAAAAAGCCACCAGTCTTGGGGGGCCCTGTGGCATTAACTTGTTCAGATTTATTGACAACAGTCTTGTCAGACGTCATATTGAAAACCAGCTGAAGCAATGGGCAGTTGTGTACACTGTGGTCCTAAACACACTTCTTTCTGTCTCTTTCCCCTTGTGATGCTGGCATGCGGCCTCCGAAAGGTTGCCCAGAAGGGAATGTGGGCCTTGGACTGGAGAAGGTTTCCCAGTTCTGCCTTACGATGACAAAGCTCACAATTAGTTTCAAACGATGTGGTATGTAGCAAGATTTAGTAGTCAGTCCTAGTGGCTGGAGGGCAAAGTTCTGACACACACACCCCCCCCCCCAGTTGCACAGTAGCAGGACATGAATGGTTGTTGTCGAATCACAGCATCCAGCCTTCCCAGCTTTTGTTTGTTCCTTGGCTCTTTGGGTAATTCAGCTGATACGTTTTCTATATTAAGTGATAAAGAAGAATTCCACAGGGCCCCCGTGTATGTCCTTATCGCAGCGCGACTTCGGGGTGGGTGTGGGTGGGAATGTATTTCCTATTCCTCAGCCGTGAATGTTAATCACCAAGCAAAACACGGCAATAATTAACAGAAACAATTGCCCACCCCATTTTTAGCTATTCAGGGCAGAACATTATCAAGTGACTTCACCTGAAATGCTGGGGCATAAATAATTCATGTGGTTCAGGGTGTCCCTCCCCCCCCCCCCCCGGCAGGAAGAAAACAAAAAACAGGATGTGCCCCTGAGGTATTCCAGGGAATTTGTCTATGTGATTCCTAATGGAGCCAGCTTTATTATGAGAGCCCAAACACATCAATGGCAAGAGTGAGGAACTAAGCATCGCTTCTCACTCCTGTCTCACAGAAAGTATCCATGGCAACTGTCTTACACAGGGATGGGGAACCTCAGGCATAGGGGCAGAGTGTGGCCCTCCAGCCCTCTTTGGGGCTTTCCTCCTCAGCCACGCACCCTCTCCCCTGACTGGTCCTGCTGGGCACCCTTTTTGAGGGTTGTTTTGTTTTTGCCTGGCCTGGTTGGAGTGTGTCTTCAAACTCTGGTAACACCTCTTACTCACCTGGATGGAGGATAGAGAGGTAGGGATGCATGCAATCTGTAGGATAAAATTTACATTTGTTTCCCCACCCAGCGCTGGCATGTGGCCCTTGGGACCCTGCCCAGAACGGAACATGGCCCTTAGAGTACAGTCCTCCACCCCTGGTCTAACAAATCATAGGCCTGTTCCTCACTGAGGTGGTAATCTCAGATTGTTAGGTGAAGGGAAACATGATATAATAGTCCTCCATACAGTAAGAATAATCCTTCCACACGAGTTTGTTCCTACATGAAATAACAGTCATGCAAGGTACAGTGTGAGCTTGTCGACAAACCCTCCTCTCCCCACATTGGCATTGTCTTATTTTTTAGCCCTCTGTGAGTCAGAAGACAACTTCATGAAGTAGAGGAAGCTCCTCCCAGCTGGTTGAGAGATGCAAAAGGAAGATAGTGACATGCTGGAGAAGGTAGGGGCTTGCCAGCACGCTCCTGTCAGGGCTTGAGTCAGGCATAGTTCTACAACAAAAAATAAACCACTCAAGGCCAGTGAAGTTAAATATTTATTCAAGGAAAAGGGGCCACAGCTTAGGCCTAGTGGTCTCAGCAACTCTTCCTCGGATGTCTTACCCCTCTCCAAGGCTCCTCCTTTCCCAGGTTTTTCCCACACAGTCTCAAACTGCATCTGCACACAGCTAATCTCTGTCCTGCTCTTTTTATTCATCTGGATTCTTCAGCAGCGTCTTGACCCTTCTCCTCTCCAGCCTCTGCTTCAGCCTCACAATCTGAACTGCACTCTGTCGCACACTCTTCTTGCTCACCCTATTACCCCTCCAGCTTCCAATGCCTCCCACTGCCACTCACCTGGACCTGAGCTTTCTTCCCCTGGGGGTTCCCTAGGGGGGTTCCCAGCTGGTGCCTCCTACCACTCTTCTGCATCCAAGCCAGTCTAGGACAGCTCCCGCTCTCCCTTATTGTGCTTACAAACAGAATGTTTGCCTTATACCAGGTGAGACCACATGCCCATCTGTCTCAGGGTTGTCTATGCTGCCTGGCATCAGCTCGGTCAGGATTCAAGCAAGAAACTTTCCCAGCCTTAGCTGGAGAAGCCGGGGATTTAACCTGTGACCCTTTACATGCATAGCAGGTATTCAAACCCTGAGGTGCAGATCCTCCCACTCTCCATGTACTACACACCCACTTGGTATGAGTGAAATTATTTTTAAATGGAACAGAGAAAATTGCAGAGGAAAAACAATTATTTTCATAGATTTATATCCCACTTGTCTTCCACCATGGAAACGAAGGAAGGTGGCATATTTTTGCTTCCCAGGAAGTCTCCAAGCACTGACCAAACCCTGACTTGCTCAACTTCAGCAAAGTTGTGGTCTCATGTTCTTTCAGAGCAGACCCAGCAGAACTAGAAAAAACTGTGGCTATGGAATGGCCCGAGGGAGACTTGCCTGTGTTCTTTTTTTTTCCATCAAATCCCTATTTGTCTCACAGAACTACACTTCTCAAAATTCCCTGGGAAAAGGGATCAATGGTTAAAGCTCTTAGTAGATTGTAGCTCTGTGGGGGGAGTTCCCAGAGTTCTTTGTGGGCAAGCCATAACTGTTCAAAGTGGCACCACTGTGCTTTAAATATAAAGCGCTGATGGGGCCAAAGAGAGACGGCTAGAACTGGGTGAGCATGGCAGCAAAAGGATCGTTCTGTTCAAAATGTCAAGCATTTGTCTGGAATTTTTTTGCTGTATTTCTGATCGGAATATGTTGGACTTCTGTTTAAACAAGAACCCTTTTATATATTAGTCTGTCTGTGTGGCAAATAATCCCCCCACACACCTATTTGCACATGCACATACAGACATATTCCATATGGAAGCTTTATAAGCGTGTGCATACATATGTGTATGTTGGAACTAATAAAATCTTGATAGAATACACTACAGTACCAGGAAGGAAACCTGCCATTTATTGCAACAATTTTTACTTCTGTAGACCAGAGCTTTCCAAACTTTTTATCTTGGTGACACACTTTTTAGACCGGAGGTCTTTCCAGCCCTGGGAAGAGCACGGGGAGTGTTCGCACAACACACCTACACACTGCATGTCGTGACACACTTTGGAAAGCTCTGCTGTAGACTCTTGTCAGGGGAACAGCTTGTGTGTTCATAACAAGTTCAAGGTCCCAGAAGCTAACACAAAGCAAAGTCAGTTTAGATTCTAGAAAGAATTTTTCTCAGAATATATGAGATTTATGAGTCAGAAACTTGGGTTGATTTCTCTGTTATTGGTCTCCTATGCCTCAGGCATATGTGTGTTTACGCACCAGGGATTTTCAGGAGTTTCATAATTAAAAAATATATAACAAAAGTTAAGTAGTCATAAACAGTGCATGAAAACATCTCAGTAAGTATATTGTTACAGGCTTGTGGGGCTGATCTGGATGTTATCTGTGGGCCCCAACCAAGGCTGTGTTTGTAGTAGAAGAAACCTGTTGATCTGGTCCAACCCAGTTTCTTTGTAAGTTAATGACATAGCACCCTAAAGAGGTGCCTTAGAGACAAATGACTAATGCCGTGAGCCCTTCCACCCTATGCTCAGGATATAAAACCATATAGCCTAAAGACACTGCAGTCTCCATTGACGTTCATTCTAAGAAAAGCAAACCCCTGGGGTAAGCGCTTGCGCTCCTTGAGTCTCTTGCCACATTTGAGTATGTGCAACAATATAAACAGGCATATAAAAGTTATGACGCTGGAAGATGAGCCCCTCAGGTCGGAAGGCGTCCAACATGCTACTGAGGAAGAGCGGAGGACAAGTACAAGTAGATTCAGAGATGATGAAGCGGCTGGGCCAAAGCCGAAAGGTCGCTCAGTTGCGGATATGCCTGGAAGCGAAAGGAAAGTCCAATGCTGTAAAGAAAAATATTGTATAGGAACCTGGAATGTAAGAACCATGGATAATGGTAAGCTGGATGTGGTCAAATATCACCTTGCCGACAAAGGTCCGTATAATTAAAGCTATGGTTTTCCCAGTAGTGATGTATGGAAGTGAGAGCTGGACCATAAAGAAGGCTGATCGCCGAATAATTGATGCTTTTGAATTATGGTGCTGGAGGAGACTCTTGAGAGTCCCATGGCCTGCAAGAAGATCAAACCTATCCATTCTTAAGGAAATCAGCCCTGAGAGCTCACTGGAAGGACAGATCCTGAAGCTGAGGCTCCAATACTTTGGCCACCTCATGAGAAGAGATGAGATGGTTGGACAGTGTTCTCGAAGCTACGAACATGAGTTTGACCAAACTGCGGGAGGCAGTGCAAGACAGGAGTGCCTGGCATGCTATGGTCCATGGGGTCACGAAGAGTCGGACACGACTAAACGACTAAACAACAACAACAACAACAACAACAACAACAACAACAACAACATAAAAAGATTAGACAATCCTCACATAATTCGGGTTGAGGTCTAACAACAAAGATACAAAAATAGCAATGAGAACAAAAATTGTCTCCAAAATTAAATATTGACTCCAACAAAATATCCTAAATAATACCCCCACCCTGATAGTCTCTCTCTAGGGATCCTCCTGAGCAGTATGTCTTCCACAACTCACAGGTCAGAAGCTAACGCTGCAATCCTAAATGACTCACTCAATGAGAAGATAAAACTGTGGTCCTAAATATGGTACACGTAATGGAGAATAAGCCCATTGGATGCAGTGGAGCTTTTTTCTGGGTCCATTTGGGCTGTAAACGTATAATGAGATGATGTTATAGTGAACCAGCTTGAGAGTAGGGAAAAGTTTTTGGTATTTGCATATTCTTCTGGCTAGGATTGAATGGTCAGAGCTGATGTTCAAGGCTTCTTCTTTTTTTTAAAGGCACCAGAGACTCAGATGATCTAAATGTTGAGCTTATTAGCATTTCAGTATCACAAATACATAAATTATGTTTGAAAATGTTAAATGGTAGAATGATAGAAGTGGTGTGTGTCCTTGGAAATACAATTTCCTTATGTTGAACAATTATATAATTTATTCTACAGATTTATGTAAATGGTTCCATAAGGCAGCAGCATATTGCCTTTTATTGACCTAGAAGTTTTGACCTGGGCATTTTCTCATTTATATTTCCAATGCTTTGTGACTTTTAAAATTATTATTTCAGCATATATTTAAGTAAGTCCCCCCCCCTCCAATTTTTATGTGGCATCCCTTTTGCAGCCCATGTGCTGAGCTAATTGTACACATAGAAACTGTGGCATTAAGCTATATAAAAAGGTAAAGGGACCCCTGGCCATTAGGTCCAGTCGTGACCGACTCTGGGGTTGCGCGCTCATCTCGCATTATTGGCCGAGGGAGCCGGCGTATAGCTTCCAGGTCATGTGGCCAGCATGACAAAGCCGCTTCTGGCAAACCAGAGCAGCACATGGAAACGCCGTTTACCTTCCCGCTGTAGCGGTTCCTATTTATCTACTTGCATTTTGACGTGCTTTCGAACTGCTAGGTTGGCAGGAGCTGGGACCAAGCAACGGGAGCTCACCCCGTCACAGGGATTCGAACCGCCGACCTTCTGATCAGCAAGCCCTAGGCTCTGTGGTTTAACCACAGCGCCACCTGGGTCTAAAATAATAACTAAATAAATCCCTAATGGAGAAGGTACATGAGCCCCTTCTCAAGCTCTGCTTGAGACCCATTATTGTTGTGATGGCTGTGAGATGTTTATCCTCTTCTTCCCAAAGGAACAGAGAATAACAATTCTGCCAATTCTCTGCCAAAGGGCAGAGAATAACAATTAAGAATATATAAAGAATGATTTATTTGTTTATTCAAAATTAAAAACAGTACAGGCAGGCTCAGTTGACTTTAGAATCTGCTGGATCAACATCTAGCCTTCTCCAGAAGCTCTAAACTGGAATCTCTCCTTGGTTCTGCAGAGCCTGACTGCTCTACCTTGGAACTGCTTCCAACCTATGTTGCTGTGTGATATCTGGTGGAGCCCAGGGCCACACCCACACTATATGTTTAAACTACAAATGTATGATTTAATCATAAATTTTAATCTGCCACTGCTCTCAAGGTAAATCAGACTGAGGCCCCATCTGCACTATAAATTTAAAACAGTATCATATCACTTAAAATACTAATGCCCCCCCCCAAATACTCCTGTGAACTGTAATTTGTAAAGGGTGCTGAGAGTTATTTAAAGACCCCATATTACTTTAAAGGAATGGTTTAACAATCAATCCCTCTTCCCAAGAAACTCTGGAAATTGCAGCTCTGTAAGGGGAAAAGGGGGGGGGGTTCTTTTAGCAATTCTCAGCACCCTTTGCAAACAACACTTCCCAGGATCTTTTGGGGAAAGCCATGACAGACATCATAGTGCTTTAAATTTTTGGTACGGATGTGGCCCAGGTCTGTCTTAGTGGAAAGGGCTTGTAGCCTGGCCAGAATACTGTACAGTAAGTCGCTGACTTCTTTGAAGTTCTGGACCTGAAAGAGGAAGGAACAAAATTCCGGCTATTGTGATCAAGAGATAGAAGCTGGATCACTGTCTCTAGTGGAGTTGCTTCCCAAATCCCCTCTTGTTTCAGCTCATTCTCAATTACTCTTAAGCACGTATTTTATCCATTATGCGTTTTGTAATAATCTCCCTGCCAGCTATCACTCCTCAAGTCGGTCTCACTGGACGTTGGCTAGGCTCTGTCTACCTAAATTACCTCCAGCTGTGCTCTGCTCCATTTGGCCCCTAGCCTCCCAGAAGCCCAGCAAAAGGAAGCAGGAAGAGCCTGTTTGCCAACCCATCCATCCAAACACGGCTTGTTTCCCAATCTAAGCTCTTGTGTAGACTGTGCCTGTGTTCTTCTGTGCAAAGCCTTCTGTGTCCACTCAAACCTTGGGAGCTGCCCGTGACACTTCTTGATCCAAGTCCAGGATTACAGATCTTCTTAGTATAGCTCTTTTCCAGATGTCCGTGTATGTTTGTGTGTGTACACATGCTGGGTTTTTTGTTTTGTTTTTATTCACAGCTACTAGCATTTGATGAATGACTATTCATTTGCATCAAGGAAACACATCAGCAAAATTGAAGGATAGTTTTTCTTCTTTGGTTCCGTATCATTATGAGACGCCGCATCCTGCATTTGGAAAATTTAATATGTATATTAAATTTACAGTTGCTTTGAAGATCCCAGCTGTTTGATATTAGCCTTTAATAGATGGTATCTTTATGTGTAGATGACAGCAACATTAAAGCTGCCGGTTCTCATCGCTTCCCTGTGTGATGTTGGGGAGGAAACACTGTGTAAACCTAGTCTAGCTTGCTCTCTGAGTCTCATACTAACACATCATCTTGCGCCTTGCTCAGTTCAACCTCAGTCTATCAGTGGCTTGTGTTGTATTTGACAATACTTGCTTCCCAGTAACCAGAGTTTTAAAACGTGTGTGGGCTCAGGCTGTTCAGAAACATGAACATGTGGAAGGCCACGGGTTCCCCATCCCTGATTTAAATACTAGCCTGGTATCCATAGGTGAAAAGAAAATCCATTTGGGCAAGTGAGTGGGTTGACAAGGGAGAGATGGAATGTTTCATTACACCTCAATGCCAAGCACAGGGGACAAGTGGGCTGCCAGAGGAGGGGAGTCCCCTCCTCTGCCCCCAGCTTAGAAAAATGGTGGGATGTTGCAGGAGGGACAAATCTTTCCTTCCTTCCTTCTCCTGTTGGTCCCCAGTAGGGATGTAAGAAGACATCACTTTCCACTCCAACCTCTATGCATCACTGCTTCCATTCTGCTACAGTTCATCTTCCCTTGAAAACTACACAAGCCATCTTGCAGTCCACTGTGGTGAAATCATGTAACTTATGTGATTTGCATAATTACGTTGTCATTATGCTACTCCACCCCATCAGTTTCAGTGACAAGGAAACACAGTGCAAATGGCGTGTCTGCAGTAAACGTAATCAATTGCATATTTGTGGACTGAAAGGAAGAACAACGGCAGATTTGCTGGATTGATTTCTGAACATGGGGCACATAAATGAAGTGAATATAGGCAATTTCTGTTCCTGTCTCTGTTTTCTTCAGAATTCTCGGGCATCCCTAGCCCCCAGTATAAGGATAGAGCTTGTAAATTGTGGACTCTACCTTAATGTTAAGGACTTGGGAGTTTGAGGGCTTGCCCTGGATTCACGTGACCCAGACAATTCCTCCGGCCTCAATTTTCAGTTCTAGCAGAGGGTCTTAGAGGCTACTCTAAAGCTTCTTTTTATAAAACTACTCTTCTGTGCCTGTTGTTGGACCCAGAAACATTAATACCCAGCAACCAAGTAAAGATTTATACAGAATAGTAACTTTGGGCTTATTTACAAGACCACACTCTTCTGCACAGGCTCCAATCCCTGAGGCAGTGTTTGATACCTAGAGCCTTTTCCCATCCCTTTTGTGTTGTGTCTTTTAGATTGTAAGCCTGAGGGCAAAGACTGTCTTGTTGTTGTTTTATTGATCGTAAAGGCACACTGGGAGCCTTTTTAGCCAGAAACACATGGGATAAATAGGCTTTTAAAAAGTGGTTTCCTGTGGGAAAGTTGGATCGTCTTGTACCATCTATCCCAATTCTTTTTGGTCCTAATTTTTCACCGACCTGGGAATTTTCTTAACAAAATGTTTGATGGGTGCATCTTGTGCCTCCGGGCTTCCTTAAGCAGCTTAAATGCTGTGTGTTTCATAATATGTTCGACAATCCATAGCTGTGGGGGTGGAAGTGGGAGCTAGCCAGTTTTTTTGCTCCAGGTGAAGCCTCCAGAGGGGCACCATTTTGTGCGTGTGTGTGTGTGTGTGTGTGTGTGTGTGTGTGTACACAAATGTGCATGGGAGGTGCCAAACTGGGTCTTTGATCACGGTGAAATAAAGCTTAGTTGTGGGTTTGAAGCAGTTTAAGGCCTATTTTCAGACCCATTTCAGCCCGACGAGGCCCACATTCACTCAGGGACAGCCTTCTAGACTAGCAGTGGGCATGGCCAAACTGAGTGCAATAATGGATGTGAGTCCTTTTCTTTTTCTTTTTTCTTTTTGCACAACAGGCTACACTCCATCCACTCAAACCCATAGATTTCTACACACCTGCCCAAATACCTCTCAATTTCCCGTGCAGTAAAAGCACTCAAGAAGGTGCAGAGCAGGGAGATATATTAGTTCGCTAGCTAGCTAATTTCTATACTGCCCTTCATCCTAGGATCACAGGGCAGTTTACAGTATAAAAACACAAAAAATGCTAACATGGTAGCATACATGATCCTAGTTTTTGACTCATGCTCCTAGGTAGTTTGTTTTATTTATTCGTAAGTGAACATGGTGTTCAGCTGTTACACCAACACTTATTTTGTACTCTTGTTCAGGAAGTGCATTATTTAAAGAATTGGAATTCAAACTCATGGTTTAAGTGTCTCTCTTTTTCCCTTGGAGGTTTAAAAAGTGGTTTCAGTCACCTTGCTATAACTTCATCCAGCCGTACATTGCATTCTATGGGAATTAAGCAGTGTTTACATTGACTTCACACTCTTTAGCCCTATGACCACCTTTTTTTGCAAATTTAACTGTCAGCTGCATAATCCATCAATTTAGAATGATTAGTCTCACGTAGTGTGATACCTATGTCCAATGCATGTGTTTTGCAGCTTTGCTACAGAAATCGTGTGTGGGGTGTGCTCTGTTTGCAAACATGCAGAATCACATCTCTGTTGTCTGGTGAGATCAGAAGGCACACACATCTACAGACCTTTCTTAGAATTGCAGGATTTGCCTTTTCATTGGATTTAAAACAAAACAAACGTCCACGAAAGCATGCGCACACCAGAGTCCTCTTTCAATCATAAAATCTTCAAACCGTAACGTTGCTTTTTCGTGCCACATATCCTTATTGAGAGGAAAAAAGATTGCACCCTTAATTCAAAGGGAATGTTGCCCTGTGAGCCAGAACTCAATGAAATGTAAGGGGGAGAAATTGTGGAAAAGGGCAAGCAAAGAAAATCAAATTGCAGTGTGTGAAGCGATTTAAGGAGGGACCTGGGGAATACATAATCTCCAAACTGCCAAGTTAGAGCACGTATAAAATATACAAACAAGGCTGATATTTTTCCCAGTTGATCTCATTATGAGGTATGCTTGGGATAGATAAATTCTGTTAGAATGCATTAGGGCTGGATTTTCAAGGAAACAAGTCAGATGCAATATGATTCCATCTTGTTTTGATACATAGGTCCTTTTTTATTTTTGTAAGAGTCAAAGAAATGCATTTATAAAGCCAAATGGTTTTGTTTGCTTCAAACTTTAAAAATGAAGGCAGCTCACTGACTTTTACCACATTCTGACAAGAAGAGGCATTTATAATTTTGGCACCTTCTGCACATCAGCTGAGCATAGCCTGCCACTTAAAGCTCTCTTGCTCATAATTTTCTGACTCAACTGTGAGCGCAATCCTAATGGCTTCACCTGGACAATAGGCTTTCACCTAATTTCCTAGACATTTTAAAGTAGACTGGGCACTAGCAATGACTTACTACAAGTTGTGCGTATTTAAATCTCCTAATGTTAGGAAAGCATGGGGGCTGTGTTATCCCACAAAAAGGAAAAGTAGACAGGAGAATAATTTCGTAATACAGTCATACCTCGGGTTGTGAACGCTGTGGGTTGCACGTTTTTGGGTTACGGACCATGGCGAACCTGGAAGTACCAGAACGGGTTGCTTCTGGGTTTCGGAACTTGCGCATGCGCAGAAGCACCGAATTGCATCACGCGCGTGTGCAGATGCGGTGCTGCGGGTTGCGAATGCTGTGGGTTGCGAACACGCCTCCTGCACAGATCACGTTCGCAAACCAAGGTATGACTGTACTGGAATGTGGGGTCATCCCATGGAGCTAAAGGGTGAGAGATTTGGAGGAGGCAAAAGTAAGTGCTTCTTTACGTAGTGCATAGTCCAACCACATATCGAATTTGCTACCACAATCTGCGTTGGTGGTCCCCAGCTCGGATGGCTTTAAAAAGAGGGTAAGGCTATTACCGTAATTAAACAGCATTTCCGTGTGCTCTGGTTTCCGTCATGGTGTTCCATTGTGCCGGAAGCGGTTTAGTCCTGCTGGCCACATGACCGAGAAAGCTGTCTGTGGGCAAACGCCGGCTCCCTCGGCCTGAAAGCGTGATGAGCACTGCACCTCATAGTCGCCTTTGACTGGACTTGACCATACAGCTGGGTCTTTTACCCAGTGCTTGCTTTTTTTTTCCTTCTAAAAAAATGTTTAGGGGTACTTTCACCATTTTATAGTTCAAACAGGGAGAAATAAATACAGTAAATGGACAAAAGTACAGTAATACCTCGGGTTACGAACGCGATCCGTTCCGGATCGCAGTTCGTAACCCGACTAGTTCGTAAACCGAACGCGACGTGCAGCGCCATTTTGCGCATGCGCAGACCGCGTCCGTGACGAAAACACTTCCGGGATTGCGCAGTTTGTAACCCGAACTGTTCGCAAACCGAGGTGTTCGTAACCCGAGTTACGAATGTACAAAGATTCACAAAATGTTTAGGGCAGAGGTCGGCAACCTCTGGCCCATGGGCTGCATCCGCCCCACGGAGGCCGTTTATCCAGCCCACGAGCTTCCCGGTCACCAAGCCGCCCGCTTGGCAAGTCCAAGCGTTGCGCTAAACCGGCACAGCGCGGGGACTCATCGAGTGGTGCCGGAAATGGCATCTGTGCACATGCAGATGCCCGAAACTGCATTTGCACATGCCCAGACGCCGAAAAATCGCTTCTGCGCAGGCGAGATTTTCGGCTTCTGGGCATGCGCAGAAGCGATTTCTGGCTTCCGGGCATGCACAGAAGCAATTTCCGGCGCCCCGGACATGGGCGGCATGGCATCGAAAAATGCTTCTGCTCATGTCCAGCCCACAGACAATCGTCCATGGGAATGATCCGGCCCACGGCTGGAAAACATTGCTGACACCCGGTTTAAGGGTATGCGTACCCCTGCATCCCCCAGAAAAAAGCACTGCTTTTACCTTTACCTTTTACGAGTCAGTGGCTATGTCACCCCCAGTATAAGAGGCAGTATGCCTCTAAATACCAGTTGCCTGTTAGGAGACTACTATCTTGCTGGTTGGTCGCTATGGGAGCAGATCAGGAACATTGGAAGCTGCTTATATGGAGTCAGACTGCTGCTCCACCTAGCTCAATATTGTCTAGAGCAGGGGTCAGCAAACTTTTTCAGCAGGGGGCCGGTCCATTGTCCCTCAGACCTTGTGGGGGGCCGGATTATATTTTGGAAAAAATATGAATGAATTCCTATGCCCCACAAATAACCCAGATGCATTTTAAATAAAAGGATACATTCTACTCATGTAAAAACATGCTTATTCCCGGACCGTCCGCGGGCCGGATTTAGAAGGCGATTGGGCCGCATCCGGCCCCTGGGCCTTAGTTTGGGAACCCCTGGTCTAGACCAGGCATGGGGAACCTTTGGCCCGTCAGATATTGTCGGACTCCCAGCTGCCATCAGCCGCAGACACCATGGGAGTTGTAGTCAGGGGCAGCCTCCCATTTTGCCACCGGAGACAAAACAGGAATTGCTGCCTCCTGCCCCCTGCCACCACACCCGCCCTTTTCTGCTGCCATGTTCCTGCTCTCGCTAAACTCAGTGGGAGCCAGAATGCTCCTCTACATGTTGCCACTTGGCTTCTCCCCTAGGTGGAGAGAAGCTGATCAGCAACATGGCACACAGGAATGCCCCAGTTCTCACCCAACTTGTTGAGCGCTGGGGCGCTTCTCCAAGCATTGCCACTGAACTTCTCCCCCAGGGGCAGGGAAGACAAGCGGCAACACCGTGTGCCTCCTCGCCAGCAGTGGAAGTACCGTGTTTCCCCTTTTTTAATACGTAGTCAGAAAGTAAGCCATGGCAGGGTTTTTAACCATTTGAGAGCTATAAGACATACCCCGAAAATAAGCCATACTTCCGCACCAGCTAGCAGGACCCAGCATGCCGGCCGCGACAGGAGGAGGAAGCCTGCCGGGTCGGGTCAGTGCCCGGAAGCGGCGGTGGCTGCTTTAGTGCCAATAAAGCGTGCAGCAGTGCCGCACGGAGCACCAGCCAGCAGGACCCAGCTCCTGCAATGCCGGCCGCGGCAGGAGGAGGAAGCCTGCGGGGTCGGGTGGGTGCCCAGAAGCGGTGGCGGCTGCAGCGCTGACAAAGCGTGAAGCAGCGCCGCACGAAGCACCAAGGGCACGAGCGGCAGGAGGAAAGAGAGAGAGGCTCGTTACTTGCGGCACTTTAAGAGAAGCAGCCAGAACCGATCTCCACATTCCGAGCCTCCCTTTTGCGCGTGCGGGCATGTTAAAGCCCCGATCACTTCACTCCCCACTTCTTCCTCGCCATCCCTCCCTTTCACGCGTTGCCTTGACCCCGCAGCCCCCCTCCCTGGCCATCTTCCCCTAAGTGCAGCGCTGCTTCGTGAGCGCTGCAGCCGCACGCTCTCTGTGTGTGCTGCAGCCGCACGCTCTCTGTGTGTGCGCGCGTCTCTTTCTTTCTCTCCCTGTGCGTCCGTCTCTCTCTGTGTGTGCGTGTGCGTGCGCGTCTCTCTCTCTCTCCCCCGTGCGTCTCTCTCTCTGTGTGTGTGTTTGTGCGCGTCTCTTTCTTTCTCTCCCCGTGCATCCGTCTCTGTGTGTGTGTGTGTGCGCGCGCGTCTCTATCTCTCTCTCCCCCGTGCGTCTCTGTGTGTGTGTGTGTGCGCGCGCGTCTCTTTCTTTCTCTCCCTGTGCGTCCGTCTCTCTCTGTGTGTGTGTGCTCGTGTCTCTTTCTCTCTCTCCCCCGTGCGTCTCTGTGTGTGTGTGTGTGCGCGCGCGTCTCTTTCTTTCTCTCCCTGTGCGTCCGTCTCTCTCTCTCTGTGTGTGTGTGCGCGTCTCTTTCTCTCTCTCCCCCGTGCGTCTCTCTCTGTGTGTGTGTGCGCGCGCGTCTCTTTCTTTCTCTCCCTGTGCGTCCGTCTCTCTCTCTGTGTGTGTGTGTGCGCGTCTCTTTCTCTCTCTCCCCCGTGCGTCTCTCTCTGTGTGTGTGTGCGCGCGCGTCTCTTTCTTTCTCTCCCTGTGCGTCCGTCTCTCTCTCTGTGTGTGTGTGCGTGCGTCTCTTTCTCTCTCTCCCCCGTGCGTCTCTCTGTGTGCGCGCGTCTCTTTCTTTCTCTTCCTGTGCGTCCGTCTGTGTGTGTGTGTGTGTGTGTGTGTGCGCGCGTCTCTCTCTCTCTCCCCCCCGTGCGTCTCTCTCTGTGTGTGTTTGTGCGCGTCTCTTTCTTTCTCTCCCCGTGCGTCCGTCTCTCTCTGTGTGTGTGTGCGCGCGTCTCTTTCTCTCTCTCCCCCGTGCGTCTCTCTGTGTGTGTGTGTGTGTGCGCGCGTCTCTTTCTTTCTCTCCCTGTGCGTGTCTCTCTCTCAGTGTGTGTGTGTGTGTGTGTGTGTGTGTGTGTGTTTGCGCGCGCGCGTCTCCCCCCCCCACAGAGAAAAGGTTCCGCTTCGGCTCGTCATTCAGCCGCGCGCGCGCGCGCCAGGGGCATGGGCCCAAGCCTCGTCCCCCTCGCGCTTCCCTCACAAGCATCTCAGAGCGGGACGGGTCACGGCCTCCCTCCTCATTCCTCGGCCGGCGTGAGAGAGCCCAGGGAGCAGAAGGATCCCAGGTTTAACCCCCAGGTACCCCCAAGTTTGAAATTCTGGAGAGCTGCTGCCAGCCTGGTTGACAGTAAAACCTGGATAGCACAGTAGGCTAGAGTGTGGTGTTTATAATGTGCGCGGAAGAGAGCACCGAGTGTCCTGAGCCAGTGGGACCCAGTTGTACCAGCACTTAAAACAAAAGACACCCCCTGAAAATAAGCCACCGTGTGTTTTTTTGAGGAAAAAAAGTTATAAGACGGTGTCTTAAAAAAGGGGAAACACGGTAGTTGGGCAGGTGGAGCACCACCTCTTGCACTTCTGCTACCTGAGGCGGCTGCTTCACCTCACCTTATGGGTGGACTGGTTCTGGCTGTAGTGCAGCAATATCTGGAGGGCCACAGGTTCTTCTTCCCTGTTTTGAACTCACTGGCAGTAGCTCTCTGGGATTTCAAGGTGGGGCCTCTCCCAGCCCTACCTGGAGAGGCCAGGGACTGAGCTTGGGGCCTTCTGAGTGCAAAGCAAATGCTGTAACCTTCCTTGTATTGTACCTGGCATAGATAAGATTCAGCAGGGCTCTTCCAATGTTTACGGTAGTCCCATTTGTGACTCTTGAGAAATGTTATGGCTATATACACGAGTCAGCCCCTGCTAGCATGAGCAGTGATCTGAGAAGTCAGGAGCTGTCGACTTCCAAACTGGATTACTGCAATGTGCTCTGCGTGGGGCTGCCCTTGGAGAAGACTCAGACACTCCAATTGGTCCAAAGTGCAGCAGCCAGATTACTGGCTGGAGTTCCATTTCCATCTCATGAAACAGCTATTCTAGTTTCCAATTTGCTTCTGGGCCCAATTCAGGATGCTTGGAGTAGTGTTCAAAGCCCCAAAACTCGGGCCCCAGATACCTGAGAGAGCATCTCCTTCCCTACAGAGCCAGATTGGCAGAGTTCCTCTTGGTAGTCTCTTCTGCCTTCAGAAGCTTGTGGAGGTGGGGCCCCAGGAGAGGGCCTTTTCTGCAGCAGCCCCTAAAGTTGTGGAACTAACTCCCTACAGAGGTACCTCTAGGCTATGGGTAGGCAAAATAAGGCCCAGGGACCAGATCCAGCCCAATCACCTTCTAAATCGGGCCCACGGACGATCCAGGAATCAGCATGTTTTTACATGAGTAGAATGTGTCCTTTTATTTAAAATGCACCTCTGGGTTATTTGTGGGGCCTGCCTGGTGTTTTTACATAAGTAGAATGTGTGATTTTATTTCAAATGCCTCTCTGGGTTATTTGTGGGGCATAGGAATTCGTTCATATTCATTTCAAAATATAGTCCGGCCCCCCACAAGGTCTGAGGGACAGTGGACCGCCCCCCCCCTGCTGAAAAAGTTTGCTGACCCCTGCACCTTCATTATGGAGCTTCTTTGCCTTGGTTTGTGGCTTGAGGTGTATTTTTTTTTTACAACCCAGCTTATTTCTGTAACTATTTTTACTTTTTACTTTTTTACTTTTAAATACTGTGTTATGGAATGTTGAGTCTTAATGCTGCAACCCACCCCAGGACCTTAGGTTGAAGTGCAGGCAAAAAAATTAAATGATAATGAGCATGATGATAATCAACAACGTTTGCCCCTACAACAATACTTGGAGAAAAATGCATCGCCTGGAAGCATCCGATTCCGGTACACATTTTGTACTTGTCTCCTTTGTAAACTTTGCAGTACAAAGATTCTGCATATGGATTATCTCATGGGGGCAGGCACACAGTTTCCCTCACCTGCTTCTTTTCTCTCTCCTTTCTGCTGCTGCAAAAAAAGGGAATCTTTTTTGAAAAAAAGTATGCTAAGAATCAAACTTTATAAAGTGCTTAAAAAGAACCAAACAAAAACAGATGGATGTGGCTTTAAGAGAGAGATGGAGGAGGGTCAGGGAGGGAGAAATTGGGGTGGGGGGAGAAATCCCACAGCCTGTTGTAGCAGCTGTAGCTTCAGATCGTGTAGAAAATGAAGGCAGATGATTCAATTTGGCCTGTGCCCCAAGTACATTTCCAAATGCTTCTGTGTGTGCGCAAGATAATGAACAAATATATTGAGATGGCACAAGATCAGTTTGAGTTTGCCGCTGTGCAAGCTGCAGAGCTCCCAGTAGGAGTGAACTAGCTTTGGTAGGTTAATGGGGGTGAGGGTCGCTGAGCCCAGCACCTTTCAGAACAACTTAAGAAAAGAATTTGTCTCCTTTTGCCCCAGGGCTCCCAGTAGCACTAGAAAGGGAGCTTTTGATAAATTGAAGTGTATTTATTAATAATGAGCAGTGGGGGTGGGGGTGGGGGAAATGCTTGCAAGTTGAAAATAGATGCAAACCTAAATAAAAATAATCTTTCTGATGACCTGGGAGCTGGGAGGAGACTCTTGCTTTAACTGGAGAGTTGAGTTGTTTGGATGAAGTGGAAGTTGAGTGGTGCTGGTGGTGGTGGCAGAGATACTGGGTTTTCGGGGTGAAAACACTTTTACATTTCCTGTCCTTTCCTGTCCTTCCCAATCCACTTCAAATAAATGAAAATAAAATTAAATAAAATAAATTACTGTTCAGGGAAGAACAAAGAGCCATGGCAGGAAAGGAAAATGAAAGCTAGAATATAACAAGCAGAAGTTATGGTTGGAATGAGTTATGATGTTTAATCACGGGACATGATATCCAGTGGCATGTGGCTCATGATTCTTGGCTGGCACTGTGGTTTGGGATCACTCACAAGCACCTGGAGCCTGTGAGCAGGTTGGAGCGGTTCAAGCTTTGCCGGTTTTCCCCTCTGGTTCACATAGGAGGGCCTGAATTAGAGATAATATTGGATGATACTCATTTTATTGACCATTTTATAGCTACATCTGCATATATTCACCTGCACGTAACACATACTAAAGCATTCCTGGGCAATCTTTGGCCCTGCAGTTGTTGTTGGACTCCAGTTTCCATCAGCCTCCAATGATCAGCGGTGATGGGAGTTGTGCTCCAGCAACATCTGGGGACATGGATTCCCATCCCTGTAAAAAAGCATTATTTGTTAAACATAAGGTAAAGGTAAAGGGACCCCTGACCATTAGGTCCAGTCATGACCGACTCTGGGGTTGCGCGCTCATCTTGCATTATTGGCCGAGGGAGCCGGCGTATAGCTTCCAGGTCATGTGGCCAGCATGACAAAGCCACTTCTGGCAAACCAGAGCAGCACACGGAAACGCCGTTTACCTTCCCACTGTAGCAGTTCCTATTTATCTACTTGCATTTTGACGTGCTTTCGAACTGCTAGGTTGGCAGGAGCTGGGACCAAGCAACGGGAGCTCACCCCGTCACAGGGATTCGAACCGCTGACCTTCTGATCAGCAAGCCCTAGGCTCAGTGGTTTAACCACAGCGCCACCTGGGTCCCTTTGTTAAACATGGTCCATTTGTTAAACATGGTGCCCTCCAAATATCTTAGACTGCAACTCATATCAGTAGTTGTAGTCTAATACATTTGGAGGTCACTAGGTTCTTAAAGGTTGCATTAAAGCTTTATTTCTCTGGTTGTTTTCTATTGGCATTGTATGGCGCTTTTGTCCACCGTTTGTTGCATCATCTTCTTAAGTTTCTAAATCCCAATTCACTTCCCATCACCGTCTCAAATTTTGCTGTGGACAAAACTGAACCTCTGTAATGGTTTTATGGGGACGCTGGTGGCGCTGTAGTCTAAACCACAGAGCCTAGAACTTGCCGATCAGAAGGTTGGCAGTTTGAATCCCTGTGGCAGGGTGAGCTCCCGTTCCTCGGTCCCGGCTCCTGCCAACCTAGCAGTTCAAAAGCACGTCAAAGTGCAAGTAGATGAATAGGTACCGCTACAGCGGGAAGGTAAACGGCGTTTCTGTGCACTGCTCTAGTTCGCCAGAAGTGGCTTAGTCATGCTGGTCACAGAACCCGGAAGCTGTACGCCGGCTCCCTTGGCCAGTAAAGCAAGATGAGTGCCGCAACCCCAGAGTCGTCTGTAACTGGACCTAATGGTCAGGGGTCCCTTTACCTTTAATGGTTTTATACAAAGATGATATTAGTCCTTTTGTCATTATATTTTCTTTCACTATTTCCCTCCATTTCTAACCTAGGACTTTGTTTAAAAGGACCTTAATGGTTTTTGAACATTTCCCAATTGAATTTGCATCTCATTAATAGAAAGGGGTTGTCCATCTTTGTGGAAATATTTCACATAGTACAATCGGTTTTCCTTCCATATATTTATATTATAGGCTCTATATTTATTCTTTAAAACCAGGTGGACCTGAAATGGAATAGCAGGTGGGGGGGCTAGGACCAGAACCTATGCCCATTTAGTTCAAATCTTGAAAGACACCATGTTGGTGTTAAGAACATAACAGCCCTCCTGGATCCATCATACTCTAGCATCCTATTCTCACTGTGGTCAACCCAGTGCCTATGGGAAGTCCAAAAGAAGGACCTGCGCACAACAGCAGTCCTTGTGATTTCTGGCAACTGGCACTCAGAGGCATACTGCCTCCGACGGTGGAGGTAGGACACAAACATCAGGGTTAGTAGACACTGATGGCCTCATTCTCCATGAATTTGTTTAATGCTATATTGAAACCTTCCAAGTTGGTGGCCATCACTAAATATTGTGGCAGTGGATGTAAAGAAGTGATGTAAAAACATTAGGAAGGAGCTGAACCTGGGAGAATCTGCATGCAAAACAGGTTCTGCTATGGAGCTATAGCCCTTTCCCTAATAAGAAGCTGGCTTCTGCTGAGTCCATCCAGTTAGGTATTTTCTACAGTAACAGGCAGCAGCTCTCCAGGGTTTCAGACAGGGGTCTTTTGCAGCCCTACTTGGATATGTCAGAGATTGGACCTGGGACCTTCTCCAAATGACAGGGAGATCTGTCAAATTTCAACAAGCGAGCAAGGATCAGCTTTGAAGAAACAAACTTCATTTACAACGCCCAGCTGTGCCAAGGGGTACCCCCCGAAACCAGCACATCCCATTTAGCAGAACAAGTTGTCCTCCTAGTTCAGTCCTGCGTGTGTCTCATTAAGATAATTACCAATGAATTAAAGCAGGTTGGCTCAGTGCACTGGCGGCGGGGGTGTGGGCTCCCCTGCTGGCAGGCAGCAGGTGTAAATGAACAAGATCTGTCGAAAAGGCTGATGACCCTCTTAATTCACGGCAGCAAACAGGGGACATAGGTACTGAAGCAAGTTTTCATAATTGATATTTACTCTGAAAGGTTAATGGCAGCAGTGATGCTTCTAATTTGCTTGCCCACGCAAGACCTTGTTAGGTCAGATTCTCTCCATTTACTTCTGTGTGCGAATTGGAAGTGCACAGTTGTTTTTCCAAATGCAAACTTTGGAAAGAGGAGAGACAGGAAAGAGATTACTGCCCTGCCCCAAAGCACCTTCTCATGTCATTTGATTGAAATAAAACCATAAAAAGCAGCTGATGAGTTAATGAAGATGGAAGAGAATTTCATCAGGTCCACATTTTTAAAGTCAACTGACCTATAATTTCCCGTTCCCAAACATAGAGGTAAATCATAATGCAGTTATCAATTGGATGGAGCACTTCTTCAGATTTTTGTGACAGTGGGTTTGCTTGTTTTTTTAATGGATGCTTCACAAGGAGAATACATATACTGTACTGTATAAATGAGTATTTTTAGGGAGGATGCATAGAAAAAATATCCAAAAGTATGTATGGAGGGACATGGGAAATAGAAAATGCTTCTTTTGGAGGAAAGTGCATACAAAATTGTGTATACAGTATTGGGGAAAATGTATATGATTTAAATGCACATTTTGTATGACTTATGATTGAATGCATGCTAAAATCACACGGAACAGAGGAATCCATCCATCCTGTTAAGAGTGTGCGTGTGTGCATGTGTGTGTGCGTGCGTGTGTGTGTGTGTGTGCGTGCATGCATGCATGCATGCATGTGTAAAGATTTATATAGATATGTATGTGGGGAGAGAGAGAGAGATGGATGAGCCTATTTCTGTCCCATACCAGTTTTACATGCACTCAGTTATAACTTTCTTCCGCTCTTCTGTGGATATATATACATAGGAAGCTGCCATAAACCAAGACACAGCACAAGTCCACATGATGCTGTTGAGAAGGAAATGTGATATGGAGGCTTCTCAGTTGCAAACGACTTTGCACTTAGCCATGTTTACTGATAGCTTTGAAGTAATTACAGTGGTTCCATCTTTGCAGAGGAAAGCTTGCAGTTTGTGCTCTGGAACCCCATTCATACCTTCAAAGTATGTTGGCTCTGTGCATGGGATGGGCAAGGCTGAGGTCGCAAGCTGCACACATGACCTGCATGCATGCATTTTGAATCTGTGTATTGAAGCTTGCTTTCTTATATGTCATTGCTGGACCACCTAATGCAGCATTACTTATACTGCCTGACAGCAGTTCTCCAGGATTTCAGACAGGGTTGCCTGAGATGGAACCTGGGACCTTCTGCAGACAAAGCATATGCTCTGCCCCAGTTTTCCTATTTCAGTTCACACTATGGTAATGAACTTAGTACAGACCTCCCCAACCTTCAGCCCTCCAGATGTTTTGGACTACAGTTCCCATAATCCCTGACTACTGGTCCCGTTAGCTAGGGATCATGGGAGTTGTAGGCCAAAACATCTGGAGGGCTGCAGGTTGGGGGTGTCTGACTTAGTAGGTAGCCTTAAGCAAGCCACTGTATTTCAGGCATAGTTCAGTGATGGGGTCCCAGTTTTGCATACAGAAAATCCCACGTTTGATCCCCAGCTTCTCCAGGTAGGGCTGGGAAAGACTCCCTGCCTGAGACATTAGAGAGCTGCTGCTGGTTAGTTTAGACAGAACTGAGCCCGGTGGGACTAATGATCTAATTTGGTATAAGGCATCTTCCTTTTAATATTCTAACTCCCACCCCAACATTTCAGTGATGAAAATAGCCGTCACTTTTGTAGTGTTGCTTTTGGTCCTTCAAAGATGAGCCCTTCCACATAAATTAAGATTGAGCTTCTCTTTCAGAATCCTGCACTCACTTATTCTGCAACAGCCTGTCCTTCTACTGATTTAAAAGTTGGCACTGTGTCTGCATCTGCATGTGTCTCTGTGTGTTCCTTCAGTTAAAAATAGGCCAGGAATAGCATAATTGCCCTACAACCTGTTATCAGCAGTTGAGAACGAGCCTCCCCATTGTGCGAAGTGTCAGGCTGTGTATGACATGCTATCTTAATGTTCACACACATGCAAGGCGCATTAGAGCCAAAAATGCATCCACACCCATCCATCCACCCCACTCTAAAATATTTAAATACTGATGGGGGGGGGGGTGGAGCTGAGTTCCGGAGGGTGGCAACTCCAGCAACTCACAGTAACAAGGAGTCTCCAAAAGGCAAAGACAGGGTGAAATTAGGGACAGCAATGCACCAGGGACTATAAAATTGGAGAAGGTACTTAGCTCTGTGGTAGAGCATGCAAAGGTCCTGGGTTCATTCTCTGGCCTCTCCCATTACCAGGATCTTAGTTAGCAGGGCATGCAAGAGACTAACTGCTTGAAATCCACTGCCCGACAAAAAGTCTGATTTGGTATAAGGCAGCAGCATCCTGTGTTTGAACATATGAAAAATGAGGAAAACTGGCCTGCCACGTACTGCTGTTTTAAGGATTGTCTAATCCCAAAGGAGATATTAGAGTGGTTAGGCTAGCATCGCAATCTGTGGGCTAGGAGACGTGATAAAGCAGCAGAGAGCAGCTGACTTTGTTAAATGAGTCTCAACAAACTTGCATACAGTTGCAAGGCTCTGTAATGCCATGGTCATCAACATGATTCCTGTGAGTGTCAGCACATACCCCCTCAGAAATCCAGTGTTTGTTTGAGATGTATTGTTTGCTAGGGTTCCTGTTGAGGTCCTTGTCTCACTGTGGAGCCAGGAGATGTGTAGGGCCATCCGTATGATTGCACCTGAGTATCGTCACTGATGCTGTGCTGTACGCAAACCTCCATGGTACTCCAGAGACCTGTGCATGATGAAGAAGGAAGGTCAATGGCAGGAGCACAATCTGAATTTGACCCAGCACATTCTTGCACCTATTGATGGTGGTGAAGAAAGCTTACTTTTCTGCTAGAAGAAGAAGAAGAGTTTGGATTTGATATCCCGCTTTATCACTACCCGAAGGATTCTCAAAGCAGCTAACAATCTCCTCTCCCCTCCTCCCCCACAACAGACACCCTGTGAGGTGGTTGGGGCTGAGAGACTTCAGAGAAGTGTGACTAGCCCAAGGTCACCTAGCAGCTGCATGTGGAGGAGCGGAGACGCGAACCCGGTTCCCCAGATTACAAGTCTACTGCTTTTAACCACTACACCACACTGGCTTTCTCAGGTGTATTCACTCGTGTAAAGGACAGGATTGAACCATGGAAGGACGCTCCTCTGAGCTGGTTGGGGCTGCTGAGAGACTTCAGAGAAGTGTGACTAGCCCAAGGTCACCCAGCAGCTGCATGTGGAGGAGGGGAGAGGCGAACCCAGATTACAAGTCTACCACTCTTAACCACTACACCACACTGGCTACCATTGCATCCTCTACTAGAGGATACGCTACCAAGGATACACAACTGTTTTATGGTGGTTCAGCTTCTTATGCCAGGGTTGCTTCTCTAGAATAGCAATGGGGGGTATTACTTGGAGCCATGGCAACTACCCTGTAGCATTCCACAGGAATCCATCTTGTGTCACATGCCGTTTAACACCAATATGAAGCTGTCGTGAGATATCTTCAGGAGATTTGGAGTGAGGTGTCACCAACATGCAAATAGTATGCAACTCTCTCTGTAACATCTGAATTAGGAGAGGTGGTTCAGGTGCTAGATGGGTGCCTGGAAGTGGTGATGGGCTGGATTTGGCCAAAAAATTCAAGCTAAATCTAGACAAGATGGAGGTGTTATATGATCTGAGTTATTGGGTCCAATAATTGAGGAGACAGCTTGCTCTAGATAGAGGACTGTGCCTCCTTGGAAGCAGCAGGTGCCTAGATTGGGGTTACTCCTGGATCCAGTGTTGCTACTGGAGGCTTGGACAGCCTCTGTGTCCAAGACTGCCTGTTTCCAGCTATCGCTAGTTTGCCAGCTGTTGATGCTTTTTGGATTGAGATGACTTGGCCACTGTACTCCATCCTCTCATAACCTCCAGATTAGATTATTGCAGTGGATGGACTATGCTTTGGAAACTGGTTCAGCTAAAGTATCTCTGAAAGATGACTATCCTACCTCTGGTTTAAAACCTCCAATGAAGCTGTGATTCGTGCACTGCAGGGGGTTTGACTAGATGACCCTTGCCATCCCTTCCAACTCTAAAATTCTGTGATTCTATTAAGAACCCTAAACACAAATACCAGTATAAATGCAAAAGACCAAACATATTTTGACCAAAAAATCTTGTTCAGTTTTCATTAATGTATGAATGCCAGATAGCATGTATGTTTACTCATTCATACACCCGTGACAACTGAAAAAAATCTGTTTAGTCTTTTACACTTAAGTTTTATTGATGAATACATTTATGTTACAAACTTTCATTATTTTACCAGTATCATTTTATTTTTCTGATCCCAATTTATTTGTTGTCATTGTGTGTGTTGGGAGACACTTCTTTCGTTTAGTTTCCAAAGGGCCTTACAGCATATTAAAAATGAACGTAAATAAATTACAATACCGTACTGACACAACCTGGTTGACCAAGTTTGACCAAGCTGTGGGAGGCAGTGGAAGACAGGAGTGCCTGGCGTGCTCTGGTCCATGGGGGTCACGAAGAGTCGGAAACGACAAAACAACAACAACTGACACCACCCTACAAAAACACATGCAATTCATTAAAAATATACAGAATATAATATGTTTGCCTGGACAGACATTTGCCCACAGGTCCCTTTCAGACAATCAACTGCCCCCATTTTTCTTCTACAATGGTTTAGTTTTTTAGAACATGGGTAGGCAAACTAAGGCCCAGGGGCTGGATCCGGCCCAATCGCCTTCTAAATCCAGCCTACGGATGGTCTAGGAATCAGCGTGTTTTTACATGAGTAGAATGTGTCCTTTTATTTAAAACTAGCTGGCCGTGCCACGGGTTGCTGTAGGTTATTTGTGTGATTTTCCCTACCCTGTGCTGATTCATGACGTATCCCTGTGATTCCCCCACTCCTCCCCTCACACACCCCCGGCTTATCCCTGTGATTGCCCCCTCATCCCCCTCCCTCATCCCTGTGAATCCCCCAACTCTGTCCTGATCCATGACCTATTATGCCCCCTCTTTCCCCCACCCCTGGCTTATCCCTGTGATTTCCCCCTCTCCTCCCCCTACCCCCCCACTTACCCCTGTGATTTCCCTCCTCTCCTCCATCCAACCCCCCCCCCCCCGGGTTATCCCTGTGACCTGTTCATTTTGCACACAATCATTCCCCCAATGCGCATGTTCTGTAAAATTTTGCCCTGTCCCAACCCTGACTCCCCACGTGTGTTATGTGAAATAACATTTATTTTACCCAAAGGCACGGCCCTGTAAAAGGCCCATATTCAGTTGATTCTATGCTGCAGCCTATTTGCCCCCCCCATCCCGCCCCCAGGCAGGCCCCTAAATCCACTCAGCCTAGTCTGCAAAGCCCGAGGCAAGATACTGTGGAGAGGGCAGGTTTCATCCCTGTGTCTCCCCCACCCTGTTCTGACCTATTACCTATCCCTGCCCCCTATTCGGCCCCCCATCTCCCCAGGCAGGCCCCTCCTCCACTTGGCAATGTTGGGCCTTGTTGCTGCAAAAGGCCTGTTTTCAGTTGGTTGAGCCTTGTTGCTGCAAAAGGGGGGGGTTCAGTTGCTTGCTGTGGAATTTTGTGATGTCATCTGGTGGCGCGGCTTTCGAGGCAGCAGTGGCGATCTGTCTTTCTATTGGATACTGCTGGAGTTTTCAGAGCGTCTGCTGGTGATGTCTAATTTGGGCGCCACTTTTTTGTATTTAATAATTATTTTAGGTATGAAAGGTTTGCTTTTGGGGGGGGGATTATGCCAGATCCCTCACTGATGGGCATGGAACATTGTGGCCAAATTCGTTAAATTACAGTTCAGCGGTTATGGAGAAAGGCTGTGACCTCTGTGCACGCAATGCCTACATTTTTATATATATAGATGCATCTCTGGGTCTCCCCCCCTCCCTCTGGAGGCTGATCGCTGTCCCTGAACCTGGTACTTTCCCTGTACGGCGACAGCAGTGATCTATGAAACACTGGGTGCACTCTCATGTCCTCCGGCAGTGCTAGCCTGAAGGCTACCGGGTTGACCTGTTGCGTGACCGTGAAGGGGCCCAGCCTCCTGGGTGCTAACTTTTTGCATCGCCCCCTGGTGGGAAGACCTTCCGAGGATAACCAAACCTTGTCCCCCACCCTGATGACCTCTCCCGGTCGCCTGTGGCGATCTTCCCCCTTCTTGTACGCTTCCTTGGCCCTCTCCAAGTGTTCTCTGAGCTGCTGGTGCACCGTCTCCAGGTCCTCTGCCCAATCCTCTGCCTGTGGGCCCTCTTCCTCCTCCTCCCCCTCCCTCTCAGGGAAAGATCTGAGGTCGCGCCCGTAGTTGGCCTTAAAGGGCGACACCCCTGTGGAGACGTGCACCGCATTGTTGTAGGCAAATTCTGCCAGTGGCAGGCGATCCACCCAGTCCGTTTGCCTCTGGCTGACGTAACATCTCAGGTACTGCTGCAGAATGGCGTTGACCCGCTCCGCCTGTCCATTGGTCTGCGGGTGCCGAGCCGTAGACAAACTGACCTCCACCTGCAGGAGGTTCATTAGCCGCCGCCAGAAACTGGAAACAAATTGGCGGCCACGATCCGAAATAACTCTTAAAGGCAATCCATGCAGTCTGAATACGTGGTCAACAAACAGTTTGGCCGTCTCTTCTGCCGAGACCGCCCTGGCACACGGTATAAAGTGGCACATTTTGGACATGAGGTCCACCACCACCAACACTGCGGTCTTGCCCCTGGACGACGGCAGGTCTGTGATGAAGTCCATGGACACTACTTCCCACGGCCTGTGCGGTGTGGCTAATGGCTCCAGCAAACCTGCTGGTGGCGCTCTGACCACCTTTGCTCGCTGGCAGGTGTCACATCCCCTTACATAATCCCGAACATCCTCCCGCACCCCTGGCCACCAGAAGTGTCTCATGACTAGGTGAGTGGTTTTGTCCCTTCCGAAATGACCCGCCGTTGCGTTGTCGTGCATCTGCTTGAGGGCCTTACCTCTCAGCTGTTTGGTTGGCAGGTACAGGGCTCCCCTGTAAAAAAGCAAACCCCTCCTTTCCTCAAAGTCTTTGGCCTGCTCCCTCCCCCCTCTCAGTTCTCTGAAGATGCGGGTGGCAAATTCATCAGCTGCTGTCAGTGCTGTGAGTTCTGCCTCGCTCACCACTGCTGCTCCGCATGACCATGCTGATGGGGGGAAAATGTGCCTGGGTGCTGGTGGCAACTCCTCCTCCATGTACTCTGGCTTGCGGGAGAGGGCATCCGCCCTGACATTCTGCTCCCCCGGGATGTAGTGGATGGAGAAGTTGAAGTTCGAGAAGAACTCTGCCCACCGTATCTGCCGCTGGTTGAGCACCCTGGCAGTTCTCCAGAACTCCAGGTTCTTGTGGTCTGTGCACACCTGGATGGGGTGCTTGGCGCCCACCAGGAAGTGTCGCCAGTGCTGGAACGCAGCGTGGATCGCGAGAAGTTCCCTATCAAACACTGTGTAGTTGCGTTCTGGCTGGGTCAGCTTCCTGGAGAAGAAGGCACAGGGTCTCCACTCTCTGTTGGCGTCCAGTTGCAACAGAATCGCTCCCAGAGCCTTGTCCGAAGCATCTGTCTCCAGGCGTAGGGGCGCATCCTGCACCACGTGGAACAGGTGCTGGTCTGAAGCGAATACCCTCTTGAGGCTTTCGAACGCTGCTTGCGCCTCTGGTGTCCACCGGAACTTCTGCTTGCCTCTCAGGCAGTCGGTGATAGGAGCCGTGACACGAGAGAAGTTCTTGATGAACTTCCTGTAGAAGTTAGCGAAGCCTAGTAGGCGTTGGGCATCTTTGCGCGTCCTGGGGCTGTGCCAGTCCAGGATGGCCTGCACCTTGTCCTTGTCCATCGCCAGCCCCTTGTCTGACAGCTTGTAGCCCAGGAAGTCCACCTCTTTGGTGTGAAACTTGCACTTCTCCAGCTTCACATACAGGTGGTTGTCCTTCAGGCGCTGCAACACCTCCCTGACATCCTTCACATGCTGCACTGGGTCATTGGAATAGATAAGGATGTCATCTAGGAAGACCAAGCAGTTCTTGAAGAGGAGGGACCCCAGGACGTGGTGCATGAAGGCCTGGAAGCATGCTGAGCCCCCTTGCAACCCGAAGGGCATCACCAGATATTCAAAAGAGCCCAGAGGCGTGAACATCGTGGTTTTCCATTCATCGCCCTCCCGGATCCTGATCAAGTTGTACGCCCCTCTTAGGTCTAGCTTGGTGAAAATCTTGCCCCTGCGTGCCGCTGTCAGGAGATCATCCACTCTGGGCATGGGGAAAGCCACTGGCTCTGTCACTGAATTCAGTCGTCTAAAATCCACCACAAGACGGCGCTGTTGCGTGTCTTTCTTGTCCACCCAGAAGACCGGGCTGCCCCCTGCTGCCTTGCTTTCTCTGATGAACCCCCGCTTGAGGTTCTTGTCGATGAAAGCGCGCAGATCCTCCAGTTCCTGATCTGACATGGCGTACAGCTTGGCTGGGGGTATCGTTGCCCCTGGCACCAGGTTGATCTGGCAGTCAAAAGGCCTGTGTGGGGGTAGGTGGTCGGACTCCGCTTCGCTGAAGACCTCCTGCAGGTCCCAGTACGGCTTGGGTATCGCCTCACCCCCTTTGACATGCATGGTGGCCACCGTGGCTATCGGAGGCCCCTCCCCTGGTTGGTGCTGCATGCAATGTTCCAGACAAAAGTCCGACCCAAACGTGATGCATCTCTGGTGCCAACTTATGGAGGGGTCGTGGCGCGCCAGCCAGCTCATTCCCAAAACGATGGGGGGGGTCTGAGATGGTTGTGACATTGAAAGCCAGTGTCTCTGAGTGCCTTCCCACCGTCATTCTCATGGGGGGGGGTTGATGAGTGATGGCCCCTCCCAGCAACTCTCTGCCGTCAATGGTGGCCACGTGCAGGGGAAAATCCAGCTGCAGAAGTTGGATCTGGTGCTCTTCTGCAAAGTTTCTCGAGAAGAAGTTGGCTGAGGCACCACTGTCAATTAAGGCGAGGACTGTCAGGGGATAGCCATTTGGGAGCGTTAGCGTGACTTCTAGAACCACTCCTGCTCTGGGAGGGGTGGGCTGGCTCTGCTCCTCTCTGTGCGGGTGGGCGGGCTGGGGCTGTTGTCTGCTGACTGTGCCTGGCTGCTGCCCCTTGTCTCCTGCAGCCAGGCTGTCTCGTTTCCCTGCTGTGGTGCTGCGTCAGCGGGGGAAGGTACAACCGTTCCCGCCTTTCCTTGCCACTCTCTGCGATGAGGGCAGTCTCTGACGCGATGCCGGGGGGAGTTGCAGAGAAAGCAATTCCCGCCTCTTCCCTCCTTGCGTCTTGGCGCCGCCGGGGTTTGAAAAGCCCGCGCGCGCGCTCCCCCGATCTCCATCGGTTCCGGCTCTGGGCTTGGTCTGGGCGGGTCTGGGGGCGGTCCCTGGGGTGGGGTTTGGTGATGTGGTCTGTCCTGGGAGCGTGGGAACCAAGGTTTTGCTGCGCGCGTCGCTTGTTTGTCATACCATCTGGATTCCTGTCTCACCCCCACCGCTAGCGCCGCTTTGCTTAACTGATCCATAGTCTGCGGTCTAGGACCTCTTGCCAGCTCATCCTTAACGTCTGCGTGCAAACCCAGGTAGAAGGCTGATTTCACTGGCTCACTTTGCAGATCCCACCCCAGTTTGTGCACCAGCATGGTGAATCTCGCCCAGTAGTCCCTAACTGTCGATTTTCCTTGTGTTAAGTTATGAAGCTCCTGTTTAGTGGCCTCCATTTCACTGTCGCTGGCGTACATTATTTTTAAGGCTTCTAGAAATAATTTTGCGTTCTTCATGCAAGGATTTTTTTGCGCGATGAGCGGTCTTACCCATTCCCGGGCGGCCCCCGTCAAATGCTCTATGATAAAGGAGACTCTGTGCGCGTCATCTGGGAATTCTGCTGCATGCAATTCCAGCGCATAATTTATTTCTGTCTCGAATCCTAGGTACTCCCTCGGGTCGCCGCTGAACTTGGTGACTAGGCTCTGTCCCCTTCTCACTTGGACTAGCTGCGGCTGGGGCGCCCCCCCACCTCTAGCGGCTTTCTCCTCTTCCAACTTTTTCTGCAGGTCCAATACCATCACCCTTAGCTGTTTCTCAGTCTCCTCTTTTGTCCTCACCTGGTCCACCAGCTTGTTCAGCTCCTCCTGCGCCCCTCGCGCTTCCTCCTGAGCGGCATGCAATTGCTGCTGTGCGTGCGCTGTGAGGTTCTGCAGCTCCTGCTTCGCTGCTTCGGCCTCCAGCCTCCAATGCTCAGCCTCTTGAGCGCTCATCGCTGCACTCCAAAGTAGCCAAAAAAAGATTCGGGAGTTGCTGTCAGAGGGCCTGGTATGGCTACTCTAGAGTAACGACTCCAGCATGGTCTTTTAAGGCTTTTATTAAGTGCTGATTATTTACAGTGTTCAGAGCAGTAAAAATGCATCCTTAAGGTGAGGTGTCAGAACTCCCGAATGGCGATTGGCGCGTTTTCTTCCAGCACCACAGCTTTGGCAGACCCAACCTCTTCCCCCTACGTTTGCGTCGCAATTCGGGAGTTGGGGGGATTGGCCTCCCCCCCCCCGTGCGTCCAACTTCCTGTCCCCCCTGCGGCCTGGGCTCCACAACCTTGCCTGAGCCTCGGACACCACTTCCTGACTCTCCGCTGGAGGCAGAGCTCTCCTTACTCTCTCCAGCGCTTGGGGATGGGCTGGAACTTAAGATGGGAGGGACTTCCCTGTATCCCTTGTCCCTCACACCCCTGGTTTAGAACAAGGATTAAAAAATATGTGGCCTTGAGGGCAATATGTGTCCCTTGGCCTAATTTCATGCAGCCCTAGGCCTAACTAGGCGCAGGTGGTAAGGAGGAGGGAACTGTGGGGTAGCCAGGAAGAGGGAAAATGTACTCTTTGGGCACTGGTCCTGCCCATTTTTTATTTTTTATTAGTTTTAGTTTCTCCTACCATTGGTTCCAGCTCCTCCTACCATTGGTTCTAGCTCCTCCCACCATTGGCTCCAGCCACACCCACTGCTGGCTTTCAGGCCCCCAGAAATTACCCCCAAAGCATGTAAGACCTTGAGAGAGAAAAAGTTACCCTGCTGCACGGTGGGGCTGTGCCTCGTGCCCCAGATGAGCTTCTGCCCTTACTGATGGTGAATGAACTGAAAGGGGTTTACTAAAATATATGTTTCTTTTCCTTTTCCTTTTTTTAAATTTCAAAACAAGCATCAAATTCAAAATTTCAAAAACACAACAAGATGGAAGAAGTGAAATACTGAGATCACAACATGGGCGAAGGGGAGTGGGGGGCATGTGGGAATCTATAATATTCAGGCATCCCCAAACTGCGGCCCTCCAGATGTTTTGGCCTACAACTCCCATGATCCCTACCTAACAGGACCAGTGGTCAGGATAGATGGGAATTGTAGTCCAAAACATCTGGAGGGCCGAAGTTTGGGGATGCCTGATACTATTTATAATATAAAATTTCTAACTGTGTAGTAAAGGGAAGCCTAGAGTAGTAATTGTGTATATTTTAATTCAGGTAATCTATGTAATAGGCTTATGTTAGAATATAAAATACCTGTTTCAACGGGGTGATGTTTTTTGATCATTGCAGATGAAAGTCCCCATGAAGCGAAGGGGCAGGAACAGCGAGGACGACAGCATCCGGGAAGCCACCAGCTCCCAGCTCAGCAGCTCCAGGGACTGCCTCAGCGATGTGAGTACCAGTGAGAATCGGGAGTTGTGGCAATTTCATAAATCTTGCTGAACAAACGTTGGCATCCAGAGGTCACTGTGTAATAACTTTCTCTTCTCCCACCTCCCCCCCCATGTCATGATTGAGTGTTATGGCATAAGTGGTTGAGCTCCCTTGCAAACACTATAATCATAGCGCAAATAATATGATAAGTGAAAGATCAGAGGCAGGGAAAACAAAACGGAATTGTGCTTCCTGGGAGCAAAAGATGGCTCAAGATGATTACTTTGAGGGGGAAAGTTGTGGGGGCGCTGGGGTGTACGCGGATTATTATTTTTTTGGTACTTTAAAAAACAACCATTTGTTGTTCCAATTACTCTAGGCTGCATGGGTTAACTCACCTGTTTTGATGCCTCCTGCTCTGAATTGGGGTAGATTGTGGGGTAGGTTGTGAGTCTTGGGGCAGGGTTAGGGGGTGAATGGAAACGCTGCTTTTGAATGAAATGTTATGATAAACCCGGTGCGAAACGACGTCTAAGTGTATAAACACACAAATGGGCTCTTTATTTTATTTTTACTTTTTTTAAATCACCAAGAAATCAATGGAAGTGCTGGGATAATTTCATGTGAAGGCTTTTTTGTGTTAGCAATTAGCATTTTGCCTTCATTAAAACATGATTTTTTTTGCTAATTAGGACCTTCCCCCGTTAGGAGAGATTTAAATGACAAACAATAATCAAACACTGGCACGAGTCATGTCTGAAATATTAAATTTAACATTTCAATGGTGAGCCACAGTTACATCCCAGAGAGTGGGGTTTTCATGTTCCGTTCTATTAATGTGAAATATGCTTCATAACTAAAACCTGTCACAGGAAAAAGCAGCTCACACCAGCCAAATTCAATTGGACAGTTAATTTAGCTTTAAAATTGAAAACACTACCTCTGCTTCAGGATGCAAAAAAGGAAGGGGGAGGAAGCCTTTGATAAGCATAATGTATTTGCTATTAAGGCTTTCAGAGCTCATTCTCCTGAAGGAGGAGAAGAGGAAGGGAGAGAGGAGGGGGCAAAATGGCTCCCACAAATGTGTTTAAAAGCTGAAAGTATTTATTAAAAATGTCAGCAGAAAAGTGCTTTTGGCAGATTAAAGCGGGATTCAGCTTGACAGCTCTGACAGCAAAATGTGATGGTGTTGGTGTTGTAGGGTGTGCGTGTGGAATTCACACTACATGTTTTGAGCAGGAATGGGGTGCTATAAACATCCTGTGTAGTGTGGGAAGAAATAAGAGGGGTGGGGTGGGGAAATCCCACCCCTGTACCTCTGATCTGATTCCAGGAAAGATAAAATGTGTGGATCAGAAAGGAAAGCGGATAGAGGGAAGTGGGGGGGGGGTGGATTTACCTTTGGGGTAAATGATTTTGTTTATCCAGCATTAGTTTGGGTTTGGGTTGTTGTTGATGCAGTTGTGTTTTTTCCTCCTCAAAACAACAATTGTTTCCTCTTCACCCGCACTATGCATGCAGCAGCTACTGTATGGCTTCTCTCCCTCCCTCTTTCTCTGTCTCTCTCACCCACACCAAAAGGTGTATTTATTCCAACACCCTGTTTACTCTAGGAGGCGGGGTGGCGCTGTGGGTTAAACCACTGAGCCTAGGGCTTGCCGATCAGAAGGTCGGCGGTTCGAATCCCCATGATGGGGTGAGCTCCCGTTGCTCAGTCCCAGCTCCTACCCACCTAGCAGTTTGAAAGCACATCAAAGTGCAAGTAGATAAATAGGTACCGCTCCAAGCGGGAAGGTAAACGGCCTTTCCGTGTGCTGCTCTGGTTCGCCAGAAGCGGCTTTGTCCTGCTGGCCACATGACCGGGAAGCTGTACGCCGGCTCCCTCGGCCAATAACTGGATTCCCCTTAATGTTACAGGGGAATCCAGTTACAGAATGCTGCCTCTGATCTTGGATGCAGACGTGAATAATAATAATAATAATAATAATAATAATAATAATAATAATATATTATACCCACCCATCTGGCTGGGTTTCCCCAGCCACTCTGGGCAACAAAAGATTTAAAATACATTAAAACATCAGTTATTATAAACTTCCCTAAACAGGACTGCCTTCAGATGTCTTCTAAATGTCAGATAGTTGTTTGTTTCTTTGACATCTGATGGGAGGGTGTGCCTAATCCTCCGTTAAAGCTACCTAAATGAACTCCCACTCTCCACAAGTTGTTCTGTATGCACATAGATGTGTGTACGTATGTGTACACACACACACACACACACTGCTAGCAGATTTGCAAAGCAGAGCAGGGTCCAGTATGGCTTCAAATAGGACTGTGTGCTGAGATTACTGCATTGCAGGGGTTTGGACTGGGTGACCCTTGGGGTCCCTTCCAACTCCACAATTCTATGATTCTAGGGTGAAGCAGGTGCCTCAGGCAGGCGCCTCCCCACTGCTTCTGCCGCTGCTGGAACATGCCCCTCTCAGCAAGTTCAGTGAGAGGGGGCATTCCAGTGGCAGCAGAAGTGGTGAATCATGGCAGCACAGCCGTTTGGCTGTCCTTCTTTCCGCTCATATACACATGCTTGTGAGCAGGTGCTCCATCTGCTGGAGGGCTGGGGGACCAAGGGCCCCCCAAAAATTTCAATGAGTGGGCTGGACCCCCTCAAAATTCCCTGGTGGCTGTGCACACATGCCGCAGGACATGCTCGCATCACACACTGCTACCATATTAGGCACTGTATTGCACAGCATCCTTAGAAAAGGCAGATTTCCGCTGTCTGCTTCTCTCTGTCACTCTCTCTCTCTCTCTCTCTCTCTCTCTCTCTCTCTCTCACCCACCCACCCACACACACACACACACACACTAACACACACTCCTGGGAATACCAATTTTACATTTTAAAGTAGCTTGGTCACCTTTAGTGTGCTCACCCTTCAAGGATTTTTTAAAATGTTGGCTTTTTTTCTTGATTCAGGCCACAAACGCCTATTGGTTTATCTTGTTTTATGTTACAGGATTTACATACCGCTTAATCACCAAAACATCTATGTGGCTCACGTAAAACAATATAAAACACACATTAAAAATACAGTATCAATAAAAACCAGATGTTCAGAACAAGTTGGCCTAGAATAGGTAGAACTTGCGCTAAAATGTCCATTTCCAATCTCTTTCATCCCTTTCAATAATTGGGTCCTCATTCATTTATTTTAGCACCATCTCTTGGAAAAGCCCTGCCTGGATCAGGCGACAGGACCATCTAGTCCAGGCATCCCAAAACTGCGGCCCTCCAGATGTTTTGGCCTACAACTCTCATGATCCCTAGCTAACAGGACCAGTGGTCAGGGAAGATGGGAATTGTAGTCCAAAACATCTGGAGGGCCGAAGTTTGGGGATGCCTGGTCTAGTCCTGAGTCCTTTTCTCACAGTAGTCAACCAGGTGCTTCTGTAAGGCCTAAAGTAGGACCCGAGTGTAGCAGCACTTTCCCTACTTGTGATCCCAAGGATCTGTGCCTTGGGACCATGGACAGTTTTCTCCCCATGAATCTGTCTAATCCTTTTTTGGAACTATTTAGTTTGGTCGCCATCACTCTATCTTGTGGTAGTGAGTTCCATGTGCACTGTACGAATAAGTCCTTTCTTTTGTTTGCCCAGAAGGGAATGTGCCCCCCACCACCAAGACTGGAAAAAAATCACTTGCTCCTCAGTTAAAGAGTCTTTGCTAGCAGGGCTGAGAATGGTATCCGCCATAGACCTTGGACAGTTGTTGCTAGTCAGAGCCAACCAAAGATGAGGAACTTTGGGCTGCAGGTTCTACCACCTATGGCCATTGTCCATCAGAGCATAAGAAGAGACTGGTGGATCAAGCCAAAGGCCCATCTAGTCCAACATCCTGTTCTCACAGTGACCAAGATCTGAGTTCAAAAGCACTCTGTTTCCAGCAACTGGTATTCAGAAGCCAGAGCCGTAACTATGGGGAGGGGGCTGCTAGCCAGGTTTTTTGCCCCTGGTGAAGCCTCTAGTACAGGCATCCCCAACCTTCAGCTCTCCAGATGTTTTGGACTACAGTTCCCATAATCCCTGACTACTGGTCCCGTTAGCTAGGGATCATGGGAGTTGTAGGCCAAAACATCTGGAGGGCCGCAGTTTGGGGATGCCTGCTCTAGTAGCATTGCTGCCGCCAAGAGGAGCGGTAGAACAGGATAAGCCTTTGGTCTGATTTAGCACTGCTCTTTCTTCTTTTGCCCTTGTGTTCTTGTCAGCAAATTGCCACACCTATGCAAAAATCCCTTTTTAGTCCCTATGACACGTGGCTGAAAAATTATCCAATGTAACTATTGGTAGAACCACCAGCTACTTTTACAAAAACGAACAAAAAAAAATTATCCTCTCCCTCACAGTCAGACACATGGTATTAAGGGAGAATTAAAAGGCAGAATATTCCTGTGCTTTATTTTGATTGAAATTAAATAGAGGGTGGTTTGGGGTGGTCCCGGGAGGGAAAGAGGGTGTTCTGTTTTGCCTCCCACCCCTCCCTCCCTGCTCCTTGTTCCATAATTGTCCTAATCTTTCCTGATGTCCTGAACAGTGTAAAAAATCCACACAGAGCCGTACATAATGGCTTTTAAAAAAGGGTTTATCTTTTTCTTGACCCATCAGCTTAAGAACTGCCTGCGTTTTTTAATGGATTTTCTCCGTCACTAAATTGAATGGATCGTTCCTCATTATCATTTAAATAGGACCCTCATTCCCCACAAACACTGAACATTTGAATGTGGTGGTAGAGCTGCGTTAATTTGAAATGTATGGAAGATGGGGAAGGGGAGGGAAAGGAGGAGAAGGCAGCCGCCGAGTGTGGAATTGCTGGATGTAATTGTCATGGATTCTCAATTTTGTTGCCCCCAAGATGGGAAAATAGACTAATAATTGTCTCCCAGCCCTAGTAGAATAGTTGCCCTAGTTAGCTGAAGCTAACACTCTAATTGTCATGGGGGGCATCTAGATGAATGAGGATGTATGCGGGGCACAGCAAGGGCTAAATTGAGTGATATACTAAGGCAAAGAGCAAATTGGCAATTATGGACCCAGTCGAAAAGGTTGGCAGGTGTGCAGCGTTCTCATGAGCCCTGAGGGGGAAATTGGAAATATAAAATATCAACCATAAATACCAGCTGATTAGGAAATATGTTGCAAGAGGTGTTGGCCACTTTGGATGGATGGATGGAGACATAGATAAGAGTGCTGGGTGTTTATTTAACGTTTTAAAAATAAAAATAAAAATGTTAGAATTCACAGGCTCCATTTTAGACTCTCTTTCTTTCGCTCGTTCTAGCTCTCTTCCGTCAGGTTGGATGAAGTGACTTTTTAAAATGTTATTGGGGGTAAGGAGAAATCTACCTGGCGGCGAAGGAGTGGAAACCAGAAATTATAAGACATCGTCCTCCACTTTTACGGCTCAGGTTCAAAATCTTATTTAACAATGATACCTCTTAGGTGACAGAGGGTTTAGGAGGTGGAGAAGAGAGAAGGTGAAATAATTGGGAACCTGTGAATGGCTGGCTGGATGTTTGTCTGTGAAAAAGAGAGAGCGATAGTGTGAGGGAGCTCTGGACACACACACCCACCCCATATTTGGCTGCGGGTCTAACTCACTTTACAGAGCTCCTTACAGAACAACAATTCCCAGAGTTCCTTAAGAAGAGGGATTGATTGTTAACTAACTATGAGAACTGCAGCTCCGTGAGGGCATTAAAAAAAGGTCAACAATTATGATGGTTTCCTAAAAGCTCAAATTTTCAAATATGGCAACCCTATGTAAGGGGAATAGGCACCACTTATCGTACTACAACTCCCACAATTCTTTAGGGGAAGCCATGACTGTTAAAGTGGCACAATAGTGCTCTAGGTGTATGGCATAGGTGTGGCCTGGGCTGGGTCTGAGCCTCAGAAGACTAGGCCTCACCTTACCTGAGCTTCTCCCTCCAGGGATCACTCACGATGTGTTAGTAGTTTTCTTCTCCCTAACCATCCCCTCCACCTCCTTGTGTGTTTTTGGTCCTTCTTTCTTTTCTTTTTCATTTTTAAAAACCAGGAGTCATACACTTCCCAGCACTTTTAATCCCCTTTCATTTTAGAGTGGCTGAGGAGAATGGGTTGTATGTTTTGCCGGGGATAGCAACATTGCGAGGTTTCTTTTGTTTGTTCAGGCACATGAACTGAAGTGGAGAAATGACATTTCAAAGTTTCCTAAGTGTAAAGATAGTAACGGGGGCTGCCCCATCTCTTGTGGTTTCCAAGGTCAGGCCCTGACCTCTGAGCGGGGCTAAGTTTTTGATGCATTCCTGAGGATGTAGACATGTCAGCCGGTATCCCTCTGGAAACATGGGAGAGGGACCGTGTCTGCATGGCCATGGGGAAAAGAAAAGCCCTCCTGTGTAGGTGATCTCATCCTCCTAGCAGCAGAGCCTCAATTTAAAGTGGGTATGGTCTGGAGCAGGCACCTCCAGATGTTTTGGACTACAATTGCCATCTTCCCCAACCACTGGTCCTGTTAGCTAGGGATCATGGGAGTTGTAGGCCAAAACATCTGGAGGGCCGCAGTTTGGGGATGCCTGAATATTATAGATTCCCACATGCCCCCCACTCCCCTTCGCCCATGTTGTGATCTCAGTATTTCACTTCTTCCATCTTGTTGTGTTTTTGAAATTTTGAATTTGATGCTTGTTTTGAAATTTAAAAAAAGGAAAAGGAAAAGAAACAGATATTTTAGTAAACCCCTTTCAGTTCATTCACCATCAGTAAGGGCAGAAGCTCATCTGGGGCACGAGGCACAGCCCCACCGTGCAGCAGGGTAACTTTTTCTCTCTCAAGGTCTTACATGCTTTGGGGGTAATTTCTGGGGGCCTGAAAGCCAGCAGTGGGTGTGGCTGGAGCCAATGGTGGGAGGAGCTAGAACCAATGGTAGGAGGAGCTGGAACCAATGGTAGGAGAAACTAAAACTAATAAAAAATAAAAAATGGGCAGGACCAGTGCCCAAAGAGTACATTTTCCCTCTTCCTGGCTACCCCACAGTTCCCTCCTCCTTACCACCTGCGCCTAGTTAGGCCTAGGGCTGCATGAAATTAGGCCAAGGGACACATATTGCCCTCAAGGCCACATATTTTTTAATCCTTGTTCTAAACCAGGGGTCAGCAAACTTTTTCAGCAGGGGTCGGTCCACTGTCCCTCAGACCTTGTGGGGGGCCGGACCATATATATATAGGGGGTGAATGAATTCCTATGCCCCACAAATAACCCAGAGATGCATCTATATATATAAAAATGTAGGCATTGCGTGCACAGAGGTCACAGCCTTTCTCCAAAACCGCTGAACTGTAATTTAACGAATTTGGGCACAATGTTCCATGCCCATCAGTGAGGGATCTGGCATAATTCCCCCCCCCCAAAGGGGCACTCCTCAGGGATTAGTGCAAATTGCCCATATTGCAAGTGAATTTTAGGAGGCTGCTCCAGATATAAACAGCCAGTTATCAAGACTGGGCAACTTTGTTGGATGCAACACTCTGCTTCCTACACAAGGTACTTGATTGAAAGCTGTGTCAACATTTTATTTGGGTATATTTCTTGATACCTAAGCACAGACTTGAATTTAGTGGAGCTTGCCTTTGCACACTAAATCACATTCCCTTTTGTTTTGCTTTTTTGCTTTCTCCCAGACACACAGTGCAAAAATTTCTACATTGCATCTTATTATAAATGAAATAACTTGCCATAGCTGCTTGTAAAACATCAGCTTTGAAACCCCCGCAGTTCAGCTCTGCCTTTACTAGCAAGTTATTTTCTCCCCCCCCCCCCGCCCTCCAAATTACAAGCAGAGAAAGTTGTTGGTTAGGGTTCCCCCCCCCCTTTAAGAAATTGAGGGGAGATCTTGTGGGTTGTGTTTTTTTTTTAAAAAAAAAGACCAAAATTACAGGCTGAAGGGCTGTCTCAAGAGCCTTGGTAATTGGATAATGAAGCCTTTTAACTCTTAAGTCCTCAGTGGGTCAAATTCAGCCCGGGTTGGTAAAATTACCAAAAGGCATCTAATGGCTCGTCTACATGAAAAGAACTGTTGGTTCCTTTATGGCAAGGTGTCTGCAGTTATGAAGGCGCCAGCACATCACACTTAATGGTAATTGGTACCTTCTCTATAGGAGGGAGGCCAGGAACCCTTTCGGTTAAAGAGGCTGAAGGAACATTTTGCACCTTAACTGTTGATTCTCTGAATCCTGGCAGATTGCAAGTCACTCCTAGGTTTTAGGTTTTATAGGCACTGGGATGAATGAGTGACATGGTTCCTTTCCAGACCAGGGAGAGGAAAAATATTCATTAGACAGAATATTATTCACCCAGGTTGTTTGGTTCCTCTCTAGAGTTCCTATGAGAGTGGTGTGGGGCCTGATCATGAGAAAATGATTCCCATACTGCTTTGGTAATGCATGAATTGATTAGGAGTGCATGAAAGGTGAGCCTGGGTAAATCTAAAGAATGACCCAGGTTCCCCTCCCCTAGTCTGTGGCCCCATCTGCACCATACTGTATAACGTACATTTAAAATACTATTATGCCACTTTAATCAGTAATGGCTTCCCCCAAAGAATTATGGGAACTTTAATTTGTTAAGAGTGCTGAGAGTTGTTAGGAGAACTGCCCCCCCCCCATTCCCCTCACAGAACTACATTTCCCAGAATGGTTTTACATCAGTTCTTCTTCCCAGGGAACTCTGGGAATTGTGGCTCTCTCAGGGGAATAGGGATGCTTTGAGGGAAGCCATGACTGTTTAAAAGGACCCAGGTGGCGCTGTGGGTTAAATCACTGAGCCTAGGGCTTGCTGATCAGAAGGTCGGTGGTTCGAATCCCTGTGACGGGGTGAGCTCCCGTTGCTTGGTCCCAGCTCCTGCCAACCTAGCAGTTCGAAAGCATGTCAAAATGCAAGTAGATAAATAGGAACCGCTACAGCGGGAAGGTAAACGGCGTTTCCATGTGCTGCTCTGGTTTGCCAGAAGCGGCTTTGTCATGCTGGCCACATGACCTGGAAGCTGTACGCCGGCTCCCTCGGCCAATAATGCGAGATGAGCGTGCAACCCCAAGAGTCGGTCACGACTGGACCTAATGGTCAGGGGTCCCTTTACCTTTATGACTGTTTGAAGTGATATGATAGTGCTTTAAAGGTACCATACTGTTGGGGCCTGTGTCATGTTCTCAGAGATCGTCTCTGTCCTGCATGCAACATTGATCTGCAGATCATTTATTTTTTTTAAATGCTTTTAAATACATAGGTTGTATCAGAGTAGCTCCATTGAAATCAATTATTTCGAAGTAAGTTGGATGCAATCCCATGTTTAAATGAATACTTTGTTGCAGACTATGGATTTTTTTTTTTTAAAAAAATGACCTATGCACTGTGTTGGAATATTTGGGGAACAGGAATTGTGAATCAGGTCAATTTGTTCTGGAATACACACAGACTGAATTCCTCAAGCATCCCTTGGTAGTACTAATGGAAATAATTTTCCAGATCGTTTCTACCTAGCACATGCTTTTTCCTTTTGGATTGGCTTCAGTGTGGACTGCACTTCTTCTTCTTCTTCTTCTTCTTCTTCTTCTTCTTCTTCTTCTTCTTCTTCTTCTTCTTCTTCTTCTTCTTCTAAAAGAACTTTATGTAGAGCAAGCACACGTTCATTTCAAAACTCGTCGACGGCACTTGATGTGCAAGAAGCAGCATGTATGGGCTTTTCTGGAAGGAATGTTTGCTCTCAGTCAGTCCAACTGTTGGAAAAGGTTTTAAAGAGCTGGATCCACAAGAACACCACTTTTACTAGCTTTACACAGCAATAACAAATCCTGTTCAAAAGAAAAGCATCCAGTGTTGAGTTCCAGGAAATGTTAATCTTAAACAGGGAAAATATATTCATCTTCATAGGGAACTTTTACCTCTGAAAACCCTAAAGAAAGTTGCATGTGTTGCAAAGTATTGTGCCAAGTCTACCTTTTAAAGGACTCTGCAGGCTGTGTTTAAAATCCCAGCAGGGAATTAGGAATAAAATAGCTGGATTTTGTCCCCCTCCGCTCCCCTCTTTTACTTATACCTTGTAATTTCAGTCTTACCGTATGTGTATTTTCTCAGAAGTAATTTCAACTGATTTAAGAACCACAATAGCCAATGACCCATCTGGTTCTTACAGTGGCCAATAGGAAGTCCTGTCCTGTCCCCACGCTATGGCCTGAAAATTTCTGCTGCAAACCTTGGCTTAGTTTATTGTGGCACATCAGCAAAAAGGACTAGAGAAGGGCGAAGAGGCTGTACATTGCTCTCCAGGAGGATGTTTAAAGCACATGGCTTTCCCCCCAAAGAATCCTGGGATCCATAGTTTACATGTCACACAGCCATAATTGCCAGTACATTTAACAAACTACAGTTCCCAGATTCTTTGGGGAAGCTATGCTTTGAATGTATGGTGTGGATTAAAGGGGCCCTTGACCATCAGGTCCAGTCGTGTCCGACTCTGGGGTTGTGGCGCTCATCTCGCTCTATAGGCCGAGGGAGCCGGCGTTTGTCCGCAGACAGCTTCCAAGTCATATGGCCAGCATGACAAAGCTGCTTCTGGCGAACCAGAGCAGCGCACGGAAAGGCGGTTTACCTTCCCGTCAGAGCGGTCCCTATTTATCTATTTGCACTTTGATGTGCTTTCGAACTGCTAGGTGGGCAGGAGCTGGGACCGAGCAACGGGAGCTCACCCCGTTGCAGGGATTCGAACCGCTGACCTTCTGATCAGCAAGCCCTAGACTCTGTGGTTTAACCCTATGGTGTGGATTAGGGCTGGGCAATAACTGGTTTTCAATATCTCAATGTATTACCAGCTAAACATTGCAATGAAGGGATGCGGGTGGCGCTGTGGGTTAAACCACAGAGCCTACGGCTTGCCGATCAGAAGGTCGGCGGTTCGAATCCCCGCAATGGGGTGAGCTCCCGTTGCTCGGTCCCTGCTCCTGCCAACCTAGCAGTTTGAAAGCACCTCAAAGTGCAAGTAGATAAATAGGTACCACTACAGCGGGAAGGTAAACAGCGTTTCCGTGCATTGCTCTGGTTCGCCAGAAGCTGCTTTGTCATGCTGGCCACATGACCCGGAAGCTGTACGCCGGCTCCCTCGGCCAATAACGCGAGATGAGCGCCGCAACCCCAGAGTCGGTCACGACTGGACCTAATTGTCATGAGTCCCTTTACCTTTAAACATTGCAATATATCAATATATCACAATATTCCTTTGTCCTGATTCAGCATAACTCTTCTTATGTTTGCTGATTCATGCAGCACAAAGTTTAAACTATGGAATTATCTCCCACAAAAGATAGTGATAGGCACCAACTTGTATCTTTAAAATATAGTCCGTGTAGAATAAAGCTGTGCTTGTGAATATGTCCTTATGAGTATTTCCTCTGAATACCACTTCCTGGAAGCCGCTTTTGTGCTGAGGTCCTTCTTTCAGGCTTCCTAGAAGCATCTGGTTGACCACTGCTGGGCTTTGATAGGTCGCTGGCAGCAGGCTCTTCTTACATATTCAATGTACATTTCAGTTTTGAGTAGCAGTCTAAAGAAGATTTAAGAACTTGGTTCAGCTTGCTGGCCACTTCATCTCCTTTTCTTAACCCCATCGACTAGTTGACTCCATCTGGTCATTCTTCTTCGCTGCATGACAGAAAAACCATGTCCATTTCAACAACATGAGTGAATATGACAAAATCAATAAAAAACATTTTGGAACACTGCCATGTTGTAAAGTAGATTTGGAAGGGAGGTGATGGGAATCTTGCATTTTGACTAGACTTGTAAATAGCTGCATAATGGAACCTGTATTGGATATGTGTTAGCCTTAATATGCTTTAATAGCTTTTAAACAGGTCCAACCAGCAATAAACCAGGCTGACATGCTATTTCCTTTTACTCGCTCTCTGTCCTGTTAACCATTGATAGTTTTAAACTGAAGTGGCTGAAGTAAAGCGGAAATATTGCAAGGAACAAATCTTTAAAAGAGTTACAAATTCTGAATATTTAAACTGTCAGCTCGGAAGACAAACCAAACCAGGTGTTGAACTCTTGTCTAGGCTGTAGCACTTGGGACTGCAATGGGGTGGTTGTAACATTAAATGGGAGGGTTCTAGCCTCACTTTCTCTTTGGCATGCCAGTTTTATACGTTCAAGATTTCCCTCTTTCCCCCAATGTGGCAGTATTCCACTATGCAATTATTCTAATTACACTTTAAAGTGGACCAGCCCAGACAATAGTAATCTCCAGGGATTTTCTTTTTCCTCCTGGTGTAGGAACTGAGTACTCTCAGTATGAGCTTTAATAGCCCCACAATTGTGCCACTGTTACTCCAATTCTTTAGCTGGATCCCTAAATCTGGATGCTGGACTTGAAAATGGTTCTGTGGTTTATTCAAAAGGTGGTTGATCCTCACCTGGGTAACAAACAAGGTGGTGTAGAGGTGAATTCTTACCACACTCCCTCTCCCCTTTTCTTTTTAAAAAGATGGTGTTAGGTTACTATAGTGGTACCTCCGGTTGCAGACGGGATCTGTTCTGGAGCTCCGGTCAGATCCCTAGGTTTCTGCAACTTCTGTGCATATGTGTGGCACAGTAGAGTGCTTCTGCGCATGCCGCAAAACACTTCCAGGGGTGCCGCTTTCACAACCCGAAGTTTACGTTACCCGAGGGTAACGTAAGCCGAGGTGCTACACTATTAAATTTCATAGAATTAAAAAAATTGTAGAGTTGGAAGGCACCCTGATGATCATCCATTCCAACCCCCTGCAAGGCAGCTGTCCCATACGGGGATTTGAACCTGCAACCTTGCCATTATCAGCACCACACTCTAATCAGCTGAGCTATCCAGGGATGTTACTTTCTACTAAGAAGCCCTAAAGCAATTTGCAAATAAAAGAAAATATAATTCAGTGAAACCTTGGTTCTCAAACGGCTCCATTTTCAAATGTTTTGGCTCCTGAATGCTGAAAACCTGGAGGTTCCGGTTTTCGAACGTTTTTTGGAACCTGAACTTCCAACGCAGCTTCCACTTGAGTGCAAGAAGCTCTTGCAACCAATCGGAAGCCGTGCCTCGGTTGTCAAACGTTTCAGAAGTTGAATGGTCTTCCAGAACGGATTACGTTCGAGAACCGAGGTTTGACTGTAATAAAATTACACACACAAAATAAAATAAGTTAACAATAGAATATAATATTGTTGGTATTTCATGAATGCCCAGAAAAATAAATGATTGTGTCCAGTGTTTGTCCTACTCAGAGTTTGTTGTTGTTGGCATCTGTCTGTTTCAAAAGGATTGTACCTCCAGGGGCAAAGTCAAATTGCTAGAGAATCACAGCGTCCACTTTGACTACAGAGACCAGTAACTCGTAACTGCTGTTTCCCACATTGTTTTTTCTGTGTTAATAGCTCCAGAATGAGCTCTCTGGAGCACAAGCCTGGACAATGTGTATGGAGGACCAGAGCTGGCCATATGATAAGACCCTCCTCTCAGCCTTGCTGATGTAGTCCAAAGGAAAGTGGAACAATGCATTTGACACCAGCTTGGCTGCTGGAGTTGCTGGAAGGAGACATACAAGAAGACATCCAACTGTCTTAGGGACTCCATTAGAGATTTGTGTAGACTTTACTTCTTAGCCTTTTCTTCTCCTGAAGATGTCCAGCAAGGCAGTCCTAACTAACTTTGGTCTATGAATTTTAATAGGTCTAGTGAGTAGGTCTAGTGAGTAGGCCTTAATTGGATACAACCCATTAATGGGGTTGGTGCCAGATGGGTAGGATCACCTACTACAAGGATTGTAGTAGCTGGAAAAATGGAAAGGGTTACTATAGGGATTAGGCCTGAACTATAGAAGTGAGTAAAGGTAAAGGGACCCCGATCATTAGGTCCAGTCGTGACCGACTCTGGGGTTGCGGCGCTCATCTCGCGTTATTGGCCGAAGGAGCCGGCATACAGCTTCCAGGTCATGTGGCCAGCATGACAAAGCCGCTTCTGGTGAACCAGAGCAGCACACGGAAACGCCGTTTACCTTCCCGCTGTTTAATTATCTACTTGCACTTTGAGGTGCTTTCGAACTGCTAGGTTGGCAGGAGCAGGGACCGAGCAACAGGAGCTCACCCTGTCGCAGGGATTCGGACCGCTGACCTTCTGATCGGCAAGCCCTAGGCTCCGTGGTTTAACCCACAGCGCCACCTGCGTCCCATAGAAGTGAGTAGGAGGTCCCGAATTAGATCCGTAGTCTACAGGATGCCTCCAAGCCAGTCTCTGGTTTCACAAATGGGAATGATCATGGGAGAGCGAGAATGCACGGTACCTGGCTAGAATTAATTCAGTATAAGGCAACATGTTCTATTCCAACCAACTCCCCACAGTGATAGATATTTAAAGGAAGCAGCCTCTTATTGAGTCAGACCATCACTGTTTTCTATACCGGGGTAGGGAACTGTGACCTTCCAGATTTTGCTAGACTACAACTCCACACAACCTGGTCATTGGCCATGTTTACTGGCGCTGATGGGAGTCAAATGAAATTTGGAGGGCCATAGATTCCCTACTACCTCACCTGCACTCATTGGCAACAGCTCTGCATGGATTCAGACAGGGGTCTATCTCAGTTATCTACCTGGATATTGAACCTGGGACCACTTGCATGTAAAGCATCTGCTCTACCACTGAGCCATGAACTTACATCAACTGTTGCCTAGGAAAGACCTGTAGCTGAGACTTCATTGGAGACCAGCTGTGAATTGTAGAAGATGATCACTGGACTAGATGAACCAATGACCTTACTATGTAGCAGTCTGCTTTATGAAGCTATGCATGTTCAAGGGATATTGGGCCTGCTTCCTTGGCAAAACCTGAGTCTGAGTCAAAGAAGACCTGCATGTAAATGTGCATCTTTTTACAAGTGTGGTGTGATTGGCAGCAGCATTCCTGGATCTTGATAAGAGTTACCTAGGAAATGGCACTTTGCAATTGCATGGAGAGAGAAGCTTGCAATTTTTCATGGCATTATGCATAACTCCCTTTGTTACTTATACTGATGTACCTTTTCTTTCCACAGAGTTCTGCTCAATCACTTTCAGGAAAAGGTTATTCGGTAAGTCACCTTATAGCTAATTATTCGATTTCACTTCTATCACTGTTTGATTGTGGAAGATTACATTACCTGTTACATGTTCATGTACGCTGTGGGAATACAGAGCATGCAAAAGAGGCTTTGAAAAAGTGCAGCCACGTTGCTAAACCTCCACTCTCTGCATGAGAGAGTATTAAAACAGTTTGTTTTCTGAGCCTCTCCGGTTTTATTGTTCTGCTTTTCCATTCATGCTAACCATGTAGCTACAAATCCAAAGATCATAGATTGCCTGCAGCATACCTTTGACTTTCTCGGTGTAAGGCCAAATCAGCCTTTTATTGTCCCATTTTGCCATGTTACATTTTATGTCCAATTGAACATATGCACATACGTTTGACTAGAATGTTGGCTTCACCCAGGGGCGTACCCAGGATCAAAATTAGGGAGGGCAAGGGGCGGGGGCAAGGGGCGGGAGGGGAGGGGCCACAGTGGGAATATGGGCGGGGCTACGTGGCCTGTGTCCTCCCAGCTCTTCTGAGGAGGCAGCCCCAGGCTCTTGTTCCCGGCGCGAAGCTCCAGAGGCGCGCGGGGAACGCAAGCCTGGGGCTGCCTCCTCCGCACCTCCCAGGTCTTCCAAGGAGGCGGCCCCAAGCTCCCGTTCCCGGCGCGAAGCTCCAGAGGTGCGCGGGGAACGCGAGCCTGTGGCTGCCTCCTCCACTTACACTCCCCGCTCCCGCTTAGCGCTCCTCCGCTTACGCTCCCCTCGCGCCTCTGGAGCTTTGCGCTGGGAGCCGGAGCCTGGGGCTGCCACGCTGCGCCCCTTAGCCTTTTGCTTCTGGGGGGCAATTGCCCCCTCCTGCCCCCCTGCCCACGGCACTGGTCGCCCCTCTGGGCAGCTCGCCCCATCCCCCGGGTGCGCTGTTTCCCTCCGTCTCTTACGTTTACACCCCACCGCTTTTGCAGCTCGATAGTGGGAGGGGGAGAGGAGAAAGTGCGATGGGTTATGGAAAGGGGAAAGGGGAAAGGGGGGAGGGCTGGTCTGTTTCTTTCTGGCTGGGGCCGCGCACCCCACTTTTTGCATTGAGATTTCTTTCTTTTTAGCTTGGGGCGGGCGGGCAGCTGGCTTCTAGAGTAGGGCAGCTGCCCTAACTTGCCCCGTGGTGGGTACGCCCTTGGCTTCACCAATTCATGTGAATTCTCTCCAACTCCAAAAATGGAGATGAAAGAATCAGTCAGGTGTGATGGAGTTCACTTGATTTTGTTTTTGCCTGAAAGTGCTTGTACAAAGGTGTTTTCTTTCCCGAAAGTAACAGTACTTACAGACTACAACCTGGACTTGTTATTTCTGAAACAGTCTTGCTTCAAAACTATTGGCTTATTTCAGACATAATACTAAGTATGCACAATGTCTCTTTGTAAAGTTACATTTTCTACAGATCCGTTTCATTTGTTAAGACCATAGCTGCCAAGTCTCCTGTTTTTCGTGGGAAACCACCAGATTTTAATCTGTTTCCCACTGTTATCCCGAATAGAAAAAATCCCGTAAATCCCCCAATCTCCTACCTGCCAGGGAGGCTCCTTCTGCACATGTCTGGACATGCGCAGAACCGATTTCAGGTGCCGCTCTGCCCATGTCTGGGCACCGGAAATCAGGCAGTGCCGGCACCAGAAGTTGCTTCTACGCATGTCCAGACATGCGTAGAAGTGACTTCCGGTGCCGCGCCGCTGCTGATCCCAGATTTTTCAATGGGAGACTTGGCAGCTATGGTTAAGACATTAGTGTTAGAGTAGGAAGAAAATGGGAAAAGAGGTTGAGGGGGGCATGGTAAGTGGGGTGAGGTTGGGTGGCAATGCTTCTATTCTGGTTGGGGTATGTGTGGGGTTTTGTGTCAGCATCACTTGTGTGGGTCCTCTTTACTATTCGCTTGTATTCCTTTGGTGGTGAGAGAGGTTGGTGTTGGCCTAGGGTGTGGTTGTTTCTTTGTGATTGGCTGTGGTGAACTTTGTTTTCATGTGTGAGTGGGGTGGGTGTGTTCTTCTGGATCACGTTAGCCATATTGGATTACTAAACCATAGTTTTGTGTTACATGAACGAGTCTTGGAGTTGTGTACTCCCCCCTCTTGCAATCTAGTGTTCTTTGATCCCGAGTTGTTTCAACAAACCACAGTTTCTCTAAATTGCAGGTGGGGAATCTGTGGCTTTCTAGAGATTTTTGTACAACAGCTCCCATCATTCCTGACCATGGGCCATCCTGGCTGAAGTTGATGGGAGCAGGAGTCCCTGTTCCAGGTTTAAACTAACCAGAGTCCACCCCCCCCCCAGTTTGTATGAAACAACAGACACTGATTAGTTTCAAACAGAAAACAGATAATTCTGTTCTCCTCACAGCCACACTAGAGGAGGAGGGGAAGTGTGTGGGCCTGGGGCTTGCTACTACTCTAGTATGGTCCAGTGTTATGTGCAGAATGGGCCACTGCCTTGCAAACTGCCATGAAATCAATTTTTGATGAAGGGCAGAATAAAAATACATTTAGATAAACATTCTGACTTTCAGATTTTGACTTGACAAATGTGCAATGCCATGTGATAGAACCAGGTTCAAAAATGTTTGTCATAATAATAACGTTCATAAATATCTGGCCATCAACTCAAGCGTTACCATTGTGTGATTCTGGAGCTGTTCTTGATTCTTTGATTCCCCCCCCCTTTTTTTAAGTAAAGTAAAAGAACACTCTGTACCCAGGCAGATTGCTACTGAACACATACTTAGTAAATAAATAGTGGTGTAAGAACAAGGTGGTATTCTGTAATTCAACCTATACAGCTGGAACTATATTCGCTTCCACTAGTATTTTGTGAAATTGCTGTGTGTGGTTGCTCATACAGAGGGAAGGGATGAGATGGTTTGAAATCATAATTGCCAGATAAAGCAAATATTGTCTGGATTCTTACTTGTGCTTCTGAATCTAAATTTTGATCATAGTAGCTTTCTTAAAAAGAGAAGGAGAAGCGGATAGCACTGAGCGAAGTGAACCAAAGTTGACTGCCAAATAGCATCAGACAAGTCCTGTCTCCTTTTGACTGCTGTCACTGAAGCCTTAAATTAATTCCCTTGCCAGTGTGAAAAAAGAGAGAGAGAAGGAAATCTTAATTCCTTTTAGCATTTCTAATTGCCAGTACTGTAGTAACCGTGGATGCAAAAGCTGTCATTGGAAAAGGTCTGTGTTTTTTACAATTCGGGGTACATATTTCAGATGGCCAGCGCTTGGAATGATGCCTGCATGGACTATCTTAGTATGGTGAATGGCAGCAGCACAACCTCTCACAGCATCACTCATCATTAAGTATGGGTTTTGAATGTTTTTAGAGAATTCTTGAGTCTGCAAGATGGACATGATTTGCATCTGGCGGGAATTTTGAAATCATTGTATCTACCAGGGAAACATTCAAGCTTATATCCTGATTTTTTTTTTATTTGGGTGGGTGGTGGTGGCTTTTTTCCTCAAGCACCAATTGCCAACAGTATGCAAAGCAGAATAATTGTGGTCAGGTTTTCAGTTTATGTTTGAGTGACTGAATGTGAATCTGAGAAATGTGGGAGGAACAACTCCACTTGTAAAGTCTCTCTCTCTCCCCCCTTCTCTCCCCCCCCCCCCGTGTGTGTATGTGTGAGTAGGGTTGCCAGACTCAATCGTGGACAGGACTTCTGTGCCTTTAATTGCCCTGCTCTCTTTTGAGTCTGGAAACCTTAAAGAGAAACCAGCAGACCCTTTTTTTAATTTCCAAGCAAAGGGTCTGCTGGTTTATCTTTAAGGTTACCAGACTCAAAAGAGAGCAGGGCAATTAAAGGCACAGAAGTCCTGTCCTCTATTGAGTCTGGCAACCCTAAGTGTGTGTGTGTGTGTGAGAGAGAGAGAGAGAGAGAGAGAGAGAGAGAGAGAGAGAGAGAGAGAGAGAGAGAGAGAGAGAGAGAGAGGGAGCTTAATGAAAAAAGGTCAGAGGCCTTGCCACCACCCTGGTGTTAATAAATCTTGGGCAGGCATTTTTTATCTCCCTTCATGAGAAGTTCCTTTTGATCTGCTGAACAAACAGGCATGTAGAAGTATAGAGCTGTTTATCTGAAAGCCACTGGAGTTCTGATAAGTTTGTTTCTTGATTGCTGGGCCATAAAGAGTTTGAGTAATAAGCACTGATATCTCAAACTGTGGTCTGTAGAGATCGCGCACACACACACACACACACCCCAAAGTGGGCTGTGAGCGTTAAGGTTCACCCATCTTCTGAGCATAAGGTGTATGTGTGAACTTCCTTGATGCAAAAAAGGCATTTCATGGGCCTGAAAATGTTCTGCCAAACCATAAAACATTTCCTTTTTCATTCCAGGTCTTTTTTTTGTTTGTCTTGATTTTTGTTTCATTTTGTTGCTTTTGTTTTCACCTGCTTTAAGCAGCTGTTTTGGTCATACTTCATTTCAATAACAAGATCCTTCTTGCTGATTATGCAGTTCAATTTGTCAAGAATAACATAGCTAGTATGGTGATGTAACAAAGCCAAGTCAAAGTGAGGGCAATATTTCCTGCTCTCACTTGGGAATAGGTGAATATTTTCATATAGTTTTGTAGTCCCTCTCTCCAAAAATTGCAAAAATTGATATTGTTTCCAAGGGGGTAAACAATTTCACATAACAATCCCCTTATCACCTCCACTTCCTTTCCCATCATTTCCATTGCTTGTGAAATTAGAATTCAGCATCAGTAAGGAACCTGGTAAGTTTCTGCGAGGTAGGAAGAATTCAGTTTGTGTGTGAGTGTGAGGGAATTTAAGGGTAGAATTAAGGTCATAGATTGTTTCCCTCTCACCACCTGCCATACACATTCTTTCTTTTATTTTCTACACTAACTAGTGTGTATAAATTTGTTGCTACTAATCTGAGCCATGGGGCGTTTTGAATAGTGATGAAAAAATAATGTGCCCAGTTCATCTTCTATGAAAAAGTACCGTACATCATTTGTCCCGCTGTCTGCTGTGGCAAAATTACATAACTTGCTGAATTTGCATAACTAATCACATAACATACTTAAATTAAATTGTTATCATGTTATTCCATGCCATTCATTTCAATATAAAGGGAATGCAATGCACTTGTGATCAAGAAGCTACTGTTATTGCAGCATTATTGTTGACAGGCGTGAGACACTGTCAGCATGTAACACCTGTGCTCAGTGACTGGTTGCTGATTTGCTACTGGGCCAAGTTCAAGGTGTTACTATTAGTATATAAAGCCCTTAACAACTTTGGACCTGTTCACTTGCAAGATTGCCTTATCGCATATCTGTCTACCCAACTGCTGCAGTCTGTGAATTGGCACTGATACAGGTGCCTCAAAATACATGATCCACATTTCTCAGAAATCAATATTTTAGTGCGGCAGCACTCACCCTTCAGTGCTCCCTGCCTGTTTCGTAAAGAGGAGACTGAGAGCAGATAGCCATCTTCAGATATCTAAGGGGCTGTCACATAGAGGATGGAACAACGCTTGTTCCCTTCTGCTCCGGACACTATGACCCAAACCAATGGGTAGAAGTTAGAATAGAAGAAAGGAGATTCCGACTAAACATCAGGAAAAGCTTTCTGACAGTAAGAGCTGTTCAACAGGGGAACGGACTTCCACAACAGGTGGTGGACTCTTCACCCTTAGAGGTTTTAAGCAGAGGTTGGATGGCCATCTGTCATGTATGATCTAGTTGAGATTCTAGCATTGCAAGGGATAGACTAGATGACCCTCAGGATCCCTTCTAACTCTTCAATTCTATGATGTCATGACATCCGGCATGCCTCTTCCGTGTGCCCCTTTCACTGCCTGCTATCCCAACATGGGATAGCTCAGTCAGTAGAGCACGAGACTCTTAATCTCAGGATTGTGGGTTTGAGCGTGTCAGGCAAAACGATATCTGTATTACTGGGGGTTTGTCTAGATGAAACCTCAATGTACCTTCCCTTCCAATTCTACAGTTCTATGATTCAATGAAAAACACATATGTTTAGGCAAGCCTACCAAGATATGTAGAATGTTGGCATGTGTTTTAATTTGTTTTTAGTCCATTGTTGATTTTAATTATTATTTGAATGTTTTAACTGTTGTATTGATAATTTTATTGTTTTGTTCTTTTTGTAAATTGCTTTGAGTTTTTTTCTTTCTTTCTTGCAGTCAAGCAGTATATATATATATATATTATGCAATAGATAAATGTCCATTATCACATTTTGCAGCATTCCTGGTTTAACACATTCAAAGCCAGCCCTATATATTATATATTGTACCATTGTAATGTACATTGTAACTGTACACTGAAATGTGTAAAGCAATATTTGTTGCTGTTGAAATATGGAGTGGGATAAACAGTACCATTAAGTCCAGAGTCTAAAACTACCCACCTCCACCATTAGGTCTGAGAGGTTGAGAAACTGCTGGTGTACAAAATGTGTTGCTTCTCCATTAAACTACCTTCTGCCTGATCATGGGACAGCTGTTGAGGAAGCTGTTTACTTCTGGAGTTTGGCACCGTTTCTAAATGGATCTGTCATAAGGCAAGAATCCATTATTTCTCTGATGCCGCCAGGTCTAACTACCATTCAATTCCATAAGGAACTCTGAAGATAATATAGAGGGGTTCATTCTTCTGATATTTTGGAGTTAGGTTCGGTTTTTTGTTTTTTTGTTTTGTTTGCGTTTTTTCTGTCGCCCTAAGTATCAAGTCACTTTTTTTAACAGTGACATTCTCAAGGTCCCTAAAATATGCTGCTCCTTGCCAGACATTACTGCAAGAAGCATAGCATAAAATGTAGAACTTGAGGGCAACCACAGTTACACTTGCAACTTTTGCAGTTCTACATGTTGTGGCCTGCCTGCATTTTGCACAGAGCTAGATGAAGAGTGTCATAATACAAATGTACTTATTTATTTTATATAGCTAATTCATAGCTAATTCACATACTGCTTCATATTTCAACAAAAACCTCTTAAGTGGTTTACAAATCACAAGAAAAAGGAATCAGTATAAGAAATATATTTTTTTAAAATCCACGTTCAAAATCAAACAAACTACCCATAATTACACACTTTAGTTAACATAATAAATATATCTAAAAAATGTACAGAAAAAACCTAGGAACCACAAAAATCATATACAAAGCATCAAAGCGTGCATCAAAATTCAGTGTAATTACACTAGATCATAAAATACAGTATCTCATCAAATACATAAATATATTTTTTTTAAAAAATCTAATACAGTCGCCAAAACCATTCAGCTTCCACATTCACACTGCACAAAACCAACCCAAACACCCACAACTCCCACATTCACAATACCTTTAGTCTCCTTGTACCTACCTCATCACTCCATCCACTCAGTTCTCACTTCAGTGAAACACCTTCTCTTTACACACATTGCAAACTGATATAAAGGTGCTTTGTTGATTTCTCTTCCAGCTATGCTTGGTTGCTCCTTCCCAAACTGCAATATCTGTGCATCCTCAGTGCCCATAGGGATTGCCGCCTTTAGGGGAGCCAAGCAAACAAATCTTAATCCAGAAAAGACTAAAGTAATGTTTGTTTGTTTGTTTTAAATTGTACCACATCTTTCTTTTTTAAAATAAATAAACCCAGTTCCTCTAGAATCAATAAATGACAGAAACAAAAATAAATAATATAATGCGACCCCACCCCGGCAATACAATGCCACTCAAATCATGCTTGTCTTAGAAAACTAACTGCATAACTTAGAAGTATAACTTCATAAGGCCCAGGATGCTCTACCATTGAGCAAGCAGTCAGGAAACAGAAGCTATGGGGGAAGAGAACCCAGGTAGCAATACTGGGCTTTGGCGCTGCGCTCCTTGCTCTCGATAGGATGGTCTGGAGTCGCTATACGCTATGAGATACTGCTTGTATAGCTTCTGCAGGGGGAACCATAAAGACTAGAAGAATGCAAAAATAAAATAAAAATGAAGCTCTGAGGCTGCTGCTGTGTCCCAGGCCTAGTGCCAGGCGGAGTGTTCTTTGCATTATGCAAGTAGACATGTGGACCCTGCTACGTCTCTCATAAAATGTATTTTTGGTTTATTGGTTGCATTAATTCTCTTTCAAAATAACCTCCCTCTGTTTCCAATTAAACTGTGCTCTGCTTTTAATAATGATCAATTGTCCCATAAATTGTCACTCATCCCCAAAATCACACACACACACACACACACAGAGAGAGAGAGAGAGAGACAGAGAGACAGAGAGACAGAGAGACAGAGAGACAGAGAGAGAGAGACTCTCCCCTCCCCTTTCCCCAAATCTGGGTATCCACATCACTCTCAGCATTTTGAGACATTAGTAAAAGGCTGTTTTGCTGAGGCAGATGCTTCTGCCGGTAATAGATATACAACACACACGCCTTTGTTTATTATGCCTGAGCATAATTGGATGATTTTGATTTACATAAACCTTCAAGTTTTCATGCAAATGTAGCCTTTTTGACATGGTGATCTTGAAACCCTTCAAGGTATGGATGGTATGTGACTCCTTTTCTGATTTCTTTCTTTCTTTCTTTTACCACACCATTTTAAAGGGAGGAAGTTAGGGCAGGGAGAGGGGAACCTCATCTGTAAGTTGTCTATAAAGAAAGCTGTTATTTTAAGACAAGCACATCTTCACAAAGGCTCCCAAAATCCATTGCTGAAGGTTTGCTGTGGGAATAAATAGCTCTGTTCTAGACCACGATGGTTGTCTAGACCACTGAGGTTCAGCGCGGAGGGCCTTCTGGCGGTTCCCTCACTGTGAGAAGCAAAGCTACAGGGAACCAAGCAGAGGGCCTTCTCGATATTGGCACCCACCCTGTGGAATGCCCTCCCATCAGATGTTAAAGAGATAAACAACTAGTGTACCTGACATTCAGAAAACATCTGAAGGCAGCCCTGTTTAGGGAAGTTTTTAATGTGTGATGTTTTAATGTATTTTAATCTCTGTTGGAAGCCGCCCAGAGTGGCTGGGGAAACCCAGCCGGATGGGTGGGGTATAAATAATAAATTATTATTATTATCTGCTTAAAGACCACCAAAGAAGGAGACTCCACCACACTCCTTGGTAGCAAATTCCACTGCCAAACAGCTCTTACTGTCAGGAAGTTCTTCCTAATGTTTAGGTGGAATCTTCTTTCTTGTAGTTTGAATCCATTGCTCTGTGTCCGCTTCTCTGGAGCAGCAGAAAACAACCTTTCTCCCTCCTCTATATGACATTCTTTTATATATTTGAACATGGCTACCATACCACCCCTTAACCTTCTCTTCTCCAGGCTAAACATACCCAGCTCCCTAAGCTGTTCCTCTTAAGGCATCGTTTCCAGGCCTTTGACCATTTTGGTTGCCCTCTTCTGGACACATTCCAGCTTGTCAGTATCCTTCTTGAACTGTGGTGCCCAGAACTGGACACAGTACTCCAGGTGAGGTCTGACCAGAGCAGAATACAGTGATACTATTACTTCCCTTGATCTAGATGCTATACTCCTATTGATGCAGCCCAGAATTGCATTGGCTTTTTAGCTGCTACATTACACTGTTGACGCATGTCAAGTTTGTGGTCTACCAAGATTCCTAGATCTTTTCACATGTACTGCTCTCAAGCCAGGGGTCACCCATCCTGTATTTGTGCCTTTCATTTTTTATTTTATTTTTGCCCAAGTGTAGTACTTTACATTTCTCCCTGTAAAAAAATCATCTTGTTTGCTTTGGCCTAGTTGTCTAATCTGTTAAGGTCATTTTGAAGTGTGATCCTGTCCTCTGGGGTATTAGCCACCCCTCCCAATTTGGTGTCATCTGCAAACTTGCTCAGGATGCCCTCAAGCCCATCATCCAAGTCATTGATAAAGATGTTGAATAAGACTGGTCCCAAGACAGAACCCTGTGGCACCCCACTAGTCACTACTCTCCAGGATGAGGAGGAGCCATTGATGAGCACCCTTTGGGTTCGGTCAGTCAGCCAGTTCATCCCCTGTCCATTTGCTGTGCAACTTAGCTGCTCTCTAAGCAAGTGTAACCATAAGTTTCTGGCCTTCATTCTCCCTCTTAAGTTCTCTCCTAGCCCCAAAAGAAAATAGAAAAGTTGTGGTTAACACAATTTGCAGGAATTAAAGTATTTCCACACCCAAACCTTTCTGCTAAAGGTAGAAAGGGAAGCCAGCAAACTTGCCCCCATCAAACAGGTATGGTTGGGTCAATGCTGTTTTTAACACCACTGTGTATATGCCAATTCCCATACACTGTTAGTTCAGGCAGTGCACGTTAATGCCTGCCTCAAATCAATGCTGACCTTTGAACAAGTGCTGGTGCAGACACAGACTCTGAGAACGATGTGTCTTACTTGTGTGTGTTGCTTGCTCCCTCTCTCTTTCCCTCCTAAACAAAAGCATTACAGGAAACAGAGGAAGCCCTCCTTTCTCAGCAAGCCAGCACTGCTATTTGATGTTGCCTCTAAAGCAGGCTCAGGTGGGGCTAGCTGAGGCTTTGTGTTTCTCCATTTATTTCCTGCTGTCCAAAGTCCGTGTTGTCAACATGAGCTATGACCACCCAGGCAAAGGTTCTTGGTACCTAGCTTCTTTTTCCGCTAATGACGCAAAGGCAGCCGTGCTCTGTTCGTTGTACACATGCTGTGACGGACTCACAATAGAAAATTAACATGCGGGGGTGCCATGCTTTGCTAGTTTTTGTTCTGTATTTTGCTTGTCCCTACCACCACCACTTCAGTTTCTCTTCCTGCGTTCATTAAAGTTGGAACAACACTGGACAACAGCAGCTGAGGTTGAGCAGAAAGGGTGTAAATGGTGTGCTGTGTTGGCCTGATTAACTATGAAATGAAAAGGTTGCAAGAACAAGGGAAATACCAGAGGCAGAGACTTTTGGGGAAGGGCCATAGCTTACTGGTAGAACATTCTCTGTGCATGCAGAAGGTCCCAGTTTCCAATCCCTGGCAGAACCCTGTCAGCTATTACCGTTCAGTGTAGACAACACTAAGCTAGCTCAACCCATGGTCTGCTTTGTATACATTATCTAGTTGCAATTCTCACACCTGTAAGGGGTTTAGCTCAGTGGCAGAGCAACTGCGCATTGCATGCAGAAGGTCCAACGTTCAACCCGTGACATCTCTAGGTAGGACTAGCAATGTCTACTGCCTAAAACCCTGGAGAGCCATTGGAGTGTAGACAATACTAAACTAGATGGACCCATAAGGCAGCTTCCTATGTTTCTGTGCACTGGATTTGTACTGCAAAGACCAAAAGGGACATCTAGACTGTTCAGTAAGTGCATGACCAAAGGATTCCCATCATTTCCATGTGCTAAGATAGTTTCCCGATATGAGAATCAGAGTGGAATAATAGTACAGAACAGGCCCTGGGGAAACTACAGGTGTCTTGTTCTTCTAGATTACTGTAAGTACAGAAGAAATGATATGAATGAGAAAGGTAGTAGATATATCACATGTGGGCAACCGCAGGTGGAAGACATCTTGCACAGTTTACTACATTGCTCACTATACTTTGGACCCAGGAGGCGATTTCTCACCTTACTGAACATACAGGAAAGATGTCTCTGCACGGCAGAGAAAGTCCCATGGCTTCTTAGTGATATAAACGGTTCAGTGACTCATAAAGTCACCCTTTTTGCTTTTGCGGCCAAAAAGATCAAAAAGAAGACATAACAGTGAACTGAATGGGAGACACAGACATCCAAATAAAGACTTTAATTTGTGGCTCAGCACAACTTTTGCTTCTATTTCTTTTGGTTTCAGATTTGTCATGGCCAATGGCTATTTATTTGGTTATTTGGATTGGATTGGTATCAGGAATTATAGTTTACAGAGCTACATTCCCCAGGATTTTGGGGCAAGGGGGTTGCTTAAATCTACGGTGTCCAACATATGCAGCAGCATGATGTGGCAATATTGAATCATTGAGTCATCGTCATCACCTCCATTCAAAAGTGATGCCCCCCCCCCCAATCCTTAGTTTGAAGGGGATTTATTCTAACCACCTCATTCCTCTTTATTTTTAGACTCGGACTGAGCTAAGATGTCTGGGTAGAATACACAGTTGAATTTCATGTCATTAGTACCAAGACTTGGTAAGAAAGGCAGTCACTAGTAGCAGGTTCGGTTAGTTAAACACTGCATATTTTATAATAAAAATGTACACTATTTATGTACACTTGTTTTACATATAAGAAAAAAACTAATAAAAGCAAATGCTTAAAGCAATCACAACAGAATGACCCTGAGATTAAGAGTCTCATAGCAGAGATTAAAAGCCAAGGCCTGCAAAGGACAAGATAGAGCTGTAAAAGTAAGCCACCAGCATTTTGAATTGTGCTCATAAATGGGTCAGGAACTAGTGGAGCTCTTTAAATTTTGGTGATACAGTAAGCTCGCAACTTACTTGCCTTTAACTTGTGCACATTCAGCTTTATGTGTGTGACAATAAAATAAAATAAAATGGGTGGAAAGGGGGTGGAGTTCCAGGACAAATGACTTTGGCAATCGCACCCACCATTGAACCTAATGTGTTTTGACAACACGTGATTTTGGCTTTAGGCGCAATCTCCAGAACATAACCCCCCACAAGTTGTAGGCTGACTGTATGTGTTCCCTGTGCTTGATCTCAGTTAGTAGCTCGATAACTGTGCTTTGGACAAACTGCAGTTGTTGGCCAGTCTTCAAAGGCAGTCCAATGTACAACGCATCGCAGCAGTCTAACCTGGAGGTTGCCAGAACATGGATAACTGTAACCAGGCCCTGTGTGTTCCAGTAGGGCCACACCTCGACACAAGCAGCTTTGGCTGGTGAAAGGCACTATATGTCACTAAGGCCACTTGACTACTACCGGTAGCAACAGTGCATTCAGTGCATGGGGTTGAAAGTAGGGATGTGAAACACTATACCATGTTGAGAGTGCAACAGCAGGGATCATTCAGCTGTAATTTAAGGGTTAATTCTCTTATCAGTTAGTCAGCTAACCATGGGGTTGAGATATTGCTTATTATCGCAACCAGGCAGAGTGGTAGGGTCTTTCATGTGGTAGCACATGCTGTGATTGACACTTTAGTTCTGTGTTTTCCGTCTCTATGGTTGGTTGAATGTCTCCCTGCTATGTACAAGGCCTGAAGTAAAAAAAAGACAAAAACTTCTGTTTCTTTCTCCTCAAGTTAAACAGTTTCGATTTGTTCAGTTTCCTCAGGATTTTCACTCTGGTCTCCCGTCTGCATTATTTAAGTGACTTTGCTGACATGCCACAATTCATCCCCACTGCATCTTCACTTCCTGCTGCTAACCATCCTATGTTGAAATGGCTCACATTATTATCAGCTGTGAGGCTCACAAGCATGGCAACCAGGAAGCCGAACAGCTGTTAGGTTACTGTGAACCCCATTGTTTGGAAAAACGAATCTTCTGGAGGTGCCAGGCTGAGTTCATGAGGCACCTCTTATTGCCAGCTTCAAAAAGCTAGTCTAAGCTTTCCCAGCAACTGCTTGTAGCTGTTGTGCTCACAGGCCCTCCAATTACAGCGGCTGCCTCATCTTTGCAGCCCATCCCTGGGCAACAGTTAAAAGAGACATTGTGGTTTTATAAAGCTATTTTTTTTCAACTGGGGTTTTCTTTAGCTCTTTGGTAAAAAATGTTGCTCATTAACAGAATGGCTTCACAACCAGCCTGCTGGCGTGGAAAAAATCCCCCTGAGCAGTGGAGTCAGGCAAAATGCTGATTGGGACACTGCCCTACCAACCTCAGTCTGCCCTTAATCACTTGCCCACCTGCCTGCCTGCTTATCAGCTTCCTCCTCTGTCTTGGTGTTTCCCCCTTATAGAAATAAGCAGAGTGGATGATGGAGACAAAATAAGAATTAGTTAGATCTGCTTTCCATTGGCTCTGGCGCCAACTACTTTTGGGCTTCAGTTCCTGCCTTCTTCCTCCTTGCCAGCCACAATGGGCACCAGCCAACACTGCCCCTGAGCTGCTTTCAGTTGCACCCACAACATTTTAGTTAGTACACTCTTTATTTTGATAGGAATGTACTTGTATGGCATGCCACAAGGATGCTTGCAACTCCAGGGTCTCTTTAAAACCCAAACTCATTCATTACCCTGAGAGAGAAAGTGGAGGATGGTGGGAGGAGTCCTTGCACATAGCTACATTATTAACCTCATTCTTCAGCATCAAAAACTTTTATCTAGGGAAAGATGCTGAGCTTTGTATTCCTGCTCTGCTTGCATCTCTCGCTCACCTTTCAAGTACATTAGCTTTGTAGGTATGGAGGCCTTTCCAGGATTTAAACATATGTGTGAACAATTTTACTTAGAATGCTGAACCTAGAACAATCCAATTGTATATGTCACATCTTTGTTTATTTCTGCCTGCAGCTTCTCCCAATAATTTTTGTGTCCACGTTTCTGATTTATTGAAATTGTTGCCTTCCACATTTTCTCTTGCATTTTCCAGCTGGGATTTACGGTGCAAAGGGAAGATGTAATAGTCAAGATGCTCACTAAAAACAAGCTGGTCAGGCATGAACAGAAGTGAGGAGCAAGTCACAAGAGAGCTGTTTTGATACTACACATTTTCCTCCTTGTTAAATCACCAGCTTTCCTTTCCTCTAGGTTCTCACAAAGGGCTTGTTGTTCACCCTCAGGAGACATAGCCTAGAGTAACAAGTCTGCTATTCAGGATGTACTGTATATTTAAGAGTCGAGTTGAATGTAACAATCTCAATAAGAGTCACGACATGACTCTTCTCATGACGTACGAATGCAACTTTGCTACTTGCTTTAGATGCAAACTTGACCACTCTGGGCCTTGCCCCCCAATCATGCATCAGGCTACCTATTTGCTTTCTTATACGAGGTATGTTGCCTATTTAAGAAGATCCCTGTAAATCAGTCCAAAATCTCATTATTCAAGCATCTTGTACTATGGGGGGCTCATAAGCAGGACCTGAATGTAACAGCACACTCTGCCCTGCTTGTAGTTGATGTTGAGAAATACCCTGGCTCCAATAGTGGAGGTAGAACTAGCCATTGGTAGAATGAAATTGAAATTGTCTAATCCTTCTTTAAAGGTAAAGGTACCCCTGACCGTTAGGTCCAGTCGCGAATGACCCTGGGGTTGCGGCGCTCATCTCGCTTTACTGGCCAAGGGAGCCGGTGTACAGCTTCTGGGTCATGTGGCCAGCATGACTAAGCCGCTTCTGGCGAACCAGAGCAGCACACGGAAACGCCGTTTACCTTCCCGCCAGAGCGGTACCTATTTATCTACTTGCACTTCGTGCTTCCGAACTGCTAGGTTGGCAGGAGCAGGGACCGAGCAACGGGAGCTCACCCTGTCACGGGGATTCAAACTGCCAACCTTCTGAGCGGAAAGCCCTAGGCTCTGTGGTTTAACCCACAGCTTCACCCGCGTCCCTTTAAAGCCGTGCAAATTGGTGGCTATTGGCAGAGCACAGTGTGGTTGCTGTTATTTTCAATAATTGCACACCAAATGTATTTTTTTTTTTAAAAAAGCTGTTTTAGGCATGGGGAGAGACTTTCCTGAGCAATGGTGTGTTTGGGAAATGAATGCAGAGTTGACAGTGCAATCCTATTTGTGTCTACTCAGATGTAAGCCGCTGTTGAGTCCAATGGGACTTACTCCCAAGTAAATGTGTGTTGAAAGCTAATTTCAGCCAGGGTCCTAAGGTTCCAATAAAGAGGAAAGTACTCACACACACACACCCCGCAGCACATGCATACCACCTCTTCCCTTGTGTATCGTCTCAGCGATCAGCCTTCACCAACCTGGTGCCCTCTAGATGTTTTGGGCTACAACTCCCAGGCTTGCCGTGCTGGGACACTCCAGACACTTTGAGTACTTGGGTCATGTAAACAATCAGGAGTGGGGTGGGGTGCCAATACACCTTCTTGCCAAGGGCGCAAGAGATCTGCCAGTACCGGTACTACATCACATAGGACCAAATTCCATAGTTTATGTGACATGTGAAGAAATCCTTCCTTTTGTCTGACCTGAATCTTCCAACATTCAGCAGCACTGGATTCCCAAATTCTAGTTTTAGGAAGGAGGGAGAGTGGGATTATTCTTTCCATCTCCACACCATGCATAATCCTTCATGCCCCTATCATGCCCCCCACCACTTACTCGCCTTTTTTTTTTCTAAATGAAAACGCTCCAAATGCTGTAAACTTTCCTCACGAGGAAGTTGCTTGGAACCTTGATTGTTTTGGTTGCCTGTTTCTCAACTTTTATTCCCATTTCTACAATAACCTCTTTGAAGCACTGCAACCAGAAATGTGCACCGTATTCCATGTGTAGTTGCACCCCAGGTTTGTATAGTGGCATTATGACCTTGGCAGTTTTATTTTCAGCACCTTTCCTAATGATCCCTAACAGGGCATTTGCCCTTTTCACAGCTGCTGCACACTGGGTTGGCATGTTTTTTCAGCTCTCCACTAGGACCCCAAGGTCTCTTAACCAGTCGCTCACTGCCAGCTCAAACCCAATTAGCATATGTGTGAAGTTAGTACTCAAATGTGGATCATTTTAGATCTGCTTACACTGAATTGCATTTGTTATTTTACTGCCCAGTTCAGAAATCCTTGTAATCCCTTTTGTGTTTCAACTACCCTGAACAACTGGGCGTCATCAGCAAACTTGGCCCATCTCACTGTTAATCCAAAATTCATGAACAAGTTAAAAAGCACAGATCCTGACTGTCAACAACTACGGTATTTATTGCTTGGGACCAAGGGTCACCACCTGCTACCTGTTCATTTTAACTGGAGATGGAACCTGGCATTGGGTTGGTGGTAAGAAATTGAGGGACAGAGGGGGAATGGGGGTTGCTGTATCACTCCTCCACCAGTCTGCTTGGTAGAAGGCAAATTTCTGCACTAGCCTGCTAAGAGTTGGTAGCCCTGTTTCCATGCTGCCTGTAGAAAAGTGAACTTCGCCTCCTCTCTGACCAGCATGGTAATGTAGACTGCTAACCTCTTAGCAGTCCACTCAAATAAAATAAAATTGTGGGATAATAAGTTTTGTGGGTTTATTTACAATACTGTTTTATGTGCATAGGTAAATTTGCAAACATTTCTCTACAAAGAGGACCATGCCCACTGAAGGGCAAATATCCGTTTGCTTTTATATATAATCTCATTTGCGCATCATAGACAACTGCATAATTGATTGATGGGAGATTCATCATTGGATTTCTGACTTTGTGTTCTGAGGAGATGGAAATGAATGCTGCCCACTAAGATGCTAGTTTCCCCCCTCTTCTTATTAGGGACAGCTTACACTGAACTATGTACTTGAAAATAATTAGCAGGGCAAGGTTTACTCACTTTGACTTTTCCCTGTGGATTTTGTTGAGTTAAACTAGATTGATGATTGATGATATATCCAGATTGCCCTGCTTTGAATAAGTTTTGCAACATTTTCTGAAGAAAGACCACTTAGACCAGTGGTCTTCAGCTTTTAAAAAAATTCAGACGTACTTTTAACTACAGCAGTCAACACTGGACCATTTCTTTCTCTCTTTCTCTCTTTCTCTCTTTCTCTCTTTCTCTCTCTCTTCCACTTCCTTTTGAAATTTCTGCCATTTCTCTCTTCATGCAGCCGAGTTATGATTTCAACAAAAATACTTGGTTGCCTGTGCGTCAGCCTAATTCCAAAATGGACTTCAGCTAGGGATCCAATCCAAGTGCAGGCTGGTGAGGATCAGAAGGGCAACAGACATGGTCAGAAATAGACTAGGATTCACACACTGAATCAGGCAGATGAGGATTGAAAGGCCAGAGGCTATTGTGGAATCGGAGCTAGGCAAAACTCAAGTTCCAAGACAGCAATAAAAGGTAAAGGGTGGCCAGAGGCAGATGTTAGGTCAAAGCTAGGCAGGCTGGCTTTTATTTTTCACTGCAAGGACTAAATCTCAGGCGAATTTTTGCAGGGTTATTTTGGTGCAAAATAGGGAGTAAACCCCCCCCCCCAAGTTGTTTGAAAGACACTCTGCACACATTTTTGCACTCTGTTTTGGTCTTGTTTGTCGCCCCTTTCAGTTGTCAGTCAGTAGATTTTTTTTGTTTATAGCCAGTGGCCATCACAATAGCCCCTTCCAGTTGCTTTGACACTTCCCCCCTTTCCGTTATCTGTATGATGCCACTGATCAGAGAACATGTATCCAGCATGATGATGTCACAGCGCCTCCCAGTGGCGTAGAGAACCCCGGTGACACCCGGGGTGAGTACACATGCTGTCGCATGCACACAGCTCCATAGGGTGGTGCATCCCGGGGGCCGGACACACCACTGGAGGTGCGTCCCTCCCTGGTCCCCTCCACTTGGAGGGCAGTGAGGGGGACATGATGTGCGTGCATGTTGCCCGCAAAAACAGTGCGGGGCTGAGGCGTTGTGTCCCTCCTGGGCGCCCTTCTGCTGGAGGGCAGGTTGCACCTGGATGGCGCTGCACCTTGGGGTTTGGTGTGCCACCCCAAGGTAAGTGCCACCCAGTGTGCCCTGCCCCTTTCTTCCCCCCCCCCCTTTCTCTGCTACTGGGGCCACCTAGCTAATCATGTCCTGTGTATGTGATGAGACGTCAGGCCTTGGCCTAGTTCAGAGATGCACTGTGGCTGGAGTTCAGCTCAGATGCAAGAGGATGAGGATCAGAAGAGCAACAGATGTGGTCATAGATGGTCCGGAATTCAGGCACCAGCTCAGGAAGATGAGTAGCAAGTGCAAAGTTGAAGCCAGGCAGAAAGTCAGGTTTCAAGAGCGTGATATAGAAGATTGAAGGATCCAGAGTGAAATGCAGGCAGGAATTAAAATGTGAGACAGTAGTCAGGAGAAGACAGCAGAAGAGTCTTCCTCGGGACTCTTGGTTGAACTTGGCTTGGTGGCAAGAACTTTTTAGGGCTTGGTGTGTCCTGATTGAGTTGGAGTGTCAGCTGACGCTATCAAGCTGGGAGGGCAGCTGACTCTCCCCAGCTTGAACTGCAGCCTATATCACACATTTCCCCTAAAACCTAATCTGTCTGGCCTCCTGAGGACCCAGAGCACATGCTGGTACTTCAGAAGGTGAAGCGCCGCAGACCGCAGTTCAACACACACACACACACACACACACACACACACACACACACACAAGCATACACAGAAGCACCTCACAGTGTACAAGTATTATTTTGGCATTTTTTTCTCTTTCTTTGAACACGCACGTCTTTTCACCTGACAATCAACAGCTGTGGAAACATGATTAAAAATAGTAGTTCCATCTCTGGTGCAATTTCCCCACACTTTTAGATTGCTCTCTCTCTCTCTCTCTCTCTCTCTATATATATATATATGTATATATATATATATTCTCCCCACCTTGATTGGCTCTACTCAAATCGATTTGTGCATGTGTATTTCTGGACAGAGAGAGAGGCGTATCATGACACATTTTAACTGTGTCACCTCCGTCTTGCGGTGAATGATCACTGCTAGAAAATGAACCACAGGGACATGTATCACACTAAGCAGTTGTCTGACCATCTGAAGGCGTTTCTCTTCCTGCTAGCGTTTCCTCTCTGAGGTTGCATGTGACCGTGAGAGCACTGAAACAGGAAGTTGTAATTTCAAGCCTCTTTGCTATCAGCATGATATCTGCGGTCAGTCCCCTGACACAGCTTGCGGCTGGTTTCTGGTTAGCAGAGAGACACTTTTGTGCTGATCTGGCATCAGTTCCCACCCACTTAATCAGTTAAGCTGTGCAGTTGAGTAGTGTTTCTAGTTGCCTGGTGGATTCTAGTAATGGCAAGGAAGAGATATATTTGAGTGGTTTTGACAGGAATAGCTGGTCACTCCAGAGAGGCTGATAAAATTATATGAGCACTCTCATTTATGTGTGGAAGACATTTGCTTTTAACCTCCCACAGGGTTTTACAGTGTGGGGTTGGAGATAAAATACTTATCTTATTTCTTCCAGTAGCACCACAGAGACCAACTAAGTTTGTCATTGGTGTGCATGCACACGAAAGCTCATACCAATGGCAAACTTAGTTGGTCTCTAAGGTGCTACTGGAAGGAATTTTTTTATTTTGTTTTGACCATGGCAGACCAACATGGCTACCTACCTGTAACAGTTGCTTGGTTAGTCTTTTTCAGCAGTACTGACCATAAGCCCTTCATTAGCTTGTCTTGTCTTAAGATGCAAAACTCTTAAACCAACTTCATGGACCATGTGGATAGTCGATGGAGTACCCTCCAGATGTTGCTCAGCTCCCAACTCCCAGCAGCCCCAGCCAGCATGGTCCAATTGTCAGGGATAATGGAAGTTGTAAGCCATCAACATCTGGAGGACACTGTGTTAGCTACCAGAGGTCTATAGCCTATAGTGGCATGGTTAACTTCTCAATTGACAACAAAGATCTGAGACATTGATCTTTTGCAAATAGCAGAATTTGAGCCACGGTGCCCAGCACATAGACTTTGAGGATATAAAAGTTTGTGACATCTCAGCTCAGTTGTCGATTTTCAGGCCATAAAACAGCTTTGCCAGCCAGTTTCCTTAAACTCCTGGAATATTTAGCTTATCCCACTGCTACCTCGCTACCAGTGCCAGCAGACTACTGTGAACAGATGTGGTTGCGACATATAAAAAAGGATATTGTAGAGTTGGAAAAGTGCGCAGAAATGGACAACCAGATTGAGGAAGGAAGCCTTCTGGTTTATTGAGCCCAAGACAAAAATTTAGCACAGGTTTAGAGGTAGCACCCATCTTTTCGTGGCATCTGTATTTGAAAGAAGAGAAATCAAGAGAAGCCCAAGTGACTAGATGGAAAGGAGATTTTGGAAGAGGCGTGCATTTGAGATTTTCCAGTGAATTTTTAGCACAAATGTCATCCCTGTATGAAACTACGCAACACAGAAATTATGAAATCAGTATTCCTGGTTGCATTCAGTATCCTCTAGTCTAGAACAAGGGTAGTCAACCTTTTTATACCTACCACCCACTAATGCATCTTTCTTGATGGTAAAATTTCCTTACCACCCACCAGTGCTTGATGGAAGGAGGATTCAGCTTGTGCCATAGAACCCCCTACCGGCCACCTAGAATCCTGAAATGCCCACCAGTGGGTGGTAGGGACCAGGTTGACAACCCCTACTCTAGAGAGCACCTTCCCTATCCCTGTCTATTAAACTTGAACTGAATTATTTCTTGCAACTGCTGAGTAAGGCTGCAATCCTATTCTCACCTACCCTACTGAACTCAATGGGGCTTGAGTAGATATAAGGTTGCATCCAAGTAAGTTTTACTCAGATTGAAGTTATCCAGTGCACTGCAGGTGTGTTGATCCCATGTGATTTCTCCAAATAGAGGAAACTCGACTGCATAATTTGTGACTGCCCCCTTGAAATTACAGTGGTACCTCTGGTTAACAACTTAATTCGTTCCGGAGGTCTGTTCTTAACCTGAAACTGTTCTTAACCTGAAGCACCACTTTAGTTAATAGGGCCTCCTGCTGCCGCCGCGCCACCGGGGCATAATTTGTTCTCATCCTGAAGCAAAGTTCTTGACCTGAGGTACTATTTCTGGGTTAGCGGAGTCTGTAACCTGAAGCGTTTGTAACCCGAGGTACCACTGTATATGCTCCACTGAAATTAGTTAGTCATATCACTAACTTTCAATGGGTCTTCTCTGAATAAGACTAACAAGCCATTTATAGGGTTGTATTGCATGTCTATTTGCTTTAGAGTAAAGCTGGAGGAGACTGAACTCAATCAGAACATGGTTTCATAATTCATTTTGAGTGGTTTCCCCTGGCGAGGACATTTGTTTTTGAAGCACATTTAGGAAACTGTTAATGCATCTTTCTTGCATACATTGTTTTTCCTTTAAAAAATTACCTGTTTTACATAACCATACAAAACCACAACCGATTGCCCATTTACTTGTGACCTATGGGCTCTTGATATCCTCAGCTTTGAACCTCTTATTTATATGATTTTGCTACCTCTGCCCTGCCAGCTTTCCTAGTCAAATTGTTTACGGCTGGCTCAAAGCAATCTCCTTCTGTGGCACAGAGCACGTCTGGGATATACAACATGTGTTAATTTAACAAAGCAGCTCTTTGATGCTGCTTTAATTTTTTAACAACAGCTCAGAGGCAATGATGTACAGATTATATAGTGTCAGTTTCCCAATTAAAGTTTTACAGGAAAATACTCTGTGTTTGCTCTGAGGCGGTTTTGAACGCTTCCTTCCGGCACTCATGCAAATGAAAAGCATACGATTGCAAAGCATCCATTTGAAACCTTGAAATATTTATTGAGGCTTCTCTAGAATACTGAAGCAGGAATCTTCCTGTAGGCTTGTTGATGTCTTTCATTTGCATATATTTTGTAATTAAATGTCTGGAAGCTTCTAGTTTATTGTGCTTTTTTAAAAAAAATAAAAAAATCCAGTAATAAGGTATTTACCATGCTCATTGTAGAATTCCCTTGGAATTTGAACTTGGGAGGGAGGGGGGCACAAAGAGACTGTGTCTGAAGTGCCTCCTGGTAAATAGAAGGTTCCCATTAATTATGGTACAAAATTATGATGGGATGAATAATAGCCTGCCTGGTCTAATAATGTTGCTTAGATTTACAGACACAGAGGAGACAGTAAGTAAAGCAGGGCACATACCTTGAGGCACAAGGAATTTGGAAGTGAGAAGAAGCCAACAAATTATTTATTATATGACTTCCGGTTTGCCGCCATCGTCGTTCGGCGGGGTTCGTCTCGGTCTCCGAGACTCCCACCGCCACCAAGAAGGGGGAGGGTCGCGTGAGCGCCGCGACCACCCGTAAAATCCCAGATTGAGCGTTCTGGGGGCTTGGATTTCCCAGCTGTGCCCCATAAAGTCGTGTTCGCTGCCCGGAAACCCCCTTTTGGGGGCGCCGAGAGCGGAGAGAGCGCGACGGAGCCTTGGGTCCAGTGCTACTTGGTTGGCGGAAAGTTCCGATCCGGAGACGAATGAGCGGCAGATACCTCCGAGAAAAAGAATTTGGTCGTGAGTAAAAAGAAGCAAGATTTGAGCTATTTGAATTTGGCCACGAGAGGGGAGTTAAAAATACGAGGGAACGGAGGTCGCTCCCCCCCCCCACCGATATAACAATCAGCAGCTAACTAGCCTGCAGCCAGTTTGCGTAAGGCTAAGAACTCTCTTAAGAAGGTGAACTCGAACCCTCCCCTCAGGTTGCAGAGCCAGGGGGAGAGAGTACTTTAATTTGGGAACTCTGCAAGGCATAGTGAGATCAAAAGATTCCCCCCCCCACGTATCCTGGGAGCGGGACCCTTGAAGCCACTACCAGCGGCATTAGTGACGAGATGACGAGATGAAGGGAAAGACTGTATCAAGTATTGTGAATTTCGGATATATAGTTGCGATTTGAACTGGTTTGAAACTTTGGAATGGGAAAAGTCCTTGGTTTTAGAAGTTAAAAGGTGCATGTATTATGGACAAAATGGACGGAGTGAACAAAAGAGAATAGTACCACCCCTGGCACCATATTACGTGTCTGCTGTTGTAATATGAGAAGACAAGATAGACTAAATATCCGACATGCAGCCTGAGGAAGTCAGCACACAACAGATTCTGGATTTTATCCAGGAGATGACTCAAGAGCTGTGTAACCCCAACAGGAACTTGCAGCCCTTAATGACAATTTTACAACCACAAGAACAGGAGAAAGAAGAAGATAAAGAGGAAAATCCACAGGAAGAAGAGAAGAAGGAGCAGTTGGATGAAGAACAACCTGTGAGAGAGGTTTTGAAAGACTTTTACTTGATGCAAAACTCTCCAGACCAAGAAGAAACATGGGGTCCTGGACTGCCAGTGAGAGAGGGAGACCGGGCCCCAGTTAGTGACAATCAAGTGGTGACGGAAAAAGGTGTTTGGGACTGGGTTTGTGCCTCTCTAGTGAGAGAGGGGAGACACAACCCAGACAAAAGTTTCATGATGATAGGGGACAAGGAAAATGAAGAGGAGGGAGGGAGATGGGCAGATCATCTGAATCAACAAAAGGAGAGATGGGGGAAATGGTATGGGAGGGAGTGTGCAAGGGAGGGAGTGGGGTGAAAAACTTTTTACAAAATACCAATTAAAGGACAGATTTTTGAGGTTTGAGATATGGTATGGATTAAAGATTAAGGATTAAGGATTATGGACCTGGTGGTGGTGATGAGGGAATTGCTACCCAGGAGAGGGAGGGGGAAAATAAAAGAATGATTTGTGAAGATTTATGTGAAATAAGGATTGGGGAAAATGATATATTCTTTAGGGAGTAAATAGAGGCTAAAGGAAATAACTGGAAGAAGTTAAAAGTTTAAAAGAAATAGGATTATATGAAGAATATGAAATTGTTGAGTAATTTTGCATGTAATAAGATTGCTGCGAATAAGTTAATGATAAGAATCGGGAAAGGGAGGGACGAGGAAGTCGATGGAAAGATATTAATAAGTTTAAGTCAACTATATGTTTTTATTATGTATTTTTTTCTCTTTCTTTTTTCATTTTTTCCTCTTTTTTTTTCTCTTAGGATTTTTTCTTTGTTTCTGTTTTTTTTTTGTGCTCTACCTTTTATTGTAAAAATTTCAATAAATATATTATAAAAAAAAAAAGACAAGCAAACGGAACCAGTTGTCTAAGAGGAAAAAAAAAAACACAAATTATTTATTATATGTTCAGCTTCCAATTCTCCTTGTCCTTGAGAGGGTGGGTCCACCACACCAGTGGCCAACCATGTGAAGGTGTTCTTTCTATTTCTGGCTACAAGGATGAGGAACAGCTATTGCTAGGTCTGTTCCATTAGTGAGCGCTATTCTAGAAGGTTGCAGCTTCTCCCCTTCCCCTCTCCAGAGACTTATTTGTTCTTTGGGCCTATGCTCAGCTAAGTTATACTTAAAGTAGAACCATTGGCTTTAATAGACCCAACTCACACAGATCCATTAATTTCAAGGGGTCTGCTCAAAGTACGACTAATGTTCGATACAACTCTTCGTTTCCACCAGCTGACATCTTGAATGTGATGGAAAATCCACAAATATTTTCCAATGCCAGGATGCCAAAAAGGCCATCTGCCTCCCCTTCCAGAATGACACGCTGTTCTATCTCCTGGCCAACAATCCTTTCGATCGGTTTGAGCCTTACTAAATGTGCATCTTCTCCTTGGAGCCTCATTTCCGCATGTTCACGCAGCTCCGCTGACACCCTTGTGGCGTCTGCTTACTCTACTTGCACTCACCGAAATAGTGGCAACTGTTGTCAGCACATGTGTGTCTGTTTCTGTCAAATATTTCCCTTAAAATAGAAAGCCTTGCCAGACATGGCAAAGTGAGCCCTGCTTTCCCCAGAAATAACAAAAACATAAACATAAAACTCCCCTGCTTGCCGAAAAAATGAAATTTGATATTTCAAGAAATTCTATTTTTGTAGAATGGAAGGCGAGAGGTGGGGAGCGCCAAATTTTGGCGTCGCACAGGGCACTGCTGAAATCTGAGACCCCAAGGCTGGCCACTGTTCAAGCAGTAAGCACAAAAATAAGAAACCCACTGTATAGGTACATACACAAATAGGGGGGGAAAACAGGGGTTCGGGCTAGCATACAAAGAATATATGGCAAGCAAAGTACAACAAATGTATTCGTCACAATGTACCCACTATTACAAGTCATACAGTACATGAAAGCAGTACTCTAGTATCATCAAAATAAGTACAATATTACAATTAATAATATATTTCCATTATATCTGACGCAAGGGGATTCTTGGGAGCAGCAGAGCGGCTGTAGCAAACATGACTGGACCCCGGTGATCCCAGTTTTGAAGAGAAACTCACTCTTCAGCTGACATTATAAAAGAAAATGGTAGGAACCCAAGCCAAACAATATAGTGTAAACTTTTCCAGACTGTGAAATTTCCAAATTTCTCTCCTAAGTGTAAGAGCTTTAGCCTCTTTGAGAGCCAGGGTGGCACACTGGGTAAGAGTGTTGACTGGAGAGACTTAGGTTCAAATCTTTCTCCCTCAAAATGACTTACCGTAGGTTCATTCTCCCTTGCTGCCCTTTATGTATGAAACTCTTTCCCAGAACACCTTTGTGAATGTCACCTCTCATTTGCTTCCAACCCTGCCTCTCAAAGACCCACCTTTCCCATCAACCGTTTGGCACAGGCTCACTGCAGTCTAATGTCTGGAGGATTGCAGATTCCCTACCACAGTGTTTCTCAACCAGTGTGCCTCCAGATGTTTTGGGACTACAACTCCCATCATCCCTAGCTAGCAAGACCAGTGGTCAGGAATGATGGGAGTTGTAGTTCCCAAACATCTGGAGGGACACTGGTTGAGAAACACTGCCCTACCATACAGTGTGAATCTATTAAGTTGGCCAAGATCAGTATCTTAACAGCAGGTAGGGGTGGAACTGGGCAGAGTGGCCTGAAATTAAGGGGCTTGCAGAAGGCCACATGCTGAAGTGAAATTAGAATTTGGTTCACAATTTAATTAGCTAACCAGTTGGTCTCCTCACCACTGCATTAGCTTGAAGTGCAGTACAGTAGTATCTGAACAGGCCCCAATATATCAGAGAGACAGAGAGAGGGAGAACCCACCAGGAAGGAGATTCACAACACAATAAGGAAATGACTTCTAGGGATTTACAGAAAGGGTAAAGAAAGGCGTCTGCGCTACATATATTTATAAAACTCTCTTTGTGAGGAACTGGAGTGTTGTGATCACAGAAGAAGTTGTGAGAGCAGGAAAATGTGGCTTATGGTTTTCTAAACATTGTAAAAGTCAGGATTATTTTTGGCATTCTATTGATCCCCTTATTACCATTTGTTTTTATTAAACAGACATCTGTGAGCACTGCTGTACTGCAAGCGCTGTCAGTGACTCAATTATGCACCCATGTTTTATAGCTTGGTAGGGAAAAAATGCACTCTGGAGGGCAAGTCAGCCTGAGAACAAACATTTTCATTAGCCATTTTGAGTGGGGAGGGACAGAATTAGTTCATTGTTTTACAGCATGTGCTTGATATTATTTTAGTCATTTACTGAAAACAAAAAAGTGACATCTTCTGCCTGCTAAAGCTGCAATCTTGGAAGGGTTATTGTTTTCTAATCCTGCATATCAACACAAAATGAAAGGAAGGTTTGTGTATAAGATACCGGTACTGTATTTGGTGTGGGCACTCGACAGGTTTTCTTGGACACAGAGGTTTTCCATCGGAAATTGGGATTTCCACAAACATTTCCCACATACCTGTTATCATGCACAATATTATGTACCCCATGCATTATGGGGGTTCTATATCATACCCCAGGTTTCCAAGTATTAAAATAATGTCTGTTGGTGATGCATTGCTTTGAGCAGTCCTGGATGTCTAGCAGCGTCCAGTGTAGAGTTCCTTAGAAATTTCCTTCCATTAAGTAGCTGGACACTTTCAGTTTTTCACACTTGAATCCTCAGAACTTAAGTGTTCTTCCTGTTTAAAAATCTTCAGGACTGAATTGTCCCTTCCTGTTTAAAAATACGTGTCTCAAAGAATCTGCCTCCTAACATTTTGCTCCTCGACATTTTGATCTTCAGCTTTAGCTTAATATTGTTTCCAGGTGTGGAATTAGTGAAGCAAAGAAAGTTAAGCAAGGAGATTGAGCTTTAATTTAGAAATTCTGTTCCTAATAAACTCCACTCTAGCTGGGTATTTTGGCCTATATAAGATTGCCTCCTCCGCCTGAAAAGGGGAGGGGGGGGAATCCTGAAAAACCTCTCATTGTGTTAAGGTGGCTGGCCTTTAAATAAAAATAAAAATCCAAAAAGCGTTTCCCTCTCTTTCCTTGCTGCTTTTCTGCTTTTCCAGTTTCAGTTAGAGCCCTTGTTGCTAGTTCACAGTCATCTTTTGATGGCTTAACATGATAATAGGCAGTGTCAAACGCCCTTGTATATGGAGGGGGTTATGCCTCTTCCTTTCTTCCTTCTTTTTTTTTTTTTTTTGCTCTCCCCATAAAATCCTTCCCACAATGCATTTGAGCAGCTTGCAGGTGTTCCTGCCGCTCTGCCCTCGCACATACGCTGCAAATTAGTAACAGAAGCTAATGGCCCAGCATGGGGCCATCAAAGGACTGACAATTCCAGCTTTTCCAAAGGGCCCTTTATGTCAAACCCCCCCATGAGACCTGTCCAGCTGAAAAGACTATTTGTCTGTCCCTGTGTGCGGCCCTGCTGCTGCAGCGAGGCCTGCTGATGCTGGCCTCATGCTGAGACCCTGACTGTTGCCGCTAGCAACAGATAGAAATCACTGTTAAACACAGCAGGGCCCACAACACATCAATCATGTAGTCTAAGATAAAGGCCTGAGGCCTTTGGCCCTCTAGTTTGGCTATTTCTAAATAATTTCCAGTGGCTGAACTTGCTATGGTGTAAGCTGGGTAATTCAGTCCAGAAAACTTAATTTCAGTAGAAAGGGGGGGGAATGCTTTGATTCTTAAAGAAAGAAAGAGTGGGGTGGGTAGAGAAAGACTGTTTTTGTTCAAATGTTGCCTGTTTCAAAAGGAGGAATTTAACTGATGAAAGAGGCACTGTGAAAATTTCAGGGGAAGAATAATAAATAACTGTTCAGTGGTTAAATGCAAAATACGCCCAGCAGGCCACATTAATGGTCTGAGTTAATAAGTTGGTTTGTTGTTGTTTTTAAGGGTGGGGCACTAAATAAACTCCACCTTCCTTCTAGGAAATGTCAACCCTATCAAGTATTTAAATATCTCTGGACTTCTGTTAATTTAAATAAAAACCAGTATCTCATACTTAATATATAAAAATAAGATCACCCCCAACCTTGCATTATTAAAAAGATTTATAACCATATATTGAATTACAATTTTTAACATTGGCTGGTTAATATATCTCCTCCCTTCCCCCTTCTTTGGTTCCATCACATCGTATTTGTAAATGAAAGACTAAATAACTTTGACAGTAGCAAATTTTCTCCTTGGCACTGCTAATTCCTCATCCTGTCTTAATGTTCTGCAGCATAGCCATGAGAAATTATGATGCTCAAAGCCTGGTGGTTGTGGATTTTGTTCTTCCAAGTCACTAATCCTTCAGAGGAGAGATGATTGAATGCAATTTAGCTGTATTGCAGATTTGAGTAACATGAAAATGATAAAATCTTTTGATCATTAATATTGACCAACTGGTACATATTCCTCTCAAGGGTAGTTATTTTCTCACTGTTCTAAATTTGGGGCCACTAAATGCATTTCTTAAATATTCACCTATAAAGATTGATTATTTATTTTAATTCAATTTTACAGTGCTTCTCCACTACAAAAAAAAGCCTCAAGGTGACTTACAATAGACACTAAAAATAATAACAATAAAATATCCTAAACCTAGCAATAGTAAAATAAAGCTACAAGAACAGATAATATAGCAATACAGAATGAAAGCTACCAAAAATCATTACATGTTAATTAAAAGCTCTAGTAAATAGCATGGAAGTAATCTGGCACCAAAACAGTAATAATGAAGGCACCTGGGGAACAGGGAGCTGCCTTATATCGAATCAGGCCATTGGTCCATCTAGCTTAGTATTGACAGCAGCACTCCCAAGGTTTCAGGCAGGGAGTTCCTCTCATGCTACATGAAGTTGTTGGGGATTGAACCTGGGACCTTCTGCATGAACACCAGACACTCTATCACTGACCTATGGGGAAGTTGGTAAAATGTGAGTTGGACAAGGCAACCATTAGGTGGATTTGTAGCTGGTTAACTGACCAAACCCAAAGAGTACTCATTAATGGTTCCTCATCATCCTGGAGAAAGTGACAGGTGGGGTGCCGCAGGGTTCTGTCCTGGGCCCATTGTTGTCCAACATCTGTATAAATGACTTGAATGAAGGAATTGAGGGGAGGCTCATCAAATCTGCAGATGCCACCAAACTGGGAGGAGTTGCTAACACTGCGGAAGACAGACTTGGGATTGAAGATGACCTTAACAATTGGAGAACTGGGCCCAAACTAACAATTTCAGTGTGAACAAATGTAAGGTTCTATACCAGTGATGGCCAAACTTGGCCCTCCAGCTGTTTTGGGACTACAATTCCCATCATCCCTGACCACTGGTCCTGTTAGCTAGGGATGATGGGAGTTGTAGTCCCAAAGCTGGAGGGCCAAGTTTGGCCATCACTGTTCTACACTTAGGCAAGAAGAGCAACTGCACAAATATAAGATGGGGGACACTGGGCTTACTAGTAGTACATGTGAGAAGGATCTAGGGGTCTTAGTAGACCACAAGTAGACCACAAGTTTAACGTGAGTCATGAGATGCAGCAACAACAACAAGCTAATGCTGCATCAACAGAAGTACAGTGTCCAGATGAAGAGAAGTATTCTGTCTTGGTCAGACCACACCTGGAATACAATTTAAGAAGGATATTGACAAGCTGGAACATGTGCAGAGGAGGGCAACCAAGATGATCAAGTGTCTGGAAACCAAGCCTTATGAGGAACAGTTAAGGGAGCTAAGTATGTTTAGCTCAGAAAAGAGGAGATTGAGAGGAGATATTATAGTCATCTTCAAATATCAAAAGGGCTATACACAGAAGATGGAGCAAGTGAACCAATGGCTTCAAGTTGCAAGAAAGGAGATTCTGACTAAACATCAGGAATAACTTTCTGACAGTAAGAGCTGTTTGACAGTGGAACAGACTCCCTTGAGTGGTTGTGGACGACTCCCCTTCATCTGCCATGGATGTTTTAGTGGAGATTTGTGCATTTCAGAGAGTTGGACTAGATTACCCCTGGGGACACTTCCAATTCTATAATTCTATGATTCTTAGAATCTCCCTGTGGAGCTGTGCTTGCCATAACATTAGGCAATTTGAAGCAGCTGCCACAGACAGCAAAATGTACTATACTAGCCCTGCTGGAGAGAGAATTCCAGAATCAGGTTGTCACCCCAGGAAGGTCTAAAATCATTTTTAAAAATGAAATTTCTATGAATTTTGTCTATGCCAATTTATATGAATAGATATGCATCAGAAATATTCACCATAATTATACAGATGTGCAGTGCATCTCACCATAGTGGGGAAGAATATGACCAGCTGCCTGCTCAGTCGTACTGTCCAGGTCCTAACTACTGATGGAAACTTCAAAGCCTGCTACATTTCCTTCTAATGTTTCTTTATTTTTAAACTGGCCAGCCCTTCAGATAGAAGACTTCCTTAAATAGAGAACTGTAAAATAGGGCACAGGGCCACCCTAACCAGAAGCTACCCACCTGAAGGTGGTGTGTCTAGAACAGGCCCTTAAAATATTTATTTACAGTGGTACCTCTACTTACGAATTTAATGCGTTCCGAACGCACATTCATAAGTAAAAAAAAAAAAAACGTAAGTCGAATCCCATAGGAATGCATTGGGAGAAAAAATTCGTAAGTAGAAGCAACCCTATCTAAAAATTCGTAAGTAGAAAAAATCCTATCTAAACCGCATCCAATATGGCGGACGGAGCTCCATTCGTAAGTAGAAGCATTCGTAAGTAGAGGTACCACTGTATTTATATTTTAGAGCATCTGTGCTCCTCAGCCAAAAAGGCGGCCAAAATGGTATCCTAGAATTGTAGAGTTGGATTTAGGGGCATTTTTGATCAGCAACAGCACATTGAATTATTCCCATAAACAAATGGATAAGCAATGAAGTTATTTCAGTACTGGAGAGATGCAGTCACTGGTGAGCTCCACTTACCATCTAGCAACCTACACTTTGAACCAGTATAAGTTGCTTAACACTTTTCAGAGTCAATTTCATGTGTAAAAAAATTGAGTAATCAACTGAGTAGAGTGTCACATGCATCCAAGGAGAACCCTGGGTGTTAAATATCTTATGACATTTGCAATCGAGGAGCAGTGTTTGCTTGTGCAGAAGTCCCAACCTAATTCTTAGATTGCAATTTGTACTTCATCCTCCGTAGGAGTCCCATGAAACAATGAGCTGATTTTTAAATAAAAGTGCATAGGATTAAGCTTTAATTTTTTAGATAGCTGCGTGTATAAAAAATTGTTTTAGGTACATCATGGTGTAGCAGTATTGAAGGGATAAAAGAAACCAGACACTTTCTATGCCAGTTGGTGGCCATTTGTTACACATGTTACTATGTCTGACTGTGTAAGTGCACAGTACAGATCTGGACTTCCTGATGCATAACCTTTGTTAAAACTATGTTCATGGGTATAATAACTCATTTGAGTGAAAAATAGATGCTAAACAAATAGGAGCAGAGATCATGCAATAGAATTTGAATAAGAATACTCATCCAGCTTCTGATAAGAGGAGAGAGGACATTTAGATGTTTTTCTTTATGGATGTTATTGTGTCCATCTATTGTATATTACTGCATAATCAAAAGAGTAGTTGGGGGGATGTTTTTGGAACTGGATAACATAATTCCCTTAATTTACATTCGATTTTACAAAATCCTACTGTAGGCACTTCACTTACCCTTCTCGCACCAATCACTCCTCTTCCTGGTGTTTTCACAGCAAGGTCCCTGTGGTTTCTTTTCCTCCACATATTTCCTGAAGAATAATGCAGGGAATGACAGAAGAGGCTGAGTTAAACAACCCAGAGGGGTTCTCATCTTCCTTGGTGCTAACTTTATATCCACACTCATTATGTGAATAGGCTGGTGAAATGTTTCTCGTGATAAATTGGAGCTCTGCATAGGTTATACAGGCTGAGTTCAATTTTCGGTAATGGTATACAATCATCTAGATTGTTATGTTCAATGCAAGGAGCAGCCCTTCATTTAGAGATATTTGAATGCATAAAGCTCTCTAAGAAACATTGCCATAACAAATTTTCTTATTTTAAGGCGGTGTCACAGTACACAAGATTATCCACCTTCCTTCCTTCCTTCCTTCCTTCCTTCCCTCCTTCCCTCCCTCTCTATTTTGTTAATAACCTCACAAAACATACCTTTCATCCATGCAGTTGCTTGATGAGAGTTAAAACCATAGCACCAAGAAGGTGCATACTGATAGGCAAGAGATAGATGGTCACGTTTGGTTTAGGCCATTATCATTCATTGTGAAACAAGGCTGTGTGCTCTTCAGTTGAGCTATGACATTCATATTTCAAGCAAAGTCAGTTCTTGTTAATAAAGTGATGAGTAACAGCAGCCTAAGCTTCACGCCTGCTAACCAAATGCATTCCCGATACTTAATAAAGGATATTTTCTGGCATAATTAAAATATAATAATATGCTTTGGTATCCCAGGCTCTTCACCCTCTGAAAGAACATAATTTGATCAGTTTCTACATTATAGGCACAGCTCTAATACCACACTGTTCCAGTAAGGTTAGATCACTTTGTCAGTCCCTTCCATATTGCTTTTTGTGTCCTCCAAATGTTATTGGACTACAATTTCCATCATCCATGACTACTGGCCATGCTGGCTGAGGCTTATGGGAGCTGGTGTCCCAAAACATATGGAGGGCACAACCTTGGCTATTCCTGCCCCAAATGGCCTTGGACTTGGGTGCCCGCTTTATGAGTTGGGCCACAGAGGAGACCACTTGCCACTCCTGTAATGCAAATATTGTCTCTTGTCTTCTGCTATTGGAACAATCCAGCACAACCACTTCCCACTGATTTCCCATCCAGCCTGCTTGGCGTCAGCTCATATCCATGGCCCACTCCATCTGTGTCAGCCAACTACTGTGCATTGTGATCATTGTCATTTTTGCAGGTTTTATAGTTTAGTTTATCTTTAAAGCCTTTCCCCACATGAGCCAAGCTCGACCTTGCATTTGTTATCTAAGCCTTTTCTCTGTGTGCCCCCTCTGAGAGGGGTATAAAGGGTGGGAGCACAAGCCTTTTCAGTGGTGGCTGACTACAGTGGTACCTCTGGTTAACAACTTAATTCGTTCCGGAGGTCCATTCTTAACCTGAAACTGTTCTTAACCTGAAGCACCACTTTAGCTAATGGAGCGTCCTGCTGCCGCCGCGCTGCCAGACCACGATTTCTGTTCTCATCCTGAAGCAAAGTTCTTAACCTGGGGTACTATTTCTGGGTTAGCGGAGTTTGTAACCTGAAGCGTTTGTAACCTGAGGTACCACTGTAGTTGTGGAATCCTCTCCCCAGGAAGGCACACCTGGCACCCTCATTATAATATTATATATACTATATTTAGGCACGTTTCTTTACACCCAGGCTTTCGGACTTGAATTTGAAGGGTATACATGTGGCCTGTTGTCTTTGTCCATGGAAAATAAAAATAAAAATTCCTTCAGTAGCACCTTAAAGACCAACTAAGTTTTTATTTTGGTATGAGCTTTTGTTTGTCCATGGAGTTTTCTTGGGAGAAAAGCAATGACAAACCTAGACAGCATCTTAAAAAGCAGAGACATCACCTTGCCTACAAAGGTCCGTATAGTTAAAGCTATGGTTTTCCCAGTAGTGATGTATGGAAGTGAGAGCTGGACCATAAAGAAGGCTGATCGCTGAAGAATTGATGCTTTTGAATTATCGTGCTGGAGGAGACTCTTGAGAGTCCCATGGACTGCAAGAAGATCAAACCTATCCATTCTTCAGGAAATCAGCCCTGAGTGCTCACTGGAAGGACAGATCGTGAAGCTGAGGCTCCAATACTTTGGCCACCTCATGAGAAGAGAAGAATCCTTGGAAAAGACCCTGATGTTGGGAAAGATTGAGGGCACTAGGAGAAGGGGACGACAGAGGACGAGATGGTTGGACAGTGTTCTCGAAGCTACGAACATGAGTTTGACCAAACTGCAGGAGGCAGTGGAAGATAGGAGTGCCTGGCGTGCTATGGTCCATGGGGTCATGAAGAGTCGGACACGACTAAACAACAACAACAACCTGTGGCCTCTTTCTTGCCTATTTTACTTGTGTGGGTTGTGTTAGTTCATCATCATCATCATCATCATCACACACACACACACACAAACACACACGTGTTTCTAGGCTTTCATTCTGTTTCATTGTTTATATATGGCTTTACTGTTAGACTTACATGTTTTTTTTGTTTCATGTGTAAACTGAGTCTGCTTGCAAATGCATGTGACAGGGTGCACACACTCTTCGCTTTACACCAGGCATCCCCAAACTTTGGCCCTCCAGATGTTTTGGACTACAGTTCCCATCTTCCCCGACCAATGGTCCTGTTAGCTAGGGATCATGGGAATTGCAGGCCAAAACATCTGCAGGGCTGCAGTTTGGGGATGCCTGCTTTACACATTTGCTGTGCTCACGTCAAACTTCTGAAAAGGGGTTGTGAAGTTAAAAAATAAAAACCTGTGCAAGATGTCGGCAGGATTGTTAGCATTATCTGCTACATGATTTCCCTCCTCTCCAAACACATCAGAATTCACTGTCTTTCATGAGAGAGAAAAAATGGTGCAACTGATGGAATTTGTCATCTCCTAGAGTGGGTTTAACTCCTGAGATCCTCAACTGTGTTTTGCGAAAAAGCTAGGTTTCTGAAACAGTCTGCCAAGACGCCACTATCTCTAGCTGCTTTACGAGACTACACTGTTGCAGATGCTTATCCTTCTGAGACTGTCACGTTAACCTTCAATTTAAAATGCAGCTTCTGTGACTGAAAACGGCTTTGAACTTCAGGTTGATCTTGCCATCTAGCATGTTAAAAATCCAGGCTAAATTGCAACGTTTGGAAGCCACAGACCATTGATTAAAGAGTTGCTTCCCATAAAACTGCTCATTAATGTTCTGTGCGCTATTCAGAGTTTGCCAAAAGTTTGTGGTCTTTCACCTCCTTCTCGCTCCCCTCCCCTCCCCAAATCACCCAGTTCTTTACCACTAGCACTACCACGATCTTTGCCTGCAAGGAGGAATGAGCCCAGCTCTCCTGTGGCAACCTCAATCTTACACAGCACAGGCTCATCCTTTGATCCCTCCTCACAACTTTATTTCATTATCCCTTAAGTATAAGGAGGAAAGTTAATGACATCATAAAACCCAGAACTCTATAAAAGATGTTTCTGCTGATTTACTGCCAATGTACTAGAAGCATGTCATATAACTGCCCATTAAAGATGGTGAGTTGCTCTCCTGCCTGCAGCTTTTCCTTATCACCAGCCCTTTTATTTATGACCAGATTATAGGGGGTGGGTGTGCACCATAAATCACAGGGCTTAGTTTTTATGGCACATATAATTAACCCTTTAATTATTGCATTAAGGCAGAACTGTGTGACTTTCTCATATATATATATATATATATATATATATATATATATATATATATATATATATATTCTCAAGGATTAACATGGTCAGGAAACAAAGGTCCTGGATTTATTTTGCTTCTTTTTAAACATTAGATCAATGCATCCAATCTATCTATCCATTGCTGGTAGTTACATGGAGAAAAAAAGGTACAGTCTTCAACCTGGAGCCAGGAACCCCATAGCCTTAAAGAAGTAAAAAACAGACACACAAAAAACAGTAAGAGTGGCAGGACATTCCTAGCTGGGGGTATCTTGCTCAAATGTGGAGGAGTAAAGTGAGGGTACTCTGCTGAAGTTTGATATTCTAAGGCTAAGTACATACAGTACATTTATAGCACATTATTTCTCCCAAATAATCATGGGAACTGTAGTTTAGCTCCTGTTGTTGTTGTCATTTAATCGTTCGTGTCCAACTCTTCATGACCCCATGGACCAGAACATGCCAGGCACTCCTGTCTTCCACTGCCTCCTGCAGTTTGGTCAAACTCATGTTAGTAGCTTTGAGAACACTGTCAAACCATCTCGTCTTCTGTCGTCCCCTTCTCTTAGTTCCCTCAATCTTTCCCAACATCAGGGTCTTTTCCAGGGAATCTTCTCTTCTCATGAGGTGGCCAAAGTACTGGAGCCTCAGCTTCTGGACCTGTCCTTCCAGTGAGTACTCAAGGCTGATTTCCTTCAGAATAGATAGGTTTGATCTTTTTGCAGTCCATGGGACTCTCAAGAGTCTCCTCCAGCACCATAATTCAAAAGCATCAATTCTTCGGCGATCAGCCTTCTTCATGGTCCAGCTCTCACTTCCATACATCACTACTGGGAAAACCATAGCTTTAACTATACGGACCTTTGTCAGCAAGGTGATGTCTCTGCTTTTTAAGATGCTGTCTAGGTTTGTCATTGTTTTTCTCCCAAGAAGCAGGCTTCTTTTAATTTCATGGCTGCTGTCACCATCTGCAGTGATCATGGAACCCAAGAAAGTAAAATGTCTCACTGCCTCCATTTCTTCCCCTTCTATTTGCCAGGAGGTGATGGGACCAGGTGCCAGTTACTTTTGTGAAGTTAAAATTCCACCTATCAATTACCCAATCTTTGTTTCCCAGATTCAAAATATGGTACTGGGAAATTTCCTAGTACAGTACTGGGTAAAATACAATATTCCTGCAACAAAAATACATCCCCCCAAAAAAGTTTGAACTGTGCACTTCAAGAGGGCACATTAATGGTTCTAAAACTTGCTCATTCAACAATTGTTGTGGACAACAGTTGCTCAGCAAAATTTAAAAGGAAACCAAAGCCTTCTATTTTCGCCATGGCCAATTTAACTGCCCTGCACAGTGTAGTTACCTCTGCATTGATTGCTTTCGCTGAGAGTAAAGAGAAGCATTTCATAGCAAGTTCAGCGTTGTAATCCTCACCCATGAATTTAGAATTTCATCATGCAATATTGACAGCAAGCCACAAGAAACGCTTTATCGGAACAAAAGGTGTTATAAATTGATAACAGATCATCTTGCTTTAGTCCAGCCAGGAAAAAGTGGCTCATGGATTTTCAGTTTCTTTCTCTTTTATTTCTTTGGCACATGGACAAAAGGTTGTTGGGGGGTGGGGAGGAGAAGCAGCCACATATATTGCTGCTTTTGAGCTCTGTTTTCCCTTTGTGTATTATGAAACAAGAAAGAGTCCAAGCAGGGAAGTTATAAAGAAAAATAATCGAGGAAGGAAGCTAGGAATGAGCTCCCAGAACTTGTTGTTGCTGTCATGATTTATGTAGCACACGCCTCTCCTCTTGCCAACACTAGGAGAACAGGCTTTGAGAAGAATAGCATTTTTTTTTAAAAAAAAAAAAGGTAAGGTGGCTTTGCATGCAGAACTGATTGTGATTTACTGGATTATTTAAACCAGACATAGGACAGCTTCCTAAGGGTGTCTTCAGAGAACTGTTCTTGGACAAATAGAGGGCTCTCTCCTATAAAGCAAGATACATGGGCATCCAGACAGCCCTCCAAAGAGAGCACTGTCCTTGGTAGAGTTTGACAAAGGCCACCCTACTGCCATGGAGACCCACAGATGTAGGAGAGGATCTTCCTAGTGGACATTTTGCTGACAGTCACCTGAAACCCGAGGATGGTCCTGGCACCTTTTCCCTGAAAACTAAGGCCCTGCAACCAGCTGAAGTAGGTTTCTCGAAAGCTATTCAAATCATGAAGGCTGTTGAAAACTGAAGGAAAAAATTCCTGTTTCCCAACCAAAACTGTCTAATCCAGAGCTTTCCAAGCTTTTCATGTTGGTGACACACTTTTTAGACATGCATCATTTTGTGACACATTAATTCAGTTTTACTTTTACTAGCAAACCAGAGGTTAAACTATAACCCCTTATAAGAGATACGGACACATATCGTGCGACACACCTACATACTGCAGCCGACACACTAACGGGTCACAACACACACTTTGGAAAGCTCTGGTCTGAGCATTTAACAATGAATCTTCCTCACTCTGATCTGAGATGTTTACCTAGCATGAGAGCAAAACAAAAGAAGAAAGCAAAGTATGAGTGCTGTTCAACAATAATAAAATACTCTCTATTTGCAATGTAAGAATTCCTCAATTAATTCCATACCTCGAATAATACATACCCCCAAGCTAGCCATCTGCTCAAATTTAAGCTGGAAGATAATAGATTTGGAAGAGAGGACTGTAATTATTTGCTAGGTGATTCTGATTAATTTACAAAGTAAAGTGCTAATACTGATCACATAGTACCCCCTTTGGGCCAAGTGGAAATTGCATTATAGCAAAAGGGGTGTGTGTGTAAATTATAGATGGCAAACCAAATCTTGAAAGCTCATTGGACAGTTTTAATTATGGGTGGCACACAATTTTGCAAACTGATTGAACAGTTTCATCATGTTAAGGCACTAATGAATAGCTGGACCATGGTGTGCTTTGTACAATTGACCCTAGTGGCCAAAATTGGAAAATATGTATTTCTGAGTTTTCATAGAATCATAGAATTGTAGAGTTGGAAGGGACCCAAGGGTCATCTAGTCAAACCCCTGCAATGTTTCATAACATCAGTCTTTTCTAGAATAATACCATAAAATTATATGTCATTAGAAATATAATTTAATGCAGAATTTAATGGAAGAAACTTTATTCTATCAAAGTCTATAGCCAAATAAAAAACCCTATACACAAAATAACCATGATAATGAGTATTTCATAACTTCCCACCATTTCTGTTGGTACTTACAGTAGTGTGAAACCTTTTGCTGCAATTACAGCCCTACAAACATGCCCCATGGAGTAAACCAAGGATTTCAATTTGTCAGGTGTTATAATGTGAAACGTAGATTGTATGATTGCTTCTGCCAATTTTGCTTTATTCCTTGGTTGCTTCTGACTAACAAGTTTCTTTAATCTGCTCTACATATTTTCTATTAGATTCAGGTAAGGGCTATTACATTTCTTTCTAGGTGACAAGTCAACTCTTTTCACTCTGTTTGTCATTGGTCAGTTTTGAGTTAAGGAAATCCCCTTCCTGTTATGTAAGCACAGGTTACAAACGCTTCAGGTTACAAACACTTCGGGTTACAAACTATGCTAACCTGGAAGTAGTACCTTGGGTTGAGAACTTTGCCCCAGGATGAGAACAGAAATTGTGCACTGGCAGCGCCCCATTAGCAAAAGCATGCCTCAGGTTAAGAACAGTTTTGGGTTAAGAACGGACCTCCTGAACGAATTAAGTTTGTAACACGAGGTACCACTGTAACTTTTGATAGAATAAATAGAATTCAGCACAGGCTGTTGCATTACATTCTGCATTAAATTATCTTTTAAATTATATATAAGTTTTGAATTACTGCAGAAGTTTTGGACTGCAGCTAGATTACAGGTTTTTAGCTGTAACTGTTTTTAGAATGGTTTAATTGTTTTAGTATGCTTGTTGCTTTTTAAAAGAAAATGTGGGTGTGCTTTCTACACTGGACCCCTTTGGGAGGAAGGTGGGGATATATTGGTAAATTCAAAAGATTGCTAAATGAATTCACACTCAGCATGGCTAATGGGCAGGGCTGCTGGCTGTGGTCTAAAACCTATGAAAGGCACCAGTTTGGAGAAGGCTCACATATTTTAAATTTCACCAAGGGTGTTTTTTGTCCAACAGTGAAAATCAACAGAAATACCAAACATTATATCATAGTGTGTGATTGGTTTTTTTTGTACTTGTTTGTTAATTATGGATTCTAATATTCAGAGCAAACCCATTGCAATCAATGAAAGCTGATACTTGAACTGGTTAATCTGCTGTTAGAGAAAGACAGAGACTTTACCGGTATGTCTAGCAGGTGGGGGGGAGTTTAATACAAACATCAACCAAATAATCTTGACATGTAGGTACCTTGATGTGGTCAATGAACCCTTGATCTTTGCCATCTTCTCCCTCTGAAATTTTGCAAGTACTAAGTTTGCATTAGTTTGCATCTGACCATTTTGCATGTGAATACAGTAGGTTTGCAGAACATTGGTCACCTGATCATTTGTAAGCAGCTTCTAATCTCCTGCAAATTTCCCTTTTTGATATAGAAATGAGACCTCTGAACCCACAGTAACTTAAATTGCAATTTACCAGATGTAGTTGGATGCATTAGATTTTGAAATTTCCCAAGTTAAAAGTCCTAATGGTTTTTTGCATTAGAAGATTATTACATTTGGATGCAACACCTTAGCAATCTGCTTTTGGTAAATAACTGTCCTTGACGCAACAATAGTGACTCTTTGCATATTCAGTAGGAATAAAATTACCGTGAGTTTACTGCTTTTAGGAATTATCTGCTTTTAAAGTTGTTTGCTAGAGAAAAAAACGAAATTCGTATGCTTTTGTCCTATACATTGTTATCATCCCCAATTTTTTCAAGGTGATATTAAGGTCATGTTCACTCACAATTCAGGAATAAGTGGATAGAAGGGGACTCTAATTCTTCATACTGTAGGAGAATGCTCACTATAAAAACCACATTTTATAATAGTAGACCTTTTCTGTTCCCTCATTCAAAGTGCATTAGGGTTGATTCTGCTACATTGATTGTGGCTGTTTCTTTCACCTGTCAGTTCATACATTGCTTTCCAATATAAAGAGTGTCTTGTGCACACAAATATCATGTCAGGTATATGCAGGCATATACATGTGTGGGAGACACTAGACAGTATCCAAGTATTTTCTGTGTTCAAATGGAACTCCTTAATAACAGATTTCTTTCAGATGTGTCCCTTAAAGTTGCATTTTAAAAACCACAGCATTTCTGGCCTTGACCTCTGATCTCTGTCTTTGATTTGACCATCCCTCCCTGGTGATTTACAGTGGTACCTCGACTTACGAACGACTCGACAACCGAATCTTTCGACTTAAGAATGGGGCGAATGGCCGCACGCTTACGGATTCCTCGGCATCTGAACGGAAACCGCAGCGGTTTTAGATAGGGTTTTTTCGACTTACAAATTTTTAGATGGGGTTTGCTTCGACTTACGAATTTTCTAATGCATTCCCATGGGAAATCGCGTTTCCAATGGCGCTTTTCGACTTACAAATTTTTCGATCTACGAAGGTGCCTTCAGAACTGATTAAATTCGTAATTCGAGGCACCACTGTAGTTAGTTTTGTTCTTAATTTAACTTTTTACCTAGACTCATAAAATTGTAGAGAAACAAGGGTCATCTAGTCCAATCCCCTGCAATGCAGGAATCAAACTTTCCCTAATTGTCATATCTGAGGGCAGCAAGCAGAGAGTACATGAGGCTGTCATTTTCCTTTCTCTCAGTTTGTCGTTTCTTCCAGTCTTAAATTTGACTCACCCGTTTCCACATAGGCCTACATTTCTCTGTGTGCTTTTCAAGCCAGCGTGGCAATTTGTATGTATGGTTAGAGAACTGCATCACAAAATTTGAAGAAGTGTGAATTTCAAAGGAGAGCTGTGCTTGTATGATAAAAGTGGAATTAGAGCAAATTAGAAGTGTTTGTACTAGCCTAAATGTTCATAAAAGCAATGCATTTATTCTGATATAATATTCTATAATATATTAATGTATTCATTCTCATGATTTGATAAGTCATGCTAGTATATTCCTTGCTACTTGTTTGTAGTTCCTATTCTTTCGGGGTGGGGGAGATGTTAAATAAAATAATAAAAAGCAGAGCTGCATTTGGGTTTGTGTATTGGTTCAAGAAGAGCAAATTTGGTAAGTTCTCATTAAAATGTGAACTTTCCCCTTAATATCTGATTTAATAAGGCTCTGCATATTGCAGTTTCAGGGGTGGGGGGAGAGATTCATTAAATACGTGTTTCACAAAGCACTGCTATGCCCAGTGGACTACGCCATAGAATGGGGAATGTTTTTGATGTATATTTTTTTAAAAAAACAGGCTCATAGCTGGTGTGTTTCTACCAAATTTGATTCTATTTGGTACAGATTACATGTGAATATTCATTACTATTAGCCCTCTTTGCTTCTGTGAAAATAATATTCCCATTTTCTTTATTGATCTTGGATCAACTGATCTTGATATGTTGTAAAGTAATATCTAATTGTGCATCACAGATCTATAATGGTGCCCTTAAGCTCCAGTAATTCCTCTTGCTTGTCTGGATGGAGGACAGGGAGGGATGTGGGAGTGTGTGGAGAAACTAGCCTCAGGACTGGTCCACCCTTGTTCCTGATGCAGAACTTCACTCCTTCCTTCTTCTCTGGGGGTGGGGGAGCATTTTGTAGTTTGCTGCAGATGCCCAAATGTCTTGGGCCAGCTCTGACTCGCCTACTGTACAAAAATGAACATTGAATTTGTTGCTCTTCCCAACTTTGCCTCTTGCCCTGCCCACCACTGGCATGTGGCCCTTGGAGGCTTCCTAGGGTGGAATGCGGCCATTGAGCTTCCTTTTAAGCATTCAAGAGTCTAGGACAGGCATAGGCAAACTTGACCCTCCAGATGTTTTGGGACTACAACTCCCACCATCCCTGACCACTGGTCCTGTTTGCTAGGGATGTTGGGAGTTGAAGTCCCAAACATCTGGAGGGTCGAGTTTGCCTATGCCTGGTCTAGGAAATCAACCAGTGGATCCCAACTTCCTTTGCTTTATCTGCAAAGGTGGGCAGAAAAGTGCCATGTGCCATCAGGTCGCACATTCATTGCTTGCTAAATGATTTCATTGCTGTAAGAGGGCTCAGGCAATGCACTAAACGTGTTTGGCGTTCAGACCAAAAACCAGCTTTAGCAATGGTTTGGTTAAAGAATTCCCCGGATTTAATTGTTTAGAGACAACTGTCTTCTCCACAGCAGTGTTTATACAACTGTCTTCACAGCTAATTAGACATATGTTCTTTGTCATCACCACAGCTTTGCTGGTGACGTTAAAAGTCGTTTCCTTCCTTGATGCTTCCTATTATTTGTCAGAAGGCAGTTTGGAAAGATACAGTGCACAGACCTACTCACAAAATGGCTGTGTGTGATTCAAGCAGAGCGTTTACCGTGATCCTTGATTAAATGCAGATAGTCGCTTATAATGTGATTTCTATAGCTTTCTGAAATAGCTTTTTTTAAAAGGGTAAAATATAATTCCCTTTTCAGTCTGTTTAGTTCTTCATTAAGATCACATAGCTCCCCTCAAAGTTTATGAGAAAAGGTGTTGCTTGATTTCGCTTTCATCAGCTAATTTTAATTATTCACACCATTGGCTTCATTAAGTCAAAGCATCCATAGCATTACTTGTGAAATGATGATCTACGGAAGACGGGTGGGGGCCGGGGCTGGAGCATGTAGGGAGCAAACCCAAGCCTTGTCCCTTTTCAAAGCAGGAATGTGGAAACCCCACTTCGAGTTTATGGTCAGATTTCCTTCGCTGATAGAAATTGGATCCCGTTCATTTTGCTGATTGGCTCTATGCATTGAGATTTAATACAGCATCTGCTCGGCCAACCAGTCCAATCTAATAAATGGACCCGTATGTCTCATTTTGTAAAGGCTATGTAGTAAGGGCACTACTCTGGCACCTAGATTTCCAGGAGACATAAGGAAGTTTTTATTTTCTGTTACAGCGAAGGACCCTAGCTGTTCTGGCTTGTTTTTACTTATTAATTTATTTTGCAAATGTCGTTTGCCTCTTTTAACAACAAAAAAATACTGTCAACCCATTAAAAATTATTGTAATTTCTTAAAACCCAAAAGTATAGCAGCAGGGATTGCATCCCACCAATATTAAATCCTGAGCTAGCATGGATGGTGAATGTTGGGCATTCTGTCCATCACACACAGTCTTCTAGGAGTCACAATATTTCCGTGTTAGGCAGCTTTCTTTTAGGGGCTTTGCATTAGCACATTCAGTGTAAGGAGAATGTAGTGTGTGACCTGACACGCCCCTTGAGAAACTCTGCACTCTGCTAGGAATTTCTCTACCAGCTCAGATAGGAAATGTAGCCTGCCAAGCTGATTGTGCATTTTGGTAGTTTTTAAAAAAAGATGTATGTAAACAGTATTGAAAGCCTGTCCAAATTATTCCCAAAGCTTGTGTGTTTTTGAACTTCTGAGTGTTTTACTCTCTCCGAGACTGACAGTTAAAATGTTGCTGTTAAAGCAATAAGCAGAATTTTCAGTTTGCTTGTCAAAACAAAGAGCATTTTTGCCGCAAAAGAGTGCAGAGAAGCACCTAACAATGGAAAACACCTTTCAGAGGAAACGTCTTCATTATACAATCAGCTCCGTACTGTAATCACCTCGTCCAAGAACATGTGTGTTATTTCCCCATAATACTTTATTGCAGGCGGACATTAAATGAATGCTAAATGGCCTGCAGAATACCTGATCTTGATGCCAGAAGTTTTCAATAGTATTTAAGGTGAGGCAGATGGAAGTTAGAGCAATGGGCAGAGGATAACCCATGGCTCGTGAGCTGCACATGGCTCTGGAGCAGCTCGAGTGTGTTTTCTAGAGAGCTGGGGGGGGGAATTGGATCATCCCCTCTATTGGCAGAAATGAGCCACCGAGAAACAAGAAGGGAGGTATAAATATGCTCAAGGAAAACTCAAGGTCTGTAGACATGAAAAAAGTTTTTGAAAAATGGACATAGCCAGGATTTATGTTAGGGGGGCAGGCTTCAGTTAAGTGCTTTTTATTGATTTACTTGATGGGGGGCAGCTGCCCCCCCCCGGCTATGCCTATGGAAGACACATGCGCTTGAGGATTATATTCAGTATCTATCAAATGTGGGTGGGTAGGTAGATAAAGAGAGATAGAAACAGCTTTAAAGTATCCTGCAGGAGGGCTTGACTGGCTTGCAAGTATATTCTAAATAAGAGCACTCCAATTAGGGGTTGAGAATAGTCCCATTTCTACATGTTGCCCCCATGTAAAAGTTAATAAAGAAATCCCTTTTGCACATGTGAGCTCTAGTGGCTTCATGCCTTTGCCCTGGAACTCCTGGGGTGTTTTGAATGTTTTGTTGAGGGGCAGGGGTTGTTGCTGTTGTTGTTTTGTATATTTGTTTTTTAAAAAATTCTGGTTTATGTGGAAATTGTTCAGTTTGGTTATGTATTTTTAAAAAATGTTTTGTTTATTGTGTATGACTGCTTTTGTTACAGTATGTTGTAGTTACGTAATTTTTCATCTTGCAAGCTGCCTTGAGCACGGTTTGAACTGTGGAAAGGCAGCATACATCTAAAATTATGTATGTATGTATGTATGTATGTATGTATGTATGTATGTATGAGCCGCCCCTGTTAGTTATATGAAGCCATCCTAGCTTTCATGATGTTAGAAACGGACACATTTTCCTGAAGCCTCATGAGTCTTACCTAGAACTCCAAGTAGAAAGTCCCACTTTGCACAGATGTACACAATTATCCATAAACTAGTGCTTCGTTCCAATTTATGGGAACACCTTCAATCTCCCCTTTTCTTTCCCATAACACCTCTTATTCAGAGGACTGCTGTCCACTGTTATAAATTTTAGGCATTGAGAGTAATGAGCTTGATAAAGGCGCTTTAAGCCTTTAGGTGAAACATCACGTTCCAGAGCCCCTCCACAGTTTTCTGTTACAACAGGGATGGGAAGGCTTTGGCCCAGAGGATGACCTTGGTCTGCCAGGGGTTCCAGCTTGGCCCGTGAAGCCATCTTTTTGAAGCCACAGCCAGCTGTCAGTCAAGTGGCATTACCTTGATGGGCAGGTAATAATAGTTGATGTCATTATGGCATCAGCTGATGGACACCTCAAGCATACCTGTCATTGTTAGCCCATGGTGGTTGCAGGGGCAGGAAGATAAAATTTTGACCCACTAAGTCAAAAAGGTTTCCTCTCCCTGTGTTATAGGTTTATTTTTTCTGACCCCCGAAGCATTACTCAGCAAGCGTTACTTTCAGAAAAGGTGCAGGGTGTTTGTTTGTTTGTGGTTGTTTTTTAAAAAATAGTATGAAAATATCAGAATCAGCAGGGTGAGTTTTCTATTTTCTCAGTAATAAATACAACACACAAGAAAGGCATGAACTAGCAGCCGTTAATACGTACATTTTGAGCAGATGTATGTTGTTTAATCCCACAAAAGTACAGAGAGCATGCACCTGCTTTAGATGGTGTGTTTTTTTGGAAAGAAACGTAAGTTCTTTCCTGCTAAGGTTTTCCTTGAGAAGACGGTGTTCTCCCTCCCTCCCCTCCCCTCCCTCCCTGTGGCTTAAATTGTAATATCTTCATTGAGCACTCAAACCTTCAGTAGTATCTCCACTTCTTCCACTGCACTCCACCCCAGAACTCTGAAAGATGCACAAGCGCGTGCGATGTCTACAAAGGCAGCCCTGATGTAGTTCCAAACTAAGCTCCAGCCTCAGAGGGAATTTGCCCATATGGTTTGCCATATTTGTTCTCCCACTTCTCTCTCATTGCGGTGTTTGTGCGCTAGATGCAGATTGTTCACAGATTGTGTAGCCATTTGTGCACAAATATTTCTTGGCTTGGCTTTAAATCCTTCCACCCCCAACTTCCCTTCCTTTTACTGTTATGATTTTTTTTAAAAAAGTTCAGCAGTGGGTGATGAAAAGGTTTCGTCTTTTTAAAAATGTATTGTTGGCTTAAGTTTTCATAGGTAGATTAGACAACACTTGTCTTATACCAGCCTACCATTCTCTACTCCATGGATTGAGGAGCGGTGTCGCTTCAGACGTGGTTTACCTACAACTCCCATCATGCCCAGCCACTGGGTGTTCTAGCTGGGGCCATTGGGAGTTTGGAGTCCATCGACATTTGGAAGACTGCAACCTCTGATTCCCTGGTGTACTTATACTAGCACCAGTTCATTCATGTGTGTGTGTGTGTGTGTGTGTGTGTGTGTGTGTGTGTGTGTTATTATCTTACAGAGCTGCTATACTACTTATATTTTACCCATTAAATACAGTTACAGGTAGGTAGCCATGTTGGTCTGAGTCGAAACAAAATAAAAAAAGTCCTTCAGTAGCACCTTAAAGACCAACTAAGTTTTTATTTTGGTATGAGCTTTCGTGTGCATGCACACTTCTTCAGATACACTGAAACAGATGTTTCATGCATGCACACGAAAGCTCATACCAAAATAAAAACTTAGTTGGTCTTTAAGGCGCTACCATTAAATACATTAATTAAAAAAATATTAAACTGCAATTCTCATCTGCTGCTATACTTCAAATCCTTGCATACATTTTAACATAACCATTTTTTTTCAAATATCACACAAAACATTTCCATTCTTAATTTTTTTAAAAAAATCTTCATTCTGTTCTTTAATTCTCACAGTCAGTTTAGCCATCTCAGCATATTCTGTCATCTTCATAAGCCAATCTTCTTTCGTTGGGACTTCTTTCCATTTTTGCGCATAAACTATTCTTGCCACCATTGTAGCATACATAAACAAATCAAACAATTCCTTCGGAAGCTCTGGTCCAGTTACACCAACAGAAGGACCTTACTGGCAGCAGTTCAAGATTTCTTTGTTGTGTTTTTAAACTGGAGATGCCATCTGTATGCAAAACAGGTGCTCTACCACTGAGCAAGTGATCCTCGGCAGCATATAAAGCTGCCTTATACTGAGTCGTTGCTCCATCCCGACCAGCATTGCCATCTCTGACTGGCAGCAGTAGCAGCTGTCTGAGGTTTCAGATAGGAGACTTTCCCATCATTTTCTACTTGATATACAGTAGGGTTTGGTGCATTGCAGTGGTCCAAACAAGAAGCTGCAAAGACAAGTGTTATCATGGTTAGAGCCAACATTTCAGGGAATGGATGCAGTTGGCACACTAGCCTTCACTGTGCAGATGGCACTGCTGAAACCTGGGCATTCTACCTTACAAGGTTGTTGTAAGGAAGAAGAAGAAGAGTTTGGATTTGATATCCCGCTTTATCACTACCCGAAGGAGTCTCAAAGCGGCTAACATTCTCCTTTCCCTTCCTCCCCCACAACAAACACTCTGTGAGGTGAGTGGGGCTGAGAGACTTCAAAGAAGTGTGACTAGCCCAAGGTCACCCAGCAGCTGCATGTGGAGGAGTGGAGACATGAACCCAGTTCCCCAGATTATGAGTCTACCACTCTTAACCACTACACCACACAAGGGTAAAATAATGGACGAAGGGAAGAAAATGTGTGCTGCTCTGTGCTTCTTGGAGGAAAAGGAGAGTGGAATAAATAATACAGCTGCTTTAGAGGAGCCTTCGGTGCCTTAATGACAGCAGCAGCCAATCCCCACTCATGTCTCAAATCTAGTGACCAAAGGGCAAATACCACCATGCTTAACAAACTTAGAATCAAATGATCAGGTATAAATGTGAATTTTCATAGGTTAGCAGCAACCAGAACTTGCCCAGCCACTCAGGTGTAGCCCATTTTTATAGCCACATTTCCATGCACCTTCGTAAATGTCCATGGACAGTGTTCTCATAACACATACAGTATTAAGCTTTTTCAAGGTTTGAGCTTGGAAGTAGCAGTGAATTTTGTTGGAGGTTTATTTATTTCTTCTTCACATGTAACCCTAGATGTTTTCAGATGTCTGCCATTTGATGTTTTGACCTGTTCAGAACTATTGCACATATTTTAAATGCTGCTTTAATTTTGCCAAGATTTATTCATAGTCAATTTCCAATTATTACTTCTTTCTTTAACGGCTTCATCTGGAGAGCTTGAAGCTTTTCCCTAGCACATCATTTGGTATTCTCTAGCACTATAGAATTAGTTAGAAAGTAATTTTCTTAATTTGGTTTCTTGCAACAAAATAAATGAAAGATCCATCACCAGCCAAACCTAGGGGACTTGGGTTTTCCCCTTTATTAAAGAGAAATGATAGTCTATAAAGTTAGAATGTGGCTGGGGACGAATATTAACTAGAAAAAGGCTTATCTACCCTAACATCATTGAGGTGGTTCTGTAAGAAGAATTCCCCCATTGGCAGCCGTTTATGTGTTGTGCTTGCAACAGAAGGCACTGCAGCACGTGTTTCTCCTTAGAAGGAGGAGAGACTATGAACAGGGAATAGGCATAGCCAAGTGTGTCCCATTCATCACGAGGTGGGGGCCACAGAATACTGGAAGTTTGCCATTTCCAAGTTGCTAGGCCTCATGCTGATAGACAAAGGCTCAAGAATTGTGTCGGCATCACTTTTAATTTCTCTGTGTTCTTAAGATGTATTGCCATACCAAACCTTTTCTGATAACACCATCTGCACAGCCAGTGGTTTACTTCCAGTATCCTCCTCTCTTTTCCTGAGCCACACCATTCAACAGGAAGCAGTGATGAAAAACATTAAGGCTATTGTGTGACAGTGAAGGCTGCAAATAGAAGTATCTGAAGAAGTGTGCATGCAGACGAAAGCTCATACCAATGACAAACATAGTTGGTCTCTAAGGTGCTACTGGAAGGATTTTTTTAAAATTTTGTTTCGACTACGGCAGACCAACATGGCTACCTACCTTAGCTGCAACCAGAGCCTTCTTTACAGCCTCCATTGCATCCTCAAGTACCTGCCCAGCACATTTTTTCTGAATGGTGGGTGGGTTTGACATCTTACTCAGCAGATGAAACTTTATAGCCCTCAAAATCCTGCTGCAACTTGTTTGCTAAGCACTTTGAGCATAAAATTGCTCACCTCCATGACAACTTAGGCACCCTTCTTTTGACAGGTCCTAATGAAGTGTCCATTGCACCGTCTCGTCAGATTTTGTAGAATTGTTTTTAGCTCTCAAGGCCCAGGGATGAGGTGAAGGTGCTTGTTACTTGTTACCTTCTCAGTTTTCTTCTTGCCCATTATGGCAGTAAAGTTTATAGTGAGTGCGTTGTTAGGAGACAGGGTGGTGCCTGCCACCCTGAATGAAGTGGTAGAGTAGCTGCTCCGTAGAAAACCCCCCACAAACCCCAGGTATTTAAGAACTGCCACTTGGTTGCAAATACCCCCCCCCCTTTTAAGGCAAGGTACTTGAAAGGATGGTGGCAACCCAGCGCCAGACACATCTTGACCCATCACAATCTGTTGAAGAACCTCCTCTTGAGCTTCTGGAAAGCTCCAGAGTTGCCCAGAAGCCACTGGTGTAGACTGATCAGAGGGCAAAGAGAGTTTGGGGTTGCTTAAATACACAAAGAGAACCATTAGTTTACTTTATTGTTAAGAAATTGAATGGCTAGCTAATCTTCTACTAAAGCGCTCTCTCTCCTCTCCTCTCTCTCCCCACCCAATTTACAACCTGGGCGCCCAAGGCTGTTTCAGTCAGTAACTGGTGTTTGCAGGAGACTGGTACCCTTTGGCACTCCCAAGATGGCAGCTGTTGCCCACCGGCCAAATACTTCTCCCACTTGAGCGATTGCGTGATTTGTAAATAGCTAATAGGTTGACAGGGGCTAAATTAACTGCAAATTGACAATAGAATTGTAAATCATACAACAACAAAACAAAAAACAAAACAAAAATCTGCCGTAGTAATTAACAAGATATTTCCATAAAGACATAATTACCATTTTGCTGTATGCCGGCTTTGCACTTGCCTTTATTCTATCTAGACAAAGCTCTCTACTTTCCCTCTCTCCTCGCCTCTTCTGGCAGAGCAAATATTATTGTTTTTAATCCTCACATTTTTTTCAAGCTGCCCTTGTTATATATGGGTTTTGCGTGGAGGGGAAATAAATTAATAGATTCAGTTCCTTTTCCTCCATCCTCTTTTTTTCTGTCCCTCTCCCACAAGGGGGTATGTGACCATTCCTTTGGCTCTCCCCACCCCACACTTTTTTCTCTCTCTCTTTTTAACTAAAGAAAGAGCACTGTTTTGTTCATGGAAGCTCAAGACCTTCCTAGATTTTGTCACTTGCAGTCAGTGGCTGTGCTTGGTTCCCCTCCCTGCATCTCCCTAAGCTTTCTGATCTCAGGTCTCCCCCCCTCCGCAACTCTCTCTCTCTCCTCTCCTAGCCAAGTGAAATAATATCACTGATTAGTTCTTATCTTTTTGTCACACTCCTGCCAGGTATGGGAGACCAATTGATTTATGTACGTGGCATCGTACTCTCGATAGTGTCATAATTTACCACTAAATATTGCTTTGACACAATAGTTTTGTAACAAATACCTAATGCATATTGTTCTGCCTTCCCCCCTCCGCCTCAAATCAGTTTTTGAATTAATGGAGTGAGACTCCCTCAATTCCGAAGGATCTCCGTGTCAGTCAGCCGTGTGGAGGGTTGCAGAATACCAATCTGCCACTGCCCCCACCCCCCACTCGCTTCTTTACACAGAGTGTCACCTTGACACTAAGATGGCTCTACCCCTCCCCACTCCATCCCACAACTTTAAAGGCACATCCAAGGGTTCCCTCTGTTTCCCCCCACCCACAAACTCTCCACCCTACATCCTTTCACGTGTCTTCAAATTAGGCAGTCCTTCACTCTTTGACGAAGAACATCACTTTTGCTCACAAAGGCCTGACTTGATTTATTAGATAAAGGAGTATGTTGAAGGGGAAATGTTGAAGCATATACACCCTCTCTCACACACACATCCTTAAGCTGAGCCCCAGAGCTTCACAGGAGGAATTCAGTTGTTAATTTAAAGAAATAAATATAAAAAGCTGAGTGGCGGCTAATGGGGATATTATATATATCTAGGAAGGTCTTGAGCTTCCATGAACAAAACAGTGATGTGTAGATGCTATCTCTTAAGTTAATAAAAAGAGAAAAAAAGTGTGGGGCTTGGGGGATGAACAAAGAGTTCACCACCCTTGAGCCTTGCCTTTTACAAGATCATCCGCAGAAACTGAATGCCATTGAAACTGACTCTGCACTTTTGCAAAACTCTTGTTTTATTCTGCTTAAGAATGGAGAAACAAAGCTATGGGCCAGGTTCATGGCTTCTTTGTTGATAATACAAATCCCTGAACAACTGGAGTCCAGAGTATCATAAGGACCTCCTGAGCTCTTATATCACTGATATCATCCAGAGGGGCGCTGTTAGTTCTCCCCATGTTACGGCACAGAGGCCAGGCTGGCTTCAATCCAAAGTCAGGCATTTAGTGTTGCCCATCACACACCATAGCAGGAACACTCTTCCAGCAGAGATTCAGCAAGCATCCTTGATTTTAACTTTCATGCGTCTCTTGAAGGCTTTTTGATGTATCTTAAAGGGGTGTGCCATGGCTTTTCCCCAGTGGGAATTGAAGAATTCTTTATTACAGATCCACCTACCTGTCCCTCTCCTCCTCTACAGAGCTACAGTTCATAGGGTTCCTTGGGAAGAAGGAATTACTGCTGAGCTATTATTTTAAGTAGTACAGATATGCCCTTTGAGACTCACAGTTCATTTTGGCAGTCTGGCATTGACCTTTATTTGAAATGCTACAGAGATATGATGAAATTAAGGAGTGTGCCTCCTATATATCAAACATATATTCTGTACATGCTTGAATGTAGAGCAGTTTGTACATTCTGAAACAAACAAATGAATACAGTGGTACCTTGGGCTACAAACGCTTCAGGTTACAAACTCCGCTAACCCAGAAATAGTACCTCAGGTTAAGAACTTTGCTTCAGGATGAGAACAGAAATTGTGCGGTGGCGGCGCGGCGGCAGCAGGAGGCCCTATTAGCTATAATAATAATAATAATAATAATAATAATAATAATAATAATTTCTTATTTATACCCCGCCCATCTGGCTGGGTTCCCCCAGCCACTCTGGGCGGCTTCCAACAAAATATTAAAATACAGAAATCAAACATTAAAAGCTTCCCTAAACAGGGCTGCCTTGAGATGCCTTCTAAAGGTCTGGTAATTGTTGTTCTCTTTGACCTCTGGTGGGAGGGCATTCCACAGGGTGGGTGCCACTACTGAGAAGGCCCTCTGCCTGGTTCCCTGTAACTTGGCTTCTCGTAGCGAGGGAACCGCCAGAAGACCCTCGGCGCTGGACCTCAGTGTCCGGGCAGAACGATGGGGGTGGAGACGCTCCTTCAGGTATACTAGACCGAGGCCATTTAGGACCACTTTTAAAGTGGTGCTTCAGGTTAAGAACAGTTTCAGGTTAAGAACGGACCTGCAGAACAAATTAAGTTCTTAACCATTATGTACTGAATGCATAAGGACTGCAAGGCTGGGCTAGGCTGGGCTATGTATGCATATCTAATCCCACTCCTCGCCAAGAAAGGTCATGTAGACAGAACTTTGGTGTGATGAAATGGTTAGCGTGTCAAACCAGGACCTAGAAGACCAGCAGATCTATGGGAAAATAACAAGGGGGAAAGGGATAGCATAAAGAAAAGAGAGAGGAGAAGGAGATGGAAGAGAGAGAGAGAAGTGGCAGAAAGAGAGTGAAAAGGTGGTGGCCTTACCTGTCTTTCTGACCCTGTCCATTTTTTATTCTGTCTCACCACCACCAGTGGGATTGCAGCCCTCAACAGAAAAGGACTGTATACTCCTCTCCTATTTTAATATCACATGCATGAATCTTAGGTCCATGCGCTTTCTGCTTCCTCCTCTGGTGTGGCCGCTATGAGCAGATCGGAAGCTTTTGCTACTTTCAGTCAACTGTGGCTTATTGTTACATCCAACCTGGAACTAGGGTTAATATTGACTTTGGCTTGGGGAAACAAGCCTGGATTGTAAACCATGATTTGAAGCTGGCTTTCTCCCCTACTCCCATATTTAAGAACGAACTACAGTTCATCTGGGTTCAAACAAAACAGGTAACTGTGGTTAGTTTGAATCAAGAACAAATGTTTCTCTTCGCTACCTTGCAGCCAGAGGAAAAGAAAGAAGGTTGCAGCTTGGAAGACCTGAGACTTGTCTATCTAATGTTGAAACACAGTTTAGCATTGCATCTGAATGAGGATTTCACATTGCTTTACAAAATATTTATTGTCTATCTCCCTCCCTGTCCCTGTCCCCACCTCAAACACATACAGTACACCACACCCTGATTGCTTGACTGCCTAACACTGCACTGTATCTCACACAGATTACTAGCATTTCATCATGTGTAGCCATTTACAATTATTGCCAGCAATTATTTGCAAAATGTCCTCCAGATACACTGTAGTTTGGCACATGGAAGAGAGCAGCTCTTTGAACCAATGGGCATATTTTACCTGCCTCTTGCTATACAAGATGAGGTTCATAACAGTCATAGTGATTTAACTACCAGGCCAGCTGGAGTTTTGCATTTCCATATCAGAGTCTCATGGCAAGATGAACGAGTGTAACTGTAAGAAATTCCTTCCATTCCCCCCCAGAGCTCCTCAATTCAACTCAGAGCTGCTGCCAAGTCCCAAACAGCACCTCTCATTCCTTTCTGTGATGTTATATCTCTATATAAAACATATCTTCGTGTTCTCAAATCCAGGCTAATCAGATCAAGAGACTGGTTTTAAGATATGCCTCAATTCTTTTTGGGAGATAAGTTTGGCAAACCCCAGGCTATGGAAGTGTAAAGCAGATTCTCAGCTACTTATCGAAAGGGGTGTCTGGTAGCTCAGATAAAAGAGAGCAGGGTGAGAGTTGTTGGTCTATTATGGTTGGTGCCCATTTGCATGTGGAAGGTGGGAAGGCAGGGAGACCAACAGTAGGTGGTGCAAGAGCCAATGACAGGCAGAGCCAACTAATTCTAGTTTGATCCCCATCTTCCTATCTGCTGGGTTCTACAAGGGCAACACTGAGACTGAGAAGGAGGAAGTTAACAAACAGGGTCACCCCCCTGGGTTGGTTGTTAATAAGAAGACAGCTGGTTGAGGGCCATCTGAGGTTGGTGGGTCAGTGCCCCATTTGCTCCAGTGGCCCAGCCTCCATTGCTTGGGGTGTTCCCTGTAAGCAAAGGGTAGCCAACATGATGCATTCCAGTTGCTGGATCTGTAGGTACCGGTAACAGATGAGGGCTGGCTAATGACCAGCTGAGATTGGCAGGTCTGGTGTTAGTAGAAAATGGTTTTAGTTCCTCTAATGTAGATTGATATACTGTAATCATTTTATTTCTCACTCTGGTTAACAGATGTTCCTTTTACACCAGATTAATTAATTCAGCATTTAACAGCCCCCCGCTAGCTCTGTAGTCACATTGTAGGAAAGAGAAACATGTGTCCTGACACATCAGACCACAAGATTCATCTAGTCCAGAGCTTTCCAAACTTTTCATGTTGGTGACACACTTTTAAGACATGCAGCATCATTTCGTGACACAGTAATTCAGTTTCCCTAGCAAACCAGAGGAACATGGGGAGGAGTTCGTGTGACACACCTACCCACTGCAACCGACACACTCTAACGTGTTGTGACACACATTTTGGAAAGCTCTTATCTAGTCCATCAGCCTGCTTCCCAGTGGCCAACAAGATTACTCATTTGGTAACAATCAGACAGGCAAATAGGAATGGTGGAGAGGGGCACGCTGTCAAGCACCACCTGATATGGCACGTATATGCCCTCATTTTGAGGACAAAGGATTGAAACAGGGGGGGGGGCTCTTCTATTTGGGGACATAATTTAGAACCTGATTGGATAGATACAGAAGGCTTCCGACTCCATACTTTTGATCTCAGACTGGGCTGTAAACAGGATGTAGGGGAAACATCAGACTGGGGTGGGTCTTGGCTGTCCACTTGTTAAGTTCTGTGGTGCAGCAAAGTCCAGGCAGGGTGCAAGGCAAGGCAACACAAGATTGGACATGGTTTAGGTGGGATATGAGACAAGACAGAGTTCAGGATGTGCTCTGAGGAACACAGAACTCTGAAGTTGCTCCAGCAAGGAAAAATGCTGCAACTGAGGCTGCATATAGCAGGGGCAGCTTAATTGTTATCACTACCTGCTCTGTAAGGTGCTGCTTAACTCAAAGGGGCCAAGCCTTCTCCCATAATCTCCAGCTGTGAGGGGGGGGGGCAACCTCAGGTCTTCCTGGGTCTTCTACAGTGCAGCCCCCTGATGTAGAGGATGACAGTGCCCACATCCTTGGGGAGAGGGGGCTCTGGCCCCTGAAGTTGACCTAAGAAGCCCTTCTGCTTCAGAGTGCTTGCCGTCATCCCCTGAAGAATCTGACTCCACTCTCCACTGGCAGAGGAAGGGGGGTGCGGTGGGGGCGGCTCGCCCCGGGTGTCATCCCTGGGGTAGGGGTGACAGTGCTGCGCCGCCTCCGGGACGCTCGCCGGAAGCAGCAAACCCCTCCCCCGGACACTCGCTGGAGGCGGCACCCCCCCCCGAGATGCTCGCTGTGGGCATGTGCGCCGCTCGGGGTGCCGGAGCAGCCAGCTCCGCCTCTGCCACTGTCATAACAGTGCTGCCCACGTATGTTTACTTGTGAGTAATCTGAGCATCCAAATAGGGCCAAGTTGCTAGCCAACTTGTTTGGGAACCTGAGGCAGGGAACCCCATAAAGTTCTCCCCACACCTCAGCAGTAAAAATACAATAATAAATTAAATGGCTGAGGACTTGCTGCCCTTTCATGCCAACCCAAATCAGTCACATGATACAGTCAACTCACTCTATGGCAGGACTGGCCCGACTGCCACCCACCAAGGCTTTTTCCTGCCATCAGCACTTGAGATAGATGGGGCTCTACTATAACCTCAAATAAATGCAGACATCAAAACCTCCCACTCAAGAGTGTTTTTGCAACTTTTCTGGATTAAGTGGTTTGTGCCTTGCAGGTGAAGTCATCATCACATTATTCAGCCTAGTTTTTTTTTTAAATAATTTGTTCAGACCTGATCTATGCCCACTGTGTGTAGCCATTTGGCGGGGGTGGTGGGGGGCAAGGGGGGTTGCACATGCTATCTTTGCACATCTGATTTTTCTTCATTTTTCTCTTCTTGATAGGGAAGAGATGAGGTTGTCCTTAGCAATATCTTGCTAGGCCTGCTGATAACAGCTTAGGGCTGGACAGAAATAATAAAAGGAAGTGAAACTCGCAGAATGGAATCTGCCCAGAGTTTATGAGGCTTCCTCTGTGCTCAAAGGATTGTATAGCTACATTGTGCTAGGACTTGGGTGTCAATCAAAGGGAGGGAGAGAAGGAGAGGATGGTTTGAGTTTTTGGGAAAAAAGCTTTTTCTCATAAGGGGAAAGAGCCTCTGATTCAAATGTGAAGAAAGAGGGATGTATCTTCAGAATAACCAAAGGGCTATCAAAGAAGAGAACAGCATGCCAATTGCTAATAAATTGACGCCATTTCCAACTGCAAAGATCCTTTGTCAAATCTCCAGATGTTTGCAGATAGCGGGCAGAGGTGTTCTTCCACAGGTCTAAATGAGAGATGAGTGGCCTCTGGGCTGGGAAGGGAAGAAAACACGAATCCTTAGAGCAACAGCGATGTTCCTCAACTGATAAGGGAGACTGAAATAAAACATTTGCCTCAGGATGTGCTGCTTTCTTATACAGTTTGGTGGCTCAGACAGAAAGTAAAGGCTGTGGTGATTTATCTTTGGATTTGCTAAGACTAAAAACAGTGGTATAGTGGAACGCAGGAAAGTGGAGTGCTGGGAGTTCTTTATTTTAATAGTACGAGCAATGAGGTCATCTGTTGGAGCACCGGAGTAATCATAGAATTGTAGAACTGGAAGGGACCCCCAAGGGTCATCTAGTCCAACCCCCTTCAGTGCAGGAATCTTAACTAAAGTACCTAAGTCAGGTGGTCAGTGGATCTTTATTTTGTTCTAGTGCGGCGAAAGCTGTTCCATTAGGACAATTGGGCCACTGCCCCACCAACCTCAGCCAGCTCTCAGCCAGCTCTTTCCTGATTTACACCCAGTCCAGCAGGGTGGCACAGCCTCTCATTGGCTCTGAGCACTCTGCCCCAATGAGCACCAACCACCTGCTGCTCTGGTGCAGGGTTGAGGGACCCTTTTCAGCCCAAGGGCCACATTCCCTTAATAGGTAGCCTTCTGAGGGCCATATGCCAGTGGTGGGTGAGGACAGAGCCAAAAGTGGGCGAAGCAACAAACGTGTGCTTTAACTTTGCACAGTAAGGTAGTTTCTATACACATAGTCACACACATCCCTTTGTGCTCAACACAGCAAGCAAGAGTAATTACTGGGGGTTAAGGAAGCATTTCCCAACTACCGCACAATTGCGCTCATTTCACACGCTAGCAAGGTTATGCTTAAAATTCTACAAGGCAGGCTTAAGCAGTATGTGGACCGAGAACTCCCAGAAGTGCAAGCTGGATTTCGAAAGGGCAGAGGAACCGGAGACCAAATAGCAAACATGCGCTGGATTATGGAGAAAGCTAGAGAGTTCCAGAAAAACGTCTACTTCTGCTTCATTGACTATGCAAAAGCCTTTGACTGTGTCGACCATAGCAAACTATGGCAAGTTCTTAAAGAAATGGGAGTGCCTGATCACCTCATGTGTCTCCTGAGAAATCTCTATGTGGGACAAGAAGCTACAGTTAGAACTGGATATGGAACAACTGATTGGTTCAAAATTGGGAAAGGAGTACGACAAGGTTGTATATTGTCTCCCTGCTTATTTAACTTATATGCAGAATTCATCATGCGAAAGGCTGGACTAGATGAATCCCAAGCCGGAATTAAGATTGCCGGAAGAAATATCAACAACCTCAGATATGCAGATGACACAACCTTGATGGCAGAAAGTGAGGAGGAATTAAAGAACCTTTTAATGAGGGTGAAAGAGGAGAGCGCAAAATATGGTCTGAGGCTCAACATCAAAAAACCCAAGATCATGGCCACTGGTCCCATCACCTCCTGGCAAATAGAAGGGGAAGAAATGGAGGCAGTGAGAGATTTCACCTTCTTGGGCTCCTTGATCACTGCAGATGGTGACAGCAGTCACGAAATTAAAAGACGCCTGCTTCTTGGGAGAAAAGCAATGAGAAACCTAGACAGCATCTTAAAAAGCAGAGACATCACCTTGCCGACAAAGGTCCGTATAGTTAAAGCTATGGTTTTCCCAGTAGTGATGTATGGAAGTGAGAGCTGGACCATAAAGAAGGCTGATCGCCGAAGAATTGATGCTTTTGAATTATGGTGCTGGAGGAGACTCTTGAGAGTCCCATGGACTGCAAGAAGATCAAACCTATCCATTCTTAAGGAAATCAGCCCTGAGTGCTCCCTGGAAGGACAGATCGTGAAGCTGAGGCTCCAATACTTTGGCCACCTCATGAGAAGAGAAGAATCCTTGGAAAAGACCCTGATGTTGGGAAAGATTGAGGGCACTAGGAGAAGGGGACGTCAGAGGACAAGATGGTTGGACAGTGTTCTCGAAGCTACGAACATGAGTTTGACCAAACTGCGGGAGGCAGTGCAAGACAGGAGTGCCTGGCGTGCTCTGGTCCATGGGGTCACGAAGAGTCGGACACGACTAAACAACAAGGAAGCATTTCAGCCAGGCAAAAAACTGAGGTGCCAAGTGGTCTGGCCAGAGGGTGTGCTGCTTGGGGAGAGTTCCAAGGGCCAAGGAAAGAGGCCAGGGGGCTGCATTTGGACCCCTGAGGTTCCACACCCCTGATCTAGTGAATGAGGTGACAATGAGCTTTCAAGGGTGCTTGTGACAGATGAGCAAGGAGGTATTTTGGAGAAGGGGAAAATAAGCAGATGCTGGATGCTTCTTTCCTTTTCTTTGACGTGGTTCATACTTCACGCTATCAGTTGAAATAGTAAGATTGCAAGAGGGTTTATGTTTCTAATTAGAAGGTTGCATTTCAGTTGGCGGCAGATATTTTACTGTAGCCTGCTGTGTTTCATAAGGTGAACCTAGGCAGTTTGTGCGAAGTAAGCATCACTTAGGTCAGTATGTTATAGGGGCTGACATGATGAACTCCTGCACTTCAAAATTCACCACTATACCACTGGGCTAGAAACCAAGCAATTGCATCTCTTAAAACAGCACCAAGAAGCAGGGGTGTAGCCAGGATTTTTGTTAGGGGGGCAGAACCTCAGTTTGCTATGTATTTATATTGATTTAGGGGGGCAGTTGCCCCTCCCTGTCCCCCCCCTTGGCTATGCCCATGCCAAGGAGAAAGCTTTACCTGCACAAGGAGTTCGCCACAACACCCCCAAGCGTAGGCAATCATTCTCCCAAAGTAAGTACTGAATGGGGAAACCAAACAGCTACCCTATGAAATATTGTCAGTTCTTACATTTGAAGACAACGAGATAATAGCAGATAACTTTCTTGCTTGCAGATGACTGCTTTGGTCAGATCCAGCTTGTTCATCCAAAATCTGCAAGGTGGCTGCAGTACATAGGCGTTACAACAATCTAAGAACACAGAATGACAGAGAACAAGACCGTTAGTGATTCTCGAGCGTCAGGTCTTCAAGGTCTGACAGGCACTTGCAAGGAGTGGAGAGTCAGTACATGGGAACAAAGGGAACAGCGAGAAAGTGGGGAAGAAGCTAAGAGAAACTGTGTGCAAGAGAAAGGGAGAGGCTCAGAGCAGGAGTTGTCAGTTTATATTGATCCATACTGGTTTTTTATTTTTATTTTATTGCCTATTCTATTCTATTAAAATTTAAATTCCATATTATACAATAATAGTTCCTTTAGCACCCATCATGTCACATTGCTGAAGAACAGGTAGAAAAAATCATTAAGTGGTCTGCCAACTCTCAGAAATGTTCAAGTGGTCTTTGGCAGGGAGGAGTTTTTGAGAATCTTAACAATCTATTTATGCCGAGATGAAGCCCTTTCACAAAATGTTTTTATTAATACAAATTCGGTTTTTGTCTGCCTTTTTATATAGTTATTTTTGAGTTGGTTTCTAATTCTATATATGCAATTTTCAAGTGAAAACTGGAACAAAATGCTTCATTGCAGAGTCATAGCTGCCAAGTTTTCCCTTTTCTCACGAGGAAGCCTATTCAGCATAAGGGAATTTCCCTTTAAAAAAAGGGAGAACTTGGCAGCTATGTGCAGAGTGCTTCATTCAGGATTCATGGCGGCCATGCCCTTTTCCACAAGTACTGTACTTCATTCTGTTCCACAAGAGCCAATCAGCATGCTATGCCCACTGTCTTCTGTGGGCTGTTTTTAGGCTGTTTCCCCAACTATTGTATGTGGGGATGCAAATCTCTGGGTTTTCCCCAAGCCTTCTTCTTGAGCAATGATTGTGCCATTGTGGATAGAGAACTGGGTTTGCTGTTAGTATACTTGTTGCTGTTTTTATTTTGGTTTTGTTTTCAATTAAAGCACAGATTATCACAAAGGGAAGAAAAATCATAGTCTTAAACAGTAGCGGCTCAAGAAAGAAAGAAAGAAAGAAAGAAAGAAAGAAAGAAAGAAAGAAAGAAAGAAAGAAAGATGGCAAAGACCATTGTTCTGGGAGCAAGGCTTTAAATTCATGCTATAAAGGGCCTTAATATATACCGTAAAGGTAAAGGGACCCCTGACCATTAGGTCCAGTCGTGACCGACTCTGGGGTTGCGCGCTCATCTCACATTATTGGCCGAGGGAGCCGGCGTATAGCTTCCAGGTCATGTGGCCAGCATGACAAAGCCGCTTCTGGCAAACCAGAGCAGCACATGGAAACGCCGTTTACCTTCCCACTGTAGCGGTTCCTATTTATCTACTTGCATTTTGACGTGCTTTCGAACTGCTAGGTTGGCAGGAGCTGGGACCAAGCAACGGGAGCTCACCCCGTCACAGGGATTAGAACCACCGACCTTCTGATCAGCAAGCCCTAGGCTCAGTGGTTTAACCACAGTGCTACCTGGGTCCCCTAATATATACCGTACTATGATTTATAGCTGTGGAAGCAACCTGCTAAAACTATCTGTTGGATAGTTTTAAAAATTCTTGGTTTTAAAAATTCTTCTTGAAGGTTCGCTTACTTCACTCTGACTCCAGGAAGAATGTTGCACAGTTGCGAAGATGATATTTTGAGTGTTTGGTATCCACTTTCACAAGCCTCTGGATGTGGAAATCTAGCACTAGAGAGATGACCAGGCTATATGTTTATTGTGCTAGCTTTCCCTGTACAGGGAGCTTTTTTAAAAAAGCAGGAGTACTCAAAACATATGGCTTATTTTCTTTTCTTTGTGTTTTGATTGACCCCCCCCCCCCCAAACACACACTTGCGAAATCATAGGATCTGTTGACTATAAGCTTTGTCTAAGTAACATGCACTGTGCTGACACCTGACATTGCTGCCTGCACTCTGAAATTGCTCACTAAAATTATAGCATTTAGACAGAAAAGAGAGAGAGAGAGGAAATAGCCCAAAGTTATCAGTATTATCTCTTCAATCTCAAGAATCCTAGTGTCTTATCACTCAGGGAGCTGTTGAGCAATTCTCCACTTTTTGTCTTTATACAAGGCGAAACAAAACAGCTGGGTGCCTATGTGAGGAGCCTTCATTATAATGCCAAAGTAATTAAGAGGTGCTCTTAAATGATAACTTTGCTGAGCTTTCAGATGTTCCCTAAGCAGAATGCTCGCTTAAGGAGGTAGCGTACTGTAAATGTTATTGTCAGCGTAGGCTAATTGCTACCCTACAAATCATAAAAGTTTAAGGCAGGGGAAAAGGACCACAGGGAAAATTCTGCAATCAATAAGATCAGATTAGTGCTGCAAGCTATCCAAATAAGAACGCTGACCGAGCTCTTAGCAGTTTCACCAAATGTTTGAACTGAGACTACTTTGTCGTTATACAATTGAACTTCGGTTTCAATTGTATATGAAGCCATCATGCACCAGACTTCCCATCCTTGCAAAACAGCAGCTGGCGAAATGCTGCAGAAATTCTAAAAACGTAAAAAGGTAAAGGTAAAGGTACCCCTGACCATTAGGTCCAGTCACAGACGATTCTGGGGTTGCGGCGCTCATCTCGCTCTATAGGCCAAGGGAGCCAGCGTTTGTAATCCTGTGCACAGTTCCCTGGGAGTGTAAGCTCCATCAAACTTAGTGATGCGTACTTCTGACTGCATCAGTTCAATTTGTAAAACACATCGCACTTTAGCCAGATTAAATGCAACCTTTAGTTTTTAATTAGAAATGTAATCTTGCAAAGAAGTCTTGCCATTTAAATTGCTTGTGTGAGTACAATCAATGTCAAAACAGAAAGAAAGAAGTATCCAGCCTTGGTTTAATTATTTCCCTCATTTTCTGACATTCTCTATGCTAATCTGTAACAAACCAACTTGAAAGACTCATTATCTCCTCATTCACTTGCTAGAGCAAGGGAGGTATGGCATCACTCCATGGCTGGAGGTTGGCAGAGATGTCCTGGGCTTGGTGGAGGGAGAATGCCACCCCATCTAACTAACCCTTCACAGGGTGCTGGATCAGAGGTCTGGACTGTGCCTTCAACCTTCACAACAAAGCTTTATGCATTTCTCTCACGCTTTCTGCTACACTAAACAAGTGATCATAAGTTGGCTCACATCAGGGATTTGTCGCCACCTCCGGAGCCCAAACATGCACACAAACAGAAACCTTAAAACATTTATGCCATGGCTCATGGGTACCTCAATATTTTCTTCCAGAGACACTGACACTTCAAGTGTAATACAGCCAAGTGCACCATCTAATAAGGCTGTATAATTTTGATATAACAGCCCCGCTCTGTTGTACTATTAAAGCTTTAAAATATTAATGCTCGTTAATGGTGTCACTCAGCCATTTTATATGATTAGTTTTAAGCCTCTCTTGGGTAGGCAAGAAAGGGGAATTTTTAATGAAATGTTCCCTGCTCATCTGACCCGCTGTATTACCGCATGAATGCCATTTTTATGAGGCAGGTTTATGGCATTCATTACTCTGCTCCTTGAGCCACTTCATGGCTGCTGTAATTTTTAAAGAAGAGATAAAAATAAGTCAGTTCTTTCCTTGCAGTCAAGAAGGACTGCATTTCTAGCTTTGACCTTTAAGCTGTCATGCATGGATTAATCACATTTCTGCTGGAAATTGTTTTAGACTTAATACTAGCCAAGACCTGATTAGCTTACTTGCGTTGCTGGCCATATCTTAACAAGGTTCGTCAGTCAATGACTCTCCCAAGAATAGTCTCCTTTTCTACTTCCCAGGGATGGATGAATCTGTCAATTTTGGTTTCTCTTCAGTTTCACATTTGCACACTCTTCAAGTTCACATCAGTTTGCAACTTTGAAAAGAATCCTTACAAAATTCCACCAGCATTTTACTCATAATTTTTCCTAGTATACACATATTTGTGTGCAATTTTGCCTTTATGTACACATCTTTGCAAAGCCATTCCCCCTTATGTAATGCGTTTTTGTATGCTATTTTCACAAATATATGCATTTTTATGCACACTTCAGCCTAGTACATGCATCAGTGTACAAATTACTCAGCCAGGGAACTGCATTGCAAAATCCAGAGAAGTGCGGATTTTGAAGGACGTCTGCTTTTCACTTCATGTTTTGTTTTGGAAAGTGCAAATTAGGTCACTTCATCTATAAATGCAAACCACATCTAATTTTTCCCCCATCCCTACTGCTTGTGTGTGAGAGTGATGCTCTGCCGTTGTGCTGTGGCCCTTCCCCTCAAGACCACCCTCTATGCCACACTCAGAAGCTTACTGGACTACTAGATGAATGTTACTTCAAGCAGTGCCTATGGAACAGCATGCTGCATTGCTTCTAAAGGCAGCAGGTTAGCTTAGCTTAGCTGGTGCAGGGCAGATGTGGGGCATATATCTCTGTCCTCAGGCAGGTGGAAATAACCAGTGTGTGTGTGTGTGACTCAGGAGGAACAATTGGCAATGCTGCTGAAGCTGAGTGCCCCCCCCCCAGCACCCGCTGCTCGAAACAGTTCCCTCCCTCTGCCTAATGGTAGGACCTGCCCTGCTGAAACAAAATCAGGTTGTTACAAAACAGGGCCTTTAGAAAAGCAGACACTGGAGCACATATGCAGCTTAATTGTTACGGTAAATTAATTCAGAGCTGGCAAGGGCTTTAGCTCCATGGTAGAGCACTTGTCTTGCATGCAGGAGGTCCCAGGTTCAGCCCTCAGTGCCCCCTGCTGTACTGGGAACACCCGCTGCCTAAAACCTTGGAGAGATGCTGCCAGTCAGTGTAGACAGTATTGACCTAGGTGGACCACGATCCGACTTGGTATAGGGCAGCTTCTTAGCTATGAAGTGTTGTTGTTATACATTATATTTCAAGCGCAGAAGAACCGTACATGTTGTTACTGCCTGCAGTGTCACAGTGAGCTGTCGCTCCTTGGATTTTGTGTGTCAGGCTTAAACCTCTGCATTCCAATGCCACCAACCTGGAGCATGTAAGCATATCCAATGTACTGTATATCCCCCAAAGCAACAGACACTAACTGTGCTGTTCTCCTCTTCAGTCCATCTCATTAATATGATTACCTGGCCGTTTTGACAGCCCGCAATGTGAAGCACAGATTATATAAAGTCATTTTAATAATCAGATTGATAAATGAGTCGCTATTTCTCTCCTTTGCCAGCTTTCCTTTGAACTGTGTGACATTTTAGAAGGCACTTTCCTAAAAGGCATTGGGGGCGGGGGGGAGAGTGTTAATTAGAAATGAGACTGATTTGCCTCTTTGATGGCCTGTTCCAGTGAGCCTCTGCAACTGGGGAATGAATACTTAAGGTTAGGAACAACAACAACAATTTACACAAGGATATTTCCAACTGAGGCTGCATACACACAATGCATTTAAAGTACACAACATATTTCAAAGAATCCTGGGAACTGCAGTTTGTTAAGGGTGCTGGAAATTGTAGCTCTTTGAGTGGTAAACCACAGTTCCCTAGATTCTCTGGGGGAGGGAATGTCTTGTGCTATAAATGTAGGGTGTGCATAAAGCTACTCAGAGCAAACCCTGTGAAACTGAGGACCCAACTTAGTCATATACCTTAGTTTCAATGGGTCTACTCTGACTGAGTAGGACTAGTATACAGTCTAGATCAGGCATCCCCAAACTTCAGCCCTCCAGATGTTTTGGACTACAATTCCCATCATCCCTGACCACTGGTCCTGTTAGCTAGGGATCATGGGAGTTGTAGGCCAAAACATCTGGAGGGCCGCAGTTTGGGGATGCCTGGTATAGATTATTTAGAGCACTTGGCATATACCATCTCTGTAATCTTTACAACAGCTGAGTCTGTTTTGTTTTTCCTCATGTTGCAAATGTGTGTCTGTGGTGTTCATACATATGTATTTGGGCTGAGATGCAGAGACTTGTGGTCCCTAACCACTAAGTGACACCAAGTGTAGAGATGTGCTGTTTTGCTGCTTTACAAGCTAACCAAAGATAATGTCCCGACAGAGTGGGTCAGGCTTTCTTCTTTGGCAATAACTACCATTTACTCCTGCCAACCTAGCAGTTTGAAAGCACGTCAAAGTGCAAGTTGATAAATAGGTACAGCGGGAAGGTAAACGGCGTTTCCGTGTGCTGCTCTGGTTCGCCAGAAGTGGCTTAGTCATGCTGGCCACATGACCTGGAAGCTGTATGCCGGCTCCCTCTGCCAATAACTTGAGATGAGCACCGCAACCCCAGATCCGGTCACGACTGGACCTAATGATCAGGGGTCCCTTTACCCTTTACCATTTACTTGCCCATCCTGAGACTCCATCCACTTGCTGCACTAAGAGCTCTTGCTACCTGCCCAGCTCTTTAAATGGAAGATGCAGGGGGCATATCATTTTTTTGGATCAGCATCTTAGCCAGCACTTAGCCAGTTAATTATACCTTTATAAACAATCTAATCAGTGCCTTGGCCTATGTACTATCTGATTTATGGATTGAACACTTTGGCAGAAATGGAACTGGGAGTCCTTTGTCTGGCACTTAAATTTTTGATGGCCATATTGCAAGCATAGCAGTTGCAGCATTTTTTAAGACTTGCCTCCTGGATACTGAGTTTTCTTGCACTCAAAAATGTTCATGCAGTGACTTCCTTTTCAGTTCAACAGCTACAGTTTTATCCTGACTCTACCTGCTGCCAAGGTAGCTGTAAAAAGGCTTGTCTGTCAAAAGGTCGCAGAAGCTTGATCTGATTAGTATGGCCTCCAAGCACCTTTCTTTCATGTACAGGGAGGAAAGAAAACCGAAGCAAAGCAAGTTCAGCTCCCACAGCATGTCTCTCCATTCACCTGCTCATCTTCCAATCTGATTTATGCCAGCAGTGCCCTTCTGCATTCTACATTGGACAGACAGGCCAGCCTTTACGCAAAACAATAAATGAACACAAATCTGACACCAGAAATGGCAGAAACCCCAAAACAGTGGGGGAACGTTTCGGCTTTCCAAGGCACTCTGTAACTGATCTTCAGGTGGCCCATTCAGAACAAAGGAGATTAAAAGGAAGAACACAGTTGCATTGCAATTCATCAAGAAGTTCAGTGTCATCACTTTTGGGTTAAATCAAAACAAAGGATTTTTAAAAGATTAACTTTTCATTTGCAAGCCTTCCTCTTCTGATTTTGAGATACCATTTCTCAAGGGCCACTCTGAATGAGGCAACGTATTTCGTGATTAGAAATATAACATATTCCACAGCCTCTTTTGCTGTTCCTTTTCTCCCATCTCCCAATACCTGTTAGTGTAGTTGTCGTAGATCAGGGGTCAGCAAACTTTTTCAGCAGGGGGCCAGTCCACTGTCCCTCAGACCTTGTGTGGGGGCTGGACTATATTTTTGGGGTGGGAATGAATGAATTCCAAATAACCCAGAGGTGCATTTTAAATAAAAGCACACATTCTACTCATGTAAAAACACTCTGATTCCCAGACTGTCTGCGGGTTGCATTTAGAAGGCGATTAGGCCGGATCCAGACCCCGGGCCTTAGTTTGCCTACCCATGTCGTAGATGAGCAAGGACATGTAGTTTTGTGTGTTTAGTTAAGGTTTCACTGGCCCACTGGTCTCCTGAGTATCCAGCTCAGCAGAGAGGCGGCAGAAGCAACTACGGTGGGTGGTCCTCGGTAGTTCAGGAGCAATTTTAACATCATCTGTAGCTGTCAGTTCACTGCCAACAGGCCATCCTAATGGATCAGCCCCAATGGGAAATTCACTTCAGGGAAGTCTTTTTTTCTTTCTTTTCTTTTTTTGTATCTGGTTGTTGTTGTTTTGTGCAAAGGGACAGTTAGTCTATTATTGCTTGGAGTTGATTTTCTCTCTCCTTGTATTTACAAGTGTATGGTGTTAGGCCACAAGGAGAAAGGTGGCGGCAGAAGGTTGAGTTCCCTTGGGTGAGAGATAGAGAAGAGCACACAGTATTTGCATCTGAGATGAGAAGTGGGGTGTGATCCTAATTGATAGTGCTCACTGTATTTGCCTCATTAGTAAATGAAGAAATAGCACCATGTTTTGGGGGCATTGGGTGGAAGGGGTTGGGGGCATCACTCCAATGCGGGTGGTAAGGAAGAAGAATTGGAAAAGCAATTTGCTCCTGCTCCATGCCTCCTCTGATCAGGATTTGGTGAAGCCAGTTAACCTTCCTCCAAACTAGTGGTAAATATCTTTTAATACCTGTCAACCTTTACCTGCCATAGCTTATTAAACCTAACCAAAGGAGATTGACTGGCTAGCTCAGAGAGTGGTTAATGCCTCTGTGTGGGAGAGAGTGGTGTTGTGAGCCCTTAAAGAAATGAGCTATCTTCCTAACTCATGGTTTGGAGTTGGCTTCCCCCCGCCCCCACCCCAAAAAATAACAACCAACCTGGTGGCCTCCAGATGTTTTTAACATTGTCCATGCTGGATGGACCTGATGGGCAGAACAGGTTGGAGAAGAGTGGCTTAGATGAACCACAGTTTGTCCAACAAGCTGTTCTTAAGGAATCATGGGGACAAAAGCTTCTGTTCTCCTCTGCATGCCTGTGTTGGAAGGAGAGACAGAAGACTGAAGCATAGGAGCCCAACTGGGGGAAGGGGACAGGTGGTATTCTTCCTGTAATGCTAAAAGTATGGTTTCAGATCTCATGCTAAAGTTTAGCATGATATCTGAACAAGCCCTGTGACAAATCACTGTTCTCCACCCCCACAAACCTCCCTCCCTCCCTTGTGTTAGGAGAATGATTCTCCGCTGCCTTGCAGGAAGACCTAAGATACAATGTGATAAACAAAACTGGGCGTGGCAACCTAGAAATTTAATTGGAATGGCTTTCCTGTGTTTAGGGCATCATGGCACAGTCTCAAGGCAAAACTATAAATTTAGGCACTTTTACACGGCTTAGGTTTCAAAACTCTCTTTTATGTTTCATTGAAAATGACAACACTAAATTACACCGTCTGAACAGATCTCCTTCTCTCCATGTAGCTGTGACAAGAGCTTGCCCCTCATTTCCATGCCACGTGCTATGCCTTGAGACATGCTCAAACCTCCACTCGCCTCTCCAATTACATTTTCCCCACACCACCCCAAAAAGTCAAATGTGCTTATCAATGGTGAAGTGTTCCCATTGACATGCAGTTCACCATAATTCCTGCTACTTAATGCACATCACCTATTAGAGGGGGACATTTGGGGCAAGGCACTCTTCTGTATTGATGTGTGAGTTATTGCTGCTCTTTAGCAATTTACAAACTATTATCACAAGCCCCTAGCAGCCCACTGCTTATACTATGCACTCGGAAGTAGAGGCCTTGGTTGCTTATTTTAAATCAGTATATGCATTCCTTTTACCAAACCTCTTTAAACCAATAGAACACATATTCCACACATACCCAGAGTCTCACAACATCCAAATGGTTTTTCAGGATTAGACGAGTGACCCTTCTCCTTCCTCAGTTAGAATGTCTGTGAACGTTCTTTGACATCACACTCAGCAGGGCAGTATGAACCAGCAGTCACCTCTCTGTAACATTTGCCCCTAATTCATTACTTCACCTTAATTTAGGGTTACCAGATGTCCCCGTTTCCCAGAGACAGTCCCCGGATTTGCGAATAAGTCCCCGGACAAATTCCATCCCCGGAATGTCCCCAAATTTCATCTAATGTCCCTGGGAAACACAGCAGCGGCAGTCTCAGCAAGCTTGGAGCAGTTGACTCTGGCTGGCTTCAGGAGCTGCTTGGAAGTCCCCATATGATGGTGGTTCAGGGGCTCTAAGATGCAGCTTCCGGGCTGCCTTCACCTTCCCTGACCCCAGCAACTAAGCTGTGAAGGGAGGCTTCATGCTGCCTATCAGAGCAGCCTCCCTCCTTGCATGTAAGCAGGAGGGGGCAGGGATCTCTCAGTTAGGCAACTGGGGAAGCCTCCCTTCCCAGTTGAGGGATCCCCACCCCCCTCCTGCTTGCACACAAGTTGGAATGGGATTGGGGCTGCTCCGATGGGAAGGGAGGCATCACACTGCCCGAGCCTTGCCACCGCTGCTCTTGGCCCTCCTCCTCCGCCTTCCATGCCTGACCCACCGCGCACCACTTCCCCACCACCACCACCACCGAAGAACCAACAACTTGGGGCTATTCAGGCTCATGGAAAAAGGAGATAGAAGCCTCGGAGGAAGGGGAAACATGGCAGTTTAGGTCAAGGCGGCAGCCACCCCTCTGCCACCACCATCACTGCAGCATCAACGTCCCGAACGTGTAGTGTTTGTTTGTTTGTTTGTTTGTTGTGTCCACAGATTCATTGAAAAACATCTGGTAACCTTGCCTTAATTCACTCTAAGGCTGTTGAGAACAAGTTCTGAATTCCCCCATGTTAATAATACAGCAGTGAAACTTCTGGCCCAACAGGAGCCAAGATTTTTTTCTTCCTGATATGACTGACTCTTTCTAGACAGAACTAAACTCTTCATACTTGAAGAGTGAAGATCAATATCAGACATAATTGGTACAATCATCGCTGCTAGACCCAGAAGGGTAATGAATGCACACCATTAAAAGCCTGCTTTTGTCTTAACTAAATGCAGCATCTCATCTGTGGGGCTCTTTGAAGGCCTGATATTTCTGCAGTTTCCTTTTAAACCCTAGTTAGAAACTATACCTTGCTGATTGATATGCAGGGATCCATTTAGAGCACACAGAACTGTTTAAAAAATGAGTGCCTGATTTCCCAGTCACGTTACAATAGCGGAATTGAATTGGGACCAGCCAATCGGAAGCTACCCAGCTTCTGCCTTCCCCTTTATTTCCAGTACAACAAGCTTTAGGACTTCCTCCCAAAGCACTTGTTTAATTACAGCTTCAGGAACATAAAGCCTGTTATTATTTTAATGGAAGGAGCTGGGAGTGAAATAAAAACGAGCTGGGCCCACGTCTTTTTCTGGCAACTTGTAATTTGGCGGACGCGGGGGGAGGTGGGGAATGGAGGAGAGATTGGGAGGGGGAACACCTGTTCAGTGGGGGATCTTTATCATTTTAATATTTTTTTTTTAGATTCCTCCATTAATTTATTTTACAGTCTTCAAACAGATATCCAGATGGGAAGTAGTGGCACTCAGGGCTTCTCTCTCCTCAGGAAGTAGAGTCAATATATAGGTCTTTTATGGCAGAGAAATGCAAATGTAGTTTCTCTACCCCCCTGGTAAACCATAAAGTGTGTCCATTCCAAACCCCAAACGTCAGCATCTGAAATGAGCCACATATGGCTGCTGGGGGAATATCTGGTCTGAGCATCCACAAAGAATCGTCTGCAATTCTCTCTCCTTCCAGAGCTCTCCTTATCCTCGCTCAGCCCCCTAAAGCTATCTTCCAGATACAGCATTACTCTGTCTCCTAGGGAGAAGCCTCAGAGCCAACACTTCCCATCTGGATATCACTTTTTCTAATCATTTTGGCAGCAGTATTCACTTCCTGTGCTCCACATAGAATTCGGGGTTGCCTATACCGCCTAGATTTTTCTTTATTTCCATGCAAGGGCAAACAACCAAGCATCTTACCTCTGTCATTTATTTAGCACAGTTACTCCACCTTTCATTGAGGCCTCACGCCTCCTTGTTCCTACAGATACACAACCTGAGGCATCTTTCTAGGCTATATGACAGCAGCAGGACTGCCAATATTTTATTTTATTTTATTTTTTTGCTGGGTGCTGGTTTAAAGCTGCTAGTGAGACCATGGTGGATCTCGTTGCCTCTTCACCAGCTCTGATTGTGTGTAACAGATGTCAGATGCAACAGAAGTTGAGCCATTGACAGAAATGCAAAACCTAGGAAAGTTTAGCAGCACCCTGATAGGGTGCAAAGTACACCAATCAATGCTGCAATCCTATTCCCTATGACAGGCATGTCAAACCTGCGGCCCTCCAGATGTTTTGGACTACAATTCCCATCTTCCCCAACCACTGGTCCTGCTAGCTAGGGATCATGGGAGTTGTAGGCCAAAACATCTGGAGGGCCGCAGGTTTGACATGCCTGCCCTATGGCATAGGTAGCCAGTGTGGTGCCTTCCATATGTTGCTGGACTACAACTCCCATCATCCCTGATCATTGGTAATGCCGGCAAGGGCTGATGGGGGGGTTGGAGTCCAAAAAACATCTGGAGGACACCATGTTGGCTATCTCCAATAAGGAGTAAATATTCTTGATCACAACGGGCTTACTGTATACATGTTCTGGCTGGATATTTCCCTCTACCATTGATATAGCCATGCCATGAGTAGCTTCACCTGTTTAATTTCTGCAGGCCAGGGTGCTGTTAAAAGTACAGGAGTGGGGCTAGTTGAAAAAGTGAGGGGAAAGATCACATCCATGTGCCATGGCCTTCTCGGTAGTGGCACCCACCCTGTGGAATGCCCTCCCACCAGAGGTCAAAGAGAACAACAATTACCAGACCTTTAGAAGGCATCTCAAGGCAGCCCTGTTTAGGGAAGCTTTTAATGTTTGATTTCTGTATTTTAATGTTTTGTTGGAAGCCGCCCAGAGTGGCTGGGGGAACCCGGCCAGATGGGCGGGGTATAAATAATAAATTATTATTATTATTATTATTATTATTATTATTATTATTATTATTACCATACCTTTCAAACACTTATACTTCCTCTAACATGGCTTTTCCTAAAGGATCCTGGGAAATTTATTTTGTTAAGGGTGCTGAGAGTTGTCATTTCCCAGAGTTCCCTAGAAAGAGAGATTTGTTGTTAAATTACTCTGGGAATTGTACCTTTGAGGGGAGAATATAGGGGTCTATTAGCCACTCTCACCACCCTTAACAAACCATAGCTCTCAGGATTTTTGGTGGGGGTGGGGGAGGAGTATGGCTGTTTAAAAGTGGTATCATAGTGCTTTAAGACTATGGTGTGGATGTGACCAAAGTGCCCCCACTTCCTGCTTTCTCCACCTATTCTGATCTCTGCCTCTACTCCAGTTTACTTTCCTACCCACACCGCCTCCAAGGGAGACCAGCTGTTGCTCCATAGGAAGGCAGGTTCCTTTGAACTTAATAGTTCTCTAAATTTTATTAATATGCCCCATCTAGAATTTGGTGTGTCTGTGTGTGTGTTCAATATTGGTTAGCTGTGGATTCTTTTTACTGGACCTCTCTTTGTTAAAACTGCAGATTTTGGTTCCAGATGTTTGAGCTATTTTTCATTTGGCTCACAAACAAGCCACCCAAAACATTCCACATAATGGCAGGAGAAAGGGCTTTGCAGAGGCGCCTCCGTGATGCAGAGAGACAGTCACTCATATTCCTTCAAGGAGGCTCTTTCCAGATGGATATTTGTCTTCTAAATTGTTCTGGGAGTCATGAAAGTGGTGACAAAAAAATAATAGGTTTTTCTTCATTAGGCACCAAAGCATCTTCTTTCGACATGGTTTTATTGGTGTATTCATAAGCACTATGGATGCATTATTCTGGTTTGTTTCCGGCCCAGATCAAAGTTATGGGTTTGTCTGTTCAAATCCAAGATAGCACTTTTCAAATCTGCCAGATTCATTTGGTTGGGTTGTGGAAGAGGGCCTTCTTGGTGAGTGCACAGGTTTTGGCAATTCCTCTTTAGGAGATTTGCTTTGCCCCTTCCTTTAATGGCCCTGTGAAAATATTTCTCTTCGAGAAGATGCTTGGCCTGCCCATAGGGTGGCTTTGTGCCCTGTTTCACAGCCCTTTGTTTGAAGGAGTTATCTGTTTAAAAGCCTGTCTGGTTTAAGTCTGTTTCAGAGATAAAGAACCTTAAGATGCTGGGTGACTGTGAGAATCTAACACAGGCATCCCCAAACTTCGGCCCTCCAGATGTTTTGGACTACAATTCCCATCATCCCTGACCACTGGTCCTGTTAGCTAGGGTTCATGGGAGTTGTAGGCCAAAACATCTGGAGGGCCACAGTTTGGGGATGCCTGATCTAACATGAGGCAGCGTGTTTCCTGTCTGGTGGGAGTGTGTTTTATCATAAGAACATAAGCAGAGTCCTGCTGGATCAGGCCAGTGGCCCATCTAGTCCAGCATCCTGTTCTCAAAGTGGCTGACCAGATGCCATTGGGAAGCCCACAAGTAGGACCTGAACACACCAGCCCTCTCCCCACTTGTGATTCCCAGGAACTGGCATTCAGAAGCATTTGCTGCCTCTGGCATTGGAGGTAGAACCATCAGGATTAGTAAGCATTGGTAAGTCTTGGCTACTAATCCTGACACCTCAGGCCCAGAGGCCAATGCCAAACTCCAGGGCTTTCTGCCTGGCTTGCGATACTCTCCCCAGGCCACACCCTCCTGAGCCACACCCCTCACCAGCCTGAGTGTGCCTGAGTGTATAGAAGCTAGCCTATTCAAATGTAAAATTCCCATCTCTTGCTCTGCCCACTTTTGCCTCTGGCCCCACCAACCACTGGCATGCCCCCCCCCCCCGAGAAAAGGTTGGTTAGAAGCCCTCTCTGTTCAAAATGTTCTCTCTCCCCAGATGTATCTTGCATTACTTGAGGCCGCCGATAATTTAGTCTTGCTTTGCATGTCCTACGGTAGATTCCTTTCAGGGAGGATTGAATAAAAATGCAATCAATGAATGAATAAACTTAAACAAACTTTAAACAAATAAGGCTGAACACACAGGGACAGAAGAGTTCTTAGTCAGACTTTACTTAGCCTCAATCTATACTCTGTTACTTGAGACTGCTGGTAATTTTGTCTTGTTTTGCAATTTGTCATCCCATTAGACCAAATTAGAGTCAGACCTTTCCACTCTCTCCCCCAGCATCTGGCTTTGTGGTCATGTAAATCTCAAAGAGGGAAATTCCACTTGAAGGTAGTAGTATGAGACTCAGGCAGTATAAGTCATCAGTGATTCAGCCCGCTCAATCTGGTTTCTGAATAATTTTGGAGGCTTCAATGCAACAACAAAACCTGACACCCCTCCTTTTATAAGAAGACAAGGGAATTAACCCTCTGAGCCATACTTCTTTGTGAATACCCACTGCCACACAATCTAGAGGTTGCCTGAAAATCACACTCGGAAAACATCATTGCAATTTCACCTGTAAACATGCACTTGGAAGAGAGATAAAGAAGTAGAGGAAGTGTGTTAAGGGGAAACCAATCCATGGAAAATCATAATCTGAATCCCAAGTTATCCAGCCGGTTGAGCAGTTTATTGTACTGTACTGTGGAACAAAATGCTTCTATTATTTTCACTGCAATTGATTCACCAGTGGAATTTTTTGTCCATTTTAAATTTCCATCTTTTACTTTCATTGCTGGACCAGAAAATCATGGCTTCTTAAATCCAAGCTAGACTCATAAAACCATAGGCTTTCTATGGGTGTATGGATCTTCTATTGGCTTGACTTGAGCTGTTTCAGTCCCTCAGCTAAAATGATGGAGCCCCCCTCTTAAGCTTTACCACATTGCTGTTCCAATCATGTGTTCTGGCATCTAACCATGTGCACATTATTGTTATTATTTAAAGTATTTTAAAAAATATTTATATTCCACTTTTCTGGCCAATGTGTGTCCCAAGTGGCATAGAATCAAAACAAAAGATAAAAATAATACAATCTACACCTAATGTAAATTACAGCAATGTCGGACAAAATACATCAGATTGGATTGCCTGGCCAATGGGATAGTTGTAAACCCTTCATTGTTGCTTGTCATAACTGTTAAGTGGGACCTGCAGCAAAATATTGTAGTGGTGGGGTGCTCTGTTCAGGCTGCTCGCCAGCCAACAATGGCATATTTCAGGATATTCTACTCCATTCCCCTCACCCTCATTTTCCATTTCCCGTGAATCCCCATAGAACTCACTCCCAAGCCAGCGGGCGAAGCTGCAAATAGACTTAGAATGGTCTGCAGTCTCCCTGCAGATTCTGGTCCGTACTGGGGCACTGAGCCCATGCAGCTGTGCTCCAGAGTTTGTGTTTTTGTTGCTGTATTGCCATCTAGTTCTGGGACTCGATGCTGGACTTAGTAAATCAAAGTGAAATGCATGGTGGTTCCTGTAAAAGTAAATCATGCTGGCTGGGTTGTTACCTAAGTGGCATAAAGCACAATGATTTGTATGCCGTTGTCAGCTGTGCTTTCGGATCCAGTGTTTATCTCTCTCAGCATGGAGTGTGCAGATAGATAAATAAATAAGGCTGACTGTAACACCAGCCAGAGAGCAGAGAGAGACATGTGCATGACCAAAATTTATACCAGTGGTTGTCAGAGCCAGCTCTTGTGTACTGGAGGGTGGATTGAGGTGAGTGAAGCAAAGGAAGTGATGATTTGTAGTAGCAAGCAAGATTGAGCCAGGATTCACTGTGGCCTATTAGGACAGAGAGGTTTCATTGACTGTCTTGATTGATCTCCTTGAAACTCCTTCCTTTGGCCAGATCTGGGTGGTGGCAATGTAGGGTGAATCCCTGCCTAACATCCTGCAGGTTCCCGGATTGAGATTAACACTTTTCCTGGGTGATATCTAAAATGTTCAATATGCTTAGCCCTCTGAACTGTCCCTATGCCACCTTTCAGTAGGCTTGCTTTGCACCCTCCTCAGGTGTTTTTACCTGGCTGGAATGTGTCTTTGAACTCTGATGGGGCCTCTTACTTGCCTGGATGGAAGGTAGAAATGGCTGTGCTGTATGAAGGGGAAAAATATGTTTGTTGCTCTGCCCACCTTTGCCTCCAGCCCCATCCACCACTAGCATATGACCCTCAGAAGGTTGCCCAGAGGAGAATGCGGCCCTCAGGCTGAATCCCCCCCCACCTTTGATCTCTGTGTGTGTGTGTGTGTGTGTGTGTGTGTGTGTGTGAGAGAGAGAGAGAGAGAGAGAGAGAGAGAGAGAGAGAGAGAGAGAGAGAGATTTCCAGTGTTGCTTTTTTTGGTGGAGGCAACATGTGCCTTGGGGAGGTATGTGAGCTTTGGTCACTATGCAGGGCACACACACACACACACACACACACACACACACACACACACACCTCACATAAGGCCTTGGGTGTTTTATACACTTCTCAGGAAAAATGTGGAGGAGTCAAGAGGGAATTGTGTTGCTCCCACACTCTTCAAATCACCCTGCCTTTGTACATCTGTCATAAAACGCACCCCAAGGTGGTTGTTATGGAGTTCCCCAGCTGAGAACTGATTAATGCCAGACCAAGCCAGAGCCCCTCAAAACACAGTCCCTTTGTTAGAGAAAACAAAGGCTTTTTGGTAATTGGATTCACATTGAGGAAGGCACTTAAAACAGCAAAGTAACATGAAAAATCTGCCAGGTTATGTCGTAACTGCAAGAGTGGGTGTTTAGTTGTTTTAAAAGAGCATGACTGGTCTCTCTCCCTTTCTTTTTACCAGCTTGCTTTGGTATATTGAAATGGGAATTTTCACTCCCCTCCCCTGTCAAATCCCCACTCGTATGCATCAAACAGTGAGTGTTTTTAGGCACTGAAGACACTAGAATAGCAAGCAGGTCACTGGGTCTGTGAACAGTGACAAACTGAAGAGCTGTTTTTACCCATTTACAAATTTCTGCAGTGTATGAGAAATGGAAGCTGCTTGCCTTAAGGCTTTTTTTTTTATTGGACAAAAGTCAATCTCTGCATAGCAGTCAATGCTAAACCCCATTTATTGGGGTTGTACATAAAGCTCTCAACTTTTGAATGGCCCAGCCAGGCATCTTTTATATAACATGGTCCCAAGCAAAGGAAATGGATGTATTTGGGAGAAAGGACCTAATAAATACTGACCTTAAGCAGAGACTTGGGCTAACACCTAATCTCACTGAAATGGTGCTTTGCTCTGCCTTTGATATCCCGTTGAAATTGCTGTGAACATTCATAAGCAGCACTTGGTAAATAGAAAAATTTCCAATGGCATATTGGATCATAAGAAGTGAGACTGGGTTAAGGTGACCAATTACACATTGCACCAAAAGAGGAAATGTGTCACTTATAAAAGCAGAGAAAAGAGGGCACTAGTTTGCATAAAATTTCCATATACGTAGTAATTTGTGTAGATGCAACTGTAGAAATAGTTCCCATATTTAAATGGAGTACAAAGCTTCTCACTATAGTATGGAAGGTTGTGACCAGGTGACCTTTGGGCCTGCATAGTCTCCTGTCAATATAGAACCGTTGATGGGCAACTTCAAGGCCCTTGATGTCCCTTCTTAGGGTACACAAGAGAACAAGAAAGATGAAAGTCATAATGTAAGCAGGTGAGAAGGGCCCTGCTGGATCAGGCCAATGGCTCAACTAACTACTTCAGCATCTTTTTCTCACAGTAGCCAACTAGATGCCTATGGGAATCTTGCAGAGCAGGACCTGAGCGCAACAGTCTCACTTCCTGTGGTTTCCAGCAACTGCTAAAACCGTAGCTTTGCACTTCAAAATCAGGTTGTGCTGGAGGTGCTGAGGGTAAAGGGCAAGTGATGTTAGGGGCATAGGAATCTGACTTATACCAAGTCAGACCAAATTGATCCATCTAGCTCAGTATTGTTGACACGGATTGGAAGTAGCTCTCCAGAGTTTCAGACAGTAGCCTGCCCGGAGATGCTGGGGATTGAACCTGGAACCTTCTGTATGCAAGTCAGATATTCTACTATTGAGCTATGGCCATTCCTTAAAAAAAAAGTAAACTTGAATAGTCATAGAACTGTAGAATTGGAAGTGACCCCTAGGACCATCTAGTCCACTCTTCTTTGGGTTAACACCAACTTGCACGGTGTGGTTTACTGCTGGCTCGCTCCTGACACAAGGCTGGTGAGGAATGGGGCCTGGTGATTGTCTGAAGAGCCTTGGAGGCTCACATTTTGCTCTAATTCCTGTGGTTCCGCACACCTGGACTGGACAAAACTGGGCTAGACAGACAAATAGGCTGACATGGCCTAAGCCTTAGGCCCTAAGGCATGGGAATAAAGCCATAACATAGATTGGGGAAAGGGCCAGAACTTTGCATGCTGAAGGTCTCGGGTTCAATTCCTGGCATCTCCAAGTAGGGCTAGGAGAGATCACTGTCTGAAATCCAGTAGAGCTGCTGTTGGGCAGTGTAGACAGTACTAAGCATATAGCTTAATATTTTCTCTGGCTTTGGAAGGGGAAGAAATGGAAGCAGTGACAGATTTTACCTTCTTGGGCTCCATGATCACAGCAGGTGGTGACAGCAGTCACAAAATTAAAAGATTCCTGCTTCTTGGGAGAAAAGCGCTGAAAAACCTAGACAGCATCTCAAAAATCAGAGACCTTGTTGACAAAGATCTGTATAGAAAGCTGATCGCCAGAGAATTGATGCTTTTGAATTGTGCTGGAGGAGACTCTTGAGAGTCCCATGGACTGCTAGAAGATCAAACCTATGCATTCTGAAGGAAATCAACCCTGAGCGCTCACTGGAAGGACAGGTCCTGAAGCTGAGGCTCCAATACTTTGGCCACCTCATGAGAAGAGAAGATTCCCTGGAAAAGACCCTGATGTTGGGAAAGATTGAGGGAACTAAGAGAAGGGGACGACAGAGGACGAGATGGTTTGACAGTGTTCTCGAAGCTACTAACATGAGTTTGACCAAACTGCAGGAGGCAGTGGAAGACAGGAGTGCCTGGCGTGTTCTGGTCCATGGGGTCATGAAGAGTCGGACACAACTAATCGCCTAAACAACATGGCTTTGGAGCCATAGATGGGGCTGTTTCTTGGTAGCACAAGGGGAATTCTGAGAAAAGCTGCCTCTGTGTCCACTCGAGGATCACCACAGAGCTCCACAGTGAGCTTGCTGACAGCTTTCCATGTCTGACTGCCTCCCTGGCGTTGCATGGTGCCACCAGATGTGCAAAAGATAAGCCCCTCCTGCCCGCACTGACGACAACAGCGCCTTGTGCTTTGATTGCTTGTCTAAAACTAAAATTCAATTATTCAGCGCAGGCAGGCTTTGCTGTGACACAGAGGGTTAGGAATTAATGTTAACACTGTTTCTGGTTAAGACTTTTTGTGTTGATAAATAATTCATAAGGCAGTTAGCTCCTCTCTTTTTTTTCCCCGAGTCCGACAACACAAGAATATATTAATACAGTAGACTCAGCGAAAGGTCAGCCCTGAATGGTGAAGCATCTGAGCCATCTTTTATTCATTTTCTGACACAGACTCATTAATTATTACCACATTTGAAGGTCTGCAACGGGAAGAAGCGCTAATGAGAAAAAGGATATTGGGTTTGATATCTGACACCCGCTCTCTGAAATGACTTTGGGGGGAGGGGGAAGAGAGAACGTGGACTTGCTCAGCTAGGTATGACGCTGAGCAGTATGTCTTCTTAACCAACAGGCTGGCTTTGCCAGAGAAGCATGAGGGACAATAGAAGCAAGCACAGATGTGCATTGGGTGTGCATATGCAGAGGGACCATAGCTCAGAAGTAGTGCACTTGCTTTGCATATCTCTACTCAAGATCCTGGAAATCTGATGCCCATACTAGGCTTGCTAGACAGACTGTTAGTCTGGCTTGGTGTAAGGCTTCTTCCTCTATTGCCTGCAAGCAGCCTTGTACCCAGCGTTGATCAGAATTCTAAGAAACCCAAAGAATCAGTGCAGTTCTTAAAGGTTCAGTCCACCATCTTGAATCCAAATGGCATCAAAATGTACCTAAACATAGATGAAAAATCTGATCCTTTATTTCAGGAAGCATCATGTGAAATAGGGTTATGATATCTTAAGAGCTGCCCAAATGCATAGGAAACAAATGGACAAGGTATGTAAAAACAATTTAACTGGATTAGTCCAAAAATCTGAACTAGAACAGAAAGTAGTTACTGTTTTTGCTGGATGAACTGGAATTAGATAGGTTAAGAATTTGAACTAGAACATATTAGGCCATATTATGAAAGATTGCCAAAGCCCACCCCTAATTACCACCAAAGGATCTTTGAGGAGGATTCCCAAGGGTTGAAAGGCACTGGTGTGTAGACATTTGCCAAGAATAAGTTGTCTTCAGACAAATTCTTCACTTTCTAGAGAGACCAAACAATGGACAATGGTGGTAATCATTCTCCCAGAAGGATGGGCAACCACTGACATACATTTGGATCCTTCCTGCACTCAGCCTAGGACTTTGAAACCAGGAACAGATGGTCCAAATGAGAAATTCCAAGGATTAATGGCAATTTGCTGGTCTCCAGAGCATAAGAACCACTGCCCAGCTTTTTTTTCTAGGGCAATGATGAATGATGCACAGCTGCATTAAAACAGCTGGATATTCTGACAGGCCATCCAATATGCCCTTTCTTACTTGTCCACCATCCCTCTTTTTGATGGTCACAAAAACATGCATATTTCCTTTAAGCAGACACTGGCTCCTTAAAACAGAAAATTGCCTTCTCTAAAACAGGCGCGATGTTGAAGGGGTGGGCTGGGCTGTGAAAAAAATATTAGCATGTAATGTAACGTCTCCGGAAATGTAGTGTTTGCTACAGCTGTGTATAAATTTGTTTAATGGGTGTCTTAACTCACCATCAGACTCATAAAGGCAGCCACTGTAGAGGCTATTAGGCTGCAGTAACTTAATTGCTCGTTAATTGGGTAATTAGTGCTTTGTTTTGCTTTAAAGCCTAAACACTCATAAAAAGTGAATTAGCTGAGTAAACAAGAATGGAATTTTCATGATATGCTGTCCAGGTTATTGCACATAATTAATCAACCTTTTACAGTATTATAATTCTTTTTTTCCCTAGCAGTTGCATCAGGTAGGCAGATTGGAGAGGAGAGTTACAGAATAAAATAAAGTCTTGAGAGACCTCAGGAGAATGCACACATTTTTATAGATCTTCTATTTGAAAATAAGTAAACTCCTTTATATATGACTTGGTCCCATCGAACAGCCCCAAATGTCCCAGAGGGTAGAGGAGGAAACTTTCAGGTTTGAGATTGTTGTGTCAGGATGCCAGGTGTTGCAAGGTACGGAGTTTGGTGATACCACACAACAGACTGGGTTGCTACTAGTATGATATGTATGGAGATACAAGACAAAAACTGGAAGCCTCTCCTGATATATCACCACTGTTGGAGGCAGCATGGCTCTGAATGTTGGTTGATGGGAATCGCAAGTGGGAAGAGCGCTGCTGCACTCAAACCCTGATTGGGTGCTTCCCAGGGGCATCTGTTTGATCACTGTGGGGAAATGATTGTGGACTAGATGGGGCTTTCGCCTGATCCAGCCAGCTTCTGCTTATGTTCTTAAGGGGATTAGCCAAATTCATTGAGGATAAGACTATCAATGGCTGCTAGCCATGATGGCTATGTTCAGTGTTGGAAGTAGTGTGCCTTTGAATAGCATTTGCTGGAAATCACAAGTGCAGAGAGGACTGGTGCTCAGGTCCTACTTGAGAGCTTCCTGGTGACATCTGTTTGGTCACTGTGAGAACAGAATGCTGAACTAGGTGGGCCTTTGGCCTTATCCAGCTGAGCTCTTCTTAAGTTCTTATCTATACTGGTCCAGAGCAAAATGCAGTAGGGGGATCAAATCACTGAATGTTTCCTCGTTCATTCATTCATTCCCCCCAACATCCCTGTACATTATTAACTATGCTGTTGTTGTTGTTTAGTCGTTTAGTCGTGTCTGACTCTTCGTGACCCCATGGACCATAGCACGCCAGGCACTCCTGTTTTCCACTGCCTCCCGCAGTTTGGTCAAACTCATGTTAGTAGCTTCGAGAACACTGTCAAACCATCTCGTCTTCTGTCATCCCCTTCTCTTAGTTCCCTCAATCTTTCCCAACATCAGGGTCTTTTCCAGGGAATCTTCTCTTCTCATGAGGTGGCCAAAGTATTGGAGCCTCAGCTTCACAATCTGTCCTTCCAGTGAGCACTCAGGGCTGATTTCCTTAAGAATGGATAGGTTTGATCTTCTTGCAGCCCATGGGACTCTCAAGAGTCTCCTCCAGCACCATAATTCAAAAGCATCAATTCTTCGGCGATCAGCCTTCTTTATGGTCCAGCTCTCACTTCCATACATCACTACTGGGAAAACCATTGCTTTAACTGTGCGGACCTTTGTCGGCAAGGTGATGTCTCTGCTTTTTAAGATGCTGTCTAGGTTTGTATGTGTGAAATACTTTGTTCATGGACAAAGACAACAGGCATATATTAACTATGCTAGAGAAGCTCCATTGTGACATAACAGTTTTGGTCTTTCCCTTCACTACATATACAATAAGATGTGTTTGGCCTGGGCGGCATGCATTCCCGTGGGTGGAATCATTATTTGTTTGTGTACGGCCCCTTCAGACTGGTGTCTTATTGCAAGTGTATTCTGCGACATGTTCTTGACACAGTAGTAATATGTTAGTGCTAGATATATTCTGCTTTAGTTTGTTCTGTGATGTTTCCCTAATGTGGCCACATTACTGCTGATTAGAAGGGCTAAAGGACAACAAAAGCAAAAGAAAAATAAAGCAGAGCATTTGTGGTATAAAAAGTGACATGATTCAGTAAGTAGTTTTGGGATAAGCACTAATGACCACCCCAAACCTCATGTTAATTTTTAAAAGTTTTTTTTAACACACCATACATTTAAAACACATGGCTTCCCCTAAAGAATCATGGGAAGTGTAGATTACACATCATAGAGCTACATTTCCCAAAGCCTGCTGCCCTTCAGCTCTGCAGTCCATGGACAACTGTTCTGAATAATATTTAGTCCCTGAGTAAACGTTGCATTAAAACGGTTTTGGCTGTAGCTTCTAAAGTGAGAAGAGACCACAGTAAGGTGAGATCTCGATGTATTTGTCTTTGGTATTTGTGGTTGCATGTCAGTGTATATGAAAAAGAAATTGTGATGACATCAGACCACTGTCACTGGAGCACGATTTGAGGTTTTACCCAAAATTATGCTTAACCACAGAGACTGTTTAGCTGCAAGCTAAAAAGTGGAGTAGACTGTGAATTTTCGCACATACAAGACTTGAGAGTGAGAACAATGTTTGTCATATCTTTCACACATACCCGTCTCAAAGTCCTACCCATTACTAAGAGGAGTACATAGGAAGTAGAAAGAGCTTATGCTCATTCCCCAGATCAAAAAGATTCCTGGTTTGCAGAGCTAGGAAAAACCTCTGGCTGAGATCCAGGAGAGCTATTCCCGGTTGGTCCAATGGCTCCAGCTATTATCAAGATAGTTGAATCTTCAGTTACATTACCCTCAAAGTACCAGATACTTGGGACAAATAGGAGCTGTCCACATTAGTGGACTTGGGGTGCCAGTCCAGTATCCAAACACACATTGCTGCTATAATGGCTGAAATAAATGTAAACGTTTTATTCCATTGCTCCTTCTCCATTCTGTAGCCTCCTGCCTGGTGTGCTCTCTCCACTGCAGGGCTAATGAGGTACTGTGGGAGGTATTTGGTTCTTCAGGTTCACAGCAATGTGCCTGTGAGTGTTATGATCCTGTCCCTCCAAGCCGTAATTCAATAGGTGGCTGTTCTGGGGGGGCCTGCCTGTTTTACTCAAGACTCGGTGGTCTGTTGATCTCCAGTGGCAGAGCCCTGAACCTGGCCCAGCTCCTTAGCTGAAAGACTCCACAGCCTCCAGCTGAACCATAATTGCTTCTGGACTCTTGGGGTCATGACAGCAGTAGGGGAAACAGGGATGGGTATGTCAGTCTTTGCTGCCTCTACAAGATCAGGGTTCTAAAACTCAGGAGGATCCCTACATGAATAGAGCAAGCTCCCTGCTTCAGACCGCTCCCTCCACTTGTGGAGTGCCCATGCTTCTCCGTACTTCCTTTTCCACAAAACGTTCATTGCATGGTTCGGGGATGAGGACCCCTCTTCAGTCCTAGGACTGCATGCCTGTGGTGTATGGGGCCAGAGGTGAAAGTGGATAGAGCAACAACAGCTATGACTTTTCCCCTTGTGTGGTAAAAGGTAAAGGTAAAGGGACCCCTAACCGTTAGGTCCAGTTGCGGACGACTCTGGGGTTGCTGCGCTCATCTTGCTTTACTAGCCGAGGGAGCTGGCATACAGCTTCCAGGTCATGTGGCCAGCATGACAAAGCCACTTCTGGCAACCAGAGCAGCGCACGGAAACGCCGTTTACCTTCCCGCCAGAGCGGTACCTATTTATCTACTTGCACTTTGACATGCTTTTGAACTGCTAGGTTGGCAGGAGCTGGGACCGAACAACGGGAGCTCACCCCCTCATGGGGATTCGCAAACCCTAGGCTCTGTGGTTTAACCCACAGCGCCACCCGCGTCCCCTGTAAGGTAGGCCAGACAAAAGTGAGAGGTTTCTTCCTACACTCACACATCCCTCCCATCCACACAAACAAGCAAGCAAGAGACATTGCCAGAGTTCAGGGACACATTCCAGCCAGACAAAAGTACTTGAGGGAACAGAGCAGTGCCCATGAAGGGCATGACCTGGGGAGACTCCCATGGGGTAGATAAATAGGGCCACATTTGGACCCTAGGCCTGAGGTTCCCCACCTCTGGCATGAATAAGGAAGTACCTGAAAAGGAATACAGCTTCAGCATATTGGTAAACTTGCACAGTAGCAATAAAAAGTGCATGATTTCTTGCCTAAAAAGTGGAGGAGGAGGAGGATATCCAAATTGGCTCTCTTGGGGAATTTTGGAAATAGGCAAAAGCCTTGTCCTGTTCTTCTGCCAATCCCTGGGCCTTCTCAGTAAGAGACTGTCTGGCAGTCCGATGTTATGGCTCCAACTCTCTGGCATACATAACGTAACTGCGATTTTATATGTCTAATAAGTGAAAATAAGTTTTCTGCTTCAGAAGCAGTGGAAATAATTACTTAAATAAATCTGAGATAGTCTCAAAGAGTAACTTGATAGAGCTGCTGCAATTGGGGCTGATCTGGTTTGACCTGTGGCCAATGACCTTCTCTTGTCCTTCATCCAAACCAAAAAAAATAAAAAAAATTAAAGAATCCGGCAGCAAACATCCTCAACTCTGTTTGAGTAGCTCTAATTTACATAACTTAGGTAGGCGTAAAAGATGAGGAATGACCTTTTCAACATGACTTCAGATATTAAAACGATCTTACAATCTTATTATCATGAGAATATTTCGCAGAGTATTAAGCTCAATAAATTACCTTTTCCCCAAGCTGATAACCCTCGATCCCTCAGGGGCAGCAGCAGCAATGATGTTGGTTCACGGCCTCCTTATTTTAGCTGAATTGCTTAATTGGTATGTGTTCTACATCCCAGATTGAGTATTTGGAGCGCAAATGAAGGTTAGAACCTTTGTGCTAGTTATCGACGGAAGGAAAATTGATTCATGCTCAGAAGTGTGGTTGGGAGACGGTTCACCATTCTCACTTGGAAGGCAATATCCTTCCAGAGGTAGCTTTTTCCTCTCCTCTATTTTTTATTTTTTGGCAAAAGGTTATTGCAGAAGGGAAGTACACTCGGCCAGAGATTAAAGGCCCCTGGGAGGCTGCTTCCCCCTGCCTCCCAGGAATAACATCAACAACTCTCAGGAATATGAGAAGGGGTTGTAGCAGCTTGCATGTAGCAGGCCCCATCTCCTGGGATTCGTTGTGAGTCATAGAAGGCAGACAGTTGGTTGACAGCAGACTGGAGTTGGTGCCCCATCACCCTAATGGAGCAACCTCCACTGTTGCACTTGTCTTTGTGGCCTTTTGCATGCCTCTCCCAGAATGGGCTGATTCATACCACCCTTTCATTTTACGATACATTGATGTCAACACCAGGCGACTTCTCTCGCTCTCTCTGCAGGTGATGAGCTGGCTGTGTTTTGACACACCTCCAAGTCACAGATCTGCACCCAACCTGCTTTGCAGGGGCATATTTCCTTGCGTGCTTGGAGACATGTTGAAACAATCTCATGACCATTTCTCCACCTGGGGAAAATAACGGAAGTTGACTCTGCTTTCACAAAAATTAGCTCAAGGTGGCTGTGTTAATTGGCCTTAAGTAAACGAAACTGAGACATTTTAGTCTCTCCTCCATTCTTGGCCGCCGTGAAGAGCTCTGCAGGTGGAAGGGAAGTGGAAATTTATAACTGACACCCCCAAAAGACCACTCCAAGGAATGCTGCCAGCCAGGCCGCTGGGGGCGGCCTTATATTATGTAATTCCTCCACCCGGGGAGGGAAAAAGTATTGGAAACAAAAAGAGCTCTGGGCAGGGGAAGAGAGAAATCTGTGAAACTGTGCCAGATGTCAATGGGACATTAAGTGTTGATTCCAGGTCACAGGCCCATCTTAACTAGTGCTGCCTTATTATGTGCTCTTAAGTAGCTAGCAGTAGGAAGGGATCACCTACCTTGCAAAAATAGAATACAAAATAATATTGGCCAAAGCTAGTGTTAATTGGCAGCAATGACGCTTTGGGGGATTACGGTTCAGCATACTAGGCGAGGAAGGGAGGGGGGTGAGAAGCAGGATCACATTAAATCCCTTTTAACACTATAAAGCCAGACAGAAACTCTAATGTCTCTGTGTAAAACACTTGTGTTCATTAGTTCTTTTCCATTGCTTTTAAATGTCAACATCTCACACTGTGGGTTGTTAATCTTCTAAACAGAAAACGGAAACCAACTTTTAAGGATGGGGGAAAGCCATGATGGAAAATCTTCACGAGCTCTTAAAATATTTATCTGTCTGTCGTTCTGTCTTGCTTCTGTCTTTCTTTTACTTGTACTGTAGTGAAAAATCTCTGAGCTGGTGTGAGCCACAGGCCTTGTCTAGACTAGGAATTATTGACGTGATGTTAGATCTTATTATCTCAGGATAAAGCAATTATGTATCAACATATGCTAACATTTTATCTATCTATCTATCTATCTATCTATCTATCTATCTATCTATCTATCTATCTATCACACACTCAATGGTGTCATTGGGTCCCCCTGCCAGGCCTAGCTTACCACATTTTGAAGAAAGTAATTATTATTATTATTATTTATATACCACCTTCACCTGAAGTTCACAGGGCAATTTACAAGATAGAAACACAAAATACTAACATAATAACAAAAAACAGTATACCTCCCCCCAGACACAAGTAAAAGGCCATAAAATGTTTAATAGGTTTATGGCCTGTTTGTGCCTGGTGCCTAAAAACATGGAACAAAGGAACCATGTTTTTGCCTAACACCTAAAAATAGAGAGCATTCATTCATTCATTCATTCATTCATTCATTCATTCATTCATTCATTTTAACTTACTAGTCACTTGCCACCCAAAGGGTCTTCCAAACAGCTTAACTGAAAAATAATGATGGTGCCAGGTGTGCCACCCTGGGGCTAGCATTCCATAAATGGGGAGCCACCACTGAGAAGGCCCATCTTGTGTTACCAGCCTTGGCACCTCCTGCAGATGGAGCAAATGTGTTCTCTTGCTCCAGAGACCAGGACTAGAACTACAGATGGCTGTTAAGGATGTTGCAGTTGTATCCTACATTGTAGATCCTGTATTTGATTAAGCAGGAGATTGGACTTGATGGGGCTTGCTTCTGAGTAGCCATATATAGGCTTGCATTATGAATCTGACAATATAATAATATAGATTTACTAGCAGGGGGGGGATACCCAAAATCCACTGCTTCTCACTTCATGTTTCTGGCATAAACTTGGGGTAGGAGGGTTCTCCTGCAAATGTCACCAGTCTTTAAGCTATCAGTTAATCAGAATAAAAACTGACATTTGTCAGAACACTTGTTTCCTTTAAAGATAGAACAATATTTTTTAAAGAAAAGGAAAAGCTTGGGAAAAGGCTTTTACTGTCAAAGAAAAAACCCCACCCCATCAACCCTAGCTTGTACTAATCTTGGCAGCCTTCCATTTTGCCAAATCTACAAATAGCAGCTTTGTGAGATGGCCTTTTCATCACCCCCAAATCAAAACACAGAAAAAAGCACAATATTGAAAGAAAGAATTGTGCTCCTTTCTGTATTTTGATTATGGGTTTATCAATATCAAAAGAGCACCTTAGATACATTTTTTTTTGTTTTCTTGTTTTTTGTGGGGAGGAAATGCAATTTAGCTTTCCCCTCTAAGTGAAATATAATATCCATGTAGTCAAAAATTATCCTGTAGCTCCCTTCAAAACCAATGGCCTTATCATAATGCAACTGAGCATGTAATTTGCCCTTTGGATATGAAAACTGACATAAAAGACAACTAAATGTGGTAAGAAAAGGTCAGTGACTGACAAGTTGTCTAGGAATCATGTCTTCATTCAAAAGCAAAATATGTATCTGCCCTTCATCCCCCTTTTCACAACTGGCCATTATCCAAGAGTGTGTGATTCTAGGCAAGGCTTGGGAAGCAGGAAGCAGGCTATGTTGCTCTTTGAGGGCAAGCTTATGCGGTTCCTTACTTTCATTGTGGGAGCCACAACCATGGGTCTTCCAGTGAGACTAATGGATAATGCAAGAGGGTGCCTTATACAAAGTCAGGTAATTGGCCCTTCTAGCAAATATTGCCTCCTCTGATAGGAGGTAGCTTTCCAAGGCCTTCGTTCTCTCCCAGATTTGCCACTGAAGATTCAGTCTAGGACTGTGTGGATGGCAAAGCATGTGCTCCGCCACTGAGCAGCAGGTCTTCTACTGTGCTTGTAGAGCACCGTAGCTGAGCTTGGTGCTGTCAACCCACCTCTGGACTGGCAAAAAAGCCTATGCATTTGACTGTAGTGGGGGGAAATGACATCACTGGGACCAGCCTTTCCTTAATCTTATACCCTCCATGTGTTTTGGGCAACTCCCATCATCCCTGGCCATTGGTCATGCTGACTTGGGCTAATGAAAGGAGCCCCCCCCAAAAAAAATCTCAAGGATTTATTTAATCCAGTAGCACATCTTAATATGTTATCATCTCAACATTTGTCAGGAAGGACATTTCTGTTCCCATTTCACATACGAGAGAAAAGAGCAGTAGGGGCTTAACCAACCTTGCAATCCATGTCCAATCAGGGTTTTGAAACCTATTTGCTCTTCTAATGGATGGGCTCTCTGTAACTGATTGGTAGAGTATCCGCTTGAAATGCAGAAGGTTGCAGGTTCAATCCCTGGCATCTCCAGGTAGGGCTATGAGAGACACCTGTCTGAAACCCTGGAGAGCTGCTGCCAGTCAGTGTAGAAAGTACTAAGTTAGATGGACTGACTTGGTATAAGGCAGTTGAATATGTTGTTCCTAAGTCCACATCTACTGAACAAGGCGCTGGGCTATGCACTCTCAACAATAAATAAAGTAGACTCCATAACTGCCTTTTAAGCTGGAATGCTGGTCTTCCTTAAGAGCATTTGACATAATGTGTATATGCCCCAGACTTAATTCCTGACTCAAGCCTGCATATCAGTGTTTACATTAAAAGGCTTAAAGTTACTTGGAGAAAAAATGGAAGCAGTTCACACTTTCAGGAAATAAACTTCAAGATTTATCAACAACAGAACATTTTCCTCCTACCTTAAAGTTCAAGTTGCCAAATCCTGAAAGCCACTCAAAAGCTTCAAAAGGCAGATGTGCTGTGCCACTATAGTATTATTTTCCTATGGATTAATAGGTATCAGATAGCATAAACAGAGGAAGTGATCTGGTAAGGGAAGTATAGGGAACTAGGATTTGACTTGCTATAGGTCCAGTTTTGTTTGTACCATTATGACACTATTTCAGCTGCTTAGCCTGCTCCCTTTGGCTCATTTTATCCCATCTGTATAAAGTAAAATAAGGGGCAAAAGTTCATCATGCATGCATTACCCACACCTGATGTCTCAAAGTGGACCAGGACTTTTAACTGTGTGAGGAGGAAAACTCGACAGCTTCAAGAAAAATGCAGAGAGCAAAACCAACCCCTGTATATGGCGTTTATTGACCTGACTAAAGCTTTCGACACTGTAAATCGTAATGCCCTGTGGACTGTCCTTCTGAAAATTGGCTGCCCAGATAATTTTGTAAACATCATTTGCCTCCTCCATGATAATATGACAGCAACAATCACAGATAGCAACGGCTCTCAAAGTGAACCATTCACAGTGGGATCGTGTTAAACAGGGTTGTGTTACTGCCCCAACTCTATTCATTATTTTCATTGCCATGATCCTACACTTTGTCGACGGGAAACACCCCACCAGAGTAGAAATCATATATCGAACAGATGGAAAGCTCTTCAATCTGAGCAGGCTGAAAGCAAAAAGAAAGGTTACCATAACTTCCGCCATAGAGCTTCAGTATGCTGATGACAATGTAGTGTGTGCACGCTCAGAGGATGACCTCCAAACCATCCCAAATATATTTGCAGAAGCTTACAAAAAGCTTGGCCTATCACTCAACATCCAAAAAACCAAAGTGCTGCACCAACAAGTACAAAATAACCCCTCTGCAGCATCACAAATCCAACTTAGTGGTGTAATGTTGGAAAATGTTGATCACTTCTTCTACCTAGGCAATTGGCTTTCCACAAGGGCCAACATTGATGCCGAAATCCAGCATCGCCTGAGCTCTGCGAGTGCGGCTTTCTCCCGATTAAAGTGCAGAGTGTTTGAGGACCGGGACATTCGCAGGGAAACCAAAATGCTTGTTTACAAAGCTATTGTACTACCAACCTTACTATATGCTTGTGAAACCTGGACCACTTATAAACGCCATTTCCAACTCCTCGAAAGATTACATCAACGGTGTCTCCGAAAAAATTTACACATCACTTGGGAAGACAGGCGAACTAATATCAGTGTACTGGAAGAAGCAAAGATCACCAGTGTTGAAGCAATAATTCTTCAACATCAACTTCGTTGGTCTGGTCATGTTGTGCAGATGCCTGATGATCGTCTTCCAAAGCAACTACTCTATTCCGAAGTTTAAAATAGAAAGCGTAATGCTGGTGGTCAACAAAAGAGATTTAAAGACTGTCTCAAGGCAAATCTTTAAAAATGTAGTATAAACACCGACAACTGGGAAACACTGGCCTGCAGAAGCTCCAGTTGGAGAACAGCCTTTACCAAAGGTGTCATGGGCTTTGAAGACACTTGATCTCAGGACGCAAGGGAGAAACGTGCTAAGAGGAAGGCACGCTTGGCAAATCCACACTGTGATCAACTCCTGCCTGGAAACCAATGTCCCCACTGTGGAAGGACGTGTGGATCCAGAATTGGCCTCCACAGTCACTTACGGACCCATTGTTAAAACCGTGTTTATGGAAGACAATCTTACTCGGCTACGAGTGATCGCCAAAGTAGAAGAATTTACTGTATGAGGAAGACTTACTATTAAAATAGATTGTGCGTCCTTTTTTTTAAAAAAAAGAACAGTTGTAACAACACAGGGAAGATCAGAACCGTAGGTTTGTAGTGATGTATTTAAAAGGGGATTAGATAAATTCATAGACAATAAGGGTACTAGTCACAATGCTATATATTACCTTCTTCATGAATACCAGTTGATGGTGAACATGGACAGGAGAGTGCTGTTGGCCTTGGGTCCTGCTTGTGAGCTTCCCAGGAGCATCTGGTTGATCACTACCATCTCCAGGCCTCTCTGCATTTCCCTTGAGACTATCCCCAGGCCATAACCCACTCCCTAGCCAATCCCTTGCCTCCCAAGGGTGTACCTCTCACTGCCCACACACTTCTTGAGTGTTTTTGTCTGGCTAGAATGTGCCCCTGAAAAGTGCCTCTTGCTTCCCTGGGTGGAGGACATAGAGGGGTATACAGAAACTAAGCTGCTGTACAAAGATACCCTTGTTCTGCCCACTTTTGCCTTTACCCCTGCCCACCACTGGTATTTGTCTCATGGAAGGTTGCTCAGAAGAGAATGAGTCCCTTGGGCTGAGATCGGGTTCTCTGCCGCTGCCTACTCTTAGGGCATCTTCCCCAACCCTTCCCCGAAACTTTGCTGCTTCCACTGAGCAGCAGTGATCTTTCCCCTGTGTGTCGAATGGATTGTTATTGTCCCTCTGGAGAAATATGTATACGAACTGTGAAAAAAATTACCACAGCTGATAATTACCGCTTTCTGTGGATGGAATTCGGTTATTTATATGGGGCCTGGGAGAATAATTGGGATCTCTTCACTAACCTGTATGTTTTGCTTTTTATATATAAAACACACACACACACACATATTGGTTAATGGAGCATTTTCATATTACCAATGTGCTTAATCAACACTGAGGCACCTCCTGTGGTTCATGTATAATTTGAAGATATGTGTTTTAATTCTAAGCCCACCTTTGAAACCCCTTTTCTGGCTAATTCCAGCTCGTAATCCCTTTGCATCGATCATATGGAATTTTCCGGCCTAAAATCTGCTTTCCATTTACTTTTCACCTTCAAATTGCAGTTCCCCAAGGTCCTTTATGGAGAACTATAAATTGCAGATAGACCTTCTTTTGATTCTTTTTTTTTTATTCACACTTAATATCTTGCACAGTTAGCGAGCCCTCAGGAATTGCCGTGTGCCCCCTCCCCATTATAACCAGGGTGGTAATAAAGTGGGGGATTTACAGAAAACCCTATAAAAGTGTGTGCAAGGGTAAATTGTATTTAGGCTACTACTGGGGAGAGAGGCATGAATGTACAATTATGAGAAGGATGTCCCTAAAGAGAGATTTCAATCCATCGCTATAGTCTAAATCCTCTATCTTGTGCTGCAAGAGGTAATTGAGGCAGAGAGGAGATTTTTTTTTCCTCCTAAAGAGATTATATTACCCGTCTCCTCTGTTGATGGATTTTATTGCTCAGGTTCACTGAGAGTTTTATTATTGCATTACTTAATCTGTTTTTGAGGTTTCTGAAACATTTTAAATATAATAATGAGTTGAGCTGTGTGCCTTCTGCTGTGCCCTTCCTATCTTATGGAGATGGGATCTGTGGTGCTTTTAAACCTGCCTGTTATGCAAAACATATATATAACCTGGCTTTGATAACCTCAAGGGGAAGCAAGGGTTAAAAATTCAGCTGCTGTGGTTCACTTCCCTTAAAAGAGCATGAATGGAGAATGAATTTAGTATATACCTTATTGTTCCTCTACCACTGTCAGTGGATAGCCCATTGTCTTACTTCTATATGGAACTGGCTTGTTCATGTGACACCTATCTTCATCTGTCCTCCTCTGAATAATTTGTTCACTGCAAGATTAATCTCATTTTAAATGTCTTACTCCTGAATGAGAATTTATATTTCTAGGCTCCTGATACAGTAGACTGGCAGCCACACAAAAGTTAAGTGTTCAACACACACCTCTACGCATCCGCCATCCAGGCAAACAAGAGACATCAAGGACCTTTCCAGCCAACAAAAGGACACCATAAACCTAGGTTATGGGCGCAAGAACAGAATGTCTAGGCGCACTTTTTTGTAACAAGAATACAAAGCTGAAAATGAATGAACTGCATCTAAAATATTGTGTTCATTTTGCACATGGTCTAGTCCTCCTCCTGCCCACCCCTCTAATATTCTTAAGAGGGTCTCTTCTCCAGTCTTCAGAGAGTAGCTGGAAGTAGAGAGGCAGAAAAAGGTCCCATTTTCCTTCCACTCTGCAGTTTTAATCTGAAATCTTAGACGGAGTACTGCGCCTGGAGCTCAGAAACTGCTCGCGCTAATGAAATTCCCTGTCACAAAATGTGCCTAGAACAATGGGAATTTCGAACACTGGTTGAGATTTGCAGAGGTACTGCACAACTAGGGGCCTGTTGACTGGCTTTTCTAAAAGAAATTACTGATCAAGTATCGTATGTGAAAGCTGTAACAAAACAATAACAAATGGAGGAAAATGTATAATTGCTAGAGCAGATTCTTTACACACCCACATGCACACACTCATACTTTTCCAGAAAGAGCCTGTGAGCAGCCACCTCTTGATTCCTGGATATTATAAATAGCAGGAGTCTATGACTACATTCAAACCACATTGACTTCTCCCAAGGAATCCTGGGAATTGCAGTGTGTTAATGGTGCTGGGAATTGTAGCAATGTGAGGGGTATTGTAAGGGTGCTGTTACGGCTACTCTTGAGTAACAACGTCCAAGTCTGCTCTGTTTTTAAAAGTTTTATTGTGCATAGTATTTACAGTGCAAAGATGGTAAAGAACATGACCTCTCAGTCACTCACAGAACCTGGGAGTGGACGCTTCCTGCTACGTGTCCAGCATAAGAGCTTGGGAACCCTAAAATGCCGCCCTCCCCCACTCTTGTGTTTCGGTGCGCGCCTTAAATCAGGCGACGGAAGCGGCTGCCTGCTTCCCTCCACCTGTTGGTCAGGGTGGTGCAAGGGTCCTCCTACATTGCTGAGCCTCAACTGCTCCATCCTGCTCACTTTCTCAGTTCCCCCACCTGACCCACTGCTGCCGCTCTCACTGGTCGAGGTGCTGGTGTGAAGGATGGGCAGAGGCTCCCTGTACTGAGGTCCCCTGACAGGTATGCTGCAATTTCCAGGATAGTTTAGAGGGAGGTATGTGCTTTAAATGTATGGTGTGTACGCAATCCATGCATTGAGAAAAGCTGCAGTGCACATTTATGTGGGAAGCAAGCACCAATGAATGAATAAACACAAATAAGATTAGTACAACAGATGCCAAATCAGTTTGTGGTTTCCATGTAAAGGCAACCTTTTTTATTTTGGAGGCTATTTGGAAAATGAGCAGCTAACCACAACGGTCCTTGCTTTTTTAAAAAATAATAATAATAATAAAATCCAATTTGATCAAAGCAGGTTTCCGAACAAAGCATCCAAATTTAGCAAACTTATACTGGAAGCAAAGTGTAGTGTGTTGGACATTAAAATAAAATAAAATGTGTCGCTATTTACCTCTGTGAAATGTTGCAGTGTGATGTCATGGAAATTGGGCAATGGCCGTGTTTTCCCCAGTTGTTGTTGTTGTTTAGTCATTTAGTCGTGTCCGACTCTTCGTGACCCCATGGACCATAGCACGCCAGACACTCCTGTCTTCCACTGCCTCCCGCAGTTTGGTCAAACTCATGTTCGTAGCTTCGAGAACACTGTCCAACCATATCGTCCTCTGTCTTCCCCATCTCCTAGTGCCCTCCATCTTTCCCAACATCAAGGTCTTTTCCAAGGATTCTTCTCTTCTCATGAGGTGGCCAAAGTATTGGAGCCTCAGCTTCACGTTCTGTCCTTCCAGTGAGCACTCAGGGCTGATTCCCTTAAGAATGGATAGGTTTGATCTTCTTGCAGTCCATGGGTAGATAGTAGCAATGTACCATGGGTAGATAGTTCCCCAGTAGATAGTAGCAATATGGTGGTCAAGTGCTTGGCAATTAGGGGTGCAGGTAATGAAGGCTTGGCCACTGGACTGCCTTGTCAAATTTGCAGGTGCTCTGCCTCTTTCATCTAAGAACAAACTGCCCAAGTTTCCACATACAGTACAGCTGCAACCTGCTCTGCTTTCTCTGGAGCTCTTCCTGTTTGTGGCAAATGTGTGGGAGGCTGGATTTTGGTTCTCATGAAAGTGAGAGAGGGTGAAAGAACCAGGGCACATCACACATGCAGCTGCTGAGTAAGCCTTCCCACTGTGGTATCATCCTGACACACGACCACCACAACAGTGTTTTAAGCCTTGGTTTGCCAGCTTTACTTGGGGTGCCAAGTTGTGCAATTGTTTGTGAGTTTGTTGCTGTTTTTGCTTATGTGCATCGTCCAAGGTGCTGAATAGAAATCACAGAACCGTGTAGTCGTTTTTTAAAAATCTGTGTATATTATTTGTGTGAGTATCTTAAGGCAGTTTGAACACATTTGTCCTAAACCAGCAGTTCCATCAAATAAAGTATCTTCCTGACCTTTAAATAAATGTTCTTTCACCTCTCTTCAGCCATTTTCTCAGACTCGCAACAACTTCACTGAACTTTTAACTAAATTGTTACAAGTTTGAATCTTTCATTGTAAGCTCATGGCTTCCCTTATGAAATATTATTCCTATAAAGATATCATTGTTGTTTTGAATCTCCTTCACTAACAAAAGTACCAGTAAGTCAAATAACAGAGATTAGGTTACCTGTTTTGAATAAGCAGTAGAAACAAATTATCTATTTTGTGTGGGGTGGGAATCTTTAGTTTTGGTGTTTGTGTGTTTTTGGAAAGCAGCTAAAAGTTTGAAATGATTAATTATTTTGTTATTATCAGGATAATTTTCAGTTTAGGTATTTGTTTACTTATTATTTAATATTTATATATTGCTTGATTGGAAAACAAAAAGCCTCTAAGTTAGAGCAGGGGAAGCCATTGTGATTCCACCAAATGATGTTGGACTGCAATTCCCATCATCCCAGAGTGATGCCAGGTAAAGCTGGCAAGAGCTGTAGTTTAACAACACCAGGTTGGCTACCCTGAGCTAAATTTGTAAAGGCTGTTGCATATCTACTATGCATGCCATGGGCAATGGCATGGTCAAAGAGAAGCTGTCGGTCAGATTGCAAAAAGGTTGTGTGGCTGTTCTGTGAGATGAACAACCAAACCTGGAGCAACCTGGAGTACTATGTGGCCAATCAGGCACCTATTAGTTCCTCAGGTCACCTGGTGCAGCTAGGCTGCCAAACAGCAGCACATTCTCTGTGTGCTGCCAGGGGATGGGATGGTGGGTACCAGATATCCCACCATCATTGCAGGTAGCTTTTCTAGCCCCCTGCTTTTCAAGGTGGCATTATAATCTTTTGCTGGCTGTCACATAGTTCGGCTCTTGCCCTATTGCTTCCTCCCCAAGTGTTTTAAGCCAGTTATCTCACTGGCTTGGATGCTGCCTGGGGCAGGGGTCAGCAAACTTTTTCAGCAGGGGACTGGTCCACTGTCCCTCAGACCTTGTGGGGGGGAGCGGACTATATTTTGAAGGGGGGAAAATGAACGAATTCCTATGCCCCACAAATAACCCAGAGATGCATTTTAAATAAAAGGACACATTCTACTCATGTAAAAACACTCTGATTCCTAGACCGTCCACGGGCCGGATTTAGAAGGCAATTGGGCCGGATACAGCCCCCAGGCCTTAGTGTGCCTACCCGTGGCCTGGGGAATGACTGCCATATCAACAACCAGCCACACAGAGACACAAAAGCACTTTTACCTCTCTCTTCTCTCCCCCCCCCCACTTCAAGTGCAATCTGTTTATGAGGTTCTTCTTTTTGCAGCCAAGATGGATCAGCTTGTGGTTTCATAGGGGTGGATGGAGAGGAAAGTGAGGATATGCATACATTTCAAATAGTGTGTGATTGCATAAATGTGGATGTCCAGGGAATGCTGCAGCAGTAAAGGACAAGTGGCCAGGAGTGATAGATTTGAGCTTGTTGAAGGCACAAAGAGTGGAAAATGGTGGTTAAGAAGGCTGTGCTTCATCTCTTAAGTGGCTCAGTATTGCGATGTGAAAGCCTCAAGTGTGTGGTTAGCTGAGAACATTGCAGTGGTTACAGCTGCAGAGAATAGTTTGCTGTGTGTGCTGAAGAGGAACATGTTGAGGTTAAATGTACTTGCTTTTACCTTGTCATTAGCCCAAGATAAGGAGCTGGTGAAACCAGAAGGGCTGTTTACTAGTCTTTTAGTATTTCCACCCCACGGCATTGAACATGCTTCTTCTTCTTCTTCTTCTTCACCTAGGCAAGTATGTTTAAGAATCAAAGGTTGTAGTGTAGTAATCACAGCTAACTTGGAAATGGATGTGAGGAACACTTGTGGTCTTCTTGACTTCTTTATAATGTGCATAAAAGCCTTTTTTTTAGCTATTAAGGATAAAAAGTCCTGATATTTTTATTTTTATTTTTTTTCTTTAAAAAGCAGCAACTTGAAAAATGGCAGGATTTCTCTCCCTGATTGCTTTGCTTTAATATTACCACTTTCAGATCATACCTATCAAATAAAGCAAGTTTATTTGCCCCACACCCACAAAAACTGTATCCAGTCACACTGAACCACCTGCTGCCATAGCCTTTTGGACTTCTTCCCACATGTCATGGCTTGCATTCCAAGATCCTCTTCCATGCCAAAACAATGGTCCCCAAATCCTGCCAACCTAAACAAGTTGTCATTCCCAAGTCCTAATCTTGATAGAGGGGAGGGGAGCTCCTGGCGCACAAGCAGAAATCCTTGCACTGATGGGACTCGATTGTGGCTGAGATGCATTTAGCCAGTGAATAAATGTTGGCGGTTGTCATCCGTGGCCTTTGTCATTCCAGTTGTTTCCTGGCCCACCTGACAGCTGTCTTTAAGGCTCGGCTCTTATTCTGTAAGTTCCTCTGGTCCTCTAGAGCTGAACTATTTGACAAGAAAGCTAAAGCATAGCACTAAGGTTTCCCCCTGCTCATGAATTTTTCATTTCTTTGTTTGAAAAATGCTTCTTAGGGGGAAAAGGGGGGGAAAACCCCTCTTGTTATCTCTCCTGTAAAGCGTAGTAATTAACATTCACTTTGTTGAGGGTGGGGAGAACCTTGTCTTGTTTTTGTTGAAGCTTAATTGCTTTGCTGATTTTTATCTTTTGTGTGTGTGTGTGTGTGTGTGTGTGTGTGTGTGTGTGTGTGTGTGAGAGAGAGAGAGAGAGAGAGAGAGAGAGAGAGAGTGTGTTCCCGAGTGTTTACACTGAATCTCATCATTGGTCCAACTAGTTCAGCATTGTAAACACTGACTTGCAGCAGCTCTTCGGGGTTTAGGTTTGGGTACCTTCTTGTACCACTGAGCTATGGCCCTTCCCCTAATTTGAAGCTGCCTTCTACCATCTAGTGCAATACTGTCTGCACTGACTTCCAATGGGTCTCCAGGATTTCAGACAGGATTCTTTCCTAACCCTACATGGAAATGCTAGGGATTGAACCTGAAACTTTCTGCCTGCAGAACAGTGTTCATTTTGATATTTTGGACTCCCTCCACCTACACTTTTTTATTTTTTACTTCTGCAAACCTTGGGGTTCTCCCAAGCCTGCTGGTACTTTTGTCTTCTGCATGGATGTTGCCATTTGGGGCTAAATAAGGATCCACATTCAGATAACTGAATTTCATATCAGCATATATACCAGGGGTAGTCGTCTTAAGAACATAAGAAGAGACTGCTGGATCAGGATAATGGCCTGTCTGGTCCAGCATCCTGTTCTCACAGTGACCAATCAGATGCCTGTGGAAAGCCTTCATGCCAGACCCAAGCACACAAGCACTATCCCCTTGTTCGCTAGTATTTGCAACTAGTATTTGCAAGCATTACTTCTTCCAGCTGTGGAAGCAGAGCAGAACTATCATGGCCAGCCGTCGCCCTTCTACTCCATGAATTCAGCTTGGTGACCTCAGTATGTGTTGGGCTACCATTCTCATCACAAAACACCATGCTGGTTTGGGTGAATGGGAGTTGGGCATACACGAACATCTAGGGGTGTCTGAGGTGGAGGAGGAATGCTCATGCTCCCCTCCATGTGTATGGAAGATGGAATCTAGCCCGTAAAGTCATGAGGCACTTTGGGCAAATCCAAACCATGCATTTAAAGCTCATTCCAAGTATGTGACTTCCCCCAAACAATCCTAGGAACTGTCCTTTGTGCTGGAAGGGTGCTGGAAATTGTAGCTCTGTGAGGAGAAAACTACAGTTCCCTGGATTCTTTGGAGGGAGCCATGTGCTTTAAATGCGCATTGGGTATGCTTTAAATGGTTGGTGTGGAACTGCTGTAACAGATTTGTTGTGGCATCAGCTTGAAGCGATGAGAGCCAAGGTTCCCACTCCTAGAAGAACCCAGCTCCAAGACTCCCTTCTGCCAGAGGTCCTGACAGCCTTATAATTATTGACGTGCTCATATAATGAACAATAATTGATCCCACAGCTGCTTCGGTGCCGCTCAGCCTCTTTCTTCCACTTGTCAAGTCGCTCCTCTTTTGGCTAGCAGAGCCTCTTCAGGGAAACCCTGAATTAGAGTCGCTGCAGGGAAACCCTGAATTCAACTGCCTTCTTCAAGCTGCGAGGAAAGGCTGCTGTCCAAACCTTTGCTCTGCCTCCCACTCCTTAGAAAAGTTGGTACCAATTCCATGCTCTGCATGCTCTTCTCTCTTCCCATGAGGCATTATGCTGTACTCTCTCTCTCTCTCTCTCTCTCTCTCTCTCTCTCTCTCTCTCTCTCTCTCTCTCACACACACACACACACACACACACACACACACACACACACAAATTGTAGCCTCGGAATCAATAGTGCAAGGAGCAAAATTGTAATGCCACAGCTAAGGAAAAATACAATTTGGTAACCAGGCTGATGTCCACTGGTTTTGTCTTGGGAAGAAGCCTAATGGAGCTGAGGGATCTAACATAAGAGCAGCCTGCTGGATCACACCAATGGCCTGTCTAGTTCAGCCTCCTGTTTTCTCACAGTGGCCAACCAGATGCCTGTGGGAAACCCGAAAGCAGGACCAAAACACAAGAGCACACTCCCCTTCTGCTGTTTCCAGCAACTGGCACTCAGCATGCTGCCTCCAACAGTAGATGAAGAACATAACCATCATGGTTGGCAGCTAGTTTCTTGGAATGCCAGTTTCTGGAAATCACAGGTGGGGAGAATGCTGTTATGCTTAGGTTTTGCTCGCACACTGGAGCATCTGGTTCTAAGTGGGCCCTTGTCTTGATCCAGAAGGGTTTTTCTTATGTTCTTATTGATTACTTAGGGAAGTGCAAAAAATAATAATGAAGGGTAACTGTGTTCTGATCTACATATTAGTCAGGGAAATGTGTATCAGTTGGATGCTTCGTGAGAACAGAAACTTGATGGATAACTATTTTCCTTTAAGAAAAGGATAACATCTTAGTAACTTTCCCCCCCTTTAGCTGCAATAATTAGTTGATTCATCAAAGTATATCAGAGCAGACGTCTTTAATAGCATGCCTTGAACCTAGTCCTTGGTGGAAATGAATATGCTGATTATCTTCATTGCACTAGTCTCTCCGGCAATCCACTAAGGAGGAAGACAATTGGAACTCTGACAAGTCGCTATTAATTTGCTTTAACCAAAATGGGGGGGGGACCCTCACCAAGCAAGCAAGCAAGCAAATAAACAAACAAACAAAAAAGAAAGAAAGGGAGGAAGGAAGGAAGGAAGGAAGGAAGGAAGGAAGGAAGGGATAAAATATACACTAATACTAACAATTGGTGTTAAAAGATTTTGAGGGGAAAATATTAATATATATATTTAAAGTTTCAAGATAAATTGTTTTAGTGGTTTTGAAATGTGCTGATAACCATAAAGGGGAGGTGCCATTTCATTATAACTCTTTATAGAGCACTAATTTTATTTATTTTTTCTTTACCGCTTTTAACTTTTTTTTTTTTAAAAAAAAAGCTGTATATATCTTGCCGTCAGCATCCTCTTAATTCAGGCATCCCCAAACTGCGGCCCTCCAGATGTTTTGGCCTACAACTCCCATGATCCCTAGCTAACAGGACCAGTGGTCGGGGAAGATGGGAATTGTAGTCCAAAACATCTGGGGGGCCGAGGTTTGAGGATGCCTGTCTTAATTAGTTACAGTGGTACCTCGGTTTATGAACACAATTGGTTCCGGAAGTCTGTTCATAAACTGAAGCGTTCATAAACTGAAGTAAACTTTCCCATTGAAAGTAATGGAAAGTGAATTAATCCGTTCCAGATGGGTCCGCGGCGTTCGTAAACCGAAAATTCATAAACCGAGGTTCCACTGTACACGCCTAGTTTGCAGCAAATTCATATAATCCCAGTTTCTGGCCATGGATCTGAGAGTTCTGAATTCACATTCCTGCTAACTCACAACCTGATTCCAAGTTCTTCCTACTTGTCCACAAACTCATCCACAAACTCATGGGTAACCTTGGTCCTTTGCTGCCCCCTCCTCCAATTCTCTCATTTTCTCTCTGTCCCTCTCTCCATCCACATTCTAGGTACAGTACTTATCTGTAGAGTGACCTGCATTGACCTGCATCACAGGGTATTGAGAGGATCACTGAGACAAACATGATAAATCACTTTGGGCCAGTGTGAAGGCTATGGTGATGATAATGAATGAAAGTCTACTGGAATATTTGACTACTAGTGGTTTGTATCTGCAGCAGATCCAATCTTTAGTATCTACATTTCCTTGCACTTAGAGCAGGGGTTGGGGACCTTTAGCCCTCCAGATGATGTTACGCTATTGTTTATTTAAAGGATTTTATTTGTGATCCCAAACCTGTTTCCAACCCAAAGAAAACGGACAAATCAGTGAAAACAGAAGTAATGGTTAAAAGCTGCCATAATAATTCAGTGCATCTACTCTAACTTAGTTGAATACAACCCATAGCCTTTAAGCACCAAAGCAATGTCAACCAAGTCTTCCAAAAGACTGGGAGAAGAAGTGCTTTTTCATTAGGTGATGGAAGTCCATCAAAAACTCAGCCACTCATGCCTCTAAGGGGAGGGAGTTCCACCATCCGAGTAAAATTACCATAAAGTCCCCATCCCTTTTCTCCACACAGCAAGCAATAATTCCTCTGCCAATCTGAAGAACTCCAGTTTCCATCTATCCTGACTGTTGGCCACTGGGCTAATGGGAGCTGGAGTCCAACTATTTTAGCATCTTGATATTCAGGTGGCCTTTTTTGTTTCATAAAGGCTTTCCCCAGTGTGACCCAGTTATTTTATGAAATACTATAGAAGATTGGTTTATTGGGATGTGTTCAACTAAGTTTTACTTAGAGTAGACCGAGTGAAATTAATGGACCCAAGTTAGTTGTGTTCATTAATTTCAATGGGTCTACTTTGAGTAGGACTAGCATTGGATACAACACATTATTTCAGCATTTGTAGCTTTGCATTTTATCTCATTTTATTTTATTGTGCACCACTTCAATACGTAGCTTTCGGTTGTGAAGTGGTTTTTCAATCTATAAAGCAAACAACTAGCTGGAAGGCAGCAGGTTCTTCACCTCTGCTTTATAGCATGAGGTCCTTGAGGTGCCAGATTTTGTCCCCTCTGGGCCACTCAGGCAGTTCAGAGGTGAAGCATTGTCTTTATCTCATATGGACTAAAGTCGCCATCCCCCCTTGTGGTGGCATCAGGACCGCCAAAATGGTAGGCAGCTTGCCTTGATTGACAGTGCCATCCTGAAGGTTGTTTTGCTCAAAGCATTTGAAGCAAGACAGATGTGTCTTTTCTCTCCCCTCCCCATCCTTACTCTGATTAATTGCCTCATTCAATTTCAACTCTATTGCAGTTAAACATTAATTCAGTAGGACTTAATAATGCATTCATTTATGATCTTGCTTGTGCATTAATGACAATGATTTGCTATTTTTTTAATTATAAGGATTCGTGCAGTGCGCATTCTACACCCACTTACTGGGGGGGGGGAATACTGTGCACTAGGGTTCTTTTATGCCCAACAAAATAAATGCTCCAAGATGCTTTGCAAAATATTTGCAATTAAATATTTGACATAAAACCCTGTATGCCTGCCAACTTGGAGTTGTAGCACAAAGCAATTGGAAGGAGATATGTCAAATCCTCTCTTCTTTCCACACTTACCTTTGTCCATGTGGGGAACCTAAGGGAGCACGTGGGGTTGTTACTGCTGAGCTTAGGTCTGAGTGAGGTTACATTTGTTTATCTGTGCACATGACTGCTGTGATTTGCACAACTGCAAAGGCTCACGAAAGAACCATCCTGTTCATCCCAGTGAAGGAGGATGTGTATGCAGCCTCCATATGGAGGTCTTTCCTTACTGACCCTCTCAGGCAGGGGTCAGCAGCCTTTTTCAGCCGTGGGCCGGTTCACCATCCCTCAGACCATGTGGTGGGCTGGACTATTTTTTTTGGGGGGGGGGATGAATTAATTCCTATACCCCACAAATAAGCCAGAGATGCATTTTAAAGAACAGCACACATTCTATTCATGTAAAAACACCAGGCAGGCCCCACAAATAATCAAGAGATGCATTTTAATTAAAAGGACACATTCTACTCATGTAAAAACACACTAATTCCCGGACCGTCTGCAGACCGGATTTAGAAGGCAATTGGGCTGCATCCGGCCCACGGGCCTTAGGTTGCCTACCCCTGCTCTCAGGTGTTAAGGCATCAGAGGGGTGCCCTCTTCGTAGTTCCACCACCCTCAGGATTTTTTTGGGGGGGGGCAGCGGCCTAGACAAGAGCACTCTGTGGGACAGCCCCTAAGCTGTGGCACTCCCTCCCCACAGAGGTGTGTCTGGCGCCTTCATTGCATAGCACTCAGCTCTTTACCTGGGCCTGTGGCACTTATTCGCCAAATTGTAATTTGTTTTAACTTTTGGATCATTGTATTTTTAAATTGTGTAACCCTCCCTAGGACTGCAAGGTGAAAACATCAGAACACACACAGATGCACACACAGTATAATGTCAACAATTGCTTTATTTATTTTTTTGCAACCATGATGATCTTTAAGCCTAAACAGCTTCATCACTTTTCAGAAAGGTAAAAATGGTAAATGCAATTATCACAATCAAACACAGAGTTAAGTGTGATTAAATCTCTAATTATAGAGATAAATTATTGAATTCAGATTAAAATGGGTGATTTTTAATTCAATTCCAAACTCCCCCACAAAATAACTTAGTTCACCCAGAAATCATAGAAACAACTTTCAGATGTAATTCTGAGACGTTTGAATTAGCTCAGTGAATGAATTAATCTTCATTAGTTCACTTCAAATACTGCCTGCATTGTGTCCGCCTTCTCCTGAAAGTCAAAGTTGCCCAACCTTTCAGCAGTTGGGCTCTTGTCCTTTATAGGATTGACAGGTGGGGCTTTTCAAAACTTGGTAGTACAATGACATTGCATTACAAGTTGTGCTTCCTGAATTTTCCATTTCCACAGGGGCATGAAAATGTCCATGTTGGGTGTACTGTACATGAAACTGGTGTTGTCCTCCTTGAGTGATGGGACAACAAAAATGGTGTCTTAAGTGCTGATTTTGGGGGTGTAACAGAAACCGCCTTATTGCTGGCTTTGCTAAGCAGAGCTACCGAGCAACAATGAGCCTTCACATTTGTGGCTGTCCTGTATTGCCGTTAATACTGCACACGGTTCCTGCTAGCATAATTACTTAGTGTAGCTTGAAAGGTCTGATCACCTACAGCTAAAATGACAGTTTAATGGGGATTACAGTTTTCCAGCTCAAGTGTTCGGCAGCTTTAATTAAGCAGGAAAAGGCCAGATTGGTGGCAGAGACAACATCTCTCTGTTGGATGGCATCCTGCTTCTGTCCTGAACTGTCTGTCTGACAAAAGTGACATGCTACATGCTTTCAGCTGGCTTCTTTCTGAAAACGCTAGTTAGGTACCTTTATTTCCTTGGTCGTATTCGTGCCAGCTTCGCTCTCACCCCTGCACACATTTGTTGATACATTTCCCTACTCTTTTAAGGTCTTTGCTCTTTAAATTAGGCATGTCCTTCTGATTAAAGGAACCTGGGTCGGTTAATTGTGCTAGATTTAACGGATAAGTTGATTGTATCTGCATACATTTTCTAGGGAATAATGCCATAACTTTGAATCAAAGCACATATTTTCTTTATGGGGCTTTTTATGATTTTGTATCATAATGCCACAATATAAAAATAGGCATTTCTCTACCAGGTGTAAAAGAAGGGACATAATGCCTGTTCTAAGATGGTATCATAATTGGAAGAGACTTTCGCTCAAGTAGTAGATTTCTGCAATATTACTAGCCTTGGCTTCTCTGTCTTTCTTTGCTACTTTCTGACTCCAGTTTCTCTCTTATTAATTTTTACTTATCCTCTTAAAAATTAAAGTGTTTCATAATGCCTCCTGGGTGCCCTAATCTATGGGCCAGCGTGTGTTTAAATCTTGGCACATTTTATTTACTGATTTGGATTGCATTGGGGGCATAAATCGAGCTAATCTAGAAATTCTAATTAGTACTTTACATCTTCAAAGCTCTGTACAAACATTAGCTAATCTTATATTAATCACGCTGAATTTTATACTGACTTGCATATTCTTTGTTGTGTGCTGTGCATTACAACCTTTCACACTGATGACCAGAGCTTTGGAAATACTATGATAGTCCTTTGATTTTTATTTTTTAAAAAAGATTAATCAAAGAGTTCCTGTTTCTTCTCTGTTGTGTTTTGGAATTATGGTGTGTTATTTTGCTTTCTCAGCTGCTAAGGCAAGTATGGTTCCTAAAGAGTCCCCTACTTCCCACTTTCTTCTGCTTCTGAGTAAATATCTTTTAAAGGGCTGTAGTTGGGAGAATGCCCAGGGACTGAAGCCCTTTTTTTGGAAAAAAAACTTACTTTTTAAATTTAATTTCTTAATAACTTTGTTTACAGGACAGTTGGGCATGCTGTCCAGACACTTAATTTGCTCGGAGGCAATTTAAGCCATGCTAACAAGAGCCAGAGTTTTCTACTCTGAAAGTCAGTCCAAATGTTGTTGTTGTTGTTGTTGTTGTTGTTGTTGTTGTTGTTGTTGTTGTTTTTAAGTACCTAGCAGCATCCCTTCTTTTGAATATTAAAGGTAACAGAAGGGTCAAGGAGGGAACTTGAGCAACCGTCTGTGCCTCCTTATAGACCAACATGGTGCTTTCCAAACATAGCTGCCAAGTTCTCCCTTTTTTAAAGGGAAATTCCCTTATGCTGAATAGGCTTCCTCGCGAGAAAAGGGAAAACTTGGCAGCTATGTTTCCAAATATTGTTGAACTACAACACCCGTCAGCCCCATCCAACATAACGAGTCATCAGGGATGATGGGTCTTGGAGTCCACCAATATCTGGAGGGCACCATGTTGTCTATCCCTGTTATGGAGACATGCACCACACATTACAAACCATTTGTATAAAGGCAATACAACTAAGCCACAATCTTTTACCTGGGATTAAACCCTATTGAACTCAGTGGGACTTACCTTTGAGTAGACATACAGTTGTGCTGCTGGCAGAGTGGCTAATTGATTCCAACCATTTTGATCAGAAAGTTGCCCCCAATTAATTTGTTAACAGATGTCTGAGTGATTTTTAATATAACTACTCGTGACAACTGCAGATGGCAAGAGCCATCCTTTTATAATTGATATTGCACTGAAATGCCAGGGTGGCTACTAAGCAGTCTACAATGATAAAGCTATCTATAGATCCAGGGATGTCCAACAGGTCGATCACGATCTACTGGTAGATCCCCATGAGGTTTTGGTAGATCGCGGTCGGTCTCTGGCTCCCTTTCCTTAGCTTCACTAAAACTGACTCCTTCCCCGCCCCCTCGGCCCACCCTCAATTGTTGTTTGATCTCTGGAAGGGAAGAGCTTTCTCTGTGCTGCTTTTTTCATCCATAGTGATCTTATTGTGAGTGACCTTACCCCTTTTCCCCTTGCCTTTAACCCCCCCCCCCCAAAAAGGGTTTTTTTTAACCCCTAGAAAAGGGGGCTTTTCTCCTCCCTAAAAAAAAGCTCAATAACTTCGAGCTGAACCCCCCGAAAATGGGGGTAGATCACTGCCAGTTTTTAATTCTGAAAGTAGATCACAGTCTCTTGAGAGTTGGCCACCCCTAATAAAAAACACAATAAAACAATTTCATCAAAACATTACAACAAACATCCACAATTAAAATATACAAAAAAGCAGCACAATTAAAACAGGAGGTTAAAGTCAGGAGATCAGGAGAACGTTCATTTAAGCAGTTATGTATGTGTCTTCAGTAGTTGGTGGAATGCCAGTACTGATGGCGCCTCTCCTATTTCACCAACGAAAACCCCTGCCTTGGTGATACTGCAAGTGGATGACCATCAGTCTGTGACAAAACTTTTTGGGTGCCATTTGGTGCACTTACCAGGCAATGGAGGGGAAGGCAGTTTGTCTTGTTGCTCCTCAGATGACTCCCTGGCACAACTCCTGATTCCTAGAAATTCCCTGCCTATTTCCTGGTTGAGTGAATTAGGTGCAAATCATTGAAGGGGGAATTCCTTGAGTATAGTGGTACCTCGGGTTAAGAACTTAATTTAGTTCTGGAGGTCCATTCTTAACCTGAAACTGTTCTTAACCTGAGGTACCAATTTAGCTAATAGGGCCTTCCACTGCTGCCGCGCCACCACCATACGATTTCTGTTCTCATCCTGAAGCAAGGTTCTTAACCTGAGGCACTATTTTTGGGTTAGCGGAGTCTGTAACCTGAAGCGTCTGTAACCCGAGGTACCACTGTATTGCAATACAGATCTGAGCACCTCTACTTCGTACTGCCTCAAACTACAGTCTAGACTTGCTTGGGCGCATCAATCAAAATTGTCCTCAAGGTTCAGAAAAAGTTAACACTGAAGAAATCACGTGCAGCTGTACCGGTGCTTCAGAACAATATTTATTTGCATTTTTTCAACTATGACTTGGAGATATGTGACATGTGCATCAGATTTAGTACACTTACCTAACTATAGTCACTGATTTATGTCCCGACTACAAACTTCCCCCCAAGAATCCCAAGAACTGTAGTTTGTTAAGGTTCCTGGAAGTTGTTAGGAGGTCACAAATCCCCTCACGGAGCTACGATTCCCAGATTTCCCTGGGAAGAGGGATTGATTGTTAAACCACTCTGGGAATTGTAGCCCTGTGAGGGGGGTGGGGGTGGGGAGCTTTACTAACAGTTCCCAGCACCCTTAACAAACTACAGCTCCCAGAATTCTTTGGGGAACACATGACTGTTTCAAGTGGTATGCTGCAACTTTAAATAGTTAGTTACATTGAGGAAGGTTTATTATAACCCTTTCTACTTGGGGCTGCCTTTGAAGAGTGTCCAGGCATTTCAGTTAGTACATAACACAGCTGCACATCTTTTGACTAGAACCAATTACCAAACTCCTCTGTTACATCATCTGCTGGCTTGTTTCTGGGCCCAATTCAAAGTGCTGATTAATAACCTTGTTTGTCCTATATGGCTTTGGACCAGAATACTTAAAGGACTGCATGCTTCCAGGCTACGTTGCCTGTTCCCTGAGGTAATTGGGAAATACCTTGTTGCATGGTCCCTCAATGTGTGAGCTGCATTTGGCAGGAAAAGGGGAATAAGCTCTTCTCTGTCACTTGATCCCTGGTTTATATATAAAGAGAGAGGTCTCAGGGTGGCTCACAGAACAAAACCGGAACACAAAACCACAAAATATACAATTAAAATAAAAACAACAACCCAATAACCCCCCCCCCAAAAGAACCACATTTTAAAAGATGTCAATCAAATCAACCAAAGACCTGGTTAAAAAGGAACATTTTTGCCTGGTACCTAAAGGTGTATAATGAAGGCACTAGGCAAACTTCCCTGGGGAGAGCATTCCACAGACGGGGAGCCACTGCAGAAAAGGCCCATTCTTGTGTTGCCATCCTCCAGACCTCTCGAGGAGGAGGCACATGAAGAAGGGCCTCAGAAGATGATCTCAGAGTCTGAGTAGTTTCATATGGAAAGAGGTGGTCCTTGAGGTGTTGCAGTCCTGAGCTGTTTAAGGCTTTATAGGTCAAAAACAGCACTTTGAGTTGGGCCCGGAAACTAATTGGTAGCCAGAGCAACCGAAGCAGGATTGGTGTAATATGCTCAAACCATCTTGCCCTGGTGAGCAACCTGACGGCTGAATTCTGCACTAGCTGAAGTTTTCATACTGTCTTCAGAGGCAGTCCTATGTATAACGCATTGCAGTTATCTAACCTTGAGATTACCAGATCAGTAGTTAGGCTATACCTCTCCAGACAGGGGCGTAGCTGGCCCAGTAGCCAAGGCTGATAGAAGGCCCTTCGGACCACTGAGGCCACCCGAGCCTCAAGCGACAGCAAAGGATCCTGGAGTACCCCAAGCAATGAACCTGCTCCTTTAGAGAAAGTGTAACTCCATCAAGAGCAGGCGATCTCCCACCCATCTGGTCTAGGGAATCACCCACTAATCAGTCTTATCTGGATTGAGTTTCAGTTTGCCGGCTCTCATCCAGTCCATTACCGAGGCAAGACACTGGTTCAGCACTTCCACTGCCTCACTTGCAGATGTAAAGGAGAAATAGAGCGGAGTGTCATCAACATACTGCTGACAACGTACTCCAAACCTCTGAATAACCCCACCCAGCGGTTTCATGTAGATGTTAAGCAACGTGGGGGATAGGATTGAGCCCTGCAGAACCCCACATTGAAGGTCCCATGGGGCTGAAATGCATTCCCAAAGCAACACCCTCTGGGAACGACCATCCAAGTAGGACTGGAACCACTGCAAATTGATGACACCCACTCCTAGTTCAGAGAGTCTTTCCAGAAGGATACCATGGTTGATGGTATCGAAAGCCGCTGAGAGGTCGAGAAGAATTAACAGGGACACGGTTCCCTTGGTCTCTCTTTTGACAGAGGTCATCATATAGGGTGACCAAAGCAGTCTCTGTGCCAAAACCGGGCCTAAACCCCGACTGAAATGGATCCAGAAAACCAGTTTCTTCCAAAAGTGCCTGGATCTGGTCTGTGACTGCTCGCTCCAGGACCTTGCTCAGGAAAGAGAGATTAGCAACTGGCCAGTAATTAGTTAGGTTTTCCAAATCCAGGGAAGATTTTACCACTGCCTCCTTCAGACAGGCAGCAACCACCCCCTCTTGTAAAGAGGCATTGGTCACCTCCCTGGCCCAGCCCACTGTTATCTCCCTGCTGGTTTTTATCAGCCAAGAGGGGCAAGGGTCTTGAGCACAAGTGGCCGCCCAGACTGATCCAGGCACCTTGGCCACATCCTTGAGCCTTACAAGAGTGTATGGTGTGGATGTGCTTATGAGCTGCCTAGACTAGAGTATCTCAGATTGAGGCAGAAAGATGAGCACTTTTAATAAACCAAAGCACCAATAGACTGGAGGTGTCTTTTCATCCCCACCCCCCAGGCTCCTCTCTAAATTCAGGGGAATTCAAAACAAATTTGCAGGTTTAAGGAGAACTGCTGATAAGGAATGGATGAAATTAATTGTGCTTGGCATAGCTCTGGTCAGCACCCCTTCTCAAATTATCTGTATGCACTATGCCTTTACTGCAAAAGTACAGAACCCTTTATGTAATAGATTTTTTAGCAAATTATCCAGAATGCACTGGAATCAGATTTCACTTTCCCATACTACCTCAGGCATCAGCTACATGCATATATGGTCCCTTAATACAGAGTTCTCTGTCACTGCAGGGTTTTGCTTGTGAATCTGCTGCAAACATGCTCTTAAGATGTTTTATATGAATAAAACTTCTTGCAGCCCACGGTTTTTAGCAAGAGTTCAGCATAGGATATTCTGGTAGTCCCTTAGGCAGCAATAACCACATTCATCTGGCTTATTATTATTATTATTCAGCCCCTGATATTTTGGATGGGTTTTCATTTCAGTTGACAAGGAAAGGAATATCTGTGCCCCTTCCCAGCTTCATAATGTAGGCTCCTCTTCTAATAACATCAAACAGTCTGATTCCACCGTTAAAGGCAAATTAAGTTCTCCTGTATATCAAATTAGCTCTCTGAGGGTGGCATCAGCTTAGTTTCTTTTATGTTTAAGTCCTAGTTCTCTAATCTGTTTCTAATTCATTCTGTTCAGCAATTTTGCATTTCTGTTTTAGTGGGAGCAATGCTGATTAATTCCTTTTCATGACATCTATAGCTGCATCCTAGATTAAACCTGCTCTGATACAGAGGCTATCATTAAGCGTTAAATATTCTTGCAAGGCTACTTTAATTTGATTTAACATCAGTGGATCATTTAATACAGAGTCATTAATTCTCCATCTTGCGGCAAGGCCACATTCTGGCGGTGCTTTTAATCACAAGATTATTGTGGTATGATTTGGGAGGGATATGTTTCATTCATACATATATGAATATATATATATATATATATACACACACACACACACACACACACACACACACACACAAACACAAACAGAAATAATATCTTTGGAAACATTTTGAAAGGCCAAGTTGCCAAGGAAACAAGGCAGAAAAAACCCTATTAATTTCTGGCAATATTATGTATCACTTTACATATGCTGTGGGGGGGGGGGTTTGGGGGGGGGAGAAGATCCTGGTTTAATGAGGCTTATCAAAATAACCCTTAAAATGTTTTCAGAAACCACTTGCAACTTTATTTCATTCATTTCATATGCACACAGTAGATCCCTTGTTCACCCTTTAATACTCATTTAGTGGAGTAAACACCTCCTTCAGAGATGAGTATATAATGGAAGCCTGTTTGGAAGCTGTCTTTTCTCCTCCTCCTCCTCCTCCTCCTCCTCCTCCTCCTCCTCCTCCTCCTCCTCCTCCTCCTCCTCCTCCTCCTCTTCCTTCTGAGCCCCCCTGCCCCCAGACATCAGTCAGCTGAATAAAGGTGCTAGTGAAAGATTAATTTTAATTGACAACTGAGGGAATGTGTCAAGAACCACACGGCCGAGCTCCTAAGGATTTGAGGGTGTCAATAGCAACTCCATAGACCAGGGGTTCCCAACAAAATTTTATCGAGGACCCCTCATCGAGCCGCTATTGTGACAAGGACCCCCATTAATTCCTAATCCTAAAATTAAAAAGTGAGAGCCAAATTAAGAGTCTTTTTATAAGAGTCCAGGGAGGAGGGAGGGGAATGGAGAAGACAGGGTACCTGCGCAGTAGCACACAAATGAAGCAGACGCGCGCAAAGCATCTTGGGGAGGTGAGCGTTAGTAGAATGCGTGCGCTGCCTCTTTGCAAAACAGTAGTGTTTGTAAAGCGCCACCTAACGGCATACAGCAGAACTACTGCCTCTATCTAATTCTAGTTTTGCGCTAGACTCTGCTCATGCAGGAAGCGGCCAAAACAAAAATCTGTTATCATACGAAATATATTTAATATATTTTTTATTCTAATAGCATCTTGCGGACCCCTCTGGCATAGCTCGCGGACCCCTGGGGGTCCCCGGACCACCTGTTGGGAACCACTGCCATAGACATAGAGCCTTTCACCTGCCTGCCTGAGTCACATGGTACCAAAAAGGCACTAGGGCTAGGCCATTTCTCAGGCCTGTTTGGTGTAAGGTATGGATGGCTGAATGTACCCTGTGTGGTGCAGTAGTTGAGAGTGTCAGGCTAGGACCTGTGGGACCAGGGTTCAAATCCCCACTTGGCCATGAAGTTCACTGGGTGACCTTGGGGGGCAGTCACTACTGCCTCTCAGTGTGAACCTCTCAGGGTTGTCGGGATTAAATGAGGAAAGGGGAGGAATTTATGCCACATTGAGCACGTTGGAGGAAAAGGTGGGATATAAAGTCAATAAATGAATAAAATAATTAATTAGACAGAGGAAGAGTCTGGACATCATGAAAGGCCAAAAAAGAATGAGAGTTCTATCACTACACTAAGAGTCAGTGTGCATCACAAGTGGGCAGAGTGCTATTGTGCTCACCCCCCCGCTTTTGGGATGCACTTGGTTGGCCACAGTGAGAACAGGATGCTAAACTAGATGGGATATTCTTAGGCAATACACACCTTTGACCAAACTGCGGGAGGCAGTGGAAGACAGGAGTGCCTGGCGTGCTTTGGTCCATGGGGTCACGAAGAGTCTGACACGACTAAACGACTAAACAACAACAACAACAATACACACCTTTATTTGCAGGTGTGGTGGGAGTGTCACTATTTGATGCTCTTCCTCAAGCAGCAAAATGTCACATGAACAGCTGGGAATCCAGGCACAGCAAAGGAGCATCTGAAGAGCTTTGGAAATGTATCAAGCTCCAGCTGTTATGGTCCCTAAGAGAAATCCATCTAGTCCGTGTCCTGCTTTCTATGGTGGCTAACCAGATGATTCTGGGAAGCCCCAAAGTTAGAAACAACTCATTTTTTCTTAAGCTGATATTCAGAGACCTAACTATTTGAGGAGAGCCACCTTGAAGAAGCTGATTTAAACAAACAAACAAATAAACAAAAAGCTCACCAAACAATAAATTATTTACATGAGAACAGGCAGATTGGCCGAGAAGAATAAAACAGAAACACAACTCCCCTAAAACGAGCTCTATAAGTATTTGGGTTATATCCAAAGCTAGCCATTCTTGGGGTAGACCCAATGAAATTAGCAGGCATGGCTAGCTTAGGCCCATTATTTTAAATTGGTTTTCTCTTAATAGGACTTCGTTGTATACATTTCTTTGTTTCTAATTACATTATGCGTTTTTCTGAAGTCATTGTGTGCATGGGTGGGGAAGAGGAGTGGTTTGAACACAACAAAGCAGGAGTGGGGAACTGACAGATCCTCCATATTATATCAAGTGATTCAACTTCAAAGAAAGAATAGGGAGCATATGTATAGGTGCGCGCAGGATTATTCCTTTGCATCTCCTTTGTGAGGGACACATTTGGCCCCCAGGCCTGAGGCTTCCTACCCCTGGTCTAGGGAGTGCTGTCAACAGTCCTACCAAGAACCATGGGCTGCTGCTACTAGTCCTGAGAGCTCCTGGCCGTAGTGAGTGTATTAGTAAAGGGAGTTGTCCATTTTTATGAAGGAGGGGACTCCTAATCCACTGTCCAGTATGTAGCACATCATTTCATTCCTAGAAAGTGAGATGCTGGGAACAAAGCAAAGGGTTAAACCCAATTTAGTGCTAAGTTATAGTCACTTCGTAGATTACTCTCTGAGATCCACCTCTGAGGGTTTTCTGGTGGTTCCCTCGATGTGAGAAGTGAAGTTACAGGGAACCAGGCAGAGGGCCTTCTCTGCAGTGGCGCCCTCCCATCAGAGAGATCAATAACTACACAACTTTTAAAAGACATTTGAAGGCAGCCCTGTATCAGGAAGTTCTTAATGTTTGGCATTTTATTATGTTTTTATATCTTGCTGGAAGCTGCCCAGAGTGGCTGGGCAGAGTGTTGTTGTTGTTCTTGTTCTTGTTCTTGTTCTTGTTGTTGTTTCTGCTGGAAACTTTGCTGCACAAGAGATTGTGCAATCTGTTGTGCAATGGGTTTCTGTCAGCTCAGCTGTTGTGTTGAGCTCCTCTGTTGAGCAACATTAAAACTCACCTTTGCACTAGTGGGCGGAGAACATTGAATGCACACATTTGTTCCCAGCATCTCTTCACCTTCCAGGGTGGTGGGCCATATAATTTTGCCCCAGATTTTGATGGCCTCACGTCAGTAACCTTAGCACCTTGTCTTCATGTCCCATATAATGAATACAACCCTGCCAATCAAGACACTCTGTTTTATATCACTTATTACTAAATTGAAAATGGTGTTTTACTACAGTAATAAAGGCCTGGTACAGCACGAGGTACATTTTTATACAACTCTATGAACTTTGTCATTGAAAACATTATAGCCTTGAATTTGAGAGCACAGTGGAAAGCTATATAATTTGATTACCTATATTAATCAACTAGAGTACAACATATAAAACCAGTAATGCATAAGTCTGACTGGAGCCAGATAACCCTCTTGTGCATCTTAGAAAGATTTATTTTCAGTAATATAATTCATTTGACATGAAAGTATCATAATTGCTGTTGCTAGGAAGAGTTCTTTTTTCTTTCTTTCTTCTTTTGGTTAGGGAAAAATAGTCATGGTTTCAAGATCAGCCTGTTCTTTTAAATCCCTGCAAATGAAAAATGGTGTCAAGGAATGGGGAAACAGGCTTCTTGTTGTAGTAATTGTGGCAGTTTTTCATTAAACGGCTGAGCTAACAAAGGGGTCCAGCCTGAATTATATTTCTACTTCATGAAGAAGAAAGCAGTGTGGACGGAGGAGAGTTTATAAAAAATGTCAAAATTCAGTATCGTCTTTCGGTCCCAACGGTTAGAACCAGACCCTTTCGGGCTGCATGCCGACCTATCTGTGACTAGGAACAGTTGGAAAGTTTTTCTGATGTGATGTGAGCTTGTAAAACTGTTCTGAGCAAGGGGAGGGGAGTTTGCTTTTTAACTGACATGCGCAACAGCCATTCAGCACTGAAGCACAGCCATTTTGGCTGCAAATAGGCAGAGCAAGTTTCCTCTGAGTGAGGCATGATGCATGATGCAAATGGCACACGGTCAGCACTACGGCTGGACTGTGGCCCAAATGTTTAGTTTTAAGTTTTAATATAGCTATTGATCATTTCCCATATCTCTATAAAATGAAATAAACGCAAGCATTGTTAAAAAAATGCATTTACCTGCCTTCCTCAAAGATACTTTAATTTCCAGTTGTTTCGTCTTACAAGTTATAAGCAAATTATGCACTTCATGGGCAGCATTGCATTGATGGGCCCTTGTGCTGAAGGATGGATAAAAAAGCTAACTAAATAAATAAAATTATGAGGGCTACTGTGTGTGTACATAACAGGCTTCACAGTAGCCATTCAAACAACCACCCAATTCACAGCAACAGTTCCTTTAAGCTGAGTCTCCTTAAGCGCAGGCCAGGAATAAGTGTGAGATCTGTGTTCCTGTCAGCAGGTTAAAACTCATTAATGCTTAGAGGCAACATGGGTTTTGTTATATATAATGTTGCAGCTATTCTTCCTAGAATACATTTAAACTTTTCTTGGCTCTCTCTCACTGCCTGTCATGCAGCTTTGTTTGGGACTTCATTAACATATTTATTCAGCAGAGAACATGCTTAGTTGTTGTTTTTCTCAGCACAAGGCTATTATGAGCTGGCAGGAAACTGCTGTAGGAAATTTCAGCAATACAAAAAAGTGCACTTGAAGCCATTAATATTATCCTTATTAAAAAAATGGCCCTCCTTCCTTTAAGAAAATATGCTAAGTCAGTGGCTGTAGAACAGGCTGAGATACTGTGACTTAATCTTAGGAAAGTTTATTTTATATCATAGGACAAAGAGCTGTATTTCCCCCTCTGTTATCATGCTATCAGCTTCTTGCAGGATGCTACTTTTCACTGCCCAGAGAGTCATTTTAAAATTATTGGTTTCCCATCTCATCTTCTTTAACCACATTAATTTCTTTTATCTCCATCTGACACATAGAAGGGCTATATAATTTCAATGTTCTCTATCACACCAGGAGTACTAAATAACAACACATCTCAGTAATCCTTACAATCTCCTGTATATTTTGGAAAGTTGTTTGTTTGTCTGTTGGTTCCCTATAACAGCTGCTAGTTTCCTTTAATAGCAGGTTGTGCTGATTGCAAGCACACCAGCGGGGGAAGCAAGGCTCTATTGAGCCCAACAGGAATGCATGTGCGGTCATTGTCACTGTGGGTGGGACCAGATTGTGCCACATTTATACAAATGTCAGCATGAACAATTACTTCCAACAAACTGAAACAAATCCTATTACTGTATGTGCCTAATACATTGCATTCCAGAAGTATATAAAACAGCCTTCCCCAGCCTGGTGCCCTCCATATGTATTGGATTACAACTCTCATCATCTGTGACTATTGGCAATGGTGGCTGGGGCTGCAGGACACCAAGTTGGAGAAGATTAGTATAAAAGCTGTATATCGCAAATTATTTTTTGCTTTGCCTATCCTACACTGGACCCAGGTGGCGCTGTGGTTAAACCACTGAGCCTAGGGCTTGCTGATCAGAAGGTCGGCGGTTCGAATCCCTGTGACGGGGTGAGCTCCCGTTGCTTGGTCCCAGCTCCTGCCCACCTAGCAGTTCGAAAGCACGTCAAAATGCAAGTAGATAAATAGGAACCGCTACAGCGGGAAGGTAAACGGCGTTTCCATGTGCTGCTCTGGTTTGCCAGAAGCGGCTTTGTCATGCTGGCCACATGAACTGGAAGCTGAACGCCGGCTCCCTCGGCCAATAACGCGAGATGAGCGCGCAACCCCAGAGTCGGCCACGACTGGACCTAATGGTCAGGGGTCCCTTTACCTTTACCTTTATCCTACACTAACTTGCACTCCTTCATTTTGACACTGGTGCACATTCTCACACTGTGACATACCATTCAGTTGGGACTTCTAGTTGTTTTTAGTATTTTGCAGACAATATTCTGTCTGATTTAACTGTAGCCTATGCTAATCTTTGGTGCTTCACTTCCATAGAACATTTTAGCAACTAAAGAAAAAGAATTGACTCTATGAAGCTATAGTACAGGAGTAGGTAGCATGGTGTCCTCTAGATTTTGTTGGACTCCTATCAGCCCCAGCAAACATGACCAATGAGTCTAGGATGATGGGAGTTGTCCAACAACCTCTGAGGAGCACCATGTCGGCTATATCTAAATAGTTTACTCCATTAGTTTTGCTAAAACAAATTTATGAATGGGTAAGCGTTCATGAACTAGAGTCCACGTCATCAGATGTATGAAGTGTTATCTATGCTTAGCAGTTATGGAACCTGTGGCACTCTAGATGGTGTTGGTCCGTAACCCCCGTAATCTCAGGTCATTGGCCATGTTGGCTAGAGCCATTGAGAGTCCAGCAACATCTGGAGGCCCAAATTCCCTGTCCTTGATGTAGAGGGAGAAAATATAATAGAGTGTAGAGAGAAAATTATATTGTAAAGTGCCCTATGATCCTTGGATGAAGGACAATATGAAAACATTTTTAACAGTGGGGTCAGAGGACAATAAAATACAAAATGTGCAGTTTATGACAATTCAATCACTGTAAAGTCAAAATCTGTGCAAAATAAACATGTTGACAATGCTATCCATAATAGCATCAGCTGGTGATAACGCAATTACCCAAATATCCTAGCTAAATATTGTTTTTGCTTGTAGGGGTGGGGAGGTGTATAGATGAGAGCAGGACTTGTCTGAATGGTGCAGCAAGAACTTTTAAATGTTGAGCCCTGTGGTAAGATTCCATTTGGCCTTTGGTTCAGACCAGGGAAAGCATTTCATCTCCGCTTCAGGCAGGAAAATGTATTGGGCCTGCACTGTTGTCTAATAATTTTATCTCGGGTTAATATTTAATGAGTGAGACTATCCAGTTTCCCACCAATCTTTCCAACCCTACATTAGATCCCCCCGCTACAATCTCTTAAACCCATTTAATCTTGCTACACTTCTGTTGTTCAGATTGACACATAATTCTCCCCTTCTCTCTCTCTCTCTCTCTCTCTCTCTCTTCCTCTTTCTTTCTTTCTTTCTTTCTTTCTTTCTTTCTTTCTTTCTTTCTTTCTTTCTTTCTTTCTTTCTTTGTGTGGCCAGATCACAATCCCTATTCTTAGTCTCAGAGTGTGGCTTGGAAAACTGCATGGTGTGGGGGGAGTAGGGAGGAAGGCTTAGGTTTTCATTGTGCCTCAAGTGTACACTAAGGATTGCTTCGTTTCATCCTGCTTTTTATTCATTTCCCTAAATTTCCCAGGAGCCCTATATGGCTCATGAACCACAGTTTGGCCACCTCTACCATATCTCTATTTCTCTATCTATATATCTCTGTTCATCCATCCATTTATTATCAAATCTGCAGACTTCCTAGCATTTTTTAAAGGACTGGAAAAACTGCCTGTCTTTAGTGTGGTTTATGCCATTGATTTTCAGTTGCATCAGAACCTGGTTCCTTACACCCTCTAAAACAATACTAGCAATATTATTTTATTATGCTCTGGTTATCTCCCGCTTGGATTACTGCAATGCGCTCTATGTGGGGCTACCTTTGAGAGTGACCCAGAAACTACAACTAATCCAGAATGTGGCAGCTAGACTGGTGACTGGGAGCAGCCGCCGAGACCACATAACACCGGTCTTGAAAGACCTACATTGGCTACCAGTACGTTTCCGAGCACAATTCAAAGTGTTGGTGCTGACCTTTAAAGCCCTAAATGGCCTCGGTCCAGTATACCTGAAGGAGCGTCTCCACCCCCATCGTTCTGCCCGGACACTGAGGTCCAGCGCCGAGGGCCTTCTGGCGGTTCCCTCACTGCGAGAAGCCAAGCTACAGGGAACCAGGCAGAAGGCCTTCTCGGTAGTGGCACCCGCCCTGTGGAACACCCTCCCATCAGAGGTCAGAGAGATAAACAACTACAGTGGTACCTCGGGTTACGAACGCGATCCGTTCCGGGTCGCAGTTCGTAACCCGAAAAGTTTGTAACCCGAAAAGGGCCCGAACCGCCGTTTTGCGCATGCGCAAAGTGCTATATTCGCGCTTTGCGCATGCGCAAAGGTGCATGGCGCTTCTGCGCACGCGCTCGCGGCGAAAATACTTCCGGGTTTGCGAAGTTCGTAACCCGGGTTGTTCGTAACCCGAGGTGTTCGCAACCTGAGGTACGACTGTACCTGACATTTAGAAAATACCTAAAGGCAGCCTTGTTTAGGAAAGTTTTTAATCTGTGATATTTGATGTATTTTAATGTTTTTTGGAAGCCGCCCAGAGTGGCAGGGGAAGCCCAGCCAGATGGGCGGGGTATAAATAATAAATTATTATTATTGTTATTATTATTATTATTATTATTATTATTATCATCCTTATTATTATTATTATTATCCATTATTATTATCCACATTATTATCCACCTATTATTATTATTAAAGCTTCCGCAGGTACAAGAGCATCCGCCAACATTGCCCTCTAGTAAATTAGAAGCTGCCACTCATTGTCAGGCCTGGCATTGGACTTCAGAGGGCTCTTGGTACGGGGCCGCAAATGGGGCCCAACACACACAGACCCCACACAATGCAGCTGCTGCAGGTGGCTCCCATCTAGAAGGAGTGCTGCTACCCACCCAATGCTAAAACAGCCACCTTGGGAGCCTGATGAACAGGGCAGTAACGGTCCTTCTGAGCTGCTGTAGCCCTTTGCCAGTGGCACCAGTACCCAACCTGGCCTACCACTGGCACCAGGCGTGCGCGAGCACACACACACACACACACACAAGTAATAGAATCCCCTCTCTTAACATAATTTTTTTAAGTATAAATGATCTGCTTGTTAAATCCCAACAATTATTTTCCAGTTCATTCTCTCTCACACACACACATGCTCGTCTTTTTTCTTTTTCTTTTCTTTTTTGTTCAGCCTCCTAATATTTCTGCCTGAATTCTTTCACGACAGAAGCAAATGAAAATTACACCGTGGTTTTTAGGTCTCTGTTTCCTGATTTTTGCTTGTCATGTCATGAACTTCCTCAGAACAGTGAAATGGCAGCCCATCTCCCAGAGAGCTCCAGACTAGAATTTTCGAAAGTTGTCTTGTTAACAGCTTGTCAGGAACCTACATTTCAGTCTCGCTGAGTTTATATCATGCGCGCAAACAGACACACATTGGGGGGGGAGTTGCTGGAAATTATGATTTTTACAGGTTTTGACATTTTTTCTAAAGAACTAGAATGCTCAAGGCTGCTCCCCCCACCCCGTCTGCCTCCCTTAACAGGCTATGCTGTTTGGGGGTAATATTCTGCGTTTGCAGCAACTGAACATCAGAGCAACATCCAGTTTCTTCCCTTTAAACATGTTCTTTGAATTATTTAAGGTGTTTTGATGTAGGCTAGAATTTGTAACAAAGTCCTCCAGCTTTTATCCTAACAAAAAATCAAAAAGGTTGAAGGGTTTTCTTCCCCTTCCCCTCCCCTCCCTCCGCTGCTTTTCTCTCCCCCCCCCCTGCTTTTCCTCCCTCCTCTCTCTGCTTTTAATAGATCCTAGGTTGGAGCATCAGGGGACTTCCTTTTATGTTGTACAGCATGAAATGACTTAGTCAGGGCCTTCCTGATTAATTTATGAAGACTAAGGAAAAGAGAAGAGAAAAGGGGGCTTGGGGGGGGTAGGGGAATACAGAGGCCCGTTGGGAATCGACCCCTAGCTGTAGCAGATCAACTCACTTTTGTGGAATGAAAAGAGACTTTTAAATAGTGTTTTTTAAACCGTTGGCTCCTTGACCCATGGAAGTAACACAAGGAGGCAGCTTTGGGGGTGCAGAGACAATAATAAGAGTCCAGCAAGGAACAGCCTCCTGTGCGAACACTGGGCCTTTCCTTTCTCTGTCTCTTTTTCTCTCCTTTTTTATTGTTTTGTGCTAAAACAGTGGTCGATTGGAAGATTAACGTGCTCTGAGGTAAAGGGGGAACGGTAGAAAAATCCACCCTAATTTCCCTCATGTGAGACACACGGGGAGGGAGAGAGAGATTTCCCTTCTCTCAGCTTGCAGGTGACAGCTGTTGGTCACTTAAGAAAATGGCCTCCACAACAACAACACCCCCACACACCATTCACACACCTTTAGCTCAGCCTGCACCAGCTATGTTGATGCATCATTGCCTCTCAAAATTAGTTATAGCGCTCAGGGCTATCCTCAGTTGCCAAATTGCCACCACTAAGATTGAAAGAGGGTGTGTGTGTGTGAAAGAAAGCTCAGTTTATACATGTATAGTGCTTATGACCTCCCTCTCCCAGCCAAATGCTGAGAAAAGAAAGGGGGGGTAGTGGTGAAGAAGGAAATTGCTGCCCTGGGGCTCAGTCTGTTTCTTACAGCTCTACCCCCCCCCACCTCCACCCTGCTCCCCCTCAGCTTTCGGAAGCCAGAGCTGGTCTAGCCATGGGGAGGCCCTGGACTCATTTCATCAAGCTGTCAAAGAGCTAGTGGAGCTAAGAGGACTCTCTCCTGCCTGGGGCAAGTTCAAGTCAACATTCAATTTCCTCCCCCTTCCTTTCTATCTTCTCCCTCCCTCCCCGAGCCCCCCCCACCCCGCAAAAGGCTCTTGGCTAGCTTCTACGCTTCTCCCTGAGCCGCAACAGCTCACAGTTTTTTTGCCAGTGGGAAAAGACTCGGGGGACCTTATAAAGGACACAGTGGCAAAATTGCTGCAATAAATCAGTAGCCCTTCGACACTTGGCGGAAGCTTAATGTTTTGGCAGTTTCTTCCCTTTTTTTCTTGTTTTTATTTTTATTTCTGCGCGTAAAGCCTCAAGTCCCATTAGTGGGCTTTACTGTCAGCTTGGCTCATGATAAAGCTCGTTCTTCCCATCTTCTTAAGCAACACCCTGCAGACTTTAAAATGATGCCAAACCTGAGTATGTAGCAGAGGGACCCAACCACCCCCATCCCTTACACACACACACACACACACACACACACACACACACACACACACACACACCATACCACCATTGCTACCACTAAATCATTGTGAGGTGCAGAGAGCAGGGGGCTCCGTCAGCTAGGCCTCAAAACCATATGAACCCCAGGACCTGTTCAGCTTTAAAAGATGCGAAATAGCAGCAAACTTTTATGAGGAAGTGCAGAGTGCCTTTTCCATGCTGCTTTGTAAATGCAACCAGTGCTCACATACTTCTAGAGTTCCGAAAGGAACGGCCTGCAGCTCAAGCCTGCTTGAATGTTAGGGGGAAGGCCCATAGCTCAGTGGTTGGAGTATGTGTTTTGCATGTTAAATCATAAACACAATCCCCTTCATCCCCAGTTAAACAGTTCAGGTTGCTAGGGATGGGGGTGAAACTCTGCCCGAGACTCTGAAGTGTAGTAGCCAATGCTGCTCTGAATGGGCAGATAGGGCAGATAGTTTGAAATGATATAAGGCGGATTCCTATGTCTTGCCACTAAAGACTCATCACATAATCCCAGGTTTGGGGTAGCTGGAAGGGAGGAAGGGCACTCCGCACATGTTCAGAGACACTTGTGTTCGTTTAATGGCTGCATTTTGGTACAAATCAAGGCCTATGCACCCACACCTGGAAATAGCTTAATTGTAAGTTTGAGTCTGATGTTTCTTTTTTCAAAAATGTTACAAGGGTGGACTGAGGCACGACTCAGGAGTCATTTGTGTTCTCTGGGCAGTCCAACTGTTGCTCTGGAATAAAAGGATGTCTAGGTTTTCCTTCCTTCCTTTTCTTTTCTTTTTATGTCTCTTTAGGGGGACGCGGGTGGCGCTGTGGGTTAAACCACTGAGCCTAGGGTTTGCCGATCAGAAGGTCGGTGGTTCAAATCCCCGTGACAGGGTGAGCTCCCGTTGCTCGGTCCCTGCTCCTGCCAACCTAGCAGTTTGAAAGCACGTCAAAGTGCAAGTAGATAAATAGGTACCACTCCAGCGGGAAGGTAAATGGCGTTTCCATGTATTGCTCTGGTTCGCCAGAAGCGGCTTTGTCATGCTGGCCACATGACCTGGAAGCTGTACGCCGGCTCCCTTGGCCAATAATGCAAGATGAGCGCCGCAACCTCAGAGTCGGTCACGACTGGACCTCATGGTCAGGGGTCCCTTTACCTTTACCTTTAACTACATAGGACAGCACATGCTTTGTGTTCAAAATCCTGACATTTCCAGTAAAAAGGAGCAGGTAACAGGGGCTGCAAAAGGCCACCTTCATGAACCCTGGAAAGCAGCTTCCGGTCAGAGCAGACAGTATTGGTCTAGAATGAATATATAGCCTATCTAATGTAAGACAGCTTCCTAGAATTTTCCAGTTTGCACATGCAGTGATTGGGCAGAAGCGGGAGTTATATGTAAGCAGATATTGTGTCAGGGAAAGTTGGAGAGTGTTTATGAAACTACATAACACACTTGAACCTTGGATTCCACAGAATGAAACCTCAATTTAAACCTTGCCCAGCGCCAATGCACATTTTGTCCTCTTCTGTCACTGCCACTGAAAAGGGTGATGTCATTCCTCAGCTCTCAAACACCTTAAGTAATGGTGCTAAGGTAGAGGAGTTTGGCCCCATGTTCTCAGAGAGCCCCATGGCCTTGTTCTCTGAATTTGCTTCTAAGACTGATCAAGCAAAGTGACCTCAAACCTCCTTCCACACCAACCACCTTAGGATGCTTAGCCCTCACCCAACTGCTGCTTCTGACTAGAGCATTGGCCTTCCACAATTAGGCTACATTACACCTCAGGTGGATTGTGACAATGCCTCCATCACTGCTTCCTTCCGCCCTTATAACTGGAAAACTGAGCCTGCATTTTCCTTCCTCTTATCGGCCTAGGCCCTAGGGAGTGCAGTTGCACCGCTCACACACACCCGGGGCATGTACTCATGGGTTCCAGGTGGGTCCACAGATTAAGAGTCTCATGCTCTACCGATAGAGCTATCCTGGCTAGTTGAAAAACACTGCTCTGGAAGACATTCAGAGACATTGGGTTAAAAGGACCCATGCCAAATAGGCCTATTTATTTATTTATTTATTTATTTATTTATTTCCAGTTTACACATAATCATTGGGCTGTCCTCGGGCTAGTCCAATACTCAAGCGTTAGTTTAATCTCTGATTTGATGAAGCAGTGTCTGTGATTTTTAGGAACAATGCAAAACCCTGTAGTTGTTTCTGCTGGCTCCTTAGTGCCTGTTAGCTACTGCTTGCTGCTGCAGGCAATGCTCCTGGTATATTGCCCCAAAGCATAGCTGCCAAGTTATCCCTTTTTTAAAGGGATTTTCCCTTATGCTGAATAGGCTTCCTCGCGAGAAAAGGGAAAACTTGGCAGCTATGCCCCAAAGCCTTGCTCCATGGGCCTCAAGCACTGCAGCTATAGTCACCTTTGCCTCCCCCCTCCAGTGGAGAATCCGTGGTACAGCTTGAATGTATCTGCATTAAGTGGCTGTGAAAGTACTGTACCTGCCTTCCAGGCAGCCCCAAACCATTTCTGGTTTTAAATATTTAACACCGATTCTAGTAATATATGCATATGTGAAGTATATGTCTGCTATATATTTAAAGCAGCAAATTATGTTGTTTTTTTACACAGTGGTTCTCCCTACATTACTTTTACAATGCTTTTATTTTCTCCCTTGTACCATATGAGAATCCTCTGTAATCCCAGACCCTGCTATATAAACGGTTTACTTTCACTGTGGTATTATAGGACGGAGGACTAAGGGAATAGAACAGGACCATGAAAGAAGATGAAAAAGAGGAAATGTGGCTTTTAACAAACAAGTCTTGTCCAGTCAACTGTAGGATCAGTAGCTATGCAAGCTGGCACCAATCCCTCTGTGTAGCTAACTGAAATAAAACCCTGATACTGTTCCCCACTACCTGAGATAAATAAGTGGCAGAAGATGAAATATGTAATTCATTTGGTTTAGATTCCATTCGAATATAGTATTGGAAAATGTCAAGGTCACTTAAATAATGCAAATGAAGTCCAGAAAACAAGGCCTGATAACACTTTAGTAATGAAAGTGAATGAAAACTACAGGTATGTAATTTGAGAAGAAAGGAACAGAGAGGTTTTGTTTTGTTTTCTGGTCCAGGCCTTGTAAGTAGCAGGGTGCTATTCAGCTAAACATACAAAGGAAAAACTCCCTCAGAACTACACAGCCAATCCAGGCGCTTGCTACCCTTTGTGAATATCACACCACTCTGCTTGGTTGCTAAGCACCACCTCAACCCATCCCCCTTCTTGGTTAGTTGACTTTAAGATTAACAGAATTAACACCTACAAACTGATTGATCCCTGCTGTTGCATTTCCAAGATTAGGAGAGAGAGCAGATAGTACTACCTTTAATCTGAACAGTACAGAAATGCATCCATTCAGCATTAACCACTATTAAATGAAAAAGGCTGTTTAAAAATAAGCACAGGAATGTGTTCGTTTCAGTTTATTGGACCATTGACCATAACAGAACATAAAACAGAATACTTACTAAATCATAATGCCACCAGAAATCAGGCTATAAACAAAGAATTTGTAACCTAGTTTAGATTAACAAGGTTATTTAATGAACATGAAAATGTATTTAAGAATCATGCAAACTTCTGCAAAAGTTTCATGTACTGCGCATAATACAATATTGTTGTATGTTTGCAAATATATATGTATAGGGTTATAGCCAATGCTAGTCCTGCTCAGAATGCACCCATTGAAAATAATAAGCATGATTAATGTAGAGCCATCGATTTTAGCGGGTCATCTTTGAGTATAACTGTAGTTGGATACAACCAATAGAGACTCTTACACGGTAGTGGATGACATGGTGTAGCAGGAGGGCTCACCTGACCACCTAACACTAAGTCATCTGCTCCTTACTCTGATGGTGGGGTGGGGTGAAGCAGCAAGGAGTTCGGCATGGTCCAAATGCACCCAACAGGTGTGGCAGATTGGCTCAAGTGGTGCGCCCGTGTTGTGTCGACCTTTTTGCCACATCATCCCTCTCCTTCCCAATAAGCAGCCGCATCTCAGCTGTCCAAGGGTCAGGTGAGTGTTTGCCATGCTTTCAGAGGCTGCCCTTATGATGATCCAGTGACCTCCCTGTATGCCCTATAGTATAACCCCCAACAAGAGGCCACTCTAAGAGACCGTTTTGGATTACTGCCATCTCCAGCTTCTAAAGGTTTGCTACGAATTATTGCATTGTTGTAGAACGTTGTTTGCTCTGCACAACTTTGGAAGATGTTTCAGCTAAGGTATGGTACTTTTTGCTATCATGTTTATTGCTTTCTACAATAAGGGAAAGCTTTTGAGGTCATCTAGATTCAGGCAAAGTTACATTTTTATCACTTGATAACTGCACTATTCATGGGTGCTGAGTATATTATTTTATAATTTCTATTTTTATAACTGCTGATTTTATTTATTTCCTTGGGGGGGGGGATTATGACAGTTCAAGCAGCTTGAAACTGGTTTACTTTTTTCTATTAGGAAAACAATACCTTTAGACAGTTTTTTTCCCCTGGAGGGTACACATGCCCCTAAACATTTTGTGAATCTTAAGTTTGGCCTCATTGAGGGGCAGTATTTCAATATGAGTAGGAAAATGAGAGTACCCCTAAACGTGTTTTTTTAATAGAAAAAAGCAGTGCCTTTAGACATTGTTGCTTGTAAATCAAGAGGGTCAATGCAACATCTTGAAAATCAGAAACATTTAATAATTAAGGTTTAAATGAGGTCCAAATCAAGGCCTTTCTTGATTTTCAAGGACACTTGGGAACTCTAATGTGGGACTCTCTCTTTCTCTGTGTCTCGCCCCTAGAAAGATCAGCCTTGTCTTCACTTCCAGTGCACACTTGGCAACAACCAGCTCGTTGATAGCAGATCAAGCAAACTCCAGAAAGTATTGTTTGTTTGGGATTTCATTTTTTAAAAGCTTACTTGCCACTAGCAAGATTCAGGCTTAAACCTGCCTCTGCCCCCAAACTGTTTTTACAAAAAAAAAGTAAAAAAAGTGGGGCAATTAGGATCTCCTTTGCAAACATTCTTGGAGGAATTAAGAGGCAATTGGCACAACTCTGCCAGTAATCCCTTTACAAGCCTTTATGAACACAACACAATAGGCTGTTTACAGATTTACTTATAGACCTGGCGTGTTAACAGGCCTGTAGGAAAATTCAGGTAATTGAGGCTTTTGTCTTTAAATGAGCCCCCATAGCTGTCAGCAGTTGCCATTCCTCACATTTCTTTAACTGTGTATTTTGACAAGGGCTTTTGTCCCATTGACAACAGCTGCGTGGGAGGTGAAGATGTGGAGAGCTTTCTCTTCTCCCTCCACCCTTTAAATTCCTTCATGGCTCACATTCTGTAAGAAAAGCTTGTTGCATGGCTTAAACCAGCAAACTCTCGCCTTGGTTTTTGTTCCCCCGCTCCTCTGAATGTGCTGCTTCTCTAATTTTCCAAATAATAGTTGCACAGCAGGATGACTCAGAACCAATGTGTTTCTGGGGCTTGGGTTCTCATGAATTACACACACTCGGGAGGTATTGGGCATCAGCAATATACTCTAGTATATTAATATAGTTATATTATTATTATTTATTAATTAAATTTGTATACTGCCCTTTAGCCGCAGGTCTCACCTAGTTTACCCCTTTAATGTGTGTGTGTGTGTGTGTGTGTGTGTCTTCAGATATTCTCTCCTATTCCACATTCAAAAATTCTTACCATTACTTTTAAGGGTTTTTGATGATACAGTGGCAACTTCAGTAGACCCAGCAGATCCACCTGTAAGACACTTGTTTGCACACATCACAATAAGCTAAACTGTAGTTTATTAAAACCATGTGTTGTGGCATCTTAGACTTACGGATTTGCTATGGTATAAAACTTTCATGGATTCCAGCCCACTTCATCACTTGCAAGTTCACCTTGTGTCCACAGAAACTCATGCCGTAACAAATGTGTTTGCCTTTAAGGTGCTACAAAAACCCTCATTGCTTTTGCTGCAAGAGACTAAGACAGCTACTCCTCTGGAGAATTTTACAGTATAAGATGTCTCTTATGTATATGTGCTGGTGGAATATACATTTCAATACTAATACTAATAATATACACATAAATAATATTTATATGATAGAAAATGTTCCTGGGTATCAATGGTTTAGATCAGGGGTCCCCGGACTACGGCCCGGGGGCCGGATGCGGCCCAATTGGCCTGCCAATCCGGCCCGCGCCGACGCCGACGCCCGCTCTTACAGCGCGGCAGCGCTCTTCCGGGTTGGGAAAAAAACGCCGAAAATCCTTTGTGCGCATGCGTATGGGCCTCTCCCGACCCGGAAGAGGTCATTTCTGGTGCACTTCCAGGTCGGGGGAGGCCCATACGCATGCGCACAACGGATTTTCGGCGCTTTTTCCACCCTGGAAGCGCGCCGTCGCGCCAGTAAGCGCCCGTGCGCATGCGCACGGGCGTGCACTCCCCCGTCCGCCGGCCCACACAGGCGCACGCTCCCCCCGCCCTCCGGCCCGCTGCGGCCCGCGGTGGGAACCGGCCCAAACGCCGGTAAGTCTGGGGACCCCTGGTTTAGATACATCGTGTTTTAAATGTGTGTCAAAAGTTAAATGGTACATTAGCTGTTGTCCCCAGAATGCATCTAAACTGACACATCCATTTAGAGGGGACTGTTCAAGAAGAGGAAAGAAAAAGTAGTCCGGGGACCCCTATTTCCTTGGCAAGCAATGTATGTCCTTAAAAAAATCCCAAAACCCACCTCTTCAAAGGATTAGGGGATAGCTTCCCATAGTTCAGTGAGGCAGGAAAACAAATCAAAGGAAATCCAGGACTAATCACTCATGCCCAGAAAATTTAGTCTGCAAACAACACAGAAATTACCTATTTAATCCAGAAGCAAATCAAATCCCTGTTAGTCTTGCATTAAAAACTGTACATGAATATACTTAGACAGTACCACATGTGTGAACCAGACCACAAATTTCCCTTTTACTCCTGCTGAGGAATGCTCTAGATCTTTATTTAAAGGAATATCAATCATAACAATGGTTAACAAAGAATACAGACACTTCAATCTCCCAGGACATTCTATATAAGATCTCAAAGTAGCTGTCTTAATACAGAAAATTTTCGGAAAGAGACTGGAAAGAGAAGTTGCTGAATTGCAACTCATTACCAAGCTTAAAACCATGGAGAGACCTGGTCTGAATAAGGGCATTGGATTCTTATCTCATTATACATGATAAAGCTTTCTTTAGCCATCTCACCCCTTGCTTTTTCCTGCAAGACCAATTGCGGTCATTAACAGTCGTTAACAGTCGTCAACAGGTTTACCACTCCTCTCAGCCAATCACCCATTCCCACCACCCTTCTGAGTAATACCCCTCCCCACCCTCTAACTATACATAAGGGTCTGGTGACTTCTGTTTCAATGTATGAAGAAGTGTGCATGCACACAAAAGCTCATACCTATGACAAACTTAGTTGGTCTCTAAGGTGATACTGGAAGGGATTTTTTTTTTCCGACTATGTCAGACCAACGCGGCTACCTACCTGTAACTAACAAAGTACATGTTAAAGTACTATAATGTACATTATTAACCATTCTTCTGATTTGCGTCAATTTAAAAAAGATATGTAAGGTGAAGTTGCAGCCATAAGGCATTTTCTGATTATTATTATTTTGCCTTAATATTTTTAGTGTTCTAAATTTCTTACATCAGGTATGGGGAAACCTTTTCATTCTAGGGGCCACATTATCTTCTGGGCAACCTTTTGGGGGTCACCTGCAGCTCAATGTGAGGCAAATGTGAGCAGAACAATTAATGTCCATCTTACCTTTGTTTCTACACACACTCTTGCATCCTGGCGGCCCCTCCCCGGTTGCCCAGTCCCAGGCACACAGGAGGGCAGAGCCAGCCGGCCGCCTCAGCATCTCGCTGGCTCGGTCACCCCCGAACTCATGGCACAGAGCTGCCCAAAGCAGAAAAGCCTGCCGTGGCGCTCCGACCGACGGGCGGGCTCTTCCCTGGACTCAACTCTCCGGCCTCGTACTCTTGGCCTGGCACCCCTGAGAGCCCGGCGCCTGGGTGCCCTGCACCCCTAGCACCTATGGGTAAGGTGGCCCTGAATAGGACAAATCAGAGAACAGTTTTCCAGGGGGCGTGATGAGCTGGGGGGGGGGTTTCCAACATTTTGTGGTCAGGAATGCATTAGAAAATTCCCCTTAGGAATCAGTGGAAATCGTTGACTTGTTATGCGAACACTCACCTAACAAACTCTTTCCATAGAACTCATTGTGTTTGGATAACAACAACAATAATGAACATTTGATGCCCTTTCTAGATACTCAGAATTAGCTGCCTGAGGCAGCTGCCTCACATGCCTTCAGACAAACCAGGAAGTGGAAATGGCATGCAAATAACTGCTCCTAGGTTTTAGAGGTCCTTCTGTCCATTTTGATAGAAGCAGACGTCTGGAGTATCCCTCAGAGGGAGAACCAGTGTAAGATGCCAAAGATCAAATCTCTTTCCCACTGGTTGCTAGTGCTTTGACCGCAAAATCCAAAGTCAACCAATTCATATCCTCTGTCTAAAATAATGTAACTTGAGAAGCAGCCCTTGGTGGGCAACTGACGAAACGTGCCATAATATATTTTGCAGGGAAGATGATATTCCCTGTTTTAATGTAGAAACCACCCCCCTGCTGCTTTTGAGGTCATTTTCTGCCCATAGAGAAGGCTGCGATAGCTTCATTTGTACTTTGCAATGGTAATGTTTTCTCATCTCCAGCCAGTGAGATCTATGCATCCCTAAACATTCCAAGGTGTCATTATCCTACTATATGTACAGCTGAAAATAGAACTATTCCATTTTCAAAGCCAGCAAGTATGTCCAATGTAAAACGACTTCAGTGCATTCCCCCTACTGCTGCCACCCTTTCTTCTTCTTGGCTTTACGGATATTTTCCCATCTAGAAAATGTTTTAAGAACTTTAGTCTCCTAAGATTTTAACCACAGGAGAGCAACTGCACTACAAATGGATAAACTTGAGACCAGGTTACTTAAGGGACTGCATTGCCCCATATATCCTTGCCCAGGGGTGGAGGAAGGGGAGTGCGGTGGGTGCGGGCTGCCCCGGGTGTCACCAGTGAGGAGGGTGGCAAAATGCCGGGCGGCACTCACCGCGGGGCCTGTAGAGCACCCGAGCCATGCTTCTCTCCTGGGAGTGACGCAGTTTGGATTTGGATTTGATATCCCGCTTTATCACTACCCGAAGGAGTCTCAAAGCAGCTAACAATCTCCTTTCCCCTCCTCCCCCACAACAGACACCCTGTGAGGTGGGTGGGGCTGAGAGACTTCAAAGAAGTGTGACTAGCCCAAGGTCACCCAGCAGCTGCATGTGGAGGAGCGGGGAAGCGAACCCGGCTTCCCAGATTACGAGTCTACCGCTCTTAACCACTACACCACACTGGCTTGGTTGCTCGCAGGCTCTGCGTTGCCCCAAACGATCCGCCCACTGCCTCCGCCCCCAGCTGTAGGGTGTCTTAGTGGGAGGAGGTAGGCAGACTCTGGAGGCCCTGCGGTGCACCCCACTCTTGCCCTGCCCCTATGGGTGGCTCACCCCGCTCCTAGGTGTGCCTCTTCCTCTGCTGCTGTCCTTGCCAGCAACTGTGCTCCTTAGCTCTAGGGGACTGCTGAGAGTATTGCATGCCCCACAGTCTTTAAGTCTTTTGCATTTTATATCACTGTACCCCACTTCAACAGCTTTTGCCTGTGAAGCGGTTTATAAATATGTGAAATGAATGAATAAAGATAGCTCTTTCCCAGTAGAATCACATTGAAGTGGGCAACACTTTCTTTCTGTTGAGGGTTTCATTCCCTCAAAGGCATTTGAGGGTCACATCCTGGCAATGGATAGAAATCATACAGCCAGCATTTTTAGTAAGCTTTCTGCTATGATCCCAACAGAAGCGGATTCATGGAAGTGTGACTGGTTCGGTCATACTGGGGGCGGAGCCCTGGGGGCGCTGCAGGGGGCACGACAACTAAAGTATGTTGTAGAATGGAAGGCAAGAGATGAGGGCGCCAAGTTTTAGCACCACACAGGGTGCCGCTGAACTCTGAGACCCCAAGGTCGTCCACTGATCCCAAACCTGAACAGTAACAGCCAAATTAGGTTTCCCCTGTCCCCGAGTCAATATACTGTATATGTATTTTGGATTCTCTGTCCCAATGTACCCATCTCGACATTGAATCAATATAGTAAAGTCCCAAATGGACTGTAAGGAGGATCTGTAGAAAAATCTCTCCAAATTGGCTAACTAGCCAAAAGAACAGCAGAGAAGAGTCAATGTTTATGTCCCACTTTGCCCTTACAGACATTGAGACACTTCTGCCATTCTGTTGCCCAGGCAGCCAGTTTGGAAAAATCATTTTTGAGATCCTCACAGTCCACTCAGGACTTCACTGTCCTTAATAATTTGTGTCATCTGCAAAGTTTGCTGCTGCAAGTTACTCATCTCTAAATCCAAATAATTTATGAGTGAGTTAAATTGTCCTGATCTCAATGCAGATTCTTAGGGATGAACCTTACTGGGTGTTAAAGCCTGCTCTCAGACCAGTTTCCAATACAGTGGTACCTCGGTTTACGAACTTAATCCGTTCCAGAAGTCCGTTCTTAAACCAAAGCCGTTCTTAAACAGAGGTGTGCTTTCCCTAATAAGGCCTCCCGGTGCCCTTCCACCGTTCAGATTCTGTTCTTAGACCGAGGTAAAGTTCGCAAACCTGGACACTACTTCCAGTTTTGCAGAATTCGTAAACTGAATCGTTTGTAAACAGGGCTGTTCTTAGACCGAGGTACCACTATACACAGGAGGAACATTTGCCTTCATATGCCAGGAACCTTTAGTGAAGGACTTCATCAAATGGCCTTTTAACCAGCCCAAAATATCTCACTTTTCCAAATCTCTGGGCAGCTAATGCCTATCTCCTGGGATGTTTGTGTATTTATCCAATTTTAAATAGCATAATTTGGGTATGTTATTTTAGTTCATTTTAACATGCTGAGAATATTTATTTCAGTGTTAAAATAGGGAATATATTTTTAAAGGGAAATGATGTGATTTGCCTGAGAAATTCAAAATTCTGATTCTATTGTAAAAATAAAAATGGAGGGAGTCTGTGACATTTTTTATTGATATTACCTGGTGTTTCTTTCATACAGATAAGTATTTTCATAAAATTTACACACTAGTTCATTGGGGGGGGGACCCTCAAAGATTTACACTTTTGCTAGTCTGGTGACTATATAAAAATAAATGCATCTGCAACTCATTTACTGTACTGGGTCCTCATTATCTACATGCTTACCAATACTCTCAAAGAATTCTAAAATTCAAATAAATGTGGAGGTTTTTGTAGCCCCTTGTAATTCTGCTACATATCTTATGAGGCACTTAGTGCTGAGAAAGCTTTGAGTTGTATATGTTGATATGTATAATTTCTGCATCTTTTCCTAACAGAGCCTTCTATTTCTTTCTTTTTAATCTATAGTGTGACAGTGAGAGTGACATTGACGATAAGGTAAGACCAAATTTCCTTTCCTTTCCTTTTTGTTTTGACTCTACTGCCTTCCTGAAGCTTGGAAACTCTTTTTCCAGGAAAGTAAGGGGGGATTTCTATCTGCTTTTATGCCAGATTTTAGAAATAGTGGTTGCTAAACCTCGAATGCCTTGGGTCACTATACAAGACGTCTGTTCCCTTGGGCTTTACTATGTACATAAAATAGGGTTTGTTGTTGCTAACATGACGACCTTATTTGATTAATGTGCTCTGATTGGAAGAGCACTCAAGACTGCAATAGCATTCCTATCATGTTATTTTGGAGGAAGACTTCCCTCAGTAACTGCTTGAAAGGCAATATTTTATTTATAATGACTTTTGAATATGTCAGTTTCCGTAATGGATTTCGAAGATGGACAACCAGTAACCTGTCTTTGCAGATGATGTTGTAACTGTCAATGTATATTTTGGCTTCATGCATACATATTTATCATGCAGCAAAGATTTTTTTACCCCTGACCCTTTTGCTTGATACTCGCATTAGTCATTGGGAGATTATAGTCGGATGTTTGGGATGGGGAGAGATGAATGTATGGGTTCTTGTTTAAACCCAGTGACCTCCACTGACCTAAAAATGCCCCACCTATAGAAGAGGCAAGTTTAAATAACATCACTTACCGTGACTCTGAAGCACTCTCACTGACTACAGTAAGACCGCTATGAGACTATGTTGAATTGCATTGTGAGCTGCAGTCTGACATTGTGTTAAAAGAAAAATTTATTGCCTGTAAATAACCTTCAAGTTCATCAGATATTAGTCTCAGGCCATGCTGACATTTACAGCTGCCTTGGCTCTTTCTTTGAGTGGGCTGAAGTTTTTACTGCAATTTTGGAAGAATACAATTAAAAGTAACATTCAGACAAAAAGGGAGTGTTAAAATATGGAAGTTGTTTTGACCATATAAATTAGAAATACTGTACAAATATTATTGAGCTGTCATAACTCTCAAGAAATGTTGATCAAATGTTTTCATATCTATCTTCTTTGCGCTCACATCAATACATTTCCAGTTCAGATAAAGACAAATTGGTTGTTAAATGCTTTTATTTAATTAAAACGTTTCTCTCCCACTCTTCGCTGCAAAAATAATTTCTGGGTGGGTAACCATAACATATACACAAAACAGCATAAGTGACAGCATTATAGAGGTTAAAACAAGGCAGATGAATTATAGATGAATCCAGGAAACGCCAGATCTGATATACAGTACCGTTAACCAAGTCTTTACCTTGCACCAGAAGTTGAATAGAATCGCCACCCTTTGTATCTTAGAAGGAGAGGAGTTCTAGAGCTGAGGTGCTGCCACCGAGAAGGTGTTACATGGAAGGCACCATATTCCCCCTCCAGTGTTGAAGCACTGTACATTTGGCTGGGTCTCATGCATGTATAACTGGTGGTAAATTCTTAAACAACAGGAAGATTAACCCCAAAAGGGGCTTGCAGCTGGGCAGCTCCACACCATGTGGCTAAAGTACCCAGTTTCTGCCCTGCATCACTGTCTTGGGATGGAGATAATTTGCTGTGGAACCTCTTTGGCATCCAAAAAAGTCCAGGCACAGTCTCAGGGTAGCGGGGGACTTTTTCATAAACAAGAGTGCTGTGGACCGCTGCTTGGGTAGAACGGGTCCTACCTTTTACAATACAGTATCGGCCCCTCACTTGGTCATAGCACAGATGCCAATATAATAGGGTGTCATTTTTCAAGTCCCTTCCATAGAAGCTTCAACATTCATCTCTCCAAAAGTATTATTTGAAAGAGAAGGCTCGAGTCCTCCAAAGTTTATGCCACAATAAACATTTTGGTCTCTAATGCAAGATTTAAAATATTTAGAATACAGTGGAAACTTGGTCTTTGAACGGCTTCGTTGACAAACAAATCAAAACCCAAACGCCGCAAACCGGGAAATGAATGCTTTGGTTTGCGAACTTTTTTCGGCAGCTGAATGTCTGATGCAGCTGCCGGCTATTGTTTCCAGGGCACCTGCACCAATCGGAAGCCCTGCCTTGGTTTTCAAACATTTTGGAAATTGAACGGACTTCCAGAACGGATTAAGTTCGAAAACCATGGTTCCACTGTAAGTGGGGGGGGGGGAATTGCGGGGGGGGGGACCAGCTTTGGTAGTTGGTTTTCAGTTAAGCTAGGAATGGGCAAACTGGGATCCATGATTCTGTAAGTCCCAACATCCTTTAGAATTCCACTTTCTCATCTTACAAAGACTGGGTGCATTCCAGAAAACGTTGGGCTGACTTAAGTCACAGAAAGGTGCTTAAACTCATAGTTAAACCCTATTGATTTCAAATTTCCTTTGACATGTTCCCCATCTGACTAGCTATCAGTGTTGCAGATATCATTATGAATGGTGGGATAGTGAAAGCTTTGTGCAGTCCTCACTGCTGAACAAGATATCCACCTCAAAATATAATAATAATAATAATAATAATAATAATAATAATAATAATAATAAAGTTTTATTTAAAAAATCAAATTATAAAACTAACAGAGAGATGCAGAAAATTTGCACATTTCCAAATTTAGAATTGGGTTGTCATTTGGCTTACAGGGTTATAAAGTATTTCTGTTTGACCTCTGCTAAAACCACAGGAGGTAAAAAATACCACAAATGCAGGAAGATACCTGGGAAGCCTACACTAATAAAGCAGATTTGCCCCATCTGTTCAAAATCAGGAAAATGTATTTTTGCCTTTCATCCTTTCACTGCCTTCTTTTAAAAGTCTTGCTGCATGTTTAAAGTTGCCCCAGATGAAATCACAGATGTGTTTTGACACATAAGCCATAAGGCAGAGGGCTGGATCAAGCAACAACAGCTTGTATTATGGTGTGTGTTGATATTTTCTCGGTTGCCACAGTCAAGTAGCTGAGGCCAAAAGCGGAAGAGGGACTGACAGGGCTGAGTCTACCTGGTGCAAGCACAACCATTTCACGCCAGTGTGAAGAGCTGTAGTGGCCTGTGCTAGCATAAATCCATCACATTATTGCTACGTGACATCCAGTGTCTGCAATGGGCAGAAAACGCTGCCATCCCCTATTTATCTCCCAGCAGTGGTGCATGAACTCTCCCCTTTTTGATTTGCTTTTATGGTATGTTAGGTTTTGTGTTAAAAATTTCCTAATCTTTTGGCAGCAAAGCCCCACACAGCTTGGTGCCTGTTCTCACATCAACAGTAGCAGTCGGATGGTGGAATGATGGGTGCTTACCTGTAGTAGAAGTCACTGCTGCTTGCTGAGAAGGAGAGCAGGAGGGGCAAGGTGGGGAGAGATCCACTCTGTGCAAATGCACAGTGGAAGAACAGCATTGGTTGCCTCTACCATCTGAAGTGAAGTGGGTGTTGGGCAGAGAGAGGGTCTCCACAGTGATGGCCCCTTGGGAGCAGCGGGCCTTCTTTCAAAGGGCTGCCCACTTTGTTATACTTAAGGTTTATTTTCCCAGGCTCTCAAATATTTGAGCTGTGACCACTTGATCTGCAGCTTTTTACCTGTTTGTTTTGGTGTTTGGATTGCTTGAGCTTTTATTGCGTGGCTCTATAGAGTGAACCAACTGGGAGCCTGTGGCTGAAGGTGAATATAGAAATGTCTACAATAAATACACAGAAAGTTTCTCATAATTTAATTAAGAAGACATCGTGAAAGAACAAATGTACACAGCAGTATCAACAAGCGATGAAGTCTAAATAAACAGACGGATAAAAGCAGCAGCCAGCACCAATCACCCATTAATAGCCTTGGAGAATGAAAGGATCTTAACCTGTCATCTAAATGATAAGTGTTGGTGCCTGCCAAAATTTGTAGCTGCTGCTTGGTAGAGATAGCCAGGAACTTGCTGTGCCACACAAGTAGCTGTTCTCTGCCAGAGTTAAGTTCTTCTGTGAAATGCATTCTTTTTTCCTTTCTTTTAGTCTCTCCATATTATTCTTTACTGTGTATATTTTAGGTTTCTGTCTGCCCCGTCTAGATTCCTGATAACAGAGGGTAGTGTTACATGGGTGAACATGGTGAGACTCAATTCTCTCATATTATTTCCGAAGCTAAATCACAGTATTTCTCGCATTTCCCCAATCAAAGAAGGCAAAAAAGCAATCATTTAGAAAAACTACTTGAAAGATCTGCCAGTCAGTGCTCAGATGAAGTTGTAAGTGACATGTAGTTTTAGTATACAGCTATGCTATTAATGATTATCTAAATTACACTGGGTAGGCCTGGCTAGCAGCATTACATCTGAGACTGACGTTTGTTAGATTAGGTTTGACTTCACCTTGTAGTGAAGAAATTGAAATCTGAACAACATTGATTAGCTTTCAGAATGTGGGATCTGAGGTTACCTTCAGAGGAAGCTGCATTGCGTATGGCTTGTAACCTAACTGTCCTTCTCAGAAAAGGAAGAATATTATATCATTCTGTACAGATGATATTTGAGAGCAGGGTGGGGGGTGGAGATGGCCGTCACGCTTCATTTCAACTTATGGACTAACCAACGATCCTTTGCACAGACAAAAATGAAGAGAGAATGCCTCTGTGTCTTTTCTCTGTATTGCTTTCTTGATCTGTAAAGACAAAAAGCAAGGCATCAGTTTCTTTAAGTAGGTCTCTGCCTCTAAACAGGACTATATTCTATGACAGTAAAGACAAATGCATGCATCACATCACTGTAAGAAGAGGCCTGAGCCCCTGCCTCAGTTCCTGGATGCAGCAGTGTTTTGGCTGGTGATGCTGATTTGTTGCCTCAGGTGCACCTGCCCTAGGCCACATCCTGTGGGATGCAGGGGTGCCCATGTGCCCTGGAGACCTTAGAAAATAATGTTCTCTGAAGCTTACAGAGGCTTGGAGACTGATGTCTCAGGTCCCATTCATGAATACAGCCCAACCAACCCTTGGTCCTTTTTTCCCTAGAGTGCCCTCTGTCTTTTTCTTAATCCAGTTTAATAAAGGATGGGATGAAAGAGTTCACAGGTACTCATACTACTGCAATACCAGCTGGGATCAGAGAATGGGCCCATAATTGCAGTATTAAAATGTTGTTCCAAATGACTGTCACAGTGACAAATCTGCTTGACAGATCTTCTGTCTTGCATTCAGTGCACCCCCACCCTTTTTTGTTTAAAACAAAGGGAAAGGAGGGAGAGCTTTATTGATTTTGAGGGAAGGTGTTTAGCAGAATCTGGAGGTGCTTTTGTTTTGTTTCCTAGCCTCTCCTCCATTCCAGAGGGGAGGAGTTGCAGGCAGGGCCAGCCTCCCACGCCTGCAGGGGGCATGTTCGGCCCCCTGCACCAGCCCCTCCTCACCTCCGTGTTAAGCCCCTCAGCTGGCCAATAGGGCTTGCTGGGGGGGGGCAGAGTCCGGCTGCTTTTGAGCAGCTGTGGCGGCGGGAATTTTCTCACTCTGCTTCCCGAGCTGGTAGCCTCTCACCCTTGTTTGAACACCCTCCCTTGTGGAGTGTTCCAGGCAGCTGCTACTGCCATCCCTTTTCTCTGAGCTGCCCCCACCCCACCCCAAAGAGAGGTGCCTCCCAGGGTGCTGCAATAAACAGCTGTGCAAACCTTTGGGAGGCAGAGACGCGAGAGGACATCAGAGGAGGGAGGGAAGGAAAGAGGGGCAGAGACCAGTGTTGCCTGCACCAGCCCTAACCATCATTTAAGGCACTCCAGGGTGCCACGGCACATTGGTTGAAAACCACTATCCTAGAGCATCTGTGACAGTGTTGCATGGGGCTGTAGCTCAGTGGTAGAGCAGCTGCTTTGCATGCAGAAAGGCCAGGGAGTGTTCCCTGCCTGAAACCCTGGAAATCTGCTGCCTCTCAGCATACACAACACTGAGATAGATGAACAATAGGAAGTAGCCTCCTATGTCTTCCCTCTGTCCCTCCCTTGTTTTTGCTTTGCTTTTTATTTGCCTCGGAGGGGGAAAAGACAGGGACTCCCAGTTTGTCTTGAGATCTTCTGCAGCACGTAGCAGTGACGGTGGCATTGCTCTGACGGCCCATAAACATTGCTACTGAAAATATATACTTCCTTTACTAGCTACAACAGCATTAACAGACAGCAATTACCCTTCATTTTCAGGAACTATAAAGTCTCCATTAATTCAAGATTTATGTAGTTATAGCATTTAGCACAGGAATAACACCACAGAGAATTGGTTTATACACATGTAATGAGAGAGCTTATGGCATACTTTAGTGAACATTAACATAATAGAGTAATATAAACCATCAACAGTTCCTCTTATTGTCTCTTACCTGCTTTAGCGTTCAGATGAAAAGAGGCAAGCAGCTTGGTAATGTGCTCCTGCTAAATGGCATTCTGCGAAAAGCCAAAAGTCAAGTTGCGTAAAACAAGGGAATGACTAATTCCTTCTCATCATTATTCCAAAATGTTGCTGAGACTTTTGCTAATAACAATGTTTGGAGCAGTATTAAGTATAAAATGTGGGATGTGGGTCGGTGGGGGGGGGGAGGGGGAGAAACTATTACCTTCTCTCAAAGTAATTCAACATTCGTGCTCTTTCATTCTTGGGCTCCCAACTGCTGCGAGTGAAATTATGGGTTGTCAGTTTAATTGTATGGACCCAGAGCATAAGCGAGCTCTACAAATCAAGGGTTAGATATCAGGCATTTCTTCATTTACTAAATAAGACACTGAGGAAGGAGGAGGGGGTAGGGGTGCAAATGGCATTGCACTTCTAAGTTAATTAAACGTTCTCTGCATATTTATGCTGTGGTTTGATTTTGTGTTACAATGGTGGCAGGAAGAAGCTTAAAACCTCAAGTAGCTAAGACCTAGAGCTGAAATGAAAAGGGGTGGGGTTCTGTGTGCACCTGCTTCCCACCAAAGGCAGCCCTTAGTTTTCAGTACTAAAGTTTTTATGACATGGCTGCCTCATATAATGAACATGGACTTTGGCGTCAGATAATTCAGTGTTTTCTTAGAAAATTAATCCACCCCTGTGTAAAAGAAGCCGAGGAACTGCATTATGTTCAAGGGAGCTCGAAATGGTAGCCCTGTGAGAGGGTAAACTACAGATTTCGGATAAAATACAAGTTGGAAATACAAGTTTCCAGCATAATTAATAGGATCAGAGGCCAGAGCAGGCATGGAGAGAGAATTTAACCATTTTCTCCCCTGCTGTGGTCCTGAGGCAAATCCCTCTTCCCGTTTGCATTGGGAGGAAATTCCTCCCTGGGGTCATTGCTGAAATGCCTAAAAAAACACATGGTTTAATTGACATAATGCCTAAACACCCTTATGTGGCAGCCTTTCTTCAGTGGCACCTGATCAGAGTTTGGTACTGGTTGGCGTTCCTGCATAGTTGTTCCATGGTTAGGGACACAGGAAGCTGTTTATACCAGGTGAATGCCCAGGTCCATTTGCTCAGCATTGTCGGTACTGAGCAGCAATGGATTCTCAAAGGTTCAGGCAGTGAGGCCTTTCCCAGCCCTCCCTATCTATACTACTGATCTACTACGGAGTCTTTAAAAGGGACAGGTCTTTCTTTCTTTCTTTCTTTCTTTCTTTCTTTCTTTCTTTCTTTCTTTCTTTCTTTCTTTCTTAGAATGATTGGGATTTAATGGATGAATCGGGTTAAACTCATATGATTAATTTATTAAGATTTTTCTAATAGGATAACCACCCTACTTTGAAACCATCCTCTGAGCCATGACCGACCTGTGCTCCTTTAGGGTGACATGGAAGAACCTTTAGAAACATGATGTTTTCCCCAAATGGCACAGCCCTCTGTGCCAGATTCTAGACACAATCATTCACCTATCAAAAGAAAATTTCAGGCTTTCCTTTCAGAGGCTTACCATTCTTGTCCTTCTCTCTCTCTCTCTCTCTCTCTCTCATAACTTCTGTTCTGCTGGCTTTCATGTCCAAGCCTTAGGATACCAGTTTCCATCTGTGGGGAAAGTTCGTGGCTCTGTGGGATATGCCTTAACATGGAAAATGCTTTATGGCTGGAAAGGATAGTCTGAAACACTGGATAGCTGCTGCCTCTCAGTGCAGGCAGTATGGTATGTTACTGTTGCCAATAAAATTATTTATATACAAAACTAGGAACTGAAGGATTACCTGCTGAATGTGCCATTGTGCTCTGCAAAGTATATTTATCTACTGTATTTTGGAGGATCGCAGATCACAATTAGCGAACCAGTTTGTGGTGTCTGTGGCACCCCCTCCCTAAGAAGATTTACCAGGCCCCGACATTGACACAGTATTGCTATAGCCTTCAGTTTGAAACATGACCATTTCAGAAAGCTTTTGTTGTTTCGTGCTGCTACACTTTGGGATTGATTTTTGTAAGTTATTCATATGTATTCCATCTGAAATTTAGATTGTATGTTCTTACCTTATGTAATGTTGTTTTTTATATAAGCCTCGATCGTTATATTTATAAAGAAAGGTGAGGTATCAATTGCAACAGCACATTTTTTTGCAGTTGACAAATTGTCTATCATTTGTCATACTTCTGTTGGAAGAACAAAGTGAGCATCTTCCTGTCTCTGCTTATTCAAGGCACCTCAATGAGCATTTCCTGTTCTCTGATTCCTCTTAGCGCTGCAAGAATGTGTGTTTGGTTTTAGTGTCTTCATAGGCACACAAAAGGGGGGGGGGGAATCACACACAGTTAAGGTATGTGATCCTCCTGAATGCAGCAGACTTCCTGGCTCCTAAAGATTAAAAAGTTGAGAACCCGGAGATATTAGCTGAAGGACAAAACAATAAGAGTTAGAAAACTGACATCTGTTTAATGCCTGGATAAAGGTGGCTGGTTTAATAAAGGAGAGCCTTGGTTTCACAGATGCAGCAATGTCTCTATATTGAAAGCATCTGTTTTCTTTATTACATGGTCACAATATTATGTTTAGAGTAGCATTGTAGCCTCTTAGTGACATAATACTGTAAACAAGATGAACATAATAACTATAATCACTCGGGAAGGATTATTCTAATTCAATTTATTTGCAGTGCACTGACCACAAATAAAAATTTAAAAAATTGATGTTAGAAGACCCCTGCTTAATCAGACCAGTGCCATCTAGTTCAGCATCTTATTGTCATGGCAGCCAACCAGATACCTGTGGTAATCCAGAAAACAGAACCTGAATGCAATAGCACTGTTTCCAGTTGTGATTCCCAGCAACTGGTATTCAGAAACTTGCTCAGTATTTAGAAGCTTATCCAGGTCAGGAAGACCATGAGCCCATTGCCCTGAGCTTATACTCACGAGTTCTATCCAGCAGGTATATGTCAAAGTTCCTCAATTGCTCAATTTGCTTTTTACTTCGTATATAAAAGTAACTAATTCAATATTAGTTAAAAAGTGAAAAGTTTATTTGCTATCTTGGAGTGGATTCGGTTGATCGCTGTGACCAAGTGGTCAATTGCAAACTCAGCTATGATGGTCTTGTTGGAAGAGTGGCTGCCATTCCGGGATATAGCATATGTTTTGACATGGATGAGGTCTTGTATTCTATCCTTGGCACTTCTCCAGGTAATAACTATCAGGATGTATACCCGGGGGAAATACAGGGTTGGGTGCAGACATTGAGCTGGTTCTCCATAAGGCTTTTTCTGACTGCACACTGACTTGTTTAGGGAAGCTTTTAATGTTTGATAGATTTCTGTATTTTAGAATTTGTTTTTTTGGAAGCCGCCCAGAGTGGCTGGGGGAACCCGGCCAGATGGGCGGGGTATAAATAATAAATTATTATTATTATTATTATTATTATTATTATTATTGCAGCAATGGAGTTCCTTCATGAACCCAGGTTTGTCAACAGATTGGCTGCCCTTCTTTAGTCTAATTGTGAAGTGTTGCTGCTCATATGTCATAATAGCAGCAAAATGCATGCTTGGTTGCTGGAATACCAGCTGCAAGAGATCAACAGTGACAGGGAGCTATTGCCTTGATACCTTTCTTGATTCCCTGGGAGTATCTGGCTGGTCATTTTGAAAAGCCGGGTGCTGTGCAGTAGATGAACCTTTAGTTTGATCCAGCAGGGCTGCTCTTAATTCATAAGTTTGCCACTACAAAATGGTTGCAAAATGCCACTGGTGCTTTTGGTAATGGACATTGTAATAATAATAATAATAATAATAATAATAATAATAATAAATTTTATTTATACCCCGCCCTCCCCAGTCAAAACCGGGCTCAGGGCAGCTCACACCAATAAAATTACAATAAAACATAAAAAGCAATTGATTAAAATACAGATTAAAATACAGTATTAAAATTTAAATTTAAAATGCAGCCTGATTTTAAGTAGTCCATAAATCCAAGCCACGAGGGAGGAAAACACAGGGGTCAGACTAAGTCCAACCCAAAGGCCATGCAGAACAGCTCTGTCTTGCAGGCCCTGCGGAAAGATGACAAATCCCGCAGGGCCCTGGTCTCCTGTGAAAGAGCATTCCACCAAGTTGGGGCCAATACTGAAAAGGCCCTGGCCCTAGTAGAGTTAAACCCTATTGGAAGAATATCCAGAGTTAAATACGGGCAAGTGTCTAGTTGGCTTTAAAAGAAGTGAGCATTGGAATGAAGCACTGAAACAGCACAAATGTGAGCTGTTTTCATCAGAAGATTGGAGTCTGCAACATATTGGCATTAATGTTGCACTAAGTAGCATTTCTCTATGTTTGCCCACGTCGCTATTACTTTGCTGCTGAGAGAAGAGGAACCTTTGCATCAACTCCCTGATCAATAATCCACTGCTGTTGCTTTTTTAATGCCTCTAAATACATATACGCATGATGAAGAGGAGCTGTCTGCAGAATCAATAAAGCAGATTTAGAAAAAAGAGAGTGGAGGAGGGGAACCTGAAAGCTTATGTTTATGTGACAGGCCCATGTTGAGAAGGGAGGTAACAATGCTGTTGCTGTTGGCATCCATCTCTCTCAAGAGGTAATGGAGTGTGCCTCCAGCGGTTAAGTTAAACAGCTGTGTTAGCACTGAACTGACCTCCCCGGGGCGCAAGCCTGGGGAGTGTGCATGGAGGACTGCCCAGACGACAAGACCCCCCTCTCGGCCTCACTGATGTGGTCCAAAGAAAAGCAGAGCAATACATTTGGCACCAGCTGGGCTGCAGCCGTCTTAGGGACTCCAATCTGATTTTGTATAGGGTTTACTCCTTAGCCTTTTCTTCTCGCAAGGCAGTGGAGGTTTAGGATTAGAGTTTTCCTTCTCCTAGATGTGCTACCTTCCCAGGTTGACAAGCCCCATCTGCCCCTCACTTCCCTCTATGTCACATGCAGAAACGGCTTTCTTGACCATGTGGTCTTGTCTTCACATGCAGGGGAAGTCCCTAACTCACCAAGGGTAACAGTGTAAGGCGTGGAAAACAGGAGTAAGACAAACAAGCTCAATTTCAACAAGCAACCCCCATCTTCCTTGACTAGTGGCCATGCTGGCTGGGGCAAATGGGAACTGTAGGCCCAAAGATACGGAGGGCACAAGACAGGGGAAGGCTTCCTCAGATGCCTTCTTTGTCTCCCACTAAATGAGGTGATATGGCTGGTTTCTGTGGAAAGGGCCTATTTGGTGGCAGTGCCCTAGTTATGGAATGCCCTTCCCAGAGAGGCTTGTCTGGCACCTACATTGTTGTATTTACGGTGAAAACTCGCCCCCTGACTGGCTTTTCAATTACATGTGCTCAGAGCTTTTTTCCAGGGGTAATTCACAGGAACTCACTTCTGGCAATTCTCAGGTGGGCACCATTGCCATTCTAAGGGAATGAGGGAGGTGTTCATGGTGAGTTTCAGCACCTCTTTTTCTAGAAAAATAGCACTTCATGTGCTATAGTATACTTTGAGGAAGTCTTCAGTTAATTATAGTTCCTGTTTAAACCAGGAAGCCTCCAATTAACCATAGTTCCCCATTTCATCTGAACTTGGAAACGATAGCCACCAGTTTCGGAGGAAGGCAGGATAGAAATTCTAGCTTCTTCCAAAATTGGTAACCATAGTTTCCTAATTCCAGATGAAATAGGATTGGAAAACTATGGTTGGTCACTTCCTGGTTTAATCATAGCTCAAGAGGACAGGGCAGCATGTATGTGGGAAAGGGTTGGTCATATCCCAGGGTATTAATCCGAACCAGATCAGTCACACATCATTACTTTGTTAACCCTGCCTCCACATTCCTCCCTTCTTGTGCTGAGTTTTAGATCGCAAGTCCCTCCAGGCAAGAACCCTTGCAATCTTCAGTGTCATGTATACTAGGGTGGCTAGCTATAATAGAGGTCAGGGCCCCAGCACCTTTTAATAGTTTTGTAGAAGAAAAATGTGGCTTGCCAGGTTTACACTATATTAGCAAAATAATTATTTCAGTATCAGTGCCCGATTTATGGCATTCCCTTCCCTCTCATGTATGGCTGCTGCCAACTCCATGGTGTTTTCAGCTCATGTATTTGCCCTGGCAATTGAAGTCGTCTTCGTAGCAAACAGTGCAGTGGTACTGCATCACTTACTTGGCCTCCTTCTGGTCAAGCTGTTGCTGTTGACTTTAACTCCTTTTGTTTTAATATTATTTTGTATTAATTTTAGAGTCACTTGCCCTAAGATTGCCTTGGCAATGGAAGAGCAGGTGCATAACATTTAAAATAGCATATTTACTATTCAACATGTATGCCACTTCATATTTCAACAGAAATCTCTAAGCAGTAACCTAGTTAAGAAACAGTGAATATCTCCAAACATAAGTAATAAAATATAATCACACATCATTAATGCACTTGGACTCAAATGTGAGCCACAGACATTAAATAACACAACCATGTTCAGTGGGCAATAGCCATGATCATTTCTGCCATTAGCAGGCTGTGAAACTAAACCTCAAGTCCCCCCCCCTGCCCATTTTTCTGAAGGGTGCCTCCCCACATTTGCAGGCTGCTTTAAAGGTCCCTCTCCCAAGGCTTCCTGTATACCTGTGTCAAAACTAGTTGAAGGCCTTTTGCCTAAATCTTTGTCAGCAGCTGACTTAATTTGTGGCTTACTGCTCCTGACAGTTTATTGGGGAAGCAAAGTGTGCCTTCATCTCCAATAATAAACAGCCCACCCACAGATACTTTGACAGAGTTAATGGTTTTTATACAAAAATGGACAGACTTAATGTTTCGGCTGTAGCAATCATCAGTTCTGATCTCCTTAATGAAATTAGATTAAGTGCACCTGGGAAAATGCTGAGACGGCACATTGCCTTCATCACCTCCTTTAATTTAAAACCAATTTGTGGGGAAAATATTCTCTGAAGCTGAGGGATGCAGCAGGAGAAGGAGGGAGTGAGGGGCAAAAAAGGAGATTTAAAAATCTATCTGGATAGCTGCTGGCACTTTTAATTCCTTTCCCCCATGACAATGTGAATTATTAAGTCTTAAGAAAGGAGAGTTTAAAGACTCATTCGCTAACCCTTCTTCTTCCTTTCATAGAGAAGGGGGGAAATACCTTTAAAATCACATCCAAGGACACAGCACTGCTCTCTATGTATTTATTTTATTTGCAAAAGGGTAGCTGTTAGTTTGCCTGCGATGATCTCCCTCTGCCCAATAGTGGAAATTGACCTCATTGGGGCCAAACATCACCACCATCTTACAGAAGCAGAGAGAGAAGTGAGGGACAAGGAAAAACCTCCACTCACACACTTACCTTCCCCCTCTCCCTAGGGAAATAATTGCATTTCCCCACGTCCACAGTGGCCCAGTTCACACACCATGTTGTTGTTTAGTCGTTTAGTCGTGTCCGACTCTTCGTGACCCCATGGACCATAGCACGCCAGGCACTCCTGTCTTGCACTGCCTCCCGCAGTTTGGTCAAACTCATGTCCGTAGCTTCGAGAACACTGTCCAACCATCTCATCCTCCGTCGTCCCCTTCTCCTACTTCCCTCAATCTTTCCCAACATCAGGGTCTTTTCCAGGGAGTCTTCTCTTCTCATGAGGTGGCCAAAGTATTGGAGCCTCAGCTTCACGATCTGTCCTTCCAGTGAGCACTTAGGGCTGATTTCCTGAAGAATGGATAGGTTTGATCTTCTTGCAGTCCATGGGACTCTCAAGAGTCTCCTCCAGCACCATAATTCAAAAGCATCAATTCTTCGGCGAACAGCCTTCTTCATGGTCCAGCTCTCACTTCCATACATCACTACTGGGAAAACCATAGCTTTAACTATACGGACCTTTGTAGGCAAGGTGATGTCTCTGCTTTTTAAGATGCTGTCTAGGTTTGTCATTGCTTTTCTCCCAAGAAGCAGGCATCTTTTAATTTCGTGACTGCTGTCACCATCTGCAGTGATCAACGAGCCCAAGAAAGTAAAATCTCTCACTACCTCCATTTCTTCCCCTTCTATTTGCCAGGAGGTGATGGGACCAGTGGCCATGATCTTGGTTTTTTTGATGTTGAGCTTCAGACCATATTTTGTGCTCTCCTCTTTCACCCTCATTAAAAGGTTCTTTAATTCCTCCTCACTTTCTGCCATCAAGGTTGTGTCATCTGCATACCTGAGGTTGTTGATATTTCTTCCGGCAATCTTAATTCCAGCTTGGGATTCATCCAGTCCAGCCTTTCGCATGATGAATTCTGCATATAAGTTAAATAAGCAGGGAGACAATATACAACCTTGTCGTACTCCTTGTCGTACTCACACACCATGGTAAACAATATTTAATAGAGGAAATAAATGCTCACAATGGATCAGTGTTAACAAGTAGGTTGGTGATTTGAGCCTACCAAGGGATGATTGCAGGGGGTTGGGCTAGATGACCCTTAGGATCCCTTCCAACTCTAAAATTCTACCGGTATGGTTCTATTATCGTATTATTGCTGCCTTAGTGTTATATTCAAACCAGGGGTTGTGGTAATGCTTACTTCCTGTTCAAGTCAGGAGGTGCTAAGCAGGTGTGATTCACTTATGAACTTAAGCATGTTTTATGGCAGGGATCAGCAACCTTTTTCAGCCGTAGGCCAGTCCACCATCCCTCAGACCATATGGTGGGCCAGACTATATTTTGAGGGGGGGAATAAACAAATTCCTATGCCCCACGAATAACCCAGAGATGCATTTTAAATAAAAGGACACATTCTACTCAGGTAAAAACACGTTGATTCCCGGACTGTCCACAGGCCTGATTGAGAAGCCGATTGGGCCGCATCTGGCCCACAGGCCTTAGGTTGCCTACCCCTGCTTTATGGTTTACAGAGACATGCAAATGTGGCGATTGTAATTTGAAATCAGGAAAAAAAATAAATCCTCCCAAACCAGAAGCACACTCTTGAAGTTCCCACTTTTGATCCCAACAAACAAAAAAGCAAACTTTGCACACATGATGCATTATAAATGGATTGTCTGGCCGGAAACAGGAGGAGGAGCCCAGGCCATCTCTTAACCGCTAATATTATCTTATTCTGCTCTTTCATAAGCTTGCTAGAAACATCAGCAGGATGTTTTATGTTTGCTTGTTTGTTTTTGCTTTCAATGAACCACTTGCTGATCTTTATTGGTTCCAAAGTTCCATTCAGAAACCCCAGCCTTGGCAACCTCTCAAACTTAGGACAAATGGATAGTTTATACATTTTATATTGACTGGGCACTCAGTGATGATGACATGTACGCTCATCCCTGCAGGCCGCTTGACAGTGAAGGATTATAAGCATTGCCAATACTCTGTGAACTAAATTGTATCCCTGCTTGCCTTCACCTAGGTCCTTTAGGGGAAAAAAGAGTATTTCCAAAGATGGTTGTACTTAGACTGTTAACATACCAACCTAAGAGGAATATAGCCCTTCATCCAATCCCCCTATACCAGTCACAAATATTTCACTGCAAGCTCAGTGATGGTCTCAAGCCTTTGTAAAGTTCCACCCTGGCCTGACACACACACACATTTCTCATGTAATGTTAATTAATTTGCGAATATCAAACATGCAGTGAAAGAGGAGGCCTGACAGCCTTCCTTAACCAGATACCTTCTAGATAATTTGAACATATATGGAAGCTGTAGCCCAAAACATCCAGAGGGCATCAGTTTGAGCAAGGCTGCCCTAAAGTTTCATTTACTGCCTGCCTATTTCCTTTTGAGTAGCAGTTGGTATCAATACTCCTTTATTTTATGGCCCAGAATAACAGCTCTGTAATTAGCAGAGTGTAATGCAAGTCATAGTGCAAGTAGAGAAAGTCAATGGGGTTTTATTGAAGCAGTAACTCTGTAGCGGACAGGGAGTGTTTGCTCTCCCAGCCAAAAACACTTCTGCTTTTCTTATTATTTATAGGCCTTGAAGTAATTCAGGCATTACTTGCTGCTCCTCCTCCACATGTCATAAGGACATTTATTGCAATTATTTGCAGTAGCTTGACTGTGTGAACCTCAGCTCTGATAGGCCATTTCTTCTTATCACACCAACTGATTACTTGCCAAGGAAGGCAATCTACAAGGTGTGAGGCCTCCTGTAGGGTGAGCAGGTTTGTCAGGTTTCCCATTTGGTTCAGGAGTGCCTATGGATGTGTTCATAAAAGGTAAAGGGTAAAGGGACCCCTGACCATTAGGTCCAGTCGTGACCGACTCGGGTTGCGGCGCTCATCTCGCTTTACTGGCCGAGGGAGCTGGCGTACAGCTTCTGGGACATGTGGCCAGCATGACTAAGCCACTTCTGACGAACCAGAGCAGCGCACGAAAACCCCGTTTACCTTCCCGCCAGAGCAGTACCTATTTATCTACTTGCATTTTGACGTGCTTTTGAACTGCTAGGTCTGGGCAGCAGCTGGGACCAAACAAAGGGAGCTCACCCCGTCACGGGGATTCGAACCGCCAACCTTCTGATCGGCAAGCCCTAGGCTCTGTGCTTTAACACACAGTGCCACCCGCGTCCCCAACGGGTGTGTTCATATTGCCCACTTAATAGGCAATTAAACTGGTGCTTTTTGGTGCTTTTCACAGCTCTTCCTCCATGCCATTCAGGTCAGCTTCATTTTGTTTGGGTTCACACCATGGGACAGGCATGGAAGGGGGTACGGCCATAGGAACCAACCTCTAGGGTCCAAGGGGTCTTCAGCTCCCCTAATTAAAATATTATTCAGTTATTCAGGTTGTTCAGGTTAAACCTCATAATGTATACCCATTTTATTTTCAGTGAAGTACATAGCATGTCAGACATGCTTTCACTGACAGCATTCTTAAATTCATGCATTAGATCAGGGGTCAGCAACCTTTTTCAGCCGTGGGCCGGTCTACCGTCCCTCAGACAATGCGGTGGGCCAGACTATTTTTTTTAGGGGGGATGAACAAATTCCTATGCCCCACAAATAACCCAGAGATGCATTTTAAATAAAAGGACACATTCTACTCAGGTAAAAACACGCTGATTCCCAGACCATCCACAGGCCGAATTGAGAAGACGATTAGGCTGCATCCGGCCCCTGGGCCTTAGGTTGCCTACCCCTGCATTAGATAGTCTTTAGCCCTTCTTGGAACTTGTGCAAAGCTTATGATTTGTCTTTTTGAAGGGGGGGGGACAGCAGTCATAAAACTAACAGCAACAAAGAATCTTAATGTCAAAGCAGGTCAGCTCTGAGGCCTAATTAAATTGACAGGGTCATTTATAAAATGAAACCAAAGAGAGAGAGCAGGCATTTAATTTAAATTACCTTTTCAGCATGAAGTTATTCAAAAGTTCCTCTTTAAGAATAACAGGTTTGATTGCATTTAGTGGGTTATAAAACACCCACAGTCCTGCATGAGCCACGCTGCATCGCCCAGGTGTTGGAGGAGGCCAAGAAAAATGCTAGGCTAGGTTTGGAGTGAGTTTTGTTTAGAGTCTTGAGGCTGACATGTTTTTCTACAAAAAGTCGCACACAGAGATCTGTATGTAACAGTTTTTCTACAGATTTTTTTAAACAACAAACTAGTCAGCCAGACTGCAGGGATCAGAAATAGTTGTCAGCCACATCCTGACTTATTTGACAGTCTCTGTAATAAAATAACTATTTGTCTAACTCTTCCTGATTAGTCTGAAGCATTCTGCCAAGACTAAGAGGATTGACTAGTCAGGAAACCATGACTGTTTTGGCTTTTTGAAGGCCTGTGATATTTGCGCGCATATATATATATATATATATATATATATATATATATATATATATATATTCATTAAGTTTGGCATTTCAAAAATAATTCACCGCTGTGATGTGGACATTTTCCACACCACCGACAAAGTCTATTAGGGACAGATTTAGCAATTTTTCTCTCTTTTTTTTAAAAAAAGATCACTCCAGGGGGAAAAATTGCTTGCAGATGTATCCTGTAAAAATAATTGTTTTTCACTGGATTTTAATGTTTCTTCAACTTTGTAAACATAATGCCTAAGTGGTTTTATTCAATAAATGTGACCCACACTGTAATTGCTTGCATATTGTTGGCCCTTAAATAAGGTGCAGATTTTGATCAAATGACTGCATAGCATTGAAGTCGCTTAGGTTACAGCCTTTGGGGTAAGCAGGAGATAGCAAGTAACCCAGCTAAGAAACCATGGCTTCAGAAATTAAGACAAATGAGGTATTTCACTTCAATTAGTAGATTTCCTCCTGTCCTCTCCCCTCTTAGTTCTGAAGTTTCAAGAGATATTTTGCTTAGGTAAATTTAAGTGTCTTATCAGTACTTTTAATCAGAACTAAATCGCACTGTATTTGATGGTACTTATTTCCAGGTAAATGGGCATGGGGTTGCAGTCTTACACACACTAACTTAGAAGCTGGTCCCATTGAGGTTTACTCCCAAGTAAACACGCGTAATCTTGCAGCTAAAATGTGCAGGAGACTTTCCTTTTCTTTTTGAAATGCAACGGAATGTATGTTTCTTTTACTTAGGTTTAAAAAACAACAACCATATTTAAACACCTTGGTGTTAGAAAGTACTCAAATGAGGCTAAAACATAAACAAAACAAAAGCCCACCTAAAACTATTATGGTTTAGAGGGAAATGGGGGCGGGGAGAAAGATCTTGTAGCATTAAGCTTAGGCAAAATGTCAGATGAGAAAAACAAAAGCTTGAAAGAACAGCAACCTAACACTAATTAGATATTGCATGTCAAGTAAGAAGATGACTTGCAAAGCAAAAAAACAAACAAACCAACAACCCACAACTTATAAAATGGAAGTTCAAAAACAAGCAAACAGAAACCACATGGACACTCTTTCCTGCACGAGATGCATTTGGTACAGCTCTCAGTAGAAGGATTAAACCCAAACACATTACAGATTTCTTTGGCGGGGCTCTCGTGAGTGCCGGATAAATTGCCCACCATTTTCTTTATCCTTTTTGTTCATTGACTGTAAAACATTGAGAGCCATCATCTTTAGTTGGGGCTGGAGGCACTCAGCATCCCTGCCCGCTAAGACCTTCAATCCCTGAAGGATGATCCTTTGTATGGAGAAAAGGGTCACTGCCACCCCTTCTTTTCCCATCAAGCCAAAATCATACATGTGTTTTTGAAGCACTTAGACCTTTACTTGGGAATCTGTCCCCCACCCCACCTGGTTTCAGTTAATGCACAAACCATGATTCAGAATGCATGTTTCTCTCATTTTAAATCCAATGTGACACCACAAAAGGATGGGGCAAGTTCATTGTTATTTATTTTCTGATAGGACATTACAGAAGTATCAGGATGGTATACAACATTGAAGGGATGCGGGTGGCGCTGTGGGTTAAACCACAGAGCCTAGCTGATCAGAAGGTCGGCGGTCCGAATCCCCGCGACGGGGTGAGCTCCCGTTGCTCAGTCCCAGCTCCTGCCAACCTAGCAGTTCAAAAGCATGTCAAAGTGCAAATAGATAAATAGGTACCGCTACAGCGGGAAGGTAAACAGCGTTTCCGTGTGCTGCTCTGGTTCACTAGAAGCGGCTTTGTCATGCTGGCCACATGACCTGGAAGCTGTACGCTGGCTCCCTCGGCCAATAATGCGAGATGAGCGCGCAACCCCAGAGTCGGTCACGACTGGACCTAATGGTCAGGGGTCCCTTTACAGTTTACCTTTATGCAACATTGAAACATAAAACACCATTTAAAAACAATGCAGGTAACCATTAAGAATATCTATAATTTTTTTTTAAAAAAAAAAATAGTTACAAAGGCCTGCTGGCAGGAAAAATTCTCCCAGAGATGCCTCAAAGTTAAAAGTGATCAGTCCCTGTTCCAACATTACAGCTCAAGTGATCCCAACCAAGTAGTGCAGCTGCTTTTACACATCGTTTAAAACATCCACAGAAATACATGCCTGGTACCTTTATTACACATAAGGGGGCTGTCAAGCGCATTGAACTGATTGGATTATTGAGATTCCTTGTCTGATCAGTCGCCTTCCTTTTTCCAAGGCTGCTGCAGGGCTTAATTTGAGCCAGGGCCATTCCCCAGAACCTGTTTTCAGTGCCAGGATCAGCCATGGGACATGCACTCACAGGCATCTGCATTCTCTTTAGCAGAAGAGATATTATCTCTCTGACCCTACAAGTTTATTCTCTCTCCCCACCCCCACCCCCGCTGCAAACTCCTCTTCTGGAAGCATGTCCTAGGATATTACAATAGAAACATATATTGAAGCATTGCAATAGATCCTAGTTTTCCTCCTGTCAGGCCTCACCAGGGAAACATAACAAATCTCCCAGCTAGATTTATGCAGACAGTTCTAAGGGCAGAATTACACACACTCTGCTTTTGCTTGGGAGTCTTGGGGCTGCTGATCCAAACATTCAGCTACTGAGAGGCTTTTTAATTGCAGAGCACTGGGGTAGAGTACAAGCTTTGCATGGGGACAGTCCTAGGTTCAGTTCCTGGCACCCTCCAGTTAAACAAAAGCAGGGACAGCTATGATGGCCATGTGCCCAAAGAGACAGCCCTTCTCTCTGAGGACGCCCTGCTTTTTGAAGGGCTGTCTGCTCCATGTTTGGTTTAAAGTCTAGGAACCTTAAGAAAGGAGGGTAGTGGGGGCCTTGAAGTTACCCATCAACAGTTTATGTTGTTACCACCTGCCTTTCAGCCTAGGGTTGCAGGGCGGATCCCAACAATTAAAACACAACATTGAACCCCCAGCGGAAATTGCCTCTTAGTAGACATGGGTAGGCATGGACTGCACTGTTTTATTTATTTTTATTAATTTTATTGCAGTCCAAAGACCCACAAATAGATTCCAGTACATAAAAATACAAAAAAGCATATATATACACTACTTGGACATCAGATAAAACTAAGCTTATTTCAGACCTTTAAAAAAGTGCTCTCTGATCCTGACCTCCTCAATAAGAAACTTTGCAACTACCAAAGATACGCTGGGAATGCCATCCCCTCTAAGGTACCTAACACAAAATTGTGCAGGTCTTCGTGGAAGGTTTGCAATTAAAGGAATATTTGTTGGTTTGTACAGGGGCATAATCTAGCAGAGTAAGGAATACCCGCATATCTGCCTCAGAGCATTTTGGAAGGAAACACATTCAGTCTGGCCTTGGTAAAAAGTCTGTGGTAGTTGACCACTGTCAAGTTCTTTAGATATTTAGCTATATGAAATGTTCTGACATACTGTAAACTCACAGCTCTTGGTGAAAAGGATGAACAGGCCCACAGATCACCCTAGGCCAGTGATGGCGAACCTATGACATGCGTGTCAGACGTGACACGCAGAGCCCTCACTGCTGGCACGTGCCCCATCGGCCCATTCACACTGTTGTTGTTCTCCCCACCCCCATTTGTTCTCCCGCTCCTCCTACAGCTTGTCTCCACTACAGCTTGTCTCCGCTGTTAAAACACAGATCCTTTTTTGTTGTTGTTGCTGGTAGCCAGAGATTGGTTTTTAACCCTTTCTGTGCTGTTTTTTCTGGCGCTTTGGCAGACGATGATTGGGTGTAACAGCGTTTGTTTTTTAACCCGTTCTGTGCTGGGGTTTTTTTTGGCGCTTTGGCAGACTATGTCGGTGCTGCATGTTAGTTCCAGCGAAGGTATTATTCGTCATTTATTTCTGTTCTCTTTCCCCCCCAAAAAGTGCAGCAGCTTTGGGGCATCCCCCCCAAAAGCAAAGCAACTTTTGCATACACACCCCAACAAAACCTCCAAAACTTTGGTTAGCTGCTCTCCCCTAAAAGCTCAACAACTCTGGGCACTTTGTGATAAATAAGGGGTTTTTGGTTTGGTTTGGTTAAATAATTAGTTTTTGGTTTATTAAATACAGTTATATATTACAATTATACATTTTTGTTATTTAAACTATAAATATCGCGGAATTATGTTTTTTTTTCTCAAAGTGACACACCACCCGAGTTATGCTCGGTTGTTTGGTGAATTTTGACACACCAAGCTCAAAAGGTTGCCCATCACTGCCCTAGGCAATGTCCCACAGTCTTTGTTTTAGTTGTTAGTGCCCTACTGGTGGTTTTTCCCTCTATCACCTGCAGTGCTGCTGTTTGGGTAGTGCTTTGGGGATAGAACTCTAGGACCCCACTCAACTGAATGAGCTGGAGGGCCTCCCAACACAGCAGCCCTGACTTATCACATTTGGAAGTAATGAAGCAATACACATTAACATCTAAAAATGGTAAGACCATTAAGTCCGGTGTCTAAAATTGCCTAACAGTGCCGCTGATCACCTGGGAGACCCACAGAGGTAGTATATTAATTCACTACCCAAGTCTGCAGTGAATTAATTCATTCCATCAGCTGTGTGGTGCCCTGACCGCCATGGGAAGAGATTTTCAGTGACAAGTGCCCGGATATTTGAATTTGGCCTCTCTGTAAATACAGTTTGAGAATCTCAGTTTTATCATGTCACTGCCTTAGGGCATGAGGTGGATTAAGTGGGAAGGCATCCCTTATTCCAAATCTATGACCAGTGTTTCAAAAGCACTGCTCTAAAAGGAAAAGGAAAAGCCCAACATTTACATAAGTAGAGCTTTTGAACCTCAGAGAGAACTCTTGTCACAGCTGAGTTTCTGCCTTTGATCCTGAAACTGCCAATCCACAGCAGGAATCCCTGTTGAGCTACCTATCTCAGGTGCTTAGATGCTCTTTATTACCATAATACACGAGGACATCAGTATCTTGGCTACATTTATCCTCACAGCATCCTTCTAAATGAGGAAGGAAAAAGCATGGTGACTTGCCTAAAGGCAATCTCAGTGTCAAAATTCAAAAGGCATCTGTCTTGGTGTTAATGTCCTCCAGCCAATACTATCCAAGCATACAGATAATCCAGCAAAGCCTGACATGATTGGATAAAGCCAGTGAGATCACAGTCAGTGCTGTTAATCAAGGCCTAAGAGGAATTGTTGTTGTTGTTTAGTTGTTTAGTCATGTCCGACTCTTCGTGACCCCATGGACCAGAGCACACCAGGCACTCCTGTCTTCCACTGCCTCCCGCAGTTTGGTCAAACTCATGTTAGTAGCCTCAAGAACATTGTCCAACCATCTTGTCCTCTGTCATCCCCTTCTCCTTGTGCCCTCAATCTTTCCCAACATTAGGGGCTTTTCCAGGGAGTCTTCTCTTCTCATGAGGTAGCCAAAGTATTGGAGCCTCAGCTTCAGGATCTCTAAGAGGAAAACCTCTGGACAAATCTAATAGTGCATATAAATTTATACAAAATTATTTTGACTTGGTCACTCTTTTCCTTCATCTAGATCTAAAAATTGGGAGGATTATATTTTGGCCTAGAATAAACACTCTGCATAATTTTAGAGATTCTCTTTTTTTATTACTTGGCACATTCCAGGACTGAGCATGGTTATTCAGGTAAGGTTCTGGAACTGACTGTAGGCTAAAGTTTCTTTTACATAGGAGAGCCAATGTGGTGCAGTTGTTAGAGCAGCCTTTCCCAACCTTGTGTCCCCACTGCCATTAAAACGATGACATAGCAGCTGGTCTTTCTGCCTGAAACTCTAGAGCAGGCATCCCCAAACTTCGGCCCTCCAGATGTTTTGGACTACAATTCCCATCATCCCTGACCACTGGTCCTCTTAGCTAGGGATCATGGGAGTTGTAGGCCAAAACATCTGGAGGGACGCAGTTTGGGGGTGCCTGCTCTAGAGAGCTGCTGCCAGGGTTTGATGCACAGGTCATCTGACTTGGTACAAGGCTGTTTTCTGTTTCCCTATGGTGTTAAACAGAATACTTGGTGAAAGGGTTTAAGGGGAAAAACATTTGAGCTGCTGGCTGTGGCATCCAGCGTAATGAAACTGCATAGTGTGCAAATTTGTATGCCCAGCCCTGTTTAAAATAGCCCACCAAACAGTTGCTAAATGCTTCATGAAGAAGACAGGAGAGGAAAATAATCATTTTGGATGGTAGCTGCAATCTCTGTACAAACTCTGTAAAAAGTGCAGGGCTAGAGTTTACAGCAAGGAGTTCCTGTAGGAGAGATGCTTCGGTTGACAGGCTCTCCCTCCAGTTGGAGCAGAGACAGTTGCACAGAATAAGGTCATGCTGGAGTAATTGGATTATCTAATAAATAGCTGGACGGGGGCCTGAGACAAGGAGTGAAGGCTTGCAAAGCACAGCGGCTGTTTTTTAATTGCTGCTTTAGCCTACTGCTGGAAAGCAGAGTGATGCTGAGAGAAGATATTTGCAACAGCAGGTTCAGTGGTAGTGCTGTTGTTCACACAGCACTGAAATTTGGGCGATACAAGTACCATTATAGAAATACTTTATTGTCACTGTACCACTTGTTTACAGTGAGATTCAACGAGCCCCCCATCCCCCCCCACAATCTATCAGTCCGTATTGCAGTGGGGATACAGCTATACCCTTGCGTACTGGGAGAAGTTTGGCTGTCCGTTGGTTTACAGCATTTGTATGCCACCCCCCAGACATAAAGTTATTTGCTTTACTTACAATAAATAAGTTAAATACAATTAAGGCATTAAATAAAAAGCTACATAAATGGAAAAACAAAAACATTCACAGTACAGTCGTACCTCGGGTTGCGAACACCTCGGGTTACGAACAACCCGGGTTACGAACTGCGCAAACCCGGAAGTATTTTCGCCGCATGCGCAGAAGCCCCACACGCATTTGCGCATGCGCAAAGCGTGAAAATAGCGCTTTGCGCATGCGCAAAACGGCGTTTTCGGGTTACGAACTGTACTCCCAAAGTTAAAAACATAACAACAGCCCTGCTGAATCAGGCCAGTGGCCCATCAAATCCAGCATTCTGTTCTCACAGGGGCCAACCAGGTGCTTTTGGGAAGCCCAGAAGCAAAACCCAAGGATGAGAGCACTCTTCCCTCCTACTGTTTCCAGCCACTGGTATTCAGAAGCATTATGGTCATAATGGCTAGTTGCTCCTGATAGCCTTCTCCTCCATGATTTTGTCCATTCCTCTTTTAAAGACATCCGAGTTGGTGGCCATCACTGCCTCTTGTGGGAGCAAATTCCATTGTTTAGCCGTGAAATGGGAACTGGGAAGAAGTATTTTCTTTTGACTATCCTGAATCTTCCAACATCCAGGCTCATTGGATGTCCCCAAGTCCCAGATTTAGGATAGAGAGAGAAGAACCTATCTCTATCTGCTTTCTCCATGCCTTGCATAGTTTTATATATTTCTGTCCCACCTCCTTTTACTTGCCTTTTCCCTAAATGAAAAAGTCCCAGACACTGCAACCTTTCCTCATGTTCGATCCCCTCGATCATTTGGATTGCCCTTTTCTGAATCTTTTCCCAACTCCACAATATACTTTTTGATGTATAAAAAGTAAAGGACCCCTGACAGTTAAGTCCAGTCGCGAACAACTCTGGGTTGCGGTGCTCTCGCTTTACAGGAGCCGGCGTTTGTCTGCAGACAGTTTTTCTGGGTCATGTGGCCAGCATGGCTAAGCCGCTTCTGGCAAAACCAGAGCAGCACACGGAAACGACGTTTACCTTCCCGCCGGAGCGGTACCTATTTATCTACTGGCACTTTGATGTGCATTCGAACTGCTAGGTTGGCAGGAGCTGGGACCAAGCAACGGGAGCTCACCCCGCTGTGGGGATTCGAACCGCCGACCTTATGATCGGCAAGCCCTAGGCTCTGTGGTTTAACCCACAGCACCACCCGCCTCCCTGACAGGTAGGGCTTCTCAAATAATATATACAGTTCCAGCCAATATAGATATAGCTAGCCAAAGGGTCAGTTTAGATTTTAAAAGGGTGGGCTTAGCCTTTCAGAAACACCCTCAGTTTTCCTAGGTTAAAAAGGTTAGGCTTTTAATGTAGGTTTTTAAAAAAAGTCTCAGCTGAAAGTTCCAGCTTTCAGTTCGACTTAAACTCAGTAAAAAACAAGTATAGCTATAAACTGGTTGGGCAGATGACTGACCAGGGGCAAGACCTTGGGGTCATAATGGATAGCTTGATGAAAGTGTTGACCCCAGTGTGCAGCAGCTGTGAAAAAGGCAAATGCCATGCTAGGGATCATTAGGAAAGGGACTGAAAATAAAAGCATCAATATCATAATGCCATTATACAAATCTGTAGCGCAGTTGCATATGAAATACTGTACACAATTCTGGTCACCTCACATCAAAAATGCCCGGCTAGCTCAGTTGGTAGAGCATGAGACTCTTAATCTCAGGGTTGTGGGTTCGGGCCCCACGTTGGGCGCAGAATTTTTAGGGACACGGGTGGTGCTGTGGTATAAACCACTGAGCCACGTGGGCTTGCCAATCGGAAGGTCGGCGGTTCAAATCCCCGTGACGGGGTGACCTCCCATTGCTCGGTCCCAGCTCCTTGGAATAAGAGTGAGTTAAATGCAGAATCAGTAAATAGATAGCCAAGAGAGTCAAATGATAGGGCAGCAAACAAGTGATAAAACAATTTTGCAATAGGCACCCAAAAACAACAACAATGTTGTTGCCTGCCTGATATTCAAGGAGGAAGGAATTCCAAAGTTTAGTTGCCACAACCCTAAAGGCCACTCTATTGTTGAACAGACCTCCTGATAAAATGGTTTCTGCAGGAGGCCCTCACCTGCAGAGCGTAGCTGCACCTGCATATTAGTGGCACTTGATCCACATCTGTTTTTAATCCCATAAAATAATATTGTAAACAGTGGTTGGGTTGATCTCTCTGGAGAATGGATTTCATAGTTCCATAGGGAGAGGTGGTGACCTGAAAATGACCCATGTTCATCCACAAGAGAGCATTTATGGAAAACTCCTCCAAATGTATTGTTAGGCAGCCTTCCCCAACATTATGCCCTTTGGATGTTGTTGGACTACAGCCCTCACCAGCTCCAGTCAGCATAGGTAATATTCAGGGATAGTGGGAGCTGTAGTCCCAACTTTCTGGAGAAAGCTGAGGCAGAGCAACCTGCACAAGGGCAAAATCAATCTGCACATCTTTATATCACTTCACCTATGAACCAGTATTTGGCAATTAATATAATCTTTTTTATTATTTCTTAGCCTCCTTGCAGAAAGCAACACTTTTGGCATGTTAGCATCGGGAACAGTCTACCTATTAAAATACCACGGCCTTTTATGCACTGGCTGCCCTCAAAGAGAAAATGCACAATAGGAAAAAAAGAGGATGCACATTTAGAAAGAGTTACTATAATTTAGGCGGGGTGCGGGTGGTGCTGTGGTCTAAACCACTGAGCCTAGGGCTTGCTGATCAGAAGGTCGGCAGTTCGAATCCCCATGATGGGGTGAGCTCCCATTGCTCGGCCCCTGCTCCTGCCAACCTAGCAGTTCAAAAGCATGTCAAAGTGCAAGTCAATAAATAGGTACCACTCTGGCAGGAAGGTAAACGGCGTTTCCGTGCACTGCTCTGGTTTCGCCAGAAGTAGCTTACCGGTAGTCATGCTGGCCACATGACCTGGAAAAACTGTCTGCAGACAAACGTCGGCTCTCTCGGCCAGTAAAGCAAGATGAGCGCCACAACCCCAGAGTCGTTCGCAACTGGACTTAACAGTCAGGGGTCCTTTACCTTTTTTCTTCTTCTTCTATAATTTAAGAAGAAACGCAATGCATTTCAGCATAGTGGAGAAGGCTGCAGCCAGGCAACTTCTGTTCATGCTCAGAATGCTGTCCAGGTGAAATGTAGGTGGGCAGCTTCAAAGCACCTGCTCCCTTCTTTGGGTTCCTTAGGTTTCAGCCGGACTTGGACTCATGACTTTTCAAATAAATAACTTATTCAAATAAAGGAGTCTCTATATATTGGGGCACACGGCCACCCTGTTTTAAAAAGCTTAGTTTGTTAGTCAACCCTATTGAAATTGTTCTTGCCTCATGAATTTGGTCGTAAATTTGGGGTAGGATTTTTTTTCCTGCTGTATAAAAATGGTTGTGGGTAGGGAACCCCTTTAAAGGATAAAATAACAATAATCATTTTCAAAGAAGTGCTTTGGGGAAATAGAAGAAAAGCTGTCGTCTCCCTCCCCCCCTGTCAACACACACACACACACACACACACACGTACGTTCTCTGACAAGTGTGGTGTAAATTATTCATATGACGCTTATAAACCATTTGAGGTTTGAGAATAAAACAAAACATTGAGGTGTTAGTAATATGAAGTCTCAGTTCATGGATGTTATTAAATATGTGGCAAGGGGGGGGCTCATTTGCTTTTACTGGGGTGGTGCGGGAGAGTAGTTGGTTACAAGCCCCAAATAGTTCAACTGGTAGAACTGTGAATGTGTTCCGTTCTGTTTTTAAATGGCATTCACTAGGTTTGAGATCTTACTATTAACCAAAGCGTTTTAACAAAAGGGCCCAGGCACCTGTTGGGGAGAAATAGCAATAGCCTTCGTAAAACAAGACTGATTTCTTTGTACCCTTACAAAGGCTTTGCTTAGATTTCTACATAGATGAAAACAAATGTTCCATCGTAAATAACACCACCACCACCCCTTTAAATTTGGCTGTTCTCCTTCAGGCCTGAAATGCACTGGAGACCCCATTCAAGTTTCTGGGACAAAGGGTCGGGGTCAGAAGGTCAGGTCACTCTGCTGTATTTGAAATTTGGCACCTAAATGCACATGGCATCCTCAAGACACAGAGGCTTAATTTGCCAAATCAGATGGATGCTTATTCCGCTCCATCATGCCCAGCCCTGCTGTTAGCTATTACAGTTATTGGGTTGGTACCAATCAAATATGCACAAAGGAAGGAGATCAGAAACAGAGTCTCTCTCTCTCTCTCTCTCTCTCTCTCTCTCTCTCTCTCTCTCTCTCTCTCTCTGTGTGTGTGTGTGTGTGTGTAGTTGCATGCTTCCCACTTCTTTTGAGTGGTGGCAGGTTCCAGGAGCAGTGCTGCTGGATTTGGTTTCTTTTACACAAGAGAGCCACGGGGCCTTATAGTATCTTTGTAATATTTGTTTTATTTACAAAAAGCACCACCCAGAGCATACATGGAAGCAAGCAGGCACTCCTGCTGCAGGCAACCGTATCGCTCCAATAGCATTTTGGGCTGCACATTCAATTTTAGCTAACTCCAACCAAAAGGTCTTAGCTCTCTTGTTTTGTCTGCTTCTGTTACTCTTCCTTTCAACTTCGAAGTGCTGATTCTCACCCACAATTTGCCAAATACTCCTAATAATATAAAAGGAGCCCGCTGGATCAGGCCAATGGTCCATCTAGTCCAGCTTCCTGTTCTCACAGTGCCCAACCAGAAAATCCACCAGCAGGAGCTGAGATGCCAAATTTAAATGAAGTCATCTGTGTCTCTTGTTCAATATGTGTAGTCTGTTTGTTTGTTTTGATACAGCAATCGTCCATACTATCTGTTTCCAGTGAGATATATGCAGGTGTTCCAGTCCTTTCCAGTTCTGCGCCACCAGAAGAAAAATAGTCAATTCTTTGTAATGGAGGTCAGGTTGTACTTCTCCACATGTTGACCTGTAATGAAATTTATTTCCATAACTGCACTTTGCCACACTTTGAGTTTTGCTACTCTTCTTCAGACAGAATTGGTTCAAATCAGTTAAGAGGAGGATGAAACAAAGCAGACTTCCAGACTGACTCGGAAGTATAAAAAAAGAATTTAGCTCTTCTTTGAATGGATTAATCCTAGTTGTTCCTGGTTAGGAGGCACAAGCCTTTCCATGCATCAGTCCGAATAAAACATTTCTAGTGCACCTTTGGGATATTTTCTCTCACACATTTTCTCTCTTACCCAACCTTCTTTTATTGGAGGAGTAGCAATGGACATGGAGAGCAGAGCCCAGAGGTACAATCCTGACTCTCCCTCTTCTGCAGGTTAATTCTATACAGGTATGTTTTCTGGACAGATCTGCAGAATAGTTGGGATTAGGCTGACTGAAGGGGCCGGGGCAGCATGGCTACAGACATATTAAGCCCCTCCTCTGTTGCATAGTTAATGAGTCTGCTGAAAGGTTGGACTGTCTTGCAGACTCAGGACCAGGAGGCACATAATGACAAGAGGAAGGCTTCTCGGGATTCATGTTCTTCCCTCTTGCGTCCTCACAGCAGCGTCGTTTGTTATGTGTGGATTAATGTGTGGTTTAGACACTTTAAAGTCAGTCCTTGTGCAATAATTTTTTAGTTCAGAGCAAAAGATTTACGATGAGGTTGTAAGCCATTTAGAAAACCAAGGAGGGGCTAAGGGTCCCTTGCAGTCCTATAATGTAACAGCACTTACTTTGGCCAGTACTGTACCTGGATAATCCATAAAGGTAACACAGCAGTTACAAAGCCCAGTGGTGCTAAGTAATAAAAATAAACTTAGCTGAAACCCAGGAGCAACTCTGGGACCCTATTACGTGAAGCTTAGGGACCCTAATAGCCAGGTGTGTGTATTTGTACAGTACAGTACATTGTTTTGCTTGTGTATAGTTTGGGGTGCTGCAGAAACAGGCAGCTATTGTTTAAGGGTTGGGGTGTTTTGTCGTTGTTCTTTTGTTACTTCGCTCAAACATTTCTTCTTCGTGGGGTTGTACCAGATTTGCCACATGGGGCAAACGTACTGAACGGGAAACGTGCTTTTTGGCCTGGCTCCAGTTATGAAACTCTTTCCTTTCTTAAAACGCCCCCAAGTTGCAAAACTAGGGCCTTTGGAGTCTATAAAAGAAAGGGCTATTTTGCAGTATGCATGCACCACCACCGCCTAGAAAGCACGGGGCTGTAATAATTCTTAGAGAAAAAGAGAGATAAGTGCAATGGAAATTGGATCACGGTCAAATTCGCAGTAATCTCTGCACTCCCTTTGTTGGCTGAGCAGCCGCCAAAGGGGGTAGGATGAGAGCTCACAAGTCGCGCAAACCCTATTGTGGGAAGGAACGCCTTCCGGCAACGTAATTGTGATTGGATGGAAACCATTTAAGAACAGACAGTTTTCTTTCCTCCCTTGTAGTAGTCTTACTCCCTAACCACATTAAGAAAGCGAAATGTTGTGGTTGGTAGAGAGCACGATAGAAAGGGGGTGGGTAGAAAGAACGTGCACTCTCGGGGGGGGGGGGAGGTTGTATATGGATATTCCAAAATAGCTGAAGGAAACACAGCTTGAAACTTAAGAATTCTGCCCCCACCCACATTAGCTGCTTGGCCACGGAATCTATTTCCACATCGCGGTATCATAGTGGGTCCCAGCACAGGAGGAAGAAGGCAGAGACAATCCTGGCTGATGGGTAGCTTTACTGCCCAGTTGGCCATCCTGCTGGGCCAAAAAGAAAAAGAAAAAACATTGAGGAGCCAAACTTGATTGTTACCAGCTTTTGCAATGGGCCTATTAGCCGGTTTGTCCCGAGGTTATGGAATATTGTAAAAATGTTTATAGGAAAAGAGTGCAAAAGTCAAGAAGATTTTATATACATGCAGGAATTTTGTAACAGCAAGGGGAGGGGAAACCCTCACACATTTGTAAACTTGTTTTAACAGGCAGATTTGTGTGGTATATATCTGTTGTGCATATTCTTAATTTGCTTTTTCAGTAGACAGTGCAGAAAATTATACCCAGTCTTGGCCTCATTGAGGGGCAGTATTTCAATATAAGTAGGAAAATGAGAGTACCCCTAAACATTTTTTTTTAGAAAAAAGCACTGATTACAACCAAAGGCCACAACCTAGAACATGGGTAGGCAAATTAAGGCCCGGGGGCTGGATCCAGCCCTTCTAAATCCGACCCGCGGATGGTCCGGGAATCAGCGCGTTTTTACATGAGTAGAATGTGTGCCTTTATTTAAAATGCATCTCTGGGTTATTTGTGGGGCATAGGAATTCGTCCCCCCCCCCAATAGATAGATAGATAGCATAGTCCACAAGGTCTGAGGGACAGTGGACCAGCCCCCTGCTGAAAACGTTTGCTGACCCTTGACCTAGAATGACTGTATTGTATCCAAAGTTAGCCATATTCAGAGCAGACCTACTGAAATTGATGAACATGACTAACTTAGGTTGACTAAATTCAGTAGGTTTACTCTGAGGAAAACTTAGTGTGCTTCTGGACTGTCACTGTTTTCAGGTGGGATTCAGCCACATACTCAGTGGCATATTAAGATGGGGGTGTTGGGGGCGTGCTGCCCCGGGCAGCAGGCTGGGCGGGGGGCAGCAAGCTGGACGGGGCTAACCACCTCGGACGGCTGCCGCCACACAGCCGCCACCATCGAGGACTTAAGCCAAGATGCAAGCGAGACTGCCTCACTCCGCGGCTTGCTTGCAGGGTTTGCTGCAGTGCCGCATTGTAGGCCTCCTGCGCGCGCACGCATTGTGCGTCATGACGCGTGCTGGACGCCCCGCCCCCCGGTGGGGTGCCTTTGAGTTTGCCACCCCGGGCAACCAGAAGGCTAGCGATGCCACTGCACATACTGTACTGGTGAATTCGGGGCACATATTTAAAGTAGGTTTGGTTAGGTTTGGTGCTCTTGCACAACAAACCCAAAGACCCAACTTCTTGCAATACCAAAAGTAATGGGGAAATGCACTGCAAAGTGTGGAATAACACTCACTGACACCACATCATCTAACTACCTTGCAAGCAAATCAGAATGATTGCTTGCTAAATAACTAATGTTGCCTAATCTCCTTGCAAACAGATAAGGATGAACACTCAATAAATAGGTCCTCTGGAAGTGCCCTTAGTTGACTACAATCCAATGGGAATCATGCCTGTAAGGGCATTGTCTTCAGATTTTGCAACAGTTATTCGGGCTAAATATTCTGTGGCCCCATATAGCAATTTAATTGGCTATATAGAGGGTTTTTAAAGGTATGGCTGGGATTGGTTGTTTTAGATTCTTTCTTTGTTACATTTTATATTCTTTATTACCATATGATGGCTTTGTGTTCAGCTCGTTATTGTGGGGGGGTTGCATTTCAGGATTGAAGGGAAGCCATCTTGGGAGAGTAGGGAGAGGAGAGCTCTGTTGAGCTCAAGCCCATCTCGCAGGCTTCCCACAGGCATCAGGTTGGACACTTTGAGAACAGGATGCAGGACAAATTGGGTCTTTGGCCTGATCCAGCAGGCCTCTTATATTATTATTAATCACACTATTTCATAGATGAGGAACTATAGTACACAGTGAGCACTCTATCCCTGTGTTGTCTTCTTTGTTGACTCAAACTAACACGTGTCTTGAGTGTTACCACCATGATTGGCCAGTCTTTAGTAAATTTGGAATTTTTAAAAAAGTCTCTCACATTAGGAAATGACCTGACTACAACAGGGTTTATTTTTTCAGTGACTCCTACAATAACCAGCCTAGTCATGTTCAGTGCTAAAGGTGGGTGGGTGTATTTATCTGATTCTTGGCTAAAGTCCTTCAGACATTGTTATCTAAAAGAATGGCAATGTCAAATTGGCAAAACACAGTGTTCCATTTTAGCCAGCATTGATGCATGGTAATGACAGAGACCTAATGGATTTTAATATCATAGTGTTCTGTGTTTACTTCTGTATTTTATTTTTCAGTTTCCCTTGTGGTACCTGTATGCTGTAAAAGAACTGTGTAAATACCATGGGGAGAAAGACATGGGTCTCTTTTTGTAGCCTTGTTAGAAATATAGGGTGTTGGACATGTCATGCAGTATGAACCTTTCTATGCATGTTTACCCAGAAGTAAGTCCCATTATTGCAGGGTGACATACTCCCAGGAAAGTGTGTATATGATGTACACACAAACATATTCATAATGAGAAATTACTATAATATTGAAATATGGAACTCATTGGGACTCATGAGACTTAATTTGGCCATTTTATTTGGATGCCCCCTAATTTGGCAGTCCCACCTTCATTTTCCCCCCTTCTACACATGGCAGCTTACTTTTTGGAAAGCAAAGACAAAAATGTGGGCATCTCAGAATTCCCCAAAGCACATGCACAACCACACATATTGTGTCTTGGTGCCTACGAGTTGATTGACCCTGTGTCAGAGATATTACAATGAAGGTAGATTATTACTATTTCAATCAAAAACAAGTCATATTGACAGAGAAGAAGAAAAATATGGGCTGTATTTTGGCAGCCAGGGTCATATATATACAAAAGCCAGTTGTGGCTTTTGTATATAAAGATTAACAAACTCCATTTTGATCGTTCCTTCCTGGTTTGGGAGCAATTGGCTTTGAGAAAGATGAGGTCAGGTTGCTCATTTCATGGATCCATTTATTCATGTTATTTGCAGATGCACTATCTGGCTGACATACAGGCAGGAGTTTGATCAGCTTGCTTTTGGGCCCCTATGGGTCTTCTGCTGCTTCCAGTCACATACCTTTTGGAAACCACAGCGGTACCTATTTATCTAGTTGCACTGGTATGCCTTTGAACTGTTAGGTTGGCAGAAGCTGGGACAGAGCAATGGGACCTCACCCCAACGCACAGATTCAAACTGCCAACCTTCTGATCGGCAAGACCAAGAGGCTCATTTTGCAGTATCTGGGGTATCTCCCAAAGGTTACCTTTTTTGTAGAACAGGGATGGGGAGCCTCTGGCCCATGACCTACTTGCCAGGCTCCACTTGGGGCCCACATGACCATTTTCAGCCATGCCCAACATGGTATCAGGTGTGGGGAAATAAAAAGATCTGGCTGAGCCAGAAGAGAGTTTGCAGACACAACCAATGAGCTTGCTTGTTGGGCGCTGCACTTTGCAAGGAGTTTGGCAAGACCCTACAGCCTCCCCAAAGAAACCTCAAACCATTCTAGACTTTTTTGGGGTCAAATTCTTACAAAGTTTCCAATCCTTATCAAAATATTTCCCACTTATAACCGAGGGATTGATTTCCACTACTTTGAAGTATATGCCCCCTGTGTGTATTCTGTGACTTAGGATAATTAATTGCTCCTATGTTCTTAGTTGTCTTTGGAAGAAAGAAGCATAAATAAAGTTTTTCTTAGAGGCTATTCAGCAAATACAATTTTTTTTTTGTATGAACTACAAAAGAAGATGTTTCTCAAAAATTCCTTCTTTGGATTGGCTTTTAGTAGTGCATTTTTTTTAGTCTCCTAAAGGGAATTATCTTGATAGTTAGGAATACAGGAAGGTACTTTATTAACATACATTCAAAGCACATGACCTTGCCCAAAGAATATTGGGAACTGTAGTTTGTTAAAGGTACTGGGAATTGTAGCACTGTGATTGGGTAAAATGCAGTTCCCAGGATTCTTTGGGGAAAGCTATGTGTTTTAAAGGTGTGTCAAATGTGCTTTGATGCATGTTGCATAATGTGACCAATGTCTGGCCATTTGTCCATCTAGCTCAGGTTCTCCCTCCACAGGTTCTTTTTTTAAAGTCTGTTGAAACCTGGACGTAGGAAAGGAAATGTCTCTAAACCAATGAATTACTGGTACCTGTTGAGTTCCCAAACCGAGCTTCATTCAGGTGCTTCTGAATGTCTGTGGATTTGTGGCTGAAGATAAGAGATGACACATCTATCACATTTCCTATTCATATTGATTTTTAATTACATTTGTATTATTTCTTTTATATTGTATTGTATTACAATTTGATTCTATGGACTAAAGTAAGTGTGTATGTATCATCCCCCTGGAATGAAAGACTGTGGACCAGCCTTCTCTGAGTATGTTAGGACTGGTTTACATAGCCCCTTTAAATGCTAATTTTCCAAATTCACTTGGGCTTGCCCAAATGTTGCCAGTGGGCTCACATCCTTACAATTAGCTCACTTAAAGTGATGCCGCTGGTGTGCTAAAGACACTTAAAATTAGACCCAGAAGTTAGGCAGTTAATCTGTAAAGCTCAATAAAGTCCCTTGTTTCATCCAAGGGTTGTCAGAAAATTCGTTCCACATCTGTACAGAGAAAAGGAGGGGGGAAGAGAGAGAGAGAAAAGAAAGAAGCGAGGTGTAAACTGCCAAGAACCATTTTAATGATGGCTGGAGAAAAAAGGAGCCAGATGGCAGGCTCTGCTGTGGCTGCGGTTGGTATTTAACTGCTTTTTTATTGGAAAAATATGGGGTGAAAAATTGTGTGGGACTCATTAGGCAGCCTGCTGCGATTCTGATCAGCTTGCCAATCTGTTCTGCATGGCAAAGATCCAAACGTCCATAAATTTTGAGCAGCGGCTTATAATCTATGGCTTGGAGCTTGTTAAATCTTCTCTTGTTCCCCCCGCCTTTCCCCGTTTCGGTTCACTGCTTGAGCTTTCTTTCTTTCTTTCTTTCTTTCTTTCTTTCTTTCTTTCTTTCTTTCTTTCTTTCTTTCTTTCTTTCTTTCAAAGGAGCCTCAAGGCTCAAGCTGTGTTGCAGACACAAAAAAGCAGAGATAGATGGAAAGGACACAGAAGATTCTGCTATCACGTTCCACTGCTGCTTCCGCAGATAAAACTTCCGTAACATCTTATATAGTCCTAACGAATCCATTCTCCAAGCGTGGGTCCTTATGCAGCCAGTGTGACACCAACCAGATACCGGTATAGGAGAGAGGAGGTATCAGCAGGTTCAATGAGATCCGAAGTATTCAGACATACCCCCCCTCCTCCCCCCCAAAAACACCTTTAAGGAGGAAAACATTCTCAAGTGGGATATGCCATAACAGCCCAATCAAGACTAGGACATGCTTAATGGGTATGCAACACAGATTTACTATAGAGGGAGCAATGAAATGCAGAAGAAGGGGAAGGGCTGCATCTAAGACTAGTGCATCTGCTTGGCATGCAGAAGGCCCCACATTCAGTCCCCAGCATCTCCAGGTAAGCCAGGGAGATAATTCCACCTGAAATGCTGGCAAGCCACTACCAGTCAGTAGAACATACTGCGCCAAATGGACCAGTGGTCTGACTTGGTATAACACAGCTTCCTTATATCGTATGTCTCTGTCCTGGAAAAGGATATGGTTGGCTTGCTGGAAACCTGAACACTCCCCACTGCAACATTTTGTTGTAGGTCCCACTTGTAGGTGTGATATTTCTCAATGTCTGCATCTTGAAAAGCCAGTTCCTACTTTAGGCTTTTGCATTGCCAGGATGACTTTTGTTTCCCATGCTTATCCACACATAAAACTCTCATTTGCTAGAATGGGTCATGGCCTCAATTTGTTAAAAGATGATCCTTCCGTGAGACGGAGGCTGGATTGCCATGATCTAGCTTGCAAGATGGTTTTTGGAAGCAGCAGATTGAATGGATGACACATTCCCATTGAATGTGTTCACATGTCTACTCCTGTGGGAATCCCTCCAGGAGCTGTCACAGAGATGCAAAATGTTACATCAGAAATGGCCTCAGAATGGAATAAGTAGCATCTGAAAAGTGCCTCTTTTGCTCTGGCACATTGCAAAACTCATCTCCCCATCCTCACTTTTCATCTTCAGAAAGAGACAGAGCTCAGATTGTAAGACAAAATGGTTGTTTTGAAAGGGTTCTGGCTCTGCTCTGTTTACCTCCCCCCCCCCCAAATGAAACAATCCCAAAGTGAAAGAGATGCAAATTTTAGAATATCATAGCTGGAAGCAAAGTGTTATGATCACAGAGTGACTGTTGCTCAGGGGAGCCAGCAAACTGCTAGCAGAGTTTTAATTTTCCATCCTAATCGTGTCTGGATTGTGAAGGATCCTAAGAGGAAACATAAAGCTTCCTTTCTCTTAATATTTGCATATTAAAGAAATCAGTTTCAGACAGGGGTACGGGGAGGGGGGCAGGGGGGTAAGAGGGATTTCAAGAAGCCATTGAGACATGTTTCCAAGTAACGCAGACAGAGAACTACTGAGCTGCAACTTCACAGACACACTCCCCACATGTACTTTAAAAAGAGGGGGGGGGGGGTGGAATGGAAAATATGCTGTCCACATTTTTGTCCTGAATGGATACACATTGGTTTTGAAAACTTTATGGAAACCAGAGGCCAGCTCTTTAAAACAATGCAGTTACTCACATATGCACTGCCTGAAAATGCCTTGTCGTTTCTCTTCAATGATTAGAAATTGCGAACTGCCGAGAGTTCAGTCTTTATAGCATTAGGTTTTACAGTCATGATTTACAATCTACATACTTGGAAGTAATACGTAGTATATTCTACTTACAGTACAGCTATTTCTGTTTTACAGATGACTTACCCACCTACCTCCTCCAAAAAAAAAATGTTCTGACCTACATAAACATTTGGCCAGCCCTGCCCAACTGCATGTAAAAAAAAAAAGTTATTCGCCTAAAAGGAATGGTTACCATCAGTGGGTAATTTGTTAACAAAACAGCTGAACTGTCCTAGGCATGCACACACACTAAACAAAGGCTGAGCCAAATTTAGCATGGGAATGAACTTCTTTTCTTTACTTTTCTTTTTTGCTAAAATTTCCATCCCATTTGAAACAAACCCACTCATTTTGGTGATATTTCATTGCAGGGACTGCAAAATGTGACAAAAAATGTTCATTCAGAGTGAGGGTATAATTTATTGCTACTACTCTGATTTGTCCTTGTGATGTCATCAGATAGTTAAATCTGATTGGCTATGGAGTGCCACAGCGTCATCACACTTGCCATGTGATTAGAGGTACATATATACACAGAGAGACATAGTATTTTCAGAAGACTGTAAGTAAAGTACAATCAGCACACTAATCCTAAAAAATTTGCTTGGAAGTATGCCTCAGAAGTGGAATTTCTCTCTAATAAATAATGTTCATAGCTGCACAGCCTAATCTAGGGCACCGTTGTTTAGATTAAAATAACCAACAGACAGCTAGCTTGGATGTTGAGAATGTTGTAAGGATGGTTCATTCATCCTCACACTGGCCTGGATTGTGGGACAATGTCCAATACCCAGATCTGGGGTTCCTATGCTTAGTACTGCTACCGCCTCTGCTGTCTCCTTTTCATGTCCAAGTCGCTGCTGGTAGTCTGACTTGTTGCAAGATGCAGGGAAGGAATCAAAAGATGTCCCAGATGGTTTGTGTGGATTGTTTCAGTGGAACAGCAGCATATTTTGGGAAACTTCCAATGGAAATGGTTTTATAAGCATTCCTAATATTAAGTGAATGACAAACCTAGACAGCATCTTAAAAAGCAGAGACATCACCTTGCCAACAAAGGTCCATATAGTTAAAGCTATGGTTTTCCCAGTAGTGATGTATGGAAGTGAGAGCTGGACCATAAGGAAGGCTGATTGCTGAAGAATGGATGCTTTTGAATTATGGTGCTGGAGGAGACTCAAGAGTCCCATGGACTGCAAGGAGATCAAACCTATCCATTCTGAAGGAAATCAGCCCCGAGTGCTCACTGGAAGGACAGATCCTGAAGCTGAGGCTCCAATACTTTGGCCATCTCATGAGAAGAGAAGACTCCCTGGAAAAGAACTTGATGTTGGGAAAGATGGAGGGCACAAGGAGAAGGGGACGAGGTGGTTGGACAGTGTTCTCGAAGCTACCAACATGAGTTTGACCAAACTGTGGGAGGCAGTGGAAGACAGGAGTGCCTGGCGTGCTATGGTCCATGGGGTCACGAAGAGTCGGACACGACTAAACCACTAAACAACAACAACAACAATATTAAGTGAAAGTTGGAGCAGCCACCAGTGCTCCAAAAGGAACTAGTGTCAAAGGTTAGGAATCACAGGCCAATGTGACTTCTTGATGGGCCCTAAGCAGCCTGTTCTTATTCAAGAAAGGCATCTTTATGTTTTGAGGGAAAGGCTAAATGAGCTGTGCCACGGCTGCGCGAGCCAAACATGGAGAGAGCTGTATTATTCCATGAAAAGTCTGGGTATTTTCTGTGCTCTCCCAGTAGGAATTACTGTCTAAGGAATCATCTACCTTTTCAAGGAAACTGCCTATTTTCTTGTCAGAATAATAAATAATTTCATGTAGGAATACTGTGTAAATGCACACTGCCATCTCTGTTTTACCCTTCCCAGAAGGATAAAATGTGGACACACACCTTACCTCTTTTTTTTTAAAAAAAAAGGATAGAGGAATTTGAATCCTGAGCCACCTAGCCTTTTTTAAAAAACAAAAACAAATCCTGCCTCTGTCTTTCCATCTTGGCCAGAGACAACCAATCCCTCCCCACTTTAATCATGTGGGCCTGGATTTTCTCCACTTGGTGTGTGCATGCGTGCACAGTTTTAATGGAACACACCACAGCCCAACCCCACTCCTGCCCTTTGGCACACTCTGCATTCTTTACAAGTAACAGTGGGACTGTAAACTTTCCCTCCCTCCCGCTTTCCTTTTATAACTCGCCTTTCGTGTGTATAGCCATGAAAACAGCCTTAGCACGGCCTGTCTAGGAATGAGTTCCGTGAAAACTCTTGGCCGTTCACCAGGAAAGTGTTAGCATGGCACGCCTGTCACTCAAAAGCAAGCCTGAGCTGAGTAGTGCAGGACAGCTGCCAAGCCCAACTCAGGGTTTTTAAGAGGGGGAACGAAGAAGCCAGAAGCTGGGGTTGTTCTAACTTGTTGGACTTGCTATGCAGGTGGGAAAGTGGGGGTGGAGAGGCAGGGAAGCATTCCAGGTCTTCAAACTGACTTGGCCAGTAGCAAATTGGCTTCTATTTCATGCACCAAGACTTCCCACACCACCACCTTCCTCCCTTTATATGTATACTGTATAGGGAGGCATTATCGTCCCATTTGCCCTAGCAGTGGGAAGTTCAAAGGCAGCCTGTCGAAGGCTAAAATGCACATCACAGTAGCACCCCATTTCTTTGAAAGTGGCTCACAGCTGAAGAGTTATAAAGCAGTAGGGCGGGGACAATTTCAGACCGAATAGCACAGATGCAGACCCTCCAAGTGTCCCTATTTTCCAGGGATGTCCTTGATTTAGAGAAGCCGTCCTGGTTTCTGATTTGATCCTGGAATGTCCCACTTTTCCTTAGGATGCCCCTATTTTCATTGGAGAAATGTTGTAGGGTATGGAGTTATCCAACCCCTGAACCGTCTGAAGGCAATCCTGTATAGGGAAGTTTATTTTTTAATGTTTAATGTTCAGTTATTTATTTATTTTAATGTTGGCAGCTTCCCAGAGCGGCTGGGGAAACCTAGTAAGATGTATGGGGTATAAATAGTAAAATTATCATTATGGAATGGGACGTCCCTATTTTCATCGGAGAAATGTTGGAAGGTATGCAGACGGGTGGGATGCTAAATGCTTCTGCTGACCGCTCCCCAGGCTGGTTGCCATCATCTTCCTCTTCCAGGCTCAATACATGTTTGCAAGTTTTCCACAGGATTCTGGTTGACCACTGTGAGAGCAGAACGTTGAAATAGATTAATCTCTTCCTCTTCCTCCTCCTCCTCCTCCTCCCCAGCACCAAGATTCAAATAACCAGAAGAAAAACAATATGTAGGGAAAGGGTGTGGAGGAAGAAAGCAGGCAGGGGGAAGTTCAGCGGACATCTTTTACATCAAGCCCTGGATCTCTTACCTTCACCACCGCCAGAGAAAAAGCTTACACAGTTGTTTTCCCTCTAAAACTTCTTCAGTTTGCATCTATACATATAAATCAGTGCAGGGGTCAACAGCATACAAAGGCAGGAATGCCAGCTTGGGCCCGCGACCGTGGGTGCCCAGGGCCGTGGGTGCCATGCAGCGTGCATGGCTCTGACTCCAAAATTTGTGAGTTCCTGGCCCCTTCATGGGGAATTCTTTGGGTGCTCAGGCACCCAGGATTCCAGGGAGTTGGCACCTAGGCACAGATCCCTTCCCTTGCACCAACAAGCTCCCCTCCCTCTGCTGGCATTAGGCCTGAAGGAAGCATTCTGTTGTAGCTCATTGGCCCCAAAAAGATTGCGTAGCCAGATTTGTGCTATGAACATTTTCTTTTTCTTTTAAGACATAGCAGTGCCCCTTGATCAGGAGCCAGCTCCCTCTACATGGTTTCTAACAGTTAAATATCTGATGGAGTGGGGGGGGGGACTTGTTTCTTCTGTGCATACAAATAAATAAATGCACACCCATGAACACAAAGGCGCTGTGTGCCGCTTGCCATGTCACATATTGCAAATGTTGAGGTATATTTTGAACGGTGATAGCATATTATCAGGCCATTATGTTTATCTTTAGTCAGAATAACAAACAGTGCCTTGGCTTTTAAATCAGTGGGAGATGGGCTATAAATACAGCAAATACAAGAGGCAGCATAGCCTTCAGTAATGCATAATAAGCAGGGGCTCTGACAATGATCTTTGGTAGGAGAATAGTGATATTACAGATATGTCCCTATTTTCAACTGTGAAGTGATGGAAGGTATGAAATGCTGCAAAATGCATAAATTATTCAAATTAAGCCAATTTCCATGCAATTTATTATTTTGCACAAATTACAATAAGACAATGTGTGTAATGCACTCCAGAGGATTGTTAATAGTAGTAGCAGTAGTAGTATTTATTATGTCCCTCTCTTATACTCCCCGTTGTATTCTGAGGTGCTCTATATAAGAGAGAGCAAAGAAACCTGCTCTCAGCTGTGCATGTAAGGCAGATCTTTTCTGTGGCAAGCCTTTTTGGATCTTTGGGCCATCTCTTAAGACAGGCATCCCCAAACTTCGGCCCTCCAGATGTTTTGGACTACAGTTCCCATCATCCCTGACCACTGGTCCTCTTAGCTAGGGATCATGGGAGTTATAGGCCAAAACATCTGGAGGGCCACAGTTTGGGGATGCCTGTCTTAAGACAAGAGGATCCAGCATTAAGCAACTTACTCTGCCACAAATAATAATCTTCTAGAAAGGCCAGTGCTGGCAAAAGAACAGAGGATGGAGGGGGTGCGGTTTGATTTGTGAAAGCAATAAAGAGGATATCTTTGGAAAATAGGAAGCTGCCACATACTGAGTCAGTAAAAAAAAGACAAAGGAGATTCCGACTAAACATTCAGAAAAACTTTCTGACAGTAAGAGCTGTCCAGCAGTGGAACAGACTCCCACAAGAGGTGGTGGACTCTCCTTCCTTAGAGGTTTTTAAACAGAGGTTGGAAGGCCATCTGTTATGGATGCTTTAGATGAGATTCCTGCATTGCAGGGGGTTGGACTAGATGACCATTGGTGTCCCTTCCAACTATGATTCTATGATCATTTGGAGAACTGTGTTATTGTTTACATGTGCTGTATTGTTTGGGAAAGTGCAATGTTGCTCACATAGCAGTCTGTCTACATGTTTATATTAATATAATTCTTAACTCCGGTGACTTTCTTGCAACTTGAAGTCATTTGTTCAAGTCCTACCCTCTAGAGCAAGAGAAAACAAGCATGCTCCCTCCTCTGTGTGACAGCCTTTAAGATATTTGAAGTTAGCTATCACATCCCCTCTCAGTCTCGTCTTTTCCAGGCTAAACATACCCAGCTCCTTCAAGCTCCTCATAAGGCTTAGTTTCCAGACCCTTGATCATCTTGGTTACCCTCCTCTGCACATACCTGCCAAGTCTCCCGCTGAAAAATGTGGGATGAGCAGCGGCGCGGCACTGGAAGTTGCGTAGAAGTAACTTCCGGTGCCGCTCTGACCATGTGTGGGCACCGGAAATAGGGCAGAGCGGCACCGGAAGTCACTTCTACGCATGCCCAGCGGCTATCTTGGTGGTGGCCACATGGCAGCGGCCATCTTGGCTAAGTGCAGAACCTTACATTTGTCCCTATTGAAATTCATTCATTTCTCCAATCTGTTAAGGTCATTTTGAAGTCCCCCATGATTACTATTTCTCTCCTTTTTGAATATTTGGTAATCTACTCTACTCTAGTAGGCATCATCCAGTCTTCAGTCTGACTTGGTGGTCTATAGCAGACAGCTACAGTAAGGTCACCATTGTTTCTCTCTCCTACAATTTTTACCCATTTACTCTCAATCTGCTTTTCATGGATTTCTTTACAAGTATACAAATCCTTTATATATAATGCTACTCCTTCTCCCTTCCTATTTCATCTCTTCCTTTTGCACAGGTTATACCCCTCAATTCCTACATTCCAGTCATGAGCCTCATCTTACCAGGTTTCTGTAATGCCTACCAGATCGTATTTGCCATCCTGTATTAAAAGCTCCAGTTCATCTTTTTTGTTTCCCATACTCTGTGCATTTGTGTAGAGACAACTGAAACCACGATGCAGGATTGAAACTCATTCTATACCTCTTCAACAACTGGATAATGTTACTGCCTCAAATTTTCTTAATGGATTTTTCTTCCTTTCAAAGGAATATCATTGCTGAGAGCCCTGCCGAATTCTATTACATGCTTCTGTGCATCTCAGTGCAACCAAGAAGGTTGCAACTCCAAGCACTGTGGTCCAGAAATGAAGACTTTTCATTCATCAAGCAGCAGTTGAATATATAAAAAGCTGCTGAGTCGGACCTTGGATCCATCGAGCTCGGTATCGGCTGGCAGCAGCTCGCCAGGGTTTTGAGCAGGGATCTCTCCCAGTTGGGGATTGATTGAGCTACAGCCTGATTGCAGAGAAATGCAGCTCTCTGCTAACATTTCTACTACTACCGTACATAAGTACAAATGTGATTCCAGCATCTTCCTCCTTCCTAAAATCAGTTTAAAATTTTCTCGTCCCTCTTATATTTCTTCTGCCTATTTTTTTGTCATTCTCCCACCTACCCACCCACCCATCACAATACCAACCCTTCCTTAAATTCATATTCGTCCTGGTAAAGGAAATGGTACATGCATGTCTATGTGGCAAAGTAACAGGGATATGGGAGGCAGGGGTAGGGAGAGGGAGAGGGAGAGAGAGAGAGAGAGAGAGAGAGACGCAGCATGTTGTGTCATTAAAAAGTGCCATGTATTACCCGGCAGCCACCCCATCTGCTTTCCATGGGCATCCCAGGAGAACTTGGCGATTATGAAGGAATTCTCGGAGGCCATTACTGGGAAGAGGAAAAAAGGCTTGCTGCAGACAGCTTAATGGACTAATTTGTAACTGCGAGAGCAGGAGAAATGAGTTGTTGGCCGTGTTTTAATTTGACAGCAAGTGGCAGAACGAATGCTAAATGTGATGAGTGAGCAGGCGCGTTTGTTTCCCCACTGCACTTTGCTCAGGCCTCTTGGCTCTCCCAAGGGGCCTGTCACTATTATTTTTCCCTTCTGCACTGACTTGAAGAGGATGGGGGAGGGCAAAGGAGGCAGAATGTGATCAAGCAGACAGGGCTCAGGGTATAATTTCCTACGGATGTTATACAACGAAGAGAGATTAAATGTCTAAGACTTTGATGCATGGGCACATATTGTGTTTAGAGCGCCGGGCACCTATAGTTAGACCAGAATGCTCTCCCTAATTTGCAGGGATTAGCGTGACACTGGCATGGGGTATAAACTGCGCTTGGTTGGGTCCTCACTTTGGGGGTGCTGGACTGCCCCAAAGAAAAGTGCCCTTGTCTTCTCGGAACAGAGGAAGCTGCTTTATACTTGTCCATTGGTCCATTAAGCTCAGTGTCATCTACACTGATTGGCAGTGTCTCTCCAGGGTTTGAGGCAAGGCTCTCTCCCAAGCCCTATCCAGGAATTGAACACTCCGCCACTGTGCTAAGTCCTCTCCCTAAATCAGTGGTGTCCAAACTTTTTTTCAAAGAGGGCCAGATTTGATGGAAGTGAAGGGCCATGAGGGCTGACCAACCAAAAGTTGTCAACCTTTTTTTAGGGTTGAATTTGTTGATTTTACCCCAGGAAATAAACTGCCACAGGGGCTGGATTAAACTGACCGGTGGGCTGGATTAGGCCCCCAAAACGGACTTTGGACATGCCTGCCCTAAATGAAAGTAGGTTTTCCTATTGCAGCTTTTTAGTAGTGATGTGTGGGTGTATTTAGGAATATCAAAAGCTGCCTTCTACTGACTCAGACTATTAATCCAGATCAGTATTTTCTACACAAGTGGCCACAGGGGACATTCCCGTCACTACCTGGAGATGCTTGGGATTGAATCTGAGACCTTCTGCATGTGAAGTAAATTGTCTACCAGGACAATTTTTGCCAGGACAAACATTATTGTTGCAAGTGGGACCCTACAACAAAAACTTGCCATGCAAAGTGTGGCTCCCCACCCCCACCCCACCCCAGATACTCCATTGCATTCTTCATCCTGCCTAAGTTTCTACTTTTCTTCCACTAGTCATTCATTTTGTGGCCACTGAGGATGTTTAGTCCTTGTTGAGCTGTTTTGAGTCTCTTCTGCACAGCCAGCTTTTCCCTTAAATATACTTTGAACTGCTGCAAATTTTGGGACTGCCCCACGCCTGCTGATGCCTCCATCTTGTTGATTTGGCTATCCAAATACTGGCACTCACCTCTGAACTTCAGAATTAGTGGGAGCAATTAGCACTGTCATTGGAGAGTTGTATGAGTTTAATTTGATTAATCAGTTAAATTTGCATAAACTTGAATATTTTACTCATATGCAGGTAAATCAGTCATACCCTGTAACACCTGTTTTTAAAGTTGGTTTTATATGTTTTGTTTGTAATACATATCTTATATTTAAACAAATCATATTGAAGCAAAAAGAAGTACTTCGCACACATGTTGCAACAGGTATAATTCTAGAGGAGGCATTCTCTCCTATTTGGGAAAGAAGGAGGAATGCCTCTTTTAGCAAGGTACTTCCCATCTGCAGTTTTAATGAATACTTGTGTGGAAATGCTGCTGAATTAATTAGGATGCCTTGATTAATATAATCAATTAAACCTTGCAGCTCTATTATTTGCATTTATTTTTATTCACATAGACATAAAACTGCAAAAAAACCATAGATCTCAACAGAGATGGTGCACTTAACACACACACACACACACACACACACACACACACACCCTAAGTCACATAAATTATACTTTTAACACACATTCATAATTTAAGGAGCAAGAAATGCTTCTATATTATCTGTACCACTAAAATAATTATTGCTCCATTTCGAATACATTTAAACTATTTTAATTAGAAGATACTCCTTCTTTTATCCAAATTAAATTAGTCATTTTCAACAATTTCCTCAACTAAAAGAGGATTAACAAATCTGCAGGCTTCTGCAATTCCTGTCATTTGTCCTGACAACATATTTATTCCCACCTTGTTGTTTATTGTCTTCAGCACATTATCAGAAAAAGGCCGAGCAAAGATACCACTGAATAAAAGAAGTGATTAATGCCCTATATAACATCAGGACTTTTTCTGTGCTGTCCTTCCATACATCTATAGCAGTAGGATGTTGATAGTAGAGGTCCTTTATTTGTTCCTTTTTTCCAGGGGTTTTCATCAGAATCCCCTGCTAAAACTACAAATCCAGATTTGGGGGTGGGATTGGGCAAAGTGCTCTCAGTATGGCCCTCCAGGTGGCCTCATCTTCTCCCCCTCCCTGCTGTACTCCCACTGAACATCTGTTTGCCTCTCCCCCTGGCCCCAAACTATACCACCTCCCAGATGGAGGCTAAGGTGTGCTGGGGTTAAAGTTCCTTCTTTCATCACTCCTCTCCTTGCTTGTTTGGGAAGGACAGATGAACAGGCAACAGAAGCGAGGAGGTGGAGACTCCTAGAATTGGCAGGCGGTCTCAGCAGGCGCCTGATAGTGCCAATCCTCAACACTGGCCTTGTTGGAAACTTTAAAAAACCATTGATCAGCTAGAGGATAGACTCACCCTCCAATCCTGAGGAGATGCTTATTGCCACAACTGACATGAAGCCAAAAATAAAATTGAAAACTGGATGGTCCACTGCTTATCTGAACAAGGCAAGTCCACCCATCCTCTGCCTTTTATGGCAAATCTCTCTCACACACAAAAGATTATCACCAAGTATTTGATATTCAGAACTGGTCCAAAGTAAGTAGCTTTCTGGCCAGCATTTCTCCAGAATGCTATGTAGGCAGATTAACCCAAGTCTTACCCAACCCGATTTGCAATTCTCAAAAACGGGATGTCTTGCCAGCTGTGTGTACAGTGATGTTAATTAGAGAGTAAATGTGTGCAACATTATGATTTTCAGGCAAGCAAAACAAGCAAGCTATTGCTTCCTCACTGTGCAAAAAAATAAATAAATCAGGGTATTTCAAAGCATATTGACACTCCTTCACACACACCCCAAAAGAAAATCTTTTCCTGATTAAATTGTAAGTGGTTATAAAAAGTGGGGAAAGACTACAGTACCTCCCTTTTAGGATGTTGTATATTTTTGGGCGTCTGTGGAAAGGAAAACAGAAATACTGTTTGATCCTAACTCTCTTTTATTGGATGTATCCTGTTCCTGGAACACCCTGATGTTATGAGGCATGATTTGATAAGGACATGTTTTTATGTTCCTTGTGTTAGCTGGTTGAAATGTATCCCAGAGTTCCTGTCTTTTACAGGGCAACCACAAATTATATGCACCATATCAAGCTAATATTCAAGATAAGGCTATCAATGAGACTTACAGCAGTTCAGGGGGAAAACAAAAACAGAGCACAAGGTACAACCATCTTGGGACTGTACAATTTCATAACACCCCAGCCCAGCTCTCCTCAAAATAAACTTGAGTTTTCTTAATGTTCTCAGGGGGGAAAGCTCACTGGTGTTTGGTTTGGTTTTCTCAAACTTTTTTCCAAGAAAACTCAGAGAAGCCAAATCCTCTTCACCAATTCCTGCTTCTTCCCAATGACTAAGTTTTGAATTGGGCCTTGAGGCATAAGAAACTACAAGTCTCACCCTGGCTGGAAATAATATCCAAGTTTTAAGGTGTGAGCAGTGCCCACCAACAGCCTTGGCAGGAGGGGATTGGCAGAAAGGGTTGACTGGAATATTTTATACTTCATCACAGCAGTTTATAATATTCTATTATGTGGAGAGGAGAGGATTGCTGAGAATTATTTGGAGGAACTTGAATTTTGTAGTGATCCCAACTAGTTTGTTTCGTAAATGGATGAATGTGAATGGGAATTAGTTGTGGAATTTTGTGACAATGTTGAAATTGAACTGGAATGAATCCAGAATGAAATGTTACTTGGAGGAGCTTCTACCCATAAGTTGGCTGACTCTCTCTTACTGAATTTAAATGGTCGCAGCCATTTATCTCCCCAATCCTTTCTTTTACAATTGAGGGACTCAGGTGAATTTTATGTTTCAGTTTTATTGACAAACTCCAACCCTAAAATTACAGAAAATATGGGTAGGTTTCTTTCTGTAGTCCTAGAACACAATTGTTAAAGGGAGGATCCAAGTAAAAATTGTCTGTATTTTTGATCCTGAATTTTGTTATACCCTTCTTTTAAAAGGCACAATCTGCATGTTGTTTATGGTCCATAGACCCAATAATCCAAACTGCTTACTCAGTCAGAACAGCCACAGCCCTCTAGTAAAATCCAGTCATTTCAGCTTCTTTAAAAACAACAACACACCACCATAGCTGCCAAGTTTTCCATTTTCTCACGAGGAAGCCTATTCAGCATAAGGGAAAATCCCTTTAAAAAAGGGATAACTTGGCAGCTATGCACACCACTGTTTATCAGCTTGCACAGATGAAGCTTTAAAGATGGGTTACTGATGACTAAAGATGCTCGCAGTTACGCCCTAGCAAGCTACCGTAGTTAGCCAGGCCCTTGCTTCCCAGGCTGCCGTTGCCTTTAAATCCAGGGTAAGGTGGTGTCTGTTTCTCCCCACTTTCCTGCTATTTAAAGCAGTTTCACTTGTCAAGATCGTAGGGCCCCTCCTGCTACTGCTGCCGCCTCATTTCTTTCTCTCTCTCTCTCTCTCTCTCTCTCTCTCTCTCTCTCTCTCTCTCTACCTTCCAGCTCACTGCCTCTGTTCCTGGGGGCCTCGGGAGGCTTTAACAAGCTCTAGATTGTTAGTGACAGTCAGACACTTTAACACTTAAAGTAGAAGGTTTGATTTAATCGCAAGGCTGTCATTTATTATTTGTCTGCTGTGTTCCGCTGGGGCGCCCGCTGATCAACTGCCTGCTCCCAAGAGTGCTTTCTTTTCCTTTCCTCCCCCCCCCTTTTTTTGTTATGTCTAAATCCTCAATACAAATTGCAGAGTTTCTGCATCTCCCAGTGGGACCCATTACCGCCTGTGGGGCATTAAGGATCATTAATAGTGCTGTCAGCAAGCTAGCCAGTTGGTTAGCTTCTCATAAATAGGAAATTAATCCATCTACTTCATTAATAATGCCGAGTGTAGCTATTTTGTTGCTCTCGGTGTAACGGAGGCCCCAGTTGCATGTATGTAATGTGATAAGACAGGACTCCAAATTAGCATAGAATGTCTGATTCAAGAGCACAGGCTCAATTACGTAGAGAAATGTTGTTTTAGGTTTTTTGGGTGTTTTTGTTTTTACAAAGAAATATTATTGTGAACAATTTTAGACATCCTTCAGCAACAAGGGGTGCTTCCAGATGACCTATTTATTGAGTGTCATCCTGATTTGTTTGCAGGGAGATCAGACAATGTTGACTGTTTATTGAGCATTTGTTCCAGTTCGTTTGTGGGGAGGTTAGATGACACTGCATCAAAACAGGCTTTATCCCACACTTGCCAGTGTGTTTTCTTGTCACTTTCCTTATCTCAAAAAGTCCAATCTTTTGGGGAAGCAGGTTTTTTAGGAACATGGGAGTCTGCCTACCAAGTCAGACCATTGGTTCATCTACCGGTATGTCAGCATTGTCTACACTGACTGGAAGGCGCTTTCCAGGATTTCAGATAGGGAATCTTTCCTAAGCATACCTGGAGATGTAGGTGATTGAACCTAAGACCTTCTGAAATGCTAGGCAACCTAAGACCTTCTGAAATGCAAAGACTTCCCAATCAACTACAATTCTGCAATCTGAATTTGCCAGTATGCAATTGAATCCCACCTAAGCATTATGACTGTCCAAGTGACCAAGTTAAAATTGCAAAAGGGGTGGGGATAAGAAAGGTCCAAGTTGACTTCATTGTTGTTGTTTGATTAGAGAACGATTTGTTTTAGTGTGTTGTTTTAGTGTGATACCATGAAGAAGCAGAGGAGGAAAAGAAGGCTTCTAAAATGTGAGGCAGCCTTACCCAGGAAGAGTGGCAATGCTTTGTAATTAGGCTGAGGCTCAACACATCATATTTCTCCAGCATTTCCTTCCCGGATTTTCCAACTGTAGTCCTTGAAGGATAATTAAGACCTTGAAGGAGTTGCATGGAGCTCTTAGTTTTGAAGGAGGTTGGAAAATAGATGAAAAGAAGTAAATGGAGGGGGGAGCTTGGTCACCAACCCACCCCTGTGGTGCAACGCATAGTGCTCAGTCAAACTGAACGTTCCTGACACTGTCAGGAAGCATGTCGGCAAAGGTCACAAGAGCAGTGCAGTTCTACAGAAAACACTGAAACTAGTCCATACTTTTTTACACAAAGACACAGAGCAGTCAGCCCATCCAAACGGCTACTCCCCTGGATTTTAATCAACCCATCCATTAATAAATTGGTTAAATTTAGATTCAGGTACAGATTGCTAACCTCACCGAGTGTGCAATATAAAACAACACAGGATGCCACAAAATGATGCAGTGTGGAATGTTCTTGTTCAATGTTCCAGCCAGCCAGCCATGTCCTTTCTGAGATACCCCATTCCACCCCACCCCAAATGCCCAGTGGCAGGAAAGGTAGGGTCAAGACAGAGGGATGGCAGAAGATGTGGAACATTTAACCACTGTTAAATGTTGGGGCAATAACACAACCCTGTTTAACACCTGATCCCACTGTGAATGGTTCACTTTGAGAGCCATTGTTATCTGCGATTGTTGCTGTCATATTATCATGGAGGAGCCGAATGATGTTTACAAATTTATCTGGGCATCCAACTTTCAGGAGGACAGTCCACAGGGCATTACGATTTACAGTGTCGAAAGCAATCTTGCACATGCCTACCCAGAAGTTACAGACCCATTGAATGCAGCAAGACTTATCACTCAGGTAAGTATGTGCAGGATGGCAGCCATAATTTCACAGGAGAGCACAAAAGCTGGTGCCTCTGTCAGATTTTGGAATCTTTCAGCTTTTGAATTGTTTAATCGTATGTTTGTAGCTCTCGTCATTATGTTTAGGTGATATTTGTTTAAAAACTGTGATACCAGAGAAGAAAACAAGTTGTTCATGCTGCCTGCTAAGTATAGCGCAAGGAACAATGGTTTTCTGCTGTAAAATAGGTTGATCAGGACTGGGGAACCTGCAGGTCTGCAGATGCTGTTGGACTCCAGCCCCCCATCAGCCCCAAGCATCATAGCCAGTGGTCAGGGTTGATGAGACTGGAGGGTCACAGGCTCCTTAGCCTCGATGTAGACATTGGTTATTAGGGGAAACTTTCCAGGTTAAAAAAAAAAAAGCAGCCTAGCAATAGAATAAGCAGGCTGGGAAAGATCTGCAGCCTTCATTCTTGAAAGTTTTCCAGAAAACCCCGGGCATGCATTCATCAGGAATCCATTAGGGATAGTACACCTCACAATAGGGTATGTGTGTATGTGTGTATAATACATACAAAAACTGACAATTTGAAATCATTTAGAAGTCCTGTTCCAAATAACCCCACATTTCGCTACTAAGAGAGTAGGCACTTAAGCACTGCCAAAAAGAGAGGACAGAATGGCATAAAATGGCATACAAATTTATGTATGCTGATATATATGTATAGTTGTAAATTTAGAAACAATAACTATAATTTAAGTAGAGATTGCATGCATCTTGCCATAAAGTGGAAGAATGTGTCCAGATGACCTGTGTGTCTCCTCAGAGCATTTCAAGACCTGTGTATTGAGCATTCATCCTCATTTGTTTGCAGGGAGATGAGGTGATGTATTTAAATGTGCTGCTCAATAAATATAAATGAATATAATATAATATAAAATATATAAAAATGTACGTCCCATTCTTCTGGTGCCTACACACCACTCAGGGATGCTGACAACACTTAAAATCAACAATAAAATGCAATACGAGTGTCCCCCCCCCCCAAAAAAAACCCATGGTGTAATAAAAACAGTACAGCCAATTTAAATAAAAGCACTCATTTTTTAAAAAAACCGGTCTATGGGACAAAGCAAATGCCTGCCTAAACAGAAAGGTTTTTGCCATATGGCAAAATACTGCTAGAGAGGGAATCAGTTGAACGTCCCTGGGCAAAGAGTTCCATAATATATTAATGCATGTACTGTACCTATAAAAACTGCAAAGGGCAAATACCAGAGTACAGTAAGAGGCATTTCCCTTTTCTCTTATACAGACATGGAATGTGTGCACCATCTGAAGCCAAAGGAAGCATTCTTTCTGCTTCAGAACTATATTTTTATAGTTGCATAAATTTAATCAACATCTTAAGCATATGAGTTTAAGCTCATTACATGACTAAGGTTTAGAGAGAGAGAGAGAGAGAGACAGCTTTATAAATTACTCTTAGGCCCGTCATAGTAAGTCACAGTTTGCCTTAAACCATGGTTCTATTGTGATCTCACTTGCCCCCTGCCATTCGGGGTTCTCACACAGCTTCCCTTTCACTCTCCTCCAACCTCCGTGCAGTGGAAACAAGCCATAATGTCTCTTGTCGTATCTTCCAAACCCAGATCGTGGTTCAGGGGCGCCAACTTGAATGAAATATTGTGGGGGCCCAGGTAACCCCCATCCCGCATAATCGATCACATGACATAGTGTTACACACACTATCTGAATAGAAATGCCCATCACCTGGGGGCCCCCTCAAATATCTTATTGTGGGGGCCACAGCCCCCATGACCCCCAGAAGATGGCTCTTGTGCCATGGTTTGTTTGTAAACCAAGTCAAAAATAAACTTATACACGTTTGCTTGAAACAAATGAACAAACCATGGTCTAATTGGATGGCACAACAAACCATAACATGGCTTGCTTCAGTCATGCACCAGGAGAACGATTCTTTCACAGGGGAGAGGCATGTTCACAATTAAACCATGGTTTAAGATAATCTGTAGTTTATTGTGACGTGTAAACAAGGCCTTTGACTGAAATCCTATACCCACTATACCCTGGGAGTTGGGTTGTCTCCTGAGTAGGGATGTACGGTATGGGGCCATACTGTTACAGAGGTTTGTTTCTAAGCACAGGATACTAGGTTGTAAGACTACAAAGAAAAATTGCAGCACAATTGGGACTTTAGAGATGGTAACCATTCTTATTATTTATTTCTGTCCTGGGACAGAGAGCTTAAGAACGATGAGGATGAAAAGGAAAACCTGGGTTGTAGTTCCCCCTGTCAGGAAATGAGAAACACAGGTTTGGAAAGGATGCCAGCTCTTAGATCGAAAGAGTATTTTTACTCTCAGCATGTCCAAATGGCTTGGGCATGTGATCCAAAGTTTGACTTGCTTTGTTTCATTTTTAAATAGACTAACAGCAGAGCCTTGTGCAATATGTAGGTACTCAGAAGTGAGCCCCACTAAGTTCAGGGGGGCTCACTCCCAAGTTAGTGAATATACGATTGCTGCCTAAGGCTGCAGCCCTATACCCACTTATGGGATTTAATTCATAAATTCAATTAAACTTAACTTCTGAGTGCATGTTTATATCCTTTATTTATTTATTTATTTATTTATTTAAAAGCATTTATAAACTGCTTAATATTTTTTTAAAAAATCTCTTTAAGTGGCATTCAGTGTAAAAGCAATAAATAAAATAATTAAAATTCCAACATAAAACCAGTAAACCAATGGTTATATAGAAGCATACCAAAACCGGAATTCAAACAAATAAAATTACGGTCCGATCTTATCAGTCGGGGAAAGCCTGGGCAAAAAGATAAGTCTTTGCACAATGTTTGGAGCAGCTGGTGCTTGGTTGCTTCATACGTGACAAAGGGAAGGGCATTCTATAGCTAGGGGCAATAGTGCCCGTTTTCGGTATTCATCCTATGGTATTCTCTAGGGTGCAGCACCAGAAGTAGGAATATCCCCACCTTATCTAAATGATACGATGGGTCCATGCAGCAGCAGCAGGCAGCTCTTCGCATAACCTGATCCCAAGTTGCATACATCCTTCCAAAATGCTTCATCCAGCATCATGGCCAATGGTCAGGGATGAATGGAAGTTCGGCTGCATCAAGACGGCACCACATTGGCTACCCCTGCTCAAAAATACAACAGGGAGGCAGTGCCTGCCTGTATCTTTTTAAAATATCCACAGGAGTAATATGGCAGCTGCAGCTTTCTGGTGAAAAGCATGTTTGGGGGCCCCTCAGAAGAATGCCTCTGGCCCTAAGAAGGAATGAAAGTACTGGGATGGGAACATTAAACAAAGCAGGTGACATGCACAGCCCTTCGTTTTATTACCACAACAACCACGACTGGGTTAAGCATTAAGCAAAATAAGCATGTGCGTAGGGTGTCAAGGGAAGGAGGGCACCATGAAAAATTTCCATTGCTGGGTTTACCATATGGTGCAGCTGAGCAAAAAAATAAATAAACATTATTTATACAAATATACAGGTTTTGTTCCATTTCAAAAAACAAAAAATATTTTACCATTTATTATAGTTTGTATATTGAATTAGATATATATGGGGGCCCCAAAATCTTTTAAGTGTTTAAGGCCCCTAAAGCTCTTAATTCAGCCCTGATAATAACCCTGGAAGAGAGACTAACAGACCCAGGGTCATCCAATGGACTTATTGACTGAATGGGAATATTAAACCCAAGTCCTCAAGGTCCTAGTCCAACACTGAATTCACTACATTTCCCACCCCCCTCCAGTATCTATATTGCCTTTATGTCTTCTTCCCAGAAGCATCTGGCTGGCCACAGATGCTAGACTCAATGGACTTTTGTTCAGATCCAGCAGGGTTCTTCTTATTCCTATAGTGCACAGATGAGGAACCTATGGACCTCCAGATGTTGCTTCAATCCATCTCCCATCCGCCACAGCTGGCATGGCCAATGATCAGGGGTGATGGGAATTGCAGTCCAGCAATATCCAGGGGGCACCAAGTTGGTTATCCCTGAGTTAGCCCGTTTTTTGTGTGGCTGCCACCAACACCTCCTCTCTTCTTCTCAAGAAGCCTCTTTATTTTAGGTAGAGTTGTGCTCTTCTCTTATTTGCACTAGGGTGTTGTGAGTAAGACTAAACAGGAGTCTCTTCCACCGCTCATATGAGACTAACACACTTTTCTTCTTTCTCCAAATCAAACCCCAATCAAGAGTTCCAGAATGGGAGGGGATCTGTATATTATTGGGGAACTGGCCAACCTGACAGTTGTTCTTGGATGCCTGCTAAGGGCAACTTCCAAATCCTTGGCTACCCTGGTGGGGTAACCTTGTCAAAGGGCTGACAAGTCTAGGTTGAGTAATATGCGGAGATGAATTCTTTTGGGAGATGGGAATGTGTGTTCACAAAGCCAGTAGTGAAATAAGCCTTTAGAACTTTCAGTTAAATTAACTTTAATTTAACCTTCCTCCCAATAATAAAATGCTTTGGGACTTTGGCCTTTAGAGACTTTGGCGGGGTGGGGGTGGGGGTGGGAACGGCACATTTTAATTGCAAGCTGCAAGAAGGGACTTCTCCAAATGTGTTGAAATTGTTAGATTAAAGCTTTCCTCTCCTTCGACCTTTCTCCCTCCCCTCCCCACTCCATTAAAGACCAAGCCTGCTGTAAACAATTTATGGCATTCTTAAAGGAAGCCAGATAATCCTGACTGATTTGTAGCCCTTCCTTTATTGCCTTGCCAAACTTTGCTTTGTCATTTCAGGCTGGGGGAGCGAGGTGCTGGTGGTGGAGGAAACAGACATAAGCACATATGTTCAAGATTTTGATTCCGTTTTTATATTATTTGCACACAAGATTGTGTGTGTTTAAGATATACATGATGTTTAAAGGCCATTTCACAGAGTACAGTTTCCCGATATGGGTTTACGCAGGTTAGGTTCCTTTTTCTTAAGTGCACATCAGTGTGTGAAGCCCTGTATGCCTGTATCAGGGTCTGTAGAGTGAGGGTGGGGGTTGGAAACCCAGAGTTGAATAATTTCTCCTTTGGTAAGAAGTGGCTTTTAAAAATGGGGTGTAAAACACACCATTAACGATTTTACAATCGCTCAACAAATCAGGTGACCAAACCTTGAGGAGAGCAACACTCCACATTAGTGTCAAAATTGATGTTTAGTCATGTGCAACCAGGGTGAAATTGGAAGAGGAAAGGAGCCAGGGAAAGGAAAGAAAGGAGGAGGAATGGGGGGGGGGAGAGAGAAAATTCTCCTCTTCTGTGTCTCTATCTCCCTCTCTTGTTTTACAAATGTTGTGCTCCCTCCCTAGGGATGATAAAAAGGCTCATTTCCACATCCATCTCCCGTACAGATTCTAGCGCTACACATGTAGCTTGGAAACATAATCCTTCTTGTCTGTGAGGTTGTTTGATGGCTTTCAGATGCAATCTGTGACAATAATGGGAATACTCTCTGCAACATCTTCTCTCGCCCACACAGTTTAGCATGCTGGTGAAATCAAAGCAGGTCTCACACTGCAGTCCCAAGTGACCTAGATAGCAACAGGTGTGGTGTTTGTGTGTTGGGGGTTGCGCAAAAGACAGCAGTCCCTGAGGGCATCAGGTGAGTTATTGGAGATGCCTCTCAGTGACCCAGGCTGCATAATATGCCAGCCTAAGGAGGAATTGTGTTGCTTCCCAGTCATGCTGGTTTGCAGTTGATGTCAAACAGAAGCCTATTCTTTGTGTGTGTGTGTGTGTGTGTGTGTGTGTGTGTGTGTGTGTGTGTGTGTGTGTGTGTTAAGAACTGCACACAGTCTCCCTTCCCAAAGGCAAATGTGTCTGGCTGTAGGCCAGCCTGGTAGGATCTCAAAGGTGTATTCATGGAAATTTATGAAAAGATTTTCCAGTGACATCTACAATGAACATTTGGTGTTTATTTGGTACGGTTGGGGTAACGCTTCAAATTAAGAGTCAGTATAATATTGGGGCACTCTTAAGACTGGAACTTGGGGTCCACCCAATGATATATATTTTTTGCAGCAAATCAGGGAATGAGGAACCTGTGACTCTCTGGTTGTGGCTGTACTGCATCTCCCACCATCCCTGACCATTGGGCAGGCTGGCTAGGTTAGTGGGAATTGAAGTCTAGTAATATCTGGAGAGCTGTAGTTTCCCCACCCTTGTTGCCATCCTAATTTTTTTTGGGGGGGGGGTACATTTCATGGGTTGGGAACGGAACTCGGTGCTGCCACATTCTCTTTGCTGCTTGCACCTACCATCCCTCCTCTCCCCCGCCCCCAGTTTCTGAAATGCCCTAGAAGAAGCCAACATCATGTTATAGTATATTTCTCAGAAAGTTGGAGCGAAACAAATGGCTAAAAGGGGACCACAGATGTTCCACGAACCTGCCTGTTAGTATTTACACCCCTGAAATGCTGAAGAGGGTATGCAGTTCCTCCCACCCACCCCTTTTCAACCTTAACCTCCACCCCAAATTAAAGCCACAGTTTCAGATTATTTTAAAAGATCAGCACAGCATTCATTGTATCTGCAGCAAATCTCACAGTCTCTCTCTTCTTTGCTTCCTGCTAAAGTTTGCACCTGCTTCCAGCTGAAAGAGTAGCAGGAGAGAGTGATGGTGGCATATTCTCCTGGCTCCTGTTTGTTAGCCCCCCCCCCCAGCATTCTGTCCTTTCAGCTGCTCCAAATGCGCTTACAACACAGCAAGTCCCAATTCATACTCCCCACTGTTCTCCAGCAGTCATCTTTGGTGAAAACCAGATTCGGTTTCCTTTCCTCTCTTGGTCACTGCAGGCCCCCTCTGACTGATCGATGACTTGGTGCTAACAGGTTCCAAAGGGAGGCCTGGTAGTCAGTTGTTCTCTTCCAGAAGATGGTGACTGTGACACAGATTCTCGTGGGTATAGGAAAAGCGAGTGATTAAAGCACAGAAGCTACGGGAGCTGAAGATGGACAGCTCTATCAGCACCACACAGCATCCCTTGGGGCAGGGGGTGGGAGAGGAGGAAACAAATGAGGGAGAAATAAATAAAAGAGAAGTTCCCCAAGGAGCTGCTCTTCCCACTTATAAGCCCCCGGCCCCTACATTGTCAGCTCGGAAACCTACACAGGAAATGATTTGTGTGTCCTGGTTTCCCTCGCCAGTGTTTAATGTCTCTCCAGTCGATTAATAATTATTGAACAATGAGAGAAGAACTGTGATCTCAAAAACCTCACTTTTTTTTCTTAGCTTTTGTTTCTTGAATATGAATTCATGTTGGGGACGGAAGGGGGAGAACTTGGGTGCTTTTTGTTTAAGGCTTGAAAGAGTAAACAGAGTGTGTGGTCTGTTGTACTCCCCTCCCCTCCCCCCGCCCTCCCTCCAAACCCAGCTTGGATATTGCTTTATCAATACCCTTCTATCAATAAGCAGTGAACAAACACAGGTCTTTCCAGATTTACTAACTAATCATAGAAAAGTGTTGACGGGGCTTAAAGGATTGAGTGGCCAGCGCCTAGTAACTCATTTTAAGCATCTTTACTTGACGGATTGCATTTTCTTTGGGAAAACGAAGTTGCTTATGCTCTCCTCCACTCTACCCTCTGACATTTGCTTTTGCATCTACAGCTTTGCATGGCGATTTTTGTGCCAGGGGATCCAGGGTCCAGCCAGAAATCTCATGATCTGGAACCTGGTAAACCATGCAGAGCTATATCCATTTAAGTCTCAGATGCACAAATGATCTGAACTTACATAAGAAGGGGTGTAACAGAGGGGAAATGTGGGGCAGCACAGTCCCAGTACTTTTTTTTTTTAAAGAGCAGGAGCAATGACTTCATTCAAAGAAGGGGCAGGGTAAGTAGTGGGACCTGCTTTCACTTGCACATGAATGAGTTGGTGAAACTTTCAGATATGTTTGGGACAAGTTAGCAGAGAGGAAGACAGAATGAGGAAAATAATCAAGGAGAGGGTGGATATTGCTTTCTATTTCTTTGACAAGGTTCCTACTTCATACTAGCAGCTTAAAGGACAATGCTTCCTTGCAGGATTGCTTGCATTTCTGAGTTAAAGCTTAAAAGGTTGCATTTGAGCTGGCTTGAAGGTATTTTGTTACAGCTCAGTGTGTTTTTCAAGTGGAACCTCTGCAGTCAAAAGTAGGAGCTTTCACCCAGTAAACTATACAATGCATTTCAGCCACACTGATCCTAAAAATCGAACGTTATGCTTTTTACTGCTGCTCTTTGGGGGGAGGCATACATGCATTAAAATGGGTCAATGCAGCTGCCTGCATTTTGGGACTCTCCTGTGGGGCATGGATGTAGGGGCTGTCAAGATGAGCACCTGCACTTCAGGATTTACCACAACACAACCAGCTATAAGGCAGCCACCTACGATTGCTCTGGAAGTCATATTCTGCTCCTCCTGTCACTTTGAAAAAGTGTGAAACCGCCAAGGTTCTTTTCAAACTGGCCTAGAGACAGGTAGCTTCTCCCTCCTCTCACATACATTAATGTCTCTTTATTGAAGTCAATGCCAATCTACACCATCTGGGCCCGTTCTGTTTGTTTGACTGTTTGATGTCTGGTTTTGCCTTAACACTCAAGATAAAATGGATAGGTTTGAAAGGCTCCCCCTCCCTGTCTCCCTGGCAATTTCTTGTCACGAAATTCCTCTATTTTCACTCGCTGCTCCCCTGCTGGCAGCTGCCATCTGTAGCAATATTTCTCCTGCCAGAAAGATTGGCAAGCAAGTCCCTCTTGTGCCCACATCAGCTCTCCCTCGTTGACAGGATGGGTGCTTGAAGAGTGGAGCTTTTCAACTCTCACCCCCCCCCCCCCGCTTCCCTCACTCCTTCCCTCATATGTTCACACGCTTGCAGACAATATGTTATCTTGGACAAGGCTGCTTGCTCAGAAAATATCAAAGTCTGAACCTCTGCCTATCCAACACTCCCTCCTTATGACCAGGAAGACTGTAGGAGAATTGAATGCCTTGTGTTACATCGGAAGCTGCCATACACTGAGTCAGGCCAGTGGTCCATCTAGCTCAGTAGTGTTGGCACTTTCTGGAAGCAACTCTCCGGGGTTTCAGACAGGGGTCTTTCTCATCCCTACCTGGAGATGCTGTGGACTTAACCTGGTACCATCTGCATGCAAAGCAAATGTTCTGCTGCTGAGCTATGGCCCTCTTCTGTAAGTGAGGAAAACAAAACAAAATGACACCTGTGGTATCCTTTTGCTTGACAATCCTGTGTAGGCTGCAACAGGCCGAATTTCAGATTCAGAGTTCAAAGCCTTTGTAAGGCCCCCAAAGTCAATATCCACAGCCACCAACCCACCCCCCGCTTCCAGGTAGCCCACCTCAGCCCCTCTTTTTCCACCCGGACGCATAGTTTCTTAGATATGGTGCACCACTGTGATCAATACCTTCTCTGTCCTCATAAAAATACCTAAGCCACAGATAATGTTTAGAAGTCACACCTCTTTACCCTGGCCCTTCTGACTGTAATCGGTTTTCACTGTTGCTAATTCTGAATTTTAAATTGTTGTAGCCTTCCCTGGGACTTGCTGGTGAAGGCTGGGCAATAATAATATTGTTGGCATCAGTCTGTCTTTAGAGACAATGGAATGCACCTCTGGAGGTAAAGTCAAACCACTGGAGAATCACAGCTCCTGCTGTGGTTGCAGAGACTGGTAACTCCTAACTGCTGCCTCGCAAATAAAGCATCACTTCATTTGCTTCCTCGATGTACTTTACACCTTTGCCAGAAACTTCTGATTAAAAGACAGAAAAACTGGAAGATCTGATTGCCAGTCACCCATGTCATATCTGCTTTGACCCTTAAATGCCAGTAGAATCGATTGTCCCTTCCCTTACTGCTATTTGAAGGATGATCTGTGAATATCAGCACATGTTTTTAATCCACAAAGAAGTGTTTTATGCTTATGCACATATGAGCAGATGATTGATATGTTTATGCTTAACAAAAAGCAGTCATCTGCTCTTTCCTTTTAACTTGAAATAATCCCATATGGAGAGCAAGCCATTTGGGGGTCTCCAGTAGGACAGTGCAAATTTAGCTTCAGCGTAAGGAGTTGTCAGTCCCTTTGAATTTGGTGCTGGCTTACATCACTACTTACATGTTCTCAAGCATAGCCAAACTTCAGCAGTGCCTCTGCCCTGCTCCATCTTGAAATTCCTGATTTTGTGGCTAGCTTTGTTCTGTGGTCAGCCTCTTTCCATGCTTATCTTCTGCTGTGTTCTTGATAACAGCCTATGGCAAGGATGGGGAACCCGTCACCTGCCAAATGTTGTTGGACTGCAGCTCCCTTCAGCCCCAAACAGCATGTTTGGTGGGATGATGGGAGTTGTAGTCCAGCAATATCTGAAGGGTCACAGGTTTTCCCACTTTTGGCATATGGTTTTAAGGGCATGCATATTTTCAATTAAAAATGGGAAGCAGAAGAGAACCCATTTTAAAATCAACATACATCGTTGTTGTTGTTGTTGTTGATGATGATGATGATGATGATGTCATTTCTGTCCTACCTTTTCTCTGAGAAGTTCTGACTTACGTGAAGATTGCTCCCTGTTTTATCTTCAAAACAAACTTGTGAGGCAGGTGGTTGAGCTGCAAGATATTGGGTATTGGCTTAAGATCTCCCCAGTCCAAGTTAATCTCTAAATCCATTACATCACATTGGAACTACAATCATTTGCAAACATACAAAGAAGTAAGTCCCATTGAATTTTGAGCGCCTTACTTCTAAGTAAACATGGTTAGGATTGCACAGTAAGGCTGCCGTCACATGCATATTAACAAGGGGACATGAATAACATTGAGCTCAGTGGAATTCAATTCTTAGTAAATATACATTGCACTGTTAGTGCTCGAATTGGCCATTTGCCATTTGCAGGAGAAGGATTCAGATTTACTCCTGTTGCCATAGGTTTGGTTCCTGCCACTTCCTGACTCCTTCCCACTGTAGAAGTGGGTTTCAGAGCCCATTTAGGTAATATGTTTATTGGACAATGTTTATCCTGACATTTTTCTAATTAAATTAAATATGGCTACTAACATATATACATATATATTAAAGAGCATAAAAAGGTAAAGGGACCCCTGACCATTAGGTCCAGTCGTGACCGACTCTGGGGTTGCGCGCTCATCTCGCATTATTGGCCGAGGGAGCCGGCGTATAGCTTCCAGGTCATGTGGCCAGCATGACAAAGCCGCTTCTGGCAAACCAGAGCAGCACATGGAAACGCCGTTTACCTTCCCGCTGTAGCGGTTCCTATTTATCTACTTGCATTTTGACGTGCTTTCGAACTGCTAGGTTGGCAGGAGCTGGGACCAAGCAACGGGAGCTCACCCCGTCACAGGGATTCGAACCGCCGACCTTCTGATCAGCAAGCCCTAGGCTCAGTGGTTTAACCACAGCGCTACCTGGGTCCCAGCAGTCTCCTTACCCCACCCCAACAGCAGTCTCTATTGAACAGGAGACACTATTTGTGCCCTCCCAGCCCCTGTTTGCAACGCTGATCTTTATTTCATCCTCCCCCTCTTTCTTGAGGTAGTTCTTCACACCCTGGCTGGGGAGGAGCCATTTTGTGATTTGCCTCAGGTGCCGAAATGTCTTTGGCCAGCCCTGAGCACTGGATACAACCCACAATCACCAAGTGAAGTGGTGCCCCCAATTCCCAGAAGGAAAGATGTGGTGGTCAGACTCTGTTCTCATTCTAAACCCAAACATGCTTTGGGAGCTCACTCTGTCACAGGGATTCGAACCACCGACCTTCTGATCAGCAAGCCCTAGGCTCTGTGATTTAATCACAGTGCCACCTGGGTCCCTATTAAAGAGAATAGATAGAGCCTAAAAACATAGTAAAAAGCCAGCGCCCGTTTAACAAACAAACAAAAGGCATTATCCAGTGTTCTCTCCTTGGCCAGCACAAGGGTTCTTGCACTATTGAATGGGTGAGTTTTGATACTGTGCAGCAGAGCTATCCAACACAATAGCTGCTCTAGTGGAAACTGTTGTGCAACAGATTGTGCAACATTGTTACCAGAAACATGCTTATGCATTCTGTTGTGCAACAACATTCCACTGGCACAAAACATTTCACCAGAAGTATACCACTACTGTAAGTGACTTCAGCTCTACATTGGATATAACCCAATCAAATCAGCCTGTAATCCCAAGCAATAAAAGCTGTCTAGTAAGTCAATCGAAATGAAAGGTATCTTAAGGATTCAGCTTTGCTGCAGACTCATCCTGTGTGTCATTCCCCCTCCCCTGGGAACATGGCTTCTGTGTCCTCTGGTTTTGCGTACCACGTACCACCAAAACCAAAGCTCAGGAAGTTCGTTTGCAGACCCACTTTAAAAGAAGTTGTTGAACTCTGCTCACTGCAAGTGCGTGACCAAAATGAAGTGTCTCACATTTCACCCAGTACTTAAAGCTTCCTTGTATGAAGCTGCTGAAACGGCTTGACTTGGCCACAAACTCCATTGTTTTTCAGCAAGCGGCTGGTGGTGGGGTCTCTGTAGAGAGAGGCTAAGTCTCTCTCTCTCTCTTACTCCCAGCTGTCAAGGAAACTTGAGGAGGCATTCAAATGAGAGACACATGGATGTTTATAATTCACAGTTTTGCCATTGTTGTCACCAGAGATTTGTGCTTCCTGCTTGGTGACGGGAAAAAGGAAGGATAAAATTGGTACCATAACCCAGCCAGACATAACTCGTTTGAAAGATGGGCCTCCAATTATTTACTTAAGGAAATAGTGGGAGATTTATTAATAACCTCTGGCAACTTAAATAGCTCTAGTGATTTCCATGTGTGACCTGAGGCCTCCTTCTTCCTGGCTGATTAGACACAAAAACCCCAACTAAAAAGAGCTGACCTGGTTGGCTTTCAAGGGCTCTGCTAGTTAGCTCCCAGATCGTGAGGCCTAGGAAAAACAATGTCTGTCAGGGCCGTTATAAGGTTCTCCGCTACAACAGGTTTAATCTTACCCTCTGATTTCAGAGGAAACAGTTAAGTAGGAAGGCTGGGGTGGGGGATGGTAATGAAGTCAACATAAGAAACTAATAACACAACATACATTTTAAAGTGAGCAAAAAAAGGGGAGAGCATTATTTTTTAGCCTATCACTGCTTTGCAGATATTAATTTGGCATTGTTACCTCTTGGAAAGGGACCCAGGTGGTGCTGTGGTTAAACCACTGAGCCTAGGGCTTGCTGATCAGAAGGTCGGCGGTTCGAATCCCTGTGACGGGATGAGCTCCCGTTGCTTGGTCCCAGCTCCTGCCAACCTAGCAGTTCGAAAGCACGTCAAAATGCAAGTAGATAAATAGGAGGAATATAGCGGGAATGCAAGTAGATAAATAGGAGGAATATAGCGGGAAGGTAAATGGCATTTCCATGTGCTGCTCTGGTTAGCCAGAAGCGGCTTTGTCATGCTGGCCACATGACCTGGAAGCTGTATGCCGGCTCCCTCGGCCAATAATGCGAGATGAGCGCGCAACCCCAGAGTCGGTCACGACTGGACCTAATGGTCAGGGGTCCTTTACCTCTTGGAAAGACATGAAACTACTACCATTAGAAGTGTTGATCTACTTTTCTGCCACTTACTGTATTTACCATCCTCCAATAAATTGTTTTGTGTTGTTCAGCTATCCCATAGGTGCCCATCCTAGGGGAAAGGTGAGGTTACAATGCAACAAATAAACCTGGTCTGTGTGCACATAAAGTCCTTCCTTCCACTGAATTGGATGGACGAGAGGCAAAAGATCCATGTGTGCAAAAGCCAAAGCCTGCTTCTATCACCACCATTTTCCAATATGAAGTTGTTCCAATGTTTTCTGGTTTTGATAGATCTATAGAATGACATTTCAGTATACTTGGACTTGTTCAGAAGTACCTGCTGTAGTTTTACTGGCATTACTTTCAGAAAAGCTTATGGGGTGAGGATTTGTTGGCCTACATCCCACCTCCCCAAATTTTGGCAAGTTGTACAGATAGACATCTTGAGTCTTTGACCTGCACTCTTCCTCCTCCCCCCATCCTTTGCAAAGACGTGATTCCTTGGAAGGCTGCTGTCATCTTCACTTGCTCTTGGCAAAGAGTATTCCTGTGTCTTCCAGTGATTTCCTGTCCAATACAAAATGGCTTTGCCAGATGTAGACTAAATCAGGACGTTTGGGGACTCTGCTGCTTTCTTGAGGAGCCTACAGCATAATCCTTCATTGCTTTGCATCTCAGTCAGTTTTTGCCTTTCCAACAACACATATTTTGGAAAATCCTTCCATGTCTTTATCAAAGAAAATAAGTTATATTTATGGAGATAGATTTGATTGCTGTATTATAGTACCAGAGTATGGTGGGGAGGCACTTGATTTCCAAGGCACAGTTGGATAGTATCATAACCCACAACCTGGGAATCATGCACTGTACAACAGGGGACTCAGAGAAGGGTGAGGCTGTGTCTCCATTGCTGGAGGAAGAACCGCCAGACCTTCTTTGGCACTTTTCCAGGTGGAGGACACAGGCCTTTCACCCTCCTCTGATTCAGAAGAGGAGTCCCCCACACTACCCCTCCTTAACTCCCCAGCCCCATGGGAGCTGGATTGTAATATAAGGCAAGGGCTCTTTAGCAACCAGCCAGCTCCTCTGGGGAGATGGGGCTTAGTACACTACAGGTCCACTCAACACATATAAGGATTCATCATCCTGTAGTTAGTAGATGGGTGGGGAGACAACAGTTGCATGACTAACTCAGCAGGATTCTGGGAGCTCTCCAAGGTCCTGCAGGTGCTTTCTTGGATTCCTGCTTTGAATTCCTGACTCAAACTATTGACTTTATGCAAAACTGCTGGGCTTCCCCTGTGAGCCTCAAGATCTCACAGAACAGGACAGAAAGCTCTTGATGCATCAAGCATGCTGAAGCGAAGCAGGTCTGTACATATACCACATATGGCAGACTTAATAACACCCATCCACCAGGCAGTTGTCTTATATGGAGTTCTCCCTTATCATGTACTACCCAGTGGAGACTGGTCCATTAGGACAAATGGGGTGCCACTCCCACAACCTCAGCATGCCTAAACCTGCATACCTTCTTATTTACATTCAATTCAGAGGGTGGCATTGGCTGTCAGCTTCCAACTCCTTACCCTCTGTGTTGCCCTTAGTAGGACTCGGCAGGGAGGAGGGTGGGGACAAGAGTGGAATTGGTTGGCTCTGCCTGTCCCTGGCTCTGGCTCCATCCATGGTTGGGCTCCCTGCTTTCCACCCCAACCATTTCCCAAAGGGCACCAGCCACCAATGCCGCTGCCTCACCCTTTTTAACAGGAGATGCTGGGGATTGAATCTGGGAACTTTTGCAGGCAAAGCAGCGTTCTGCCACTCTGCTGTGGTCTCTCCCTATAACACTAACACATATCGACTCCTCTGAGCCCAAAATGAATATGACAGCAAAGTACAGCAGGCCTCTAGAGTCTGCCTCTCCTCTCCCAGGTTCCCTGAGTGACAATGATGACAGTACTGTGTGCTTTACATTTTACATTTGCTGGATCTGAATGCCAACTGTGACCTCCTTTCAGGTTGGCTACAGGAACTGGGGCCAAGCTCCTCCACTTAATATGAGTAGCTGCTTCCCCAAATTTTATAGTAGGGAGAAAACAAGAAAAGCCAGGCAGTAATTAATGGCAGAGGGAATAGATATCATTTACACTGTTGTCCTTGTCATCTTGTTTCTTTTACGCCTACACAGCCATGAGATTTGCATGTTTATACAAAACATTAGATACAATCGTTGGCTGAGGCAGCCTTTCATGAAATATTGCTGGAGAAATGATGGTGTTGTGTCCCTTGGAATGAAATAAATGGAAGAAGTCTCACCTTTGCAAATGGGATTACTGATTCTTGGAAGAGGGTGTTGTTTGTTTGTTTGTTTGTTTGTTTGTTTGTTTGTTTTTGCTCAATGCTATATGCAGGTTGTTTGCTTCTTGTTGCAGAGGCTTCAGTTGCTTAGGTTTTTCTTAGCGCCTTGGGAGGAGCCCTGGGCTCAGTAGTACTCTTAGCACAGGACTTTGGGGTGGAAATCCAGTGCCCCACTGAGCAGAATGAGCATTACCATGTGAAGAAAGGTTTCCCACCTCATAAGATCACTAAGTCAACTGATAAATGCTATGGGGAAAATGACTAGACTGTGTTTGTAGATAAAGCTATCTGTGGCCATGAGCTGCAATGGCTGCGTTCTACTTCCATTGCCAAAGGCAGTATACCTCCAAATGCCATTTAACTGGGAGTCACAAGTGCAGAGAGTACTTTTGCACTCGGGCATCTGATTGGTGACTCTGAGACCAGAATGCTGGACTAGATGAGCAATTGGCTTGATCCAGCAGGCTCCTCTTATGTTCTTAGGTGCCCTATTATTAAAATCATTGTCCTGCAACAGAGCTAGTCTTTCCTCAGCCAAAATGGCTTTGGTCTCTATTATCGGGGGGGGGGGGAAGGGGTGGGCAAACCGCAGGCTTTCTGTGGACCACCTGAAAGGAGCTCACAGACTACAGTTTGAGAACCTCGTGTTATCTGGATTTTCATTGAGGTACTGCTGGCTCCATTTTGATGAGCACTGCCCGTAGAAGTTGACAGAAATGATTCAGTTGGCTTCTGCAAGATTCTGCAAATGGATGTTAGCTATGCAGAAATACACAGCTAATCATCAACAACAGCCTTATACAGAAAGCAAAAGATTCTCATTACGGATGGTTTAAAAAAAATCTAACTGCATTCCTCTTCTTTCTCATTAATAAGGCAGTGCTGGCATTATACATTTGTTGCCTTTTTAATGAATATAGGGTTCTCCCCTGGTGTTCCAATTAGCAGATGCCTTTAAATTAGATTTTCTTTTCCCTTTCCTTTTAAAATGAGAAAGAGGGGGTGGCTTTTCTTATTTGGTGTGTAGTTTCCTGTTTTTCCTAAGCATCAAAGAATTTTTTTTAATAGCTTCAGAGACTATTTCAAGATAAGGGAATTCTTTTCTGCCTTGGTCATGTATAAGCTTCCAAAGGAGCAAGATCAGGGAGAGCTGTAACTATGCATGGCACATGAGTAAGATTGGCAGGAGTGGCATTTCACCAGTGATTATACGAATCCCTGTTTACGTGGAGTGTGAGTCCAATGGAAGGTGAACAGCATTACTAATACTAGCTTGTGCATGTTTTGATTGACCGGTAGGATTTCTTATCTACCCTTCACCATAAGGTTCTGGGTCAAGACTGTGTGATGCTATACTCGCTGCAACAGTAGTATAATAATCTCTTGTATATCTCAAAAGCTATGATGAGAGAGCATTATTGGTTGCCAATTGGCAATCAGACCAGGTTTAGGGTTCTTGTGTTAATTCACAAAGCTGTAAACCACTTGCGCCTAAAAGTACTTTGAGGACTGCCGGTTGTTTTTGTTTTTTTAATGTTCCACCTCAGTGACTGAGGACTTCTCTTGGTGGTCCCACATAACTGCATACCACCAAACCATGCCATCATCTATTACTATTACTAGTCACCTCTCTCCTCCTCTTCCCATGAAACCACAAGAGCCAAAATATAGCCATTCAACGTTCACACTTATCTGGATTTTGCTATGAAGTTCTCCAACTAACTGATGTTTACAAAAATGTATATGGTAGGTACGAAATATGCCTAAAAATGAAAACATTTTTTTAAAATAACATACAAAAATGGATTGTATTAGGAAAAATTGCTTGCCAAAAACATTGTCAAAACTGCATACAACATTGTGTTTATTAGGAGAAATTCACACTTAAACCCTGAAGAATTTCCATGAGGATTTTTTTTAAAAAAAGAAAGAAAGAAAAAAGAAAATTTGCAAATCACTGCAGTAATGGAGAGCAGGAGTTAAGACTGGAAGAACAAGAAGTGGGGAGAACCAAAATTGACAGATCCTTCCATCCCTAGTTCAAGGCCCACAGGTTTGATATTTCCTATCCTTGACACACACACACATGCACACAAACACATACCGTATATTCTGGCGTATAAGATGACTGGGCGTATAAGACGACCCCCGACTTTTCCAGTTAAAATATAGAGTCTGAGATATACTCACCGTATAAGAAATGCGTCCTGGCGTTTAAGACGACCCCCGACTTTTGAGAAGATTTTCCTGGGTTAAAAAGTAGTCTTATACGCAGGAATATACAGTATAAATTTTATTTAACATGTATCCTGTCCTCCCTCCAAAATAGGAGACACGGCATTCATATTATTAATTAGTAAATAATAATAATAAAACATTCTAAAAACTGTTCTCTTCACCTGTGATTTCAGGGTTGCAAAGAACAGTATCTTTCAGCCATTAAATGCCCCCTCCCCCTCAATAATGATAGAGACAGCTGCACTTCACCAGGGAGGACATTCCACAAAGCAGGGGACCACCACTGAAAAGGCCTTGCCATGGATCAATACCAGCTGGGCAGTCTGGATGAATATCCTACCCTGATATATAAGGCAGCTTCTTGCATTCAGGTAGCAAGGCTGGTCTAGATGCACCAATGGCCTGATTCAGTTTAAGGTAGCTACATATGATCAAGAAGTGGAGGGCTGGTTGGCACATTGAACCCATGTGCAAATTGGCCCTGATTAGATATATGTTAAACATTTATATAATAACTAGCTGGCCCGGCCACGCATTGCTGTGGGTTTTTGTGTTAAATGGACCTTTTTTTGTTAAATTGACCTTCAGAGTCTCCCTTCAGAGTCTCCTCACCTGCCCTGTCCCAACCCTGACTCCCCTACTGTAAGTTTCAAAAATAAGACTCCCCTACCCACGCGTGTTCCTGAAAATGTCCCCACCCGTCCACTGCTTTGGCTGACTCAGGGTCCTACCTCCCCCCCATGGCTATGTGTTTCCCCCCTCCCTTTGTTGTGTCTAATCCCTGTGAGCCCCCTCTCCCATTGTTGTACCTCATCCCTGTGAAAGGCCCATATTCTGTTTGTTTTTGCCTGTGGCCTACTGGGCAAAGGTGACGCCTACTCAGTTTTCCCTGTCCCACCCCACCCCCCACTGCTTTGGCTGACTCAGGGTTTTTCCTCTCCCCCCCCCATGACTATGTGTTTCCCCCCTCCCTTTGTTGTGCCTCATCCCTGTGCCCCGCCCCCTGTTGTGGAAGGCCCTATTCTGTTTGTTTTTGCCTGTGGCCTACTGAGTTTTCCCTGCTTGGTGATGCTGCGGCCTATTGAAAAAGCTGGGCCTTGTTGCTGCAAAAGGACTGTTTTCAGTTGGTTGCTGTGGAATTTTGTGGTGTCATCTGGCGGCGCAGCTGTGAAGACGGCAGGGTGCAATCTACCTTTCTATTGGATGCTGCTGGAGTTTTCAGAGCTTCTGGTAGTGACGTCTAATTTGGGCGCCACTTTTTTGTGTTTAATCATTATTTTAGGTGTGAAAGGTGTGGGTTTTTTGGGGGGGAATTATGTCAGATCCCTCCCTGATGGGCATGGAACGTTGTGGCCAAATTTGTTACATTACGGTTCAGCAGTTACAGAGAAAGGCTGTGACCTCCGCGCGTGCAATGCCTACATTTTTAGATATATAGATAATAATAATAATAATAATAATAATAATAATAATTAATAATAATAATAGTATAATTACTTGGAATGGAAAATCTAACTCTGCTTACAACATTTCTCTCTCTCTCTACCCACCCCAATCCTCTCAAGACCAACATGACAACCTTGAATAAGTGCATTTGTATTGTCCTGACAGCCTCTTCACTATAGGAATGTCTTCCTGCTTTCAATGAGAAAGTCAATTAGTGCCAGACTTAAAGTTGCAGCCTCTGTGTGAAATGGACCAGTAAAGTGAAAGAGGGTGTGAAATTAATCAGGCAAGCCAGAGTCAGGCAAAATGGGTTGGCTAAGTAGCCCAAGGACTGTAATTACTGATCATTGCAATAAACCCATTGCCCCCCCCCAACTCATTGTATTTTACTTACTTACGGCATTTCATTTATTTATTTGTTTACTTAATTTATATGCTGCCCAAATAATTCAGTTCTCTCTGTGTGGTTTGCAACTTATTAGAAAGTACAAAATACAATCCAAACTTCAATAAAACAATAAAACCAATTACAAACAATACAAAACAGCAGAAGGGGGGAACCATTTAAAAGCCAGTGTAAACACAAAATCCCTCCCCTCTTGATTTAAAGCAATGCGGAGGAGGCTGATCACTAGGACAAATGGGGCATTGCCCTCCAACTACAGTCTGCTCTCAGCTAATACTCACCTTACTAGTTTCTTACAGCCAGTGCAGAGGGTGGATAAAAAGGAGTTTGCCCAGCAGCTAAAGAATAACAAGTTTGGCACCAGGTGAGCTTGGGGAGGAAAATCCATAGCTGGAGTGCCACAGCTAAAAAGGCCTGCTCTCTGTCTGTCTAGCTCAGGCATCCCCAAACTTCGGCCCTCCAGATGTTTTGGACTACAATTCCCATCATCCCTGACCACTGGTCCTGTTAGCTAGGGATCATGGGAGTTGTAGGCCAAAACATCTGGAGGGCCGCAGTTTGCGGGTGCATGGTCTAGCTTAATATTGCCTACTCTGACTAGTAGCGCAGGCATAGGCAACCTTGGCTCTCCAGATGTTTTGGAACTACAACTCCCGTGATCCCTAGCTAACAGGGCCAGTGGTCAGGGATCATGGGAGTTGTAGTTCAAAAACATCTGGAGAGCCAAGGTTGCCCATGCCTGCTAGTAGTGGCTGTTCTCTTTTGCAGAGTTCTTTCTTAACATCTGCTACAGCTGCAGATCTCATCATTCCTGAACCATTGACCATGCCAGTTGGGGTGATGGGAATTGGGAATACTGGGTACACAACAAACTCCTGTTCCCAGGATGCTTTAAGGGAAGTCATGGCTGTTTAACGTAGCTTTAAATGCATAGTGCAGACAGGCCCTGTGTTGGGCAAGCTGCAGTTAATGGGGAAAAGGGGGAGGGCAACAGGTTTTCCCCAGCAACAAGCTTTTCCTGCAGTCCTGTGACGTTTCCTTCTATTTGATTGACATCTTACGGGGCAACATAAACGCTTGCACAAAGAGAGTACCCCCACGGTATCTTTTATATATATATATACACACACAACTTTGCACACATAAATATATATGCTAAGGGGGTGATTATAAATGGCTTGAAATGAGTAGGGGATTTGTCATTGACTTCAGATGTGCTCTCCATCCATGAATGTTACTGCTTCATCATGGTTCTAAAAGAGCGGCAGACAGAAAGACAGAGAGAGATTCCCACTGCTAGAAGGATTCTAGAATACAAGTGTGGCGCGTTGCGGACGTGTCCTTCTGTCAATATAGCATCTCTCCCCCTGTGTTGACCCTCATGTCTCTGACTTCCAACCCCCTTGCTTAACGATGACAAATGGAGTTATAATATTGGTTGTTGAACCATAAGCAGCAGACAAATGTGCTTCTGAGAACTACCATTAAGTCCCTAAATGGATTATATATATATTTGGTTTAGAAACCTAATATTTAATACTAGCATATTCTCCAGTGGTTGGCTTTATTTCTCTTGATAATCTATTCCCACTTCATTTCCTTTTTAGTTTTCTAAACTCATTAAATTTTTCATATCGCAAGTTATATTCTCTTCCAAACAAAATGAAAGATGCCCCTTCTTTTTCTCCCTGTCTTTTGGAACGTTTCTAATTTTTAAAACTAGCCCCCCCCTTTTTTATTTTGCTCCCAGACTGCAGAGGGTTGACAGGAGGAAAGGGAAAAACAAGCAGATAAACATTCTTTTAAATGATGAATTTTAAGGTCGCTTTACGAGTCAGGCGGAATTGCTAACCATATTGAGGATTGTAAAAAAGCCTGTGAAAGGCAGCATAATAAATGATGCTTGAAATGGCATTTGTTGTATGCAGCATCCAATGCCTACAAGGTGTCTTTGTGTACATGTTGTTTTGGTCAAAACTGCAGGCAGCAGCAGGCCTCTGTTTACAGCGAGATCTGCCCCAGTCATATGCAAAGCATGGCAGGGGCTAGTTTAAAGAACAAAGGGGGTGCAGAGTGAGGAATAGCAACAGCCACTTACCTCTGTGCAGTCCATCACTCAGATTCTACCTCCCCCTCCCCAGGAGGGCTCTGATCATGGAAGTAACCATGGCAGGGAGAAAGGTATATGAGGGAGGGATCACTCTCCCCCTCCCCGCTCTGCCCCAGCAGTGGAGGTTGGGGTCCATGGGGACCAGTAGAGCAGAAGGCAGGGAGCCCAAACAGTAGGTGAAGCCAGGGCCAATGATAGGCAGAGTCAAAGCTAACCAAAGCTAACTAGGCAGAGCTAACCAATCCTAGTTTTGCCTCCACTCTCCTCCCAGCAACATTGGGACTAAGGAGGAGGAAGGTGGCAATCGGTGCTGCTCACCAGACTGGTTGCAAGTAAGAAGGCATGAAAGCAGAGAATGGCTGAGGGCAGCTTGCAGTTGGGGGGCAGTGCCCCATTTGCCCTAATAGTCTAACAGGGCTCTAGGACCCTGTCAGAGCCTCACACCTCCTTCCCAAAGCAAGGGAAGGCATCAAACGTCCTCCACTCCTCCCCTCCCCTGAAAAATCCACTCTTTAGCGCTGAATCAGAACAAACATCAATTTGGTTTTCTGTAGATTGACATTTGCGCCAATTCAGGACTAATGAGTGGATTTTTCAGGGGAAAGCTGTGGGGCAAACAGAAAACCACTCAGACCTGTGCCTAGAAAGCATGGGACATATGGGAAACTGCTCGGATCCATGGTTTCTACGCATGCGAGAAGCAGAAGTGTGGATGAGCCCATACCAGGCATCCCCAAACTTCGGCCCTCCAGATGTTTTGTACTACAATTCCCATCATCCCTGACCACTAGTCCTGTTAGCTAGGGATCATGGGAGTTGTAGGCCAAAACATATGGAGGGCCGCAGTTTGGGGATGCCTGCTCTAGATATTCATGGCTACATTGACCACATCATTCAAAATATGCAACTTAGGGACTCCGATAGATGATAGATAGATAGATAGATTTTATTATAAGAAACAAGATTCCAAAATAGCATATACAGTTTAAATACATCTAAACAGTATAAAGGTAAATGTAAAAGGACCCCTGACCATTAGGTCCAGTCGTGACCGACTCTGGGGTTGCGCGCTCATCTCGCATTATTGGCCGTGGGAGCCGGCGTACAGCTTCCAGGTCATGTGGCCAGCATGACAAAGCCACTTCTGGGAAACCAGAGCAGCACATGGAAACGCTGTTTACCTTCCCGCTGTAGCGGTTCCTATTTATCTACTTGCATTTTGACGTGCTTTCAAACTGCTAGGTTGGCAAGAGCTGGGACCAAGCAATGGGAGCTCACCCCGTCACAGGGATTCAAACCGCCGACCTTCTGATCAGCAAGCCCTAGGCTCAGTGGTTTAACCCACAGTGCCACCTGGGTCCATCTAAACAGTATAGCTCTATATAAAAATGCATGATAAGAGCAAATCCAAAGTGCAAATGTAATATGATTTCTATATTACATTTTTGTGTTTCTCTCACATTTAGGTCATATTGGAGACCATTCTTAAAAGTAACATATCTCAGCTCTGAACTGCTGTTAAAAATTTGAATGAACAATCTATGCGTCCCATATCCATGGGTACCATGTTGGGACTGTGTCTCACCATCTTCCTGAGTAACAAAAACAAAGTCACTCCAAGTTGTTGAGAGAGTCAGTCTGTAGCCTTTGATGTTAGTGACTGTGTTAGTTTCTCAATTGTTGCCAGGTTCCAGAGTTTGGTGTGCCAGCTCTGAGTATTCAGTCTCAAAACATTTTTTCCAGTGGTGTGCAATAATCACTCGCATGCTGCCATAATCATAAACATCATTAAGTCCTTTGAAGGCGCTTCCACATCATCACCAGATAATATGGGCAACAAGCAAAGGCTTTAACTGTGGAGGAGCAGATAATGAGGATTAGCTCAGTAATGACATCATCCCAAAACACATCTACTGAAGGACATTGCCACCACGGATGAAAAATAGGAGCCTCCAAAGAAACATTATTTCCAATACTCTGGTGATCCCCCTCCCTGGATGCAGCCCTGGGAGCCAATATCTTTTCACTTTAATCTTCAGCTGTTTTGAAAGCTTTCATGCACCAACATTGCACAGGATTGTTCCTCAAGTACAGGCATAGGCAACCTTGGCTCTCCAGATGTTTTGGAACTACAACTCCCATGATCCCTAGCTAACAAGGCCAGTGGTCAGGGATCATGGGAGTTGTAGTTCCAAAACATTTGGAGAGCCAAGTTGCCTATGCCTGCTCTTTGGAGTTCAAACGGAGTTCTAACAATGCTCGTTACCTTCCTGTTTGGTTGCCTCTCACTCATGGGCGTACCCAGGATCAAAACTAGGGGGGGGCAAGGGGAGGGGCCAAGGCACGGAAGGGGAGGGGCCACAAAGTGGGCGGGAACGGCGAGCTCGCGCTCCGCCGGGCTGTGCCCCTCCCTAGAAGCAGGGCTGGTGGGCGGAAGCGGAGCCCAGCCCAGCGGAGCGCGAGTTCAGCGTTCCCGCCCGCCGCGCCGCGCCGCGCTCTCTGGTTCCCCGCCGCGCTTGGCCTTGCCAGAGGGCGCGACGGGGAGCTGGAGGGAGGGCGCAGCGCGGCGGGCGGGAACGGCGAACTCGCGCTCCGCCGGGCTGTGCCCCTCCCTAGAAGCAGGGCTGGTGGGCGGAGGCGGAGCCCAGCCCAGCGGAGCGCGAGTTCAGCGTTCCCGCCCGCCGCGCCGCGCTCTCTGGTTCCCCACCGCGCTTGGCCTTGCCAGAGGGCGCGACGGGGAGCTGGAGGGAGGGCGCAGTGCGGCGGGCGGGAACGGCGAACTCGCGCTCCGCCGGGCTGTGCCCCTCCCTAGAAGCAGGGCTGGTGGGCGGAGGCGGAGCCCAGCCCAGCGGAGCGCGAGTTCGGCGTTCCCGCCCACCGCGCCGCGCTCCCTGGTTCCCCGCCGCGCTTGGCCTTGCCTGAGGGCGCGCCGGGGAGCTGGAGGGAGGGTGCGGCGCGGCACGGCGGGAATGGTGAACTCGCGCTCCGCCGGGCTGTGCTCTGCCTCTGCCCACCAGCCCTGCTTCTAGAGTAGGGCAGCTGCCCTAACTTGCCCCATGGTGGGTACGCCCTTGCTCTCACTCACATATGCGGTGGATGGCTTTTCCATTTCCACTTTGCTTTGCAGAGTTCAACATCATTTTCTTTGATAGGATACCATTGGTCAGCTTTCAGGACCTGTCATGTCTGTTTAGAAGGGCCCCAGCCTTTACAGGCCTCCTTCCATTTTCTCCCACTATCCGTAATGTCGTTTTGATGAGGACAGAGTCCTTGAGTGCACTGTGCTGTAAAGAGGATTCATTATTGCAACAAGTCTATTTTAAGCCAATTTCTATCAGGTTTATTACATCCTGTGAATTCATTACACTTCTGTTCACCTGTGTTGGAGGCATGTGACAGAGTTATCACCCTTCCTTGCAGAGGGCAGGGATGGATGGCTGAGTGGCTCTGTTTTAAGACCTAATGGCCTCTTATTTAATACAGTTTTATCTTCATCCTCCCTTAGCAATCATCGCCTTAAAAAATATAATCTCCATTATATCCATTCTGTTCTCTGCTGCAGAACAAATCAATGCTCCTCTCTGGTGGTTTGAGATGGTTTAAGTGTGTTGGAAATCTGAAGGAATCAATTGCACCCAGGTGCATAGAGAGGCATGTAAGTGGAGGGTTCTTTCTCCCCCTAGAGAGAAATGGCTGGCAAGATTGGCTCCTGTTCTCATGACACAGCAGCTTTGTTTCAATTTCGTCCCCTTCAAAAATATAGCTGTGAGTGCTAAATCTTCCATGCCTGACTGCAGAGTGCAGAGACCAATATAAAGTTACATTTCACTTTGGACTGACAGGTGGAAAGCCATAATCATGTCCCTTTCTTCATGATGAATGATGAATTCTCAAGATATAAAGTGGATCCGGGATGGCCACACTGTCAGTGAAGAGTACATGCTGGTGGCTTCAGATAAGAAGCAAGCTTTTCAAGAAATGCCCTCCTTTATACAAATCACGGTTGCTGAAGATTCTGGGACACTGTTAAAATAGGTTTATGCCACCAGGAGTGGGGGAAAGGACACAAATTTGTTCTCATAGCAGAATATTAAATTTACCAGCTCTTTCCTTTCTGCAGGATGTGTCCCATGACAGTCACTGATGCAGTTCCCAGCTTATCCAGGGCCTGATTATGGCTCCAGTTCTGTGTTTTGTTATGAGTACAGTGGTACCTCTGGATACGCACACCTCTGGTTGCATATCTTTCAGGATGCAAACGTGGCAAATCCGGAATTAATTTTCCGGGTTTCGTCACACGCGCATGCGCAGAAGTGCTCTACGTGCCGCGCGCATGCACAGAAGCGGCACCTCCGGTTGCGAATTCCTCGGGATCCAACCGGAGCTCCAGAACGGATCCCGTTTGCAACTGGAGGTATCACTGTATGTCAGTGTTATATGAAAGAGGGATAAATTTTCCAACAATGTTCTATACAATGGCTGGACACTGTCCTCTGAGTGCATCTATGTGGCAAACTGAGATGTCTGCTGGTGGTCAAGTCTACTTGAGAATTGGCAACCCAGACTGCTGTTTCAAATAGCAGGTTCAACAACTAAATCAGCTAGGTGTCCCAGCCTGCTAATTCAGGTAGCGGGTACAGCAACAATTCATGAGAAAATCTTTTTGTATTTAGATGCTACACCTGACATTTATAAAACAAGTAGAACCTGCAGCAAAATGTTGCAGTGTGGAATGCTCCTATTCAGTGCTTCATTCAGCCAGCCATACACATACCCCATTTCATTCTCTCTCCTACCTGGTTTTTGATATTTTTTTTCCCTCTCCCTTCCCCCCCCCCCAAAAAAGCATTGTGTGGGTTGTTGTTTCTTGAACATTTGCAAATCTTGAGGTTCCCCCAAACTTGATAATGCCTCCTCCTTGTGCATGGTTTTGATTACATTAGCATCAACACTCAGCTTTGAAGTTTGGAAAAAGAAGAAAATGATGTAGCAACCCACAAAAATCCTGGTCTCCAACACCCTCTCCTTCACCAAGAAGCAAGTGATCAAAGATATCTGAGCACCATCTTCTCTCTTTAGGTGTGCATTTTTGCTTATTCAAGCTGCAGACTCTCAAAGCAAGACCTCAGAGACTGCATTGTAAGGGGATTGGTCTGTTTCTCTCTTAACCAGAGTTTCCGTCTTGCAAAGCAGCCAGCTCTCTCCTTTCTGTGGAGAGGCAGCCAGCATCTAATCAGGCTTCACTCCTTTGTTGTAGTTATTGATCCTCAGCACTGTAAGATGCAAATAGCCAAGCCTGACAGGATTCAGGGTGTTTTATCATCAATGGAGAGTAATTATGCTTGGCTGCACCAATATTGGATTGTTAAGCCCCAGGATAATGCGCAAGGTAAAGACATTTAGAAGGCAGTCCACCTTGGGAATTTGTGTAAATGTGATGGATAGAGTGAGAGAAGGATAGCTGAATTACAGCCCTCGGGGACTGACAGATGCATGAGCAGAGAGGGAGGAGGGTGGATGTAGCCTTGATGATCTTGCAGGTGGGGCACAAGATAGCACTGCCTTTGATGCTCAGTCCCAACATGGACGCAAGACTATAATTTTCCATTGCTACCTACTCTTAACAATGTGCCATACATTTGAGAGGGAAGCATGCACTCCAGAAATTGCTGATGGAGTGGTTTGGCAAAGGCTGTGCAGCTTGCTGTTTATAACGTGTTTTGTTGAAGTAGTATTGCTTTGGCCTGGGGAGGTGCAGGAGTGGGGTGGGCATGCTGGGGCAGGAGGGGTTCGTGCCTTCATGGTGATTTAACCCAGCAGATGTGGTAGCACAAAGGAAAAATGAGCAGTGGTTGAACAAAAATATTTAGACCAATATGTTGATAAGAAGCAGGCTATAGGTTTTGGGCAACAGAAGGAACCAAGGACCTCTGTGTAGGAAAGGTTGCGCGAGTACATGTCTGTGTGCTCAGGTGTGGATATTGTACCTCTGCACATTGTGTATGTCACAGGAATTCAGGAGCCCTTAGGTCCAGTGTCAATGGATCTCTTTTCTAATCCTCTTTCTAACTCCATACCAAGTAGGAATACAGACTGAGAAACCTTAGTACAGTTCTTTTATCCATTTGGTACAAGCAGAAAAACCCAGAACTCACCCTGGGCACTCACAGCACATTCTGAGGACTCTCTCCTGCTCTTGGTTTTGCACAGAAAAGGATGGAGGAACCTATCACCCTCTGGATGTTGATGGGCTGCAACTCCCCTTGTTCCTGACCATTGGTCAGGCTGACTTGCACTGATGGGAAGTACAGTCAAACAACCCCTGTAGGGCCACAGGATTCCACATCCCCAATATAGAGGTTCACTTTATAGGTATAATAACCGTTTTTGTCTCTTATACAATTGGAGCTTAATTGTATTCAGGAGGTTTGGCTGCAATCCGATGTGTTCCACCATGGGAACATAGGAAACTGCCTTATACTAAGTCATGCCATTAGTCCATCTACCGGTAGTTCAGTATTGTTCACACTGGCTGGGGTTTACCAGGGTTTCAGGCAGAGTGGTCTTTCCCAGCCTTACCTGATGGTGCTGAGGATTGAACCGGGAACATTCTGCATGCAAAGCATATGTTCTGCCACTGCCCTTCCTAAGTGAACAAATCACACATTGCTGATCTCGCTCAATGTTTCCTTTTTGTTTGGGACATACTGAGTCCTTTCGTCTGAGCCCTATGATGTGTGTGTGAGAGAGAGACAGGTGGCCAGAGAACACCAAAGGAGAGCCATGTAAACATGTGACTAACAAACAGGAGCTCTAAAAAAAAAAATCAATCTCAAGTGCTCAGCAACTTGCAGTAAAGACCTTCTAAATGGATAAATAGCAGAGTCTCATATTGACATAAGAATCTGCCTAACCTTTGCAGAGTCTGGTGCATGAACTAGCTAAGCTGCCCTCGCTGTGGGGGGGAAATGTATCTCTCTACAAAGATGCTGTGTTAGCTAGCTAATCCCCAGCTCTGATCATTGCAAACCTGTAAGTAGACAGGGAAAATCTCCTTTCCTGGTTGTTATTCATGCTGAGTGAATCTCATACCTGTAAAATAAAATAAAAACGTTGAGCTTTTTTCCCCCAGGTATCTATGAAATTTTCAAGATGGGTTGTAGGTAAAAGGGATTTTCTTGTGAGGCAACTGTGACAGGCAATCCCCAGTGAAGGTCCGTCTTGACACGATACTTGCCTTCAAAAATGAGAATTGTATTGCAAAGCTGTAACATATTGTTGTCAATCGGATATTTTGATTTTTAGTAGGGACAGGACTACAATGCATCTCCTTGGCTGTATTGCAACTTCCCACAGCCTGGTACCCTTTGGACTAGAGTTCCCATCAATCCCAGGCAGCAGGCCCAATGGTCAGGGATGATGTGAGATGTAGTCCAACACATCTGGAGGGAACCACGTTGAGAAAAGGCTTCTCTAATCACTGTGCCACAATCCCTCACAATGGAAAATATGACATGATTCTAGATCAAATTGAGCTGAATCCTCATATTTCTTTGTGGGCAGGGCCTGCAGCAGTAGCTGATTGGAACATCTTCTAACGGAGAATCGCTGTTTGCTGCAAGATTGACAGGTGGTAGCCCCCACCTTTGGTGCTCTGGCTTTTCAGATGCCTAAGCTGCCTCTCCATTGCTTCATTCTGGTGACTACCTAAGTTGCCTTTGGAAATGGAAGAGAGTGGGTCCAAAACGAAGAGGAAAGATACTTGCGGGAACTCACAAGTGGGGAGAGCTGCTGCTGCATTCCAGTTCTGCTTGCAGGCTTCTCATAGGCCAGACCAGATGGGTCTTCATATGAATAAGGATACACTTCTTCTAATGCTGTTTGTGCAATACTACATCTGGAAGTTGTGGCAGTTGCCAGTACAATAATGCCAACCTAAATCATTGCATCAGCATGGCATTTGCAAGTTGATTTGTAACTCTAGCACAGTGCCCGAAGTTATGGCATTGTGCTGGTATATTGCACTCCATCCTGGGACCTCCTTATAAAAGGCATGAAATGTCTCTAGCCTGATCTGGTGCATGGGGAAAGCGGTGTTTTTTTATTTTAAAAAAATGTGGAAGATACCCCTATGTATAAAGATTTTTAAAAGCTATTTACCACTCTTGAATGGATGTCCTGAACTGCCCTGGTTAAGGAACATACTGTAGAAAGGATATATTGCAAGTTATAAGAACGTAAGAACATTATCACACCCTGCTCGATCAAGCAGTGGCCCACCTGGTCCTGCATCCTGCTCTCACAGTAGCCATCCATCAAGCAGGTGCCGAGTACATCTCTCCCTTCCTGCAGTTTCCAATGACTAGTATTCAGAAGCACACTGCCTCCAACAGTGCAAGCGGAACATAGTCAGTGGAGCATAGCCATCCAGGGTTAGTAGCCATTGATAGCCTTATCCTCTGTGAATCTAATCCTCCTTTAAAGCCTTCTAAGCTAGTAGGGATCGCTGCCTTTTGTGGGAGAGAATTCCATGTGCACTGTGTGAAGAACAGTCCTGTAACAAATGCCTTTGGTTATCCAGAATGTGGAGATGGAAAGATTAAAGCAAAATCTGTGGAGCAAAATATTAGAATAATGGCAAAATATCACAGCAGAATTATGTTGAAGAGAATGGCACAAGTCCTGTATTTATTGGTGGATGAATCTGAGGAGTTATTGTCCACTTTTTTTTTCAAAAGTAAAAAAAAAAGCTGGTGAAAATTAGGCCTAATGCCCTCCACCTTCTTTGATTCAAACCCTCCTGAAGCTGCCCCATTCTTCCATCCCATCAGGGTTCCTTCCTTCCTGTTCACTTTGTCCTCAGTTTTTCCTGGATTTTAAAATGCCCCCGCTTTCTGTGGAACTACAGAATAATTGGAAGGAGCAGTGTTTTTCTTTTTCTTTTTCTGGGTTGTATGGTTTGGGGAAACTAAAGTTTCTCCTCTCTCCCCAGCCTGTCTGAGTACAAATTGGTAGGCTTCTGACGTTGTATGCATCACACAATAAAGCCAGAACCTTAGGAAGATGCTAATCTGTCCAGCCATCTTAAACCCCACATTTTATGCATACAGCATGAGTGTACTGTATACGTGCATATCTATTAAATGTAAAACACGTGTGTGTAATTGTATTTGCCATACCCTGCACCAAAGTAGTTATTTCTTTTTATTGGGAAAATTGTTAGATTTGATGGCAGTATGTAATTAGTAGCTTGCCAGCCCTAATTACAGGCCTGTGCTCCAGCAGAACTGATGTAGTGTTTCTGTGTGTATGGTGTACCATGAAATAGGAGTTTGGAAGGGTGCCACGTTGCTGGATCATCATATATTTGCCATGGCGAAAGGCTGTTGCTACAATAGTTTATGTGGTGACGGGAGTGGGAAGCAAGCGCTGCGCGTATTGCAAACTAGAAGACTTCCTTTGTTAAACGAACCACAATTGCCAACCACAAATTACAGCTTCGCAAACTGTAGATTTTAAGCCTGGGCTCTTTGTGTAAACAGAAGTTTCTTTGTGTGTGTGAGTGAGTGAGTGAGCATAACTTTGGGGTGGGGGTGGGGAAAGCCTCAGTCTGTTTGGTGCCATTAAACAGAGTTACAGTGTTTGTTTAAAGTGTCAGATCCAGAAGCTCAAGGCTCTAGAAATGACAGTGTTTCAACAGAGCAGCTATATTGCAAGCTGCCATCTCAAAAAACTTTCGCCCTCCAAGTGTTGATCAATGGATGTTCAGCAACATATTGGAGAACACCAGGTTGACCTACCCCTGCTTTAGTTTCTTGCGAACCGTTAACACTTAAAACCTTAATTTTTTTAACAAGTATTAACAGTATTAACCATTAACAAGTAACAAAAACATACAAATAAAACACAAAATCAATAGCTTGGTAGTATACAAAGTTACAAAGCACCAGAACAAATGGAGAGAGAGAAGCTAATACCAAACTCACCAGCTCTAAATTAGATGCCAACGGCAAACCTGAACTGGCTCACCACCACTGAATTAGACTAGACTGAACGGGGATGGTGAGCATTTTAGTGCACTCATCCTGATTCATAAGCATTGGAGTGACCACCATGTTCCAATAAATATCTCGGATTCTATTAACCTTCTGCGGTCTTTGTTGTTGTATTAATTTTTCCACTAGTTCTAAGTTCCACACCTTATTCCATCAGCCACCCATTGTAAACTGGGGACTATGGGTGGTATCCAATGTGCTTGTTCTTTTAGCAGAAGGGTTTACACAAGTGCAATAGTACGTCCCCCCCCCTCGTTCATCCACGTCCCCTAAATGTGTTCTGGGATTTCTTCCAGCCCTCTACAGCAGATCTGGGGAGGGTACTGGGCATGTGTGGGAACAACCTATTTAGCATCAGTGTGGTGTAGTGGTTAGAGTGTCGGACTAGGACCTCAGAGACCAGGGTTCAAATCCCTGCTCATCCATGAAGATCACTGGGTGACCTTGGACCAGTCACTGCCTTTCAGCCTAGCCTGCCTCACAGGCTTGTTGTGAAATGAGGAGGGGGAGAACCATGTACACCATCATAAATTCATTGGAGAAAAGGGAGGGATATAAATGTAATAAATACATGAAATAAATAGTCTTATATTGGATGTAACCTTATGGTGACAATGATGGGCAAATGCCATTTTACGGAATGGTTTTGTGATAGAGCAAGATGCATTTTAGAACAGTAGTATGCATCCTGCAAGTGATGAAAAAGGCCTTTGCTTACCTTACATGAAGAGCTGCTGTCATTTAGAGTGGACACTAATGAGCTTGATGGACAAACAGTATGACCTGTTATAAGCCAGCTTCCTGTGTTCCTACAGTGGCTGGAGGAACAAAGAGAGGACAAAGCAGTCTCTTCCAAGTGACAACAGCTTGATCAAATGGAAGTCAGAGAGCCTGCTCGTCTTTAGCCACCCACTCCCCCAGTAGCAGCTGACTGGATCTTCCAGTCCTGCCCTCATGATTTCCAGGTTAGAATGGCCTACGGTTCTATCCCTTAACCAGTAGTCCCAGCAGTACAAGGAGCCAGTACCTGATTCACAGGGCTCCCTCTTTAAACCTTTCAGCTCCCAAGCTCATAATGTTGTGTCATCACTACTGATTGACAGAGAACCAAGCAAATGGCGCAGCAGTACCATTGGGCAGATCTGGAAGTGGCTCATATATATGTCGTTAGGAAGACCTTTTGGCAACCCATAAATGGCTGGCACAAATCAACACACCCAATATGTTTTGTTTGCTTATTTAACATTTATATACATAAGTGGTTTTCAGAATAGCAGATACCATGTGTGTATATATAACTAAACAATGAATCTGAAAGACTACAATGCAACACAATAATAAAAATGCGCCCCAAACAAGCAGCACATTTTGTAACATCATCTCTAGGGTTTGGGGTCCCCTTTTCATCCTCCCTCATGCCAAGGCACACCCCGACCCACAAAATACAACACTTTGCCCTACCCAGCACATATTAATCATACCCAAATCCTGCCTTACACAAATCATACAATAGCAGCCACTCATTCAGTATCACTCATCACATTCTGCTCCCACACCTCATGCACATCCATCAGTACAGACAAGCACACCACCCACCTGGGCACTCCCATTATCTCCCACTCAATCATCAGCCACTGTCACCAGTCACTCCTTCCACTTAACAAAAATGTACCGCTGCAATGTAATGTAAAGTAAATGTAATGTTTTGGTAATTTCTTCTAATGGTCCTGTAAGTGGCGGGAGAGTGCAGCAAGGCAGGTGTGCCAAATGTAGGATACCTAGTAACCTCAGCGCAGCACTGTGGGAGGTGGCGGACTCTCTTTCATTGGAGCTTTTTCAACAGAGGCTGGATGGCTGTGATTCCTGCATTGCAGTGGGTTGGACTCGATGACCCTTGGGGTCCCTTCCAACTCCACGGTCTTGTGAGAATTCATCGTGGCTTAGCATATGGTTGCTAGCCTTTATCCGAAATAAGCAACTGTTGTTGTTGTTGTTGTTGTTGTTGTTGTTGTTGTTGTTGTTGTTGTTGTTGTTTTTAGTAAGCCCATAGGACGTAAGTGAAGGGTATTGTGCACTGAAATTATTTCTGGAGAAAATGCAAGCTGGAGCCATAGGGTTCTGCAGAATGAAACATGTCGTTAAAAATCTCTTTATGGTGGGTAGAAGGAAATTGACTGCTTAACATGAGAGGTGCACTGTGGTTGCACCCAAGGACTTTTTCTCTGAGATTGCCTTCTATTACCTTGCAGATCATTAGTGTACCCAGCATGATTTTGAAATACATCATTTTGGCAGCGGCAGCAAGCTGAGGATGGGTTTCTGTTAATATCTTGCCTTTAGTAATACATATTTCCTCATGCAGAGTGCTAACGGGAAATGCAGTTTTTATTACACTGGACTTAAAAACAAAGAGGCTTTGATGTTTCACTTTATGTGTGTCGCTCCTGCCTCTCACAGTCACCTTCCTCCTATGTTTTAAGAAGCCGAAACGGCTTTGGGCTCAATTATGCAGGCCACTGTAAACACCCACAGGAGGTAGAGCCCTTTATATAGAGAGGTGGGGGGGAGGAAAGAGAGAAAGAAATAATGAAATTTGGATTGAAACAGAAACAAGATTTTACCATTTGTGTGCTCTGGGAAGGAGCGCTCGCACATATGATCACCAGGCAAAAAGAAACCGCTTACCCCCGTGGTGGCTTTCTCCCTGTTGAATTCACCACCTTAACTGGTTGCTTCAGTTTGGATCTCCCATTCTGTTGGATCAATGCAGCTACAAACTCCCAAGCCAAATAAACACCGGCGGCAGCAGCCCCCACTCTCTATATGGCCCCCAAACAATTGAGCTTGATGTTTCTTGCACATTTAAAATAAACAAAGAATCTTCCATGCTTGGCTTTTCAGCCACCGATCGCACATCCATTGCAATGCAATTTACACAGTCGGATAGGCCGGTGGGTAGCTGGAAGTGCATTAGGCAGGGGGCCAGCTGCTAGAGCCCAAATTAATACAGAGGAGATGGGCAATCATGACTGGGCTGACTGACTCAGGTGACCACAAATAGCAGGTGGTCCTAAGTACTAGTTTCGATGCACTAGATAAGGCATCCTGCTGAAATGTCAGCTCCAGCTTCCCCCTCCCTCTCCAGCATTCATCAAGAGCAGGATGTGAACTCTCCCCCCCCCCCGCCCCGCTGGCCCTAGCTGGCTTGTCAGCTCTATTGATGGAATCAAAACATGGTGAAAACAATATTTTAAAAGGCCGTCTAAGGGTCAATACACACACACACACACGGTTGCTGCTTGGAGGCCATTTTAAATCACTTCCCTTTGGTGGCTGCCTCAGTACGGCAAGCCATTCATACAAAGTGGCCTGCTGTGCTGTGAAGCATTGTGCCACTTACTTCCACCACCACAGAAATGTGGGTCTGTGGTGGCAGTAGATTGCGTGGCAGGTTGTGCCAGACAAACAGCTTGCATTGAGGGGGCAGCTGTTGTGGAGCACGGTGTTAGGAACATAGGATAGGAAGCTGCCTTATACTGGGTGAAACCAGTGGTCCATCGAGCTCACTGTTACCTACGCTGACTAGCAGCAACTCCTCCAGCTTTCAAACAAGGGATCTTTCCCATCCCTGCCGGGAGATGCCAGGGGGATCGAACCTGGGACCTTCTGCATGCAAAGCCGTTTGTTTGTTTGTTTGTTTGTTTGTTTACAATATTTATTAGCTAGCTTTAATACACTCCTGAGGTGGCTTCCGTATGATAACTGATCTAGAAAACAGCATCAAACTGATTTCAGAAGCCACCACACAATGGTAACCTTTTAAAACACACACACAAAAATGTATATTTATATGTTATAAGAATTGTCCTAACAGACCCACATAATAAACCAGTTTAGAAGCAGTTAAACCAATTTAAAACTAGTGAAAGGTTTGTAACCAAAGTTTTTAAAAAACCAAATTGAGCCACAGCACCATAATGCTACTTATTCTTATGTATCAGCCCCAATGAAGCAGAGTGTCTTTTCTGGGTCTCCCCTTCTCACCTCACTTTTTCACTTGACCTTCCATGGAGACAAGGGGATCTCCCGGAGGAGGATAAAAAGGAAGCTTATTATGGGACCGCTCTGCTACCTGGGATCAATTTACTATATCTCAGGGCAGTGGCGGAGCTTCATGCTCCGGCACCGGGGGCAGGGCTGGTGCCCGTTCTGGGGGCAGGGCATGCCTCCCGGAGCGGCGGAGCATGTTGTCCGGGGTGGGGCATGCGTTCTGGGGGTGGGATGCGCCTCCCGGAGGGGCGTAGCACACGTTCCGGGGGCATAGCGCGCCTCCCGTATTGGCATGACACGCATTCCGGGGGTGGGGTGGGCGCCCGTGATGACGCCCCTTGGAGCTCGCTGCTCGGGGCGGCCCCCCCACCCCTATCTTCCTACGCCCCTGTCTCATGGCTAAGGATAGATGGATCAGTCCATTTCACATCTATGTGTTTCTAATTTTTCCAGTCATAAATTCAGTTCTCCACATTTTTTCAGCGTTTCACAGTACTGTATTTATTAATTTTAACTCATGAAAAGTTATCTGCGTTTTGGTGCAAATTTATACTAATATATACATTTTTATATGCAATTTTGCCTAACAAACATTTTACAAAGCAATTTCCATGCATGTTTCACTAATAATGCACATTATACCATACCATGTGCCTTGTACATATTATTTGACTGGAGAACTGCACTGCAAAATTTGGAGATGGGTAATTTCAAAGGATGGATGTGTTCTGGTTCACATATTGTTTCAGAGAGTGCAAATTTTGTAGGTTTGCCTTTAAATGTGAACTTACCGTAATTGATTTTTCCCTGCACCCCTACTCAGTGTGCATTCTGAATTACGAGTTGCACCCTGGTCTCCCTAACTGCCTGAAGGTGGGTCTTGAAGGACTAAGTTTGGCCCCTTCCACCAGCTGCTTCCTTTCTCTCCAGCTTCCCAAGCCAACCTGCACAGCCTGTGCATACAAAGATTGATCCAATGGCTTGTGTGTGTGTGTGGTAAACAAAGAGAGGCACCTGGAAAGTGGGCTGCATATTTTCAAGGTTCACAATCGGATGCAAAAAAAGAACAAAACAGGCAGTGATTATAGATAGATATTGCCACTGCAAGAAGAAACAGAAGCAGCCCTAAAGATCTGTGATAATTAAGAGACTATAATCACACCCTGTATATGTTACAATATACATTATTCCAGAGACTTAAGAGGAAGATAATTTGGGTGGTCACTTGCAGAAGGTCCAAAAAGAAGAAATGCATCACCCCCAAAAATGGGTGAGGGGAGACTAAAACAGATGAATTTATATAAAATTTGCATATTTTACATAGAAATGCAATACATCTTCCTATAGTGGAAAGACTGTTACCAGGTGAACTGTGTGCCTGCTCAATCTGCTGACCAGGTGCTCCCTGTTGATAGACAACTTCACAACCCCTCCTTTCCCTTCTTATTATGGTCCTTTCTTCAAACTGGACTTGGCCCAAATTGGCTTTCAAGTAGAATAATGAATGTCTTGCGTAAAGCAGAGCACATGGTCACCCTAAGGCTAGTCCACTAAGTTATTTATTTAGATCACACAATGGAGTGCTCTTGAAGTTGCTCATCAGACACTTCCTAGCCATACAAAAGCAGGGATGAAGAACCTGTAGGCCTCTATATGTTGCTGAACTGCAGCTCAGCCCCAGCAAGCATGGGCAGTCACCAGGGATAATGGGAGTTGTAGTTCAGCAACCTCTGGAGGGCCAAAGGTCCCTTATATCCATTATAAGTCATAGATGAGGAACGCGTAGCTCCACAGACATTGCTGAATCACACAGTGGTATAGCTACTGCTTGGGTGCCCAGGGCAGCACATGCAACCTTTAGTCCAGCAATATATAGCGAGGGCAACAAATTCCCCCTTCTTATCTTTTATCTTCTTTTCTTTCCTCCCTTGCCTAAATATTACTTCCAAGCAGAAGCAATAAGCACGGTGGAGAAGAGGAACAGAAGGGAAAATAAAGGAACATGTTCCCACTTCAGCAAAGGGGCAGGGACACATATATATATAGAGAGAACAACCCTAATGAACATTAAAACAATGAATAGCTAATGAAATCCTAATACATAAATAACAGAATAATAAAATATATGTATTACAAATACTTGGTATAAGTCAATAAACAATGACAGAAGTGAAATTAAGCATCATCTGTGGTACAAAGGCTTCATAGCACAGCTGATGAGCGCTTCTGTCATTGTTTAACACATTTTGCCATATGTTCACTTCATTCGTGCTTTTTTGAATTTTGCCAAGTATTCATATTTATTTTTCCATTTCTTGTGTATTAGGTTCCATTAGCTATTCATTTAATGCTCATCACTGGGTGCTCCTGTTTAGTTTTCTTCCCCCCAGTATGAATAAGCAGCTATAACTACCGGTATGGGGAGGAACCATAGCTCTAGGGCAGAGCATCTGCTTTGCATACAGGAGGCACCAGGCTCATTTCCTTCCAAGCATCTCTCTTAAAAGGATCAGGTAGCCTATGGCTGTCTCTGCCTAAGCAGAGAGCCACTGCCACTCCAAGCAGGCAATACATAGGAAACTGCCTTATACCAAGCCAGGCCGTTGCTCCATTGCTCTACCACAGCATGGTCTACACGAGGCATTCCCAAAATGCGGCCCTCCAGATGTTTTGGCCTACAACTCCCATGATCCCTAGCTAACAGGACCAGTGGTCAGGGATGATGGGAGTTGTAGTCCAAAACATCTGGAGGGCCGAAGTTTGGGGATGCCTGGTCTACACTGACTGGCCGTGGCTTTCCATGGCTTTATACAAGGGGCATTCCCAGCCCTAACTGGAGGTGTCAGAGGTTGAACCTGAAACCTTCTGCATGCAAAGCAGCTGCTCTAACAGCGAGCTCTGGACCTTCACCTGAATACTGGGCCAGATGCACCATTATTCTTGCCTATTGTAGGGCAGATTTCCTTGTTCCTCTTAATGCAGGCCTAGTCTAGTGTGCCACTAAAGGTCTAGTTCTCTGGGCCAAATGAGATATGATGTTATAAACACAGAACAAACTCAGTCACACAGAAATAGTGTTAAGGGCTCCATTTTAGCAATGAAGTGACCATGCAGGTGAGAGGAGCTGTTCCAGGGCACAGTCTGACCTCAAAACGCAAGACACAACAAACCTCCTGAAATAAGTATTGAAATAATACTAAAGGATGTCCCTTCTCGTATGCTCGATTGCCAGTTGAGGCCATGATATAACATTGTGAAGTGAGGCTGGCATCAGCTAGGGGTAAGGCCTTTTCTTATGTGCCTCATGTTTTGTGGAGTGCCTAATGGAATGAAGCCAATCCGGTCCCATCACTGTTTCGCTTAAGGTGGCTGGTAAATACCTGGTTCTTTACAAACTCCTTTAGTTAATGAAGTGACCCGCCACTGGCTTAGATTTTTTGTTTTATCTTCTGCTGCTGGAATTGTTCGATCTGCCGGATATTGTTATATAAATATTTTAACCATGTGATGAGATTGTGTGTGTGTGTGTGTGTGTGTGTGTGTGTGATTGTGCTTTGTTTTACCGTTTTCATTATTGATCTGTTAGCTGCATTAAGGTGGGATAGTAAATGTTAAAATGATGCCTTTGAAATTAAATAGCCAACAGTGTGCTTCCTTGAATGGAATGAAGTAACTTCAGACAGCTGCCTCCATAATGCCCAGTTTCCCACCATAGCAGCAACATTTTCAAAGGAGAAAGCTCTTCAAAGGGTCCTGAAAACAAATGGTTAATTGAGCAGAAGTGAATGGGTGTTTATTCATGAAGCTGAGCTGCCCTAGGCAAAAGCAATCAAGCCACCTCCATATTCCAACACTGCCACTAATGAGAGCCATAGCTTTAGCGGTCCTGAGACTTGAGAACATTTCAGAATATTCAGAGAAAGATTGTCTTCCTGAACATTTCCCCACCTTACTCCACCATGTGAAACACAAAGACCCCAAATGACTTGAGGCAGTGGTTTTCCACCTTTCCATCTGCCTCCCTTGTTAAGCTGTAGCTTATTTATCTACTTGCACTTTGACGTGCTTTCGAACTGCTAGATTGTCAGGAGCTGGGACCGAGCAACAGGAACTCACCCCGTCGTGGGGATTTGAACCGCCAACCTTCTGATCGGCAAGCCCTAGGCTCTGTGGTTTAACCCACAGCACCACCCGCGTCCCTTTTACATACTGCTTAGGTTCCCTTTTATTATGCTTCGGCCTTTCATGCTTATAATCTTGGCCTGGCAGTAGGGCAGTGCTAGCGACTCAATTACATCTTTCATTCCCCTTTTGAAAGAACATGCTGAGTCCTAGAAATGCCCAGGAGGAAGTATGAATAAGACCATCTGGAAGAACAAGCCATCTTCTGAACAAATGGCACATATGTCCCATTGCAGCATCCCTTCAAGGACTATTACCGTAGAGAACCAAGTGAATGTCATCCTCCTAAGGAGGGAAGAAGTTTCAGAAGAAGAAACCTAGCATCTAGGTGGAGGAAAAACTGCAGCCCCAAGTGCTTTGGGGTTTTGGATTGCATTTATGTCAGGACAGCTTAGACAGTTAGGGCTCCCAATGATGGTCAGCTAATTAGAAGGAGGAGAAGGAAGCAGCCACAGCAATGGAGGTTATGAAGAAGAATGGGAAGTATTTTCATGGCTATATGAAGGCTTTGATATATGGCTTAGGCTGAAGACTTCCATCCATCCTGTTCTAAACTACAGTGCTTTCTGCAGTGCCCAACCAGTCCAAGAGTAAAAATAAAAACCTGATTATTTGATAGCCACTTCAGAGTTGCTCCTCCAGCCTGATGCCTGACCACCCAGTGTGAAGGTGAGAGGTTAAACAAATACCACCCAATCTTACACCTAGATTTGTACATTCAAAGCTTGGAGAGATCTCTTAGGCTGCAACCTCTGTTGCACTGTTGATTCTTCAATCCCTCCTGTCATAGCTCAATAGCAGAACATCAGCTTTGTATGCAGGGGGTTCCTAGGTTCAATCCTTGGCATCTCAAGGTAGGACTGGGAGAGACTCTTGCCTGAAACCCTGGAAAGCCAGTCAGTGCATGTTGTTGTTGTTGTTGTTGTTCTTCTTCTTCTTCTTCTTCTTCTTCTTCTTCTTCTTCTTCTTCTTCTTCTTCTTCTTCTTCTTCTTCTTCTTCTGTGATCACTTGTAGCTGGGTAAGATTGTCTTCCGTAAACACGGTTTTAACAATGAGTCCGTAAGTGACTGGAGACCAGTTCTGGATCCACATGTCCTTCCACAGTGGGGATAAGGTATTGGTTTCTGGGTGGGAGTTCATCACGGGGTGGATTTGCCAAGCGTGCCTTCCTCTTAGCACGTTTCTCCCTTGCGTCCTGATTTTGAGTGTCTTCAAAGCCCACGACACCTTTGGTAAAGGGTGTTCTCCACATGGAGCGCTCGCAGGCCAGTGTTTTTACTCCCAGTTGTCAGTGTTTATACTACATTTTTTTAAATTTGTCTTGAGACAGTCTTTAAACCTCTTTTGTTGACCATCAGTGTATGTAGACAATACCGAGCAAAATGGGCCAATGGTCTAAGTGTAATGATGGCCAATGATCTAACTATGATCCTATGCCTTTGCAGAAGATCGGGGTGCTGCCCTTTAGTACCACAGGGCACACCCCATGCTTTTTTCTTCCATTTTTTTGCCCTGACAGTAAAGGCAAGAGGCAGGTTCTGTTTTGTTGTAGCCTCTATACATTGCTGTTTCTCCCCTATTGAGATTTCTTATTGAAAACAATAGAACATATGTGCATATGTATAAGATAAATGAATTCATTTCTTAAAATCAGTGGCAGTAGCTGTACTTCCAAGCGTATTTGCTCAGTATTATCTACACTTACTAGCAGTGGTTCCCTAGGGTTGCAGGTAAGAGTCTTTCTCAGCCCTACCCAAAGATGCCAAGGGTTAAGCCTAGGACCTTTTGCACGTGAAGTATGTCTGCTACCATGCCCGAAAAGAATGGCAGACTCCCAACTGCAGCACAATCTGGAACAGCTAGACATGAAATTTAGTAGTAAACCAATCTAGCAAAAGAAATACATTGTAGGTGTTAATTTGCAGAAACTACAGACCTACATGTGTGTTTGTGACCCTACACTACCTTGGCCATTGTAAGCTCTGAAGTCATCAAGGCTTAATGAACATGGAAGTCATTTTTCATGATCTCATTTCATTTCAAAGTCAGCAATTATACATGAAATAGCACAGCACACCATGCTATAAACACTTTGTGTGTCTCTGAAACACTGGCTGCATTTACACATAACACAAAAGTTACAGAGTATGGTTTGTTTAACTGTGTTATCCACAAACTGCATGCTGGTGCACACAGGCCAGCGCTTTCACTCTGCTCCTCTGTTAGTTAAGCAGGGGAACAAACCATAGAATGGCTGGCATAGCATTATGCCTGAGCCAGAGCTTGTGGCTTGTTTCTGTCCAACCAATTGCAACTGGTTGCAAGAACAAATCCAGGACCGCACCTTGGACTGGATTTAAATAAGAAGGCAGGCAGGTGGGAACTGACTGAGGGCAGGCTGAGGTTGGTGGGGCGGTGGCCCATTTGCCTTGATAGACCAGTCAACCACTGAGTTGCCATATTGCAATCCAGAGCATAGTTGTCAAGTTTTCCCTTTTCTCGCGAGGAAGCCTATTCAGCATAAGGTAATTTCCCTATAAAAAAGGGAGAACTTGACAGCTATAATCCAGAGGTGGTGAACCACAGGCCTGGGGGCCGAATGTGACCTTCCAGCGCTCCCTGTCTGGCCCTCAGGACCCTCCTCCAAACGTCCTGTTTTGTGCGTGCACACGCAGCTTGAATGTTTTTGCCTGGCTCAATATAACACGTCTTGTAGCCCCTGGAAGGCTGCCCAGAAAGGAATGCAGCCCTCAGGCTGAAAAAGTTACCCCACTCTTTTTTTAACCTGTGAGGCTCACAGGGGGATTTCATCATAACCTACCTCACAGGGTTGTTGCAAGGATGTGTGAAGCCTTTGGTCCACTAAAAAGCACTGTATGGTTAAAAAAAAAAAGGACGACTAATACTCTTGGCTTAAGTTGCTAAAAACAAAGGTCTATTAATATTACTATTGTTGTTATTCCTTCCAAAGCTACTCACCACTCATTTTCATGAGGTCATTGCATAAGAAGGTGATGTGATCATTACTGTAGGCTTTTGCCTAAAGTCAGTAGGAATTTGTTTGGTACATAGGGGACAGCAAGATCTTCCTTCCTCCTTGAAAGATTTATATTAAAAAATTCCAAACTGAAAGACGTTTCCCCTCTATCCTCCCCAGACGGCGAAGCTTGACCCTTTTGATGTTTGTATTTACAGTTTGCTCTCATCTGGATGTCATTTGTGACACCAGTTTTCTCCTTACTGCAATCACTAGGTCTTCCTGTAAAACTCATTTTGAATTTGTAGGCCCAGGCTGCTTTCTGTGCTACGGCAGGGCAATCTATTTAGCAGACTGCTAGTAGAACCATAAAGAAGTACTCTAGAGGTCACACTGTGTGCTCTTGTAAATTTATCCCAAATTAACCCTGATTGGCATCCTGCTCTCCCACCGTAAAGAGACAGATGTGGACTCCTTCCAACATCTGCAGTTTCATGAGCAGCCTTGCCAATAAATTCAGGAACCTCTGTGACCTGGACTTGGGTAAAGGGTTTCAGACACTTTTACTGCCCAGCAGTGACTGGGAACCTTACAGTGATTATTAACTACATTGGAACTGCCTTGTTCAAGAAAACTAGATTTGACATCAATATCCTGGTCCAGGGTAATAATTGTGGCATGTGTTTTAATGCATTTGATTTCATATTTGGTTGTACACGCATATGAACATGCCGTGTCTCCTTTGTTTACATGGGCTATGTAGACAAAATATGAGTGGCACAGCAGCAGTTACTGGAAACCTCAACCTGCCAGGTGTCCATGCTTCGTGACTACCTGGGCCAGCAGCTACATCAAAATGCCTCTTTTCCATTGCTGGTTTATTTATTTTGGGTTTTTTTAAATTTAATTTCAAGGCTTTTGTGCTACTTTCCAAATAAGCATCAAAAGCGGTGTACAACAGTAAAATCGCTTCAAGATATTTTGTGGGAAGCGATTCATAAGTGGAATCAAATAAATACATAAATTTAACCATGTACTGTACAGATTTCATAAATATGCAATAAAACTGTAAACATGGAATTACTAGACAGAGGAATTAGGGTCCCATAAAATGCTTTGTGTGGACAGAAATGGTCTTAATTGCTGCAAAAAAATACGTCACTGAAGATGCTCGCCAGATCAGCATCACTGCTTCCAGCATGGCCTGCAAAAACATAAACAAATGACCTCAAATAATAAAAATAATATATCAACAAATAAAGCAGGAAAAAATCAAATTGCAGCAAGCAGCATAAAACGAACTTCAAACAAAAGTTTTTTTAAAAAAAAATTAAAATGTCACAATGCCAAAATGAACTAAGAACTGGTACCAGGCAAGCATCTCTAGAAGGCATGCTAAAGGCAGAGCAATGCTATTTGATGTAAGGGCATGTACATTGAGAGAAAGTGGTCTTTCAGATATCTGGGATTCTGATCCTTTTGGGACTGTAAAGGTGAGCACCATCCCTTTGAGCTTGGAAACCAAAGTTTAGCCATTGCACTTGCAGAAGCATTTGTAATCATCCTAGTCAGCAGCCAGACAGCTGTAGTTTTGCAATTTGGGAGTAGCCTTCAAAGGCAGCCCCAGGTAGGATGTATCGCCATAGCCCAGGCATAGGCAACCTTGGCTCTCCAGATGTTTTGGAACTACAACTCCCATTATCCCTGACCACTGGTCCTGTTAGCTAGGGATCATGGGAGTTGTAGTTCCAAAACATCTGGAGAGCCCAAGGTTGCCTATGCCCGCCATAGCCTTTAACTGCACAGGGATAAAGGAAACCAGAAGGATACATTGGATGAAGGTTATGGAGACATGTTCCCAAGGGATTTCTTCTGCTCTTTGTCTTGCATCTGAGCCAGATTCTTTCATTTATCATTATTTTGGAAGGTGACAGGAAGCCAAAGATATACAATCCTCCCACCAATTAGTTACAGGGATCAGGGCCGGCCCACCCATCAGCCAAGGTGAGACATCCACCTCAGATGGCAGGGTCTACAGAGGCAAGCAGATCTGGCCTCCAAGGAATGCATTGCCAGCTGCTGCTCCTTGGAGGCCAGATCTGCTGCCTCCCTGACAGCCTCCTCCTCCTTGCCACCTCTACAGCAGCCTCTCTTTCCTGGGGAGGGAGGGAGAGACCATTTTGTGGTTGGCTTCAGCAGCCACAATGCTTGGGCTGGCTGCCCCCCCCCCTTTGACCAAGACCCTTAAGGCTGGGCGGCAACGTTGTGGGTTCATTTGTCCAAATTTCCCCTTCTTCTGACATATCTCCTTTTATTGAACTGAGCAGCAGTTCTTCCCCCTGCCCCCCCTCCACCCGTTAAACTCTGACACAAGGCTGTGCTTGAGTTGCAACACAGTCCTCCCCGCCCGCCCGCCCCCTTTCCAGCTATAACTGAGATAACAAATCTGGCTCTGCCTCCCAGCCCCCAGAGGGAAGGGGAGGACGCAGCTGGGGTGGGAGCGGGCGAAGGTTTGTTCTGGAGAGCGGGGCAGGTGGGGGGGACACGGTTAGGCGACTGTAGACTAGCTGCTGCTGTGCCTGCTGCAACAGGGTCCACCCCAGCCTCTGGGCGAGGTGCGGGGACACACACACAGAGAGGATCTGCTTCTCTTGGCTTGATTACTCTCGCCTGGATCTCCTCTCTCTCCGTCTCTCTCTCTCTCTCTCTCTGCTACATTTTAGTCGCTCGCAATCGCCTGCGCGCAGAGCAGTCGCCGCTCGGAGCGGCTTTGCTTAAGAAGCGCTAGCTGGGAAAAGGGAACCGCGGCGGGAGGAAAGCGAAGGGGATCCTCGCTCGCTCGCTCGCTCACTCGCCTGGGCGTGTTGCTCCTGCCGCTGCCGCCGCCTCCTCAGTAGGAGGGGAAGGAAAAAGAAGCAGCTTTTGAGGTTTTCCAAACGTCTTGTTCTTCTTTTAAATTCATTCCTCCGCCTTTTTTATTTTTCCATGGTTGGGAATAATGGCTACCAAGACTTGAACAAGAAGAAAGAGAGGAAGAAAGAGAGGAAGAAAAAACGAGACCTCTCCAAAGCCGGGGGGGACTTGTCTCTGGCTGTGATGGTGCCAGGGGGGCAGCTGTGACTTGTTTTTGCTTTTTTATTGCTTTTGTTGTTGTTTTTTTAAAATTCCCCCTCCCCCAGCTCGTTGCTTTATTGATGCCGATCGGAGGAGCCGCGTTTCCTCCTCCTGTGCCTTCTCTGGCTATGATGACCCCGCAGTCTGGGATCGGAGGGGGAGAAATGATTCCTGCGTTTGGCTTTTGAGCGGAAGGTTTTGTTAGTTTTCTCGTTGCCTTCGATTGTGGTGGTTTGATCTTCTGGGTCGAGAGCGGGGTTGAGAAGGAAGGAAGAAAAAGGAAAGCAAGAGGAAGCGAGACCAGCAAAGCAAGTGGAGAAGCAAAAAAGGAGGGGAAAACTTTATTTTCTTTTAAAGGCACCTTTAATACACTCCCCACCCCCACCCCCACATATATATTTTCCGTACTCTGAAGACCTGTGTTTCTCCCTCCGGCGTCCACCTAGAATCTGCCTGCATTCAAGCAACGGGGGAGCGACTGGAAGAAAAGTGAGCAAAGATACACATACATGTGTGTATATCCATATATCTATCTCTCTTCCTTTTGCAAGGGGAAAAAGGAGAGACGAGGGAGGTCTGTCTCTTCCTCCCGCCGCCGCTTGCCTCGGCAAAGGGATTGTTTAGTCGGCTGGAAAAGAAAGCGAGCTGCCGGGCTCTATCCGATCCTCTTTCGCTCTCCCGCCTCCGCCTGCAGGGTGTTGTAGTTGCCGTCCTTGTTGTGTGGATGGATGTTCCTTTGTGCCAAAGAAGCTGGCTTTCCCTTGATCGCCCGCCGAAGCCGATCAAACCCATTTCGCCTATGGATTAAAGACTTGATCCGCCAGCCCCCACCCCATCCCCTCCGTCTCTCCCCCGTTCCGCGCCTCGCGCGTGTGAGTGTGTCTGTGCGCGCGCCTTTCGGGAGGCTTCCCTTGTTCCCTGCGCTCCTCTCCCCTCTCCGCCTTGTGGATTATCTCTCTTCCCTTCCTCCACCGCCAAGTTGCCAACTGTGCTTTTGATTGCATTTTAAAGACCCGCCTCGCTTGGACAGCAGCGTGGTCGGGGAGGGGGGTAAGTAAAACAATAGTAATATTAATGACGACGCGAATGAACAACGAAACAGCCAGCCGTTTTGGTTGCAAGGTGGGCCGGGGAGAGGGGGAGATCCACGTTTAATTTCCCCTCCGCCACCACCCTTTAAAAAAACAAAAAAAGCAGCCGGATCGGTGCCTTTTTAGATTTCCTCTCCCTCCCTCCCTCTCTCTCTGGTTCTTGGTGAGCGCAGCTGGGATTTGCTGTGGGCCCCAATTGCGAGCAGGACAGGCGCAAAAAGGGGAACTGCCGTGTGTCTTGCGCGCGCGCGCACACTGCCGGTGAATTGGTCTTTTTCTTCTCGCCTGCTTTCGGTGGAATTGACGAACTGGTTACATTACTCCCCACCGTTTGCCGTATTTTCCTCGGCCTTTGGCTTCCTTTCTCTTTCCCCCTACCCGGCCGTTCTTTATTATTAAAATTGCACTCTTTCCACCTCCCCCACCTCCAAAAATGGTATTTGTTAAGGCACCAGGACAAATTGAATAATAGCGAGATATTACTAAGGAGGATACTGCCTTCCCAATTGTTTAAGTGAGCGGTAAATATGTGACAGTTCTCAATACAGAATATTAGCAATTGGGTTAAAAATGTATTCAAAGCGGAGCTTTTAAAGCAGTGGAGACGTTCTGAAATGATGGGAGCCTAGCCTGCTCTGGGAAAGTGAGCATCTCCTTCCCCCCCCCCCAAAAAACCCTCATTATACCGTACATGTCTGCTTTCATTTTGTACACAGCACAGGAGGAAAGGGGAAATACTAAACTTTGAATGGTTGCGTTCATGGGTGGAGCGGGACAGGGGAAATCCAGACTATTTTCCAGAGCAGAAGACCAACAAAAATTGGATGAATCTGGAACTAACAAGGGTCTGGTGTAATAACTTGACACACCACAAAAGGAGGTGATTGGCCCACTCAGTGAAGCTGGTCTTTGTTTATAATTATTATTATTATTATTATTATTATTATTATTATTATTATTATTATTTAATAATACTAACTTTGAGGCAAGCCTGGAGATCTTCCAGGACAACTTAACTCCCAAGTGAGTGTTCTTGGAAACAGCCATTACTGCAATTTTAAACCTGCACACTTGCTAGGAAGGATGTCCCTCCCTCTGGGTTCAGTGGGACTTAAATCTGAATAGTTTTGTGAGTGTGATATGTGATTTCTCCAACCTGGCATGCACATACTTTAAAAACCAAAGCGTCTGGATTTACGCTGTGTTTAGCCACATTGGAAGTCAATAGGATAAATTTGACTTGAAAAATAATTACCAGGATTTAAATCAGGTTTTGAACGGCGCATTAAGAGTGCTTAGAATTGGAGCAATTGAACTGGATCTTGTGCCAAAGTTATTGGGAGTTTAGCTGAGGGAGCTTTGCTTCTGAGTTAGATGCATATGGGATGGGGTTTCAGCCTTGCAGATGGAATGGAGATTGTGAAAATATCAGTCTCTTTAGGGTGTCTGGTTTTCTTAGACTTCTGGAGAAGGGGGCAAATGTATTGGTTTGTATGGAGAATGTTTAGGATTCTGGCAGAGAAAGTTATAAAACCAAAATGACTACAGCAAAAGGGAATGAGAAAAGAAACCACAGAAGCCAAGACAAATTTTCTCTCGCATCCCATTAGCAGATTCTTAGCATGCTCACACATGCACACAGCCCTGCAATTCACAAAGGTGTGCTTCACCTTCTCAAAGGGAAGATGATAACCTGAGGGCTGATAGTCTGGAGTCCTAAACTAATGAATTAAATTCTTGTTAAGATAAACTGAAGGAACTGACATACATGAGAGGCAGTGGATGTGTGAAATGAGGCAGTGGATGTTTTAATATTCCATGTTCCTGAAATGCTTTTCCCTTTTTCTGCCTTTTGTCTCTTACCCTTTTCCATGCGGGCGTACACACTTGCAGTTTCTAGATCTAAGTTGCAGATCTCTTGGGCAATTTCTTTGGCAGATGTGGCATTGTACTGATAACGTTTCATGTTTACTCATCCACACAGGTCGGTAACATAAAGCACAAAGGTGAAAGGGACTTGAATTTGTAAAAGATTAGTATTAACTGAAACATAAAAGTTGAGAGTAATATCTTAAAGTAAAACAAGATAGTAATTAATTGCCACACCGTGTGTGCAGTTTTATTTTTCCTATCCTAGTCCAAGGTGGGGGTTTCAGCGCAGGGGGCAAAAAATCAGCTCACGCCAGGTTAACAAGTTAAAAATGATCTCTAGGGACCTTTCCAGTATAACATGGTGTCAGTGGGATCTCAAAAGCATTCCAAAGCTAGGTGAATCACATTAGCATATTAATACATACATAATGCTGGTTTTATTAGAAATTCTGGATATCTGTAGTATTTGTTTGTATTTAATTGTTTTTTGCACTGACTTCATTCTGTCAGCTGCCTTTTATTTTATATGAAAGAAGGTCAACAAATGTTTTCACAAATGATAAAATAAAGTAACAAAATATGCATTCCAGGCTTGCAAGGAAAGCCATGGTTGAATCTCCTGCATTTCCCCCTCCTGCCAACCACCTCTTCCACTTCATTTGAAATTAACATTTGGAACTATTAGACATTTAAAAGCAGCTCTTTTAAAAAGTGCAAATTTTGTAGTGTGAAATGAGCTTTCCCCCCCATCACTGAGCAAACAGGGCCATAGCTCAGAAGCAGAGCATCTGTTCTGCATGCAGGTTCAATTCCCTGCGTCTTCAGGTAGGGTTGGGAGATGCCTCTGCCTGAAATCCAATGGATCTGCCGCCAATCGGTATTGACAATATTAAGCTAGATGGGCCAATGATCCTATTCTGTATAAAGCAGCTTTCTATTTTCCTTTGGTTTTTGTGGCTGCAAGAAAAGCAGAAACCTTGGTAGGATCGTGGGGGAGAAAAGGATTTTAAGTAAAAAGTAAAAATTGGCCACCTTGCAGGAATGAAACATTTTAAAGGAATGACTAAGTACTGCAGAAGCTGTATGTGTGTGCCTCCGAAATGTATATTTCATTCCTCTGTGCATAAATGGTGCCAAAATCCTATTTTACTTTTTTTTGGGGGGGGGGATAAACAGTTTCAGTGGGGATGTTTACAGAGAGATAAAGGGGGGAACATTTGTTGTCCTTATTGATTGCTGGAGGGGTCATGAAAGCTGCCTCTTACACAAATCCTGAAGCACTGTTTTCTCTACTGTGGGAGCAGGAATTATTTACTGTATTATCCACTCTTGGAAGAATGTCTGTCTTAGCTGGAAAAGATTGTTAAGGTATTATATGCTAGCCGAACCTGCCGGCTCTCATTCCTAAGAAGTTAAACCTCTGGTCATCCCTGCTCAGAATTTTACTCCAGGGGTTTATGTTTATGCATTAAATCCGATTTTCTCCACATACAGACTTAGGTGGCAGAAAAGCTTTGTTAGGACCTTGGTGGTACATTAATGTCTTAAAAATGCTATGCTCTTCACCACCATATCTGCTTGGCTTTCTAAACGAAGTAAGATCAGCCACTGTAGGATCTCAAACCTGTTCTGTTCATCTTTCTTCGGGGAGAGGGGAAACTAGGCATTTTAATGTCACTGGGATAAAGGAAGTCTTTTATATGGATTTCTGTTTAGGCCTGATGCAGATTTGATGGTAAAGGCAGTTTGTGTGCAGCAAGGAATACCAGAAAGTTTTGGAGCTGCTCTTCTTAAAATTCACATGCATAAATGTAAACCTACCTTCTCTAAGTATAGGCAATTCTATGGTCTGTATTTGGCCATTCTACATGAGAGCGATAAGTTATTTTGCATGAAGACTGCTGAATGTGAAAGGGGGGGGGGGAATTGGCAGAGAATAGACATGTTTGGTTACCTTTGCAAACAAAACAACCTCAGGGGGATATTATATTGATTTTTATCAGAATAGTGTTGAAGGAGTATTGCTGGAGAAGACATGAGAGCCTGGGGTTCCTAGTTCAAACCTTGCTTCTGCCGAGAAATAAATATGACTCCTAGCCATCCATGAATATTATGAATTTCTATAAAGGCCTTTCCAGCCCCCCCCCCCCGCCCCTCTGTGTGTGTGTGATGTTAAAACACTCCCCAGACACATTTTTCCCTGCTGTAAATTGCATTTGCATCTATTTTTTTTCAGCTGTCCTCTCATTGTTACCCTTTGAGACAGGTGTGTGAGAGCAGCACCTTACCTCATCCTTGCCATCACCATGTTTGCATTGCAAATGAGTTTTTGCTTTGTGGGTGTGATGGTAGTGGTGATTGGTCTTCATTAGCTTGTGGTGTCAAAATGTTGCACAAAAGTAGCCAGTAAAATGAATTTTTCTGTTTGAGCAAGAAATGCAGGTCTTCTTTTTTTTAACCAGTACTTGGGAGCTATATCTTTTAAAGCCACCCTGTGTTGTCTTCCATCATACCACTCACTGCATGCAAATGTTAACATAGATCACCTTTCTGCATACGCAGAATTAAATGCAAACAAGCTTTTTTCATGAGCTTTCCAAGGAGAGTTATGTATACGGAGCATCTCCAGGCAGCATAAAACAATTGTGTGCGTGCGTGCGTGCGTGGTGTGTTTGTGTATAAAATCATTTTCAATGCAAACACAAAATGTAACAGACCTAAAATTTGGCATGTTGTGCAAATCGAGCCTATGGCTGCTTGATGCTGCATTGTGCCAGTGAATAAGCTGGGACCAGATTATGGTTCAAGTCACAATGGTTCTTCTCAGGCATTGCACTAAACCATTATTAAGGAAACTTAATCACTTATCCTCACAACAATCCTGTGAGGTAAGTTAGTCTGAGAGACTATGACTGGACCAAGATGAGGTTTATAGCCAAACAGTGTTAAAAAATTTTCCCCAGACCCTAGTCTAACAAACACTTAAAGCCACATCCCCCATACTGGTTGTACTGGTCCAACACACACTGTTGCTCCATCTTGCTCAGTGGTGTCTACTTATGCTGACAGCGGTCCCTCCAGGAGGGAACTCTTCTGTAGCCCTGCTGTGCAGGATCTGTACGCCTAGTGATATCCAGAACTGAACCGTTGTATCTGCCATCCACTTATTTTGCAGCTCAGTTATATGCTTCCTGCCTCACCCTCCAAGAAGTCAAGCGTAGAATCTGCTTGTGGCATCAGTATTCACATGGTGGCTTCCTAGATGTCAGCATGTCTAGAAGGCAGCACAGTCAAGGATGCAGCCTGCAGAAGCACCATTGTATATGTTGTCCCCTTGATCACCTGTTTATAAAGATAGTGCAAAGCAGTGAAATTCGATGACTGGCTATAGAAATACAGACTGGCTGTGTACCAAGCGCACAAGGCTACATTCATTGTGCATATCACATTGCTTATTTAAAACTGCCAATAGATCAAGGGACTCCCAAGGTGGACAGATCATTGCTTCTTAAGAGTCTTTCACTGTTTGGATGGGACCCTAATATCAAGCAAATGGATCTATCCAGAAACCATTACATCAGAGGATGTAATGAGCGAGAGAGGAATTGTCCTTACCTAATACCGCTGTTCCAACCTAGCAGTTCGAAAGCACGTCAAAGTGCAAGTAGATAAATAGGTACCGCTCCGAAGGGAAGGTAAACGGCATTTCCGTGCACTGCTCTGGTGCGCCAGAAGCAGCTTAGTCATGCTGGCCACATGACCTGGAAGCTGTACGCCGGCTCCCTCGGCCAAAAGAGTGAGATGAGTGCCGCAACCCCAAAGTCTGTCACGACTGGACCTAATGATCAGGGGCCCCTTTACCTTTAATACCGCTGTATACCTTAACTAATACCTCGGAATTTCTGTGTCATATAAGGAGAATCATTGTCTTGAAATGTCTATGCACACAAATTTATATCAATAGTGTCCATATGCAGAGGGGTGGGGGGAACTGGAGGGTGGGAATGCTGGAGATGGAGGTGTGGAGCCATTAGAGAGAGGTCTGTTAATGTGCAATGATGTGTGTTTTGTCAGAGGTTTGGTAATCATTTTATTTTGCGTGCGCACACACATACACACAAATATCCCAAGATGGCAGAATGACAAAAATCTTAATTCTGTGTGACAGGCTTAATGCTGAAGATACAAAACATTAAAGGCTTATGCTTCTGTCTCAGCTTTCGTTTAGTTATTTCAGTTTATCTACTGCAGCTGCAGTCAAATGGAAGGAAAATCCCCGTATTACCCAGCAGTAAAACTCGGCCAGTTGTTTCCTTACAGGGGCAAAACTTTCTTTTTTGCATTTAGATTTATTGCATTTATAGCCCCCCCTCCCCTCGTTAACTATATATTTAAGTCCCCAAGTACTTTTTTATGTAACTTGTTGGGTTTAATGAATCATCTAGTCTAAACGCTGCTGCCTTGCACCTAATCTGCAGAGTCACCCAGGAAAGGGTGCATCAAATTTTGCATGGAAAACAATATGATATTTGATACTGTCTGCCTATTTTTGTAGATACTCAACAATGTTTGCATTAATCAGGCTTAAGTCTTCCGTCCCTTCTTTCCTCGGCCCAGTGATGGCACTTCTGTGTTGCCCTCTAGCAGGGCCTCTTAACCTCTTTAATGGAAGCTGAAAATCCAGGCTATTAAAGTACAGCATTTGCTGTTAAAAGTGGATTTAGATATATTCAAACCAGCAGATGAATAGGAGCTGTAAAAATTTTCAGGCAGATGAGAAAATACTTCCACCTGAATGCTAATTCAATACTGACAAATTCCTCTCATTCCAGGAGCATCAATAAAGCTTGTTGCCAAAAGAGGAGCAAATGGGTGTTTGTGTTTCTCCATCCACCACCCTAGAAATAATTTTATTTAAAAATACCATCACCTTTCATTCCTTTTTTAGGGGCACAAAAGTAGCACAGTGACCTCTGGTGGTGGTTTTGGTAATGATGACCTCCATAGCTGTGCTCCTTTTGATATACAATACTTGCTCTTGACTTACTTGAATTTCCTCATCAAATCACATTTTTTTAAAATATTTATTTTTGCAATAATTTGTATGCCATCTTGTGGTTACTTAAGTACATGACAGTATCACAAGTATATATGGTTTGTTGATTATCAGGAGGCAGGCGTGTGGTGTGAGTTTTTTTCTTTGCATGAATTGCCTAGGTGACACAGCTCCTGATGCAATATTGAATCATGGGCTTCTTGTGTCTTCAGGCTGGAATTGGTCAGGGTCATGGCTATATTGATTACCTCCATAGAATTGTAGAGGTGGAAGGGACCCTAAGGATCATCTAGTCCAACCCCCTGCAATGCAGGAATTCTGCCCACAGCTGTCCACTCAAACCACCAAGTTTCTGGTTAACAGCCAGACATAAAGAGCTTCTGTTTAAGAGAAGCAGGCAAGTTTTTGTAGACTATAAACATTAATCCTATGTTGTCCAATTTGATGGCCTTTGAGACCCAGTTTCACCAGCTCATCTTTTGAATACTCATGCTGTGCTCCTAGTTAGGTTCAATACGTGAGAAATAAGAGTAGGGTTGCCAGACTCAATAGAGGACAGGACTTCTGTGCCTTTAATTGCCCTGCTCTCTTTTGAGTCTGGAAACCTTAAAGAGAAACCAGCAGACCCTTTGCTTGGAAATTAAACAAAGGGTCTGCTGGTTTCCCTTTAAGGTTTCCAGACGCAAAAGAGAGCAGGGCAATTAAAGGCACAGAAGTCCTGTCCTCTATTGAGTCTGGCAACCCTAAATAAGAGCGGTGATAAAGGTAAAGGGGCCCCTGACCATCAGGTCCAGTCGTCATAGCTGCCAAGTTTTCCCTTTTCTCGCGAGGAAGCCTATTCAGCATAAGGGAAAATCCCTGTAAAAAAGGGATAACTTTGCAGCTATGCCAGTCGTGTCCGACTCTGGGGTTGCGGCGCCTATCTCGCTCTATAGGCTGAGGGAGCCAGCATTTGTCCTATTTATCTATTTGCACTTTGATGTGCTTTCAAACTGCTAGGTGGGCAGGAGCTGGGACCGAGCAACGGGAGCTCACCCCATTGCAGGGATCCGAACTTCTGATCAGCAAGCCCTAAACTCCGTGGTTTAACCCACAGCGCCACCTGGGTCCCTTAAGAGCGGTGATAGAAGACCCAAAACTTCAGGCCGAATTTATATAAGAAAACTCAGGAAGGCATAGACCTTTCTCCAAGACTGAGCAGCAGTGCCATAATGAACAGAGGAGTGCAGGTCCAAGACATTTTTTCCAGAGCAGGAGTGATTACATCATCTGCCAGAGGGTCCATGTGATTGTGGGAATTTCTTTGCTATGACAAATAAATAAAGTAAGAATGAAGCTTTCAGGTTTGTGTGCATAGAGGTCAGAGAATGAGGAAAATAAGAGGAGGTTGTATATTTCTTTTCTTTGGCAGGATTCCTTCTTTGGGTTAGCAGTTTAAATGGCAACACACCTGTGGGAGATTGTTTCCATTCTGAATTAAAAAGCTAAAGGTTGCAGTTCAGCTTCCAAGAACCTTTTGTTTAAAGCTAAGGCTGTTTTGCAAGCTTAAGCCTATATAGCCAGAAGTTGGAGCTTACTTGCAGAATAGATAGGGTTGCAGTCCCTGGGTATTACATGTTCTGCTGCTCTTTGATCTATGTATCTCTGCATATGTGTGGCAATAATATATAATGGATCCACGCAGCTGCCTGCATATTTTGAAGTCTCATTGCAACTACTGGGGCTGTCGTAATGCAGTATTCACCACTATAGTACAGTTCAAGACAGCACATTTTAAAATCAACGTGGCTTTCAGGGCAAGAACATTTATGTTCAGACCACTTTCCACAGCACTTTAGAATGTCTGTCTGTCTGTACCCTTAGTGAAGAGTAGAAAGAACCTGATAAAAACAGATCCGTCCTTAGGCAGAGTAATTGGAGCTGTGGTCAGACTATTTCATCACCCAGATCTTACGGCTAGTTTTCTTTGTGTGGTGTACATTGGGTTGTTCAACCAGTTTTATATTATTTTCCCTTCAAATTCTGTCAGTTTTTTCCTTCAAATTTAAGTTGGACTCCTTTTGCTTTCTGCCTTAAAACAGCAAGACAGTATTTCTATGGGAATGGATGTTCTCCTGCAGCCTGCTGTAAACTCATTTAAGTCAATTTACTTGCATTTTAGAAGGTACACGGGTGGTGCTGTGGGTTAAACCACAAAGCCTAGGGCTTGCCGATCAGAAGGTCGGCGGTTCGAATCCTCACGACGGGGTGAGCTCCCGTTTCTCGGTCCCAGCTCCTGCCAACCTAGCAGTTTGAAAGCATGTCAAAGTGCAAGTAGATAAATAGGTACCGCTCCAAGCGGGAAGGTAAACGGCGTTTCCGTGTGCGGCTCTGGTTCGCCAGAAGCAGCTTTGCTATGCTGGCCACATGACCTGGAAGCTGTACGCCGGCTCCCTCGGCCAATAATGCGAGATGAGCGCCGCAACCCCAGAGTCGGTCACGACTGGACCTAATAGTCAGGGGTCCCTTTACCTTTACTTGCATTTAAGATGCTGAACTGAGAGGATCCAGCTGGTTTAAATCCAAGTTTTGTGGTTTAACAGGGTTGGTCATCTAGAAAAGGGACAGCAAACCTTTGGCTCTTAGGAATGTAGCCAATGCTTGTCCTACTCAGAGTGGAACTATTGAAATTAACAGACATGACTTGGGTCCATTAATTCCATTGGGTCCACTCTGAGCAAGACTAACATTTGATACAACCCAACGTATTGTAGTTCAGGGCCCACAGCTCAGTTATAACCTTAAGCTTTTCATACAAAAGTTCTTAGGTTCATTCCCTGGTCTCATCTCAGGTTGAGGGTCTGAGAAGGACCTTCCTTTGGTCTGAGACCTTGGAGAACCATTGCCAGTTACAGAGGTTAGGGTGAGTGACCAAACTATGGGAACTTTGCCATGCAATCCTAAAATCATAAAATGGGAAAGGACCCAAAATATCATTTGGTCCAACCCCCTTCCAAAGCATGATGTCTGCTATGGCATCCAGTTGGGTGGGTTTCTTCTTCTTCTTTGTCATTTCCATTAAGAGGAAACACAATGCAGGAGTGGCTCCTGTGTGCATTGCAGAGAGTGCAGCTGGCTCTCCTTCCGCAACCTCCTGTATAGTAATAGCGAACTCATTTTCCAATCTCACATACACACCATACATTCAAAGCACATTTTTAAACACTTTAAGAGTTCTTGTTTCCCCACAAAGAATCCCTAATTCCCAGCACCCTCAGCAAACTACAGTTCTCCGGTTTCTTTCTTAGGTGGGGGAGCTGTCACCATTAAATTGCTTTAAGAGTACTTCACATATATAGTGTGGGTGTGACCCAGGTGAGGCTCCTTATGTATCCAAAATGGCACCATCCATGCACAAGTGGGTGGTATCGGCCTTGCAGGGAAGCCCAAAGGTTTGCAGAAGTAGAAAAAAATACTTTGAAAAATTCTTTGGCTCGGTGTTGAGAACCCAAAGTAGTTCAGTGAGGATTGAGCAGGCTCATTGTGATCAGAAGACGGAATGGAATAGCCCAGGAAAGAAAGTGGCTGGCTGGAATCCTGAACGGGAACATTCCATGCTGGGACATCTTTTTGCCAGTCTGATTTGTTTCTTTGAATTGCACTCAGCTGGGAGTGGAAGGCTGGGCTAAGCAATAAATAACAGAATGCCAGTCTAACATTGGTGTGTGTGTGTGTGTTTTAAAAAAATCTGTCTGCAGGGAAAAATTAATTTCCTTCTGGTGCTGTTGGAGGCATGTTTTGAACACTTGACAAAACAAACGGCAAGCAACAGCGGAAACATGTTGTGTGTTTAACCTGCTATTCTCCCTTGAGTTGTTGGCAAGAGAGTGAAAGATTGTTTCTTTTGTGCCACTAAGAGACCTCCAAGTGGCTCCTTAGTCCAGAGTGTGTTGGTCCTAAAGCAGTTGTGTGTGTGTATATGTGTGTGTGTCTTCAGATGATTAGAAATCCTCCATAAATACCTCTCCAACACATGCCTCCCTTAGAACCGTATGATTGGCTCCCGAAAAGCCTTCCACGAAGGCTGCACTGTAATCCTTTTATGTTACTTCTTCAGTGGAGATTACGCAGCAAGAAATAATTAGGAGATTAATTTTCACCTGTCACTGCCAATAATAGATAACCTTGATACAGTGACAGGGCTAGGATTGTGGGGGAATGGAAAATCATTTAACCCTGCTGTGCTGGTAGCAGAAGGCCAAAAAGAAAGAAAAAAGGTTAGTGAGAGAAGACCATTTTCGCTTGACTCTGTCAAATGTTGTAGACACACTTTTGTAACATGATGGAACCAAGGAGTTCATAGTATGGCAGTCAGCAAATGGTGTGTTACTCATAGCTACATGTATCTGGTAGATTAAGTGTCCAGAAAATACAAGACAGGTGTTGCTGAGTTTTACATTTCCATCTGGCCAGGGTTTTTTTGGTCCAGCCAACCAAAACAAGTCCTGTTGGTTTCAGTGGGGTTCATGCCCAAGCTGTGGTTGTATCCAATATAGTGCAAAGTAAGAGTAACTTTAACTTGTTCTACTGGTGCACATCATTAAAACTCACCTGCCTTCTAGCACAACAGAATGCTGGATCCGGCCCCTAGGACAGAGATGGGAGATGGGAGGAGGGTGTTGGTGGGGAAGACTTGGATATTGATTACTTTAATCAGTTGCTGTCATCTCCCTGGGTCTGTTCAGTTCAGTGGAAGAGTTTAAGGATGTTTCCGGATAGTGACTGTGGTGCTTTTGTGGTTGGCAGCTATTGGCACAGCTGAACACCCAGCTGTCTTATGTACTGATATTAGCAGGATCAGCATGGATGAGCAAGTGGGAAATAGTGATGGTTGATATGACTCGAGATCTAAATCCAGTGGTGGCTGGTGACCAGAGTGGAAGGCAGGGAGGTCAACAGTAGCTGGAGCCATAGACAATGATAAGCACAACCACATACAATGAATGATAGACAGCACCAGCTAGTTCCAATTTTGTCTCCTTCCTTGATTAGCAAAGAGGAGCTAAAGATGATGGAGCTGTTAGGGTTGGTTGTAAGTTGAGTTCGTTTTGAGAGCCAGTGGTAGTGTAATGGCTAGAGTATTGGACTATGGTCTGGGAGACAAGGGTTTGAATTCCTGCTCACCCATGAAGCTTGCTGGGTGACCTAAATGAGGAAGCATGAGCTCCTTGGAGAAAAGGTGGGATATAAATGCAATAAATAAAATTGTAAGTAGGAAAGCAGGCCAGTGGGGACAGGTTGAGATTGGTGTGACAGTGTTGTGTGTCTCCTAATCGGCCACCTTCCACTGTCTAAACCTCCATGATAATAGGCATTCATTGCTTCTCAGCTCCTGGATTATGTGTGAGTGTTATCATCACACTGTAGAGCAAGGGCGTACCCACCATGCAGCAAGTTAGGGCAGCTGCCCTACTCTAGAAGCAGGGCTGGTGGGCAGAGGCGGAGCACAGCCCGGCGGAGCGCGAGTTCGCCATTCCCGCCGCGCCGCACCCTCCCTCCAGCTCCCCGGCGCGCCCTCAGGCAAGGCCAAGCGCGGCGGGGAACCAGGGAGCGCGGCGCGGTGGGCGGGAACGCCGAACTCGCGCTCCGCTGGGCTGGGCTCCGCCTCCGCCCACCAGCCCTGCTGCTAGGGAGGAGCACAGCCCGGCGGAGCGCGAGTTCACCGTTCCCGCCCGCCGCGCTGCGCCCTCCCTCCAGCTCCCCGTCGCGCCCTCTGGCAAGGCCAAGCGCGGCGGGGAACCAGAGAGCGCGGCGCGGCAGGCAGGAACGCTGAACTCGCGCTCCGCTGGGCTGGGCTCCGCCTCCGCCTACCAGCCCTGCTGCTAGGGAGGGGCACAGCCCGGCGGAGCGCGAGTTCGCCGTTCCCGCCCACTTTGTGGCCCCTCCCCTTCCGTGCCTTGGCCCCTCCCCTTGCCCCCCCCTAGTTTTGATCCTGGGTACGCCCATGCTGTAGAGCTTTTCATACACTCCAGTGTATAGAAGCATCTTAATGTAATCCACAAGCAGGGAGGAATAAGTGTGAGTCATCCCAGGGTATAGCCTGAAGATATATGATGCAGCAAACCTTGCTGAAGCTAAGCAGGTCTGGACCTGGCCAGTGCTTGAGTAGGACACTACCAGGGAACCTTCATGTACACTGCTTTGAGTTCCATCATGGGAGTGGTGCATTAGCAATTTAAAATAATAGGATTATGACAGAGGAAAACGAATATGGCAGATGCTGTTAGGAACCACTGTTGTAAGCCAGAGTATGCTGACAACCCTACCACTACCACCACTTATTTACATCACAGCCCTGAGGATGTCATCTCTACTGTGGCAAAGAATCTTCTTCCCCTTTAGAAGATATTTTATCATTTCTGTAGCAGTTTCCCTCAAAGGACATGCCCAGTTTGAATATAGGAAGGTGCCTTACACTGGGTCAAACCACTGATCCATTTAGCTCAATATTGTCTATACCATTGGTGGCCAACCTCGGCCCTCCAGATGTTTTGAGACTACAACTCCCATCATCCCTAGCTAAACAGAACCAGTGGTCAGGGATGATGAGAATTGTAGTCCCAAAACATCTGGAGCGCCGAGGTTGGCTACACTGGTCTACGCTGACAGGCAGCAGCTCTCTAGGGTTTCGGGTAGGGGATACTTCCAGCAGTGCCAGGTATTTAACCTAGGGCTTTCCGCTTTGCAAAGCAGACACCCTGTCACTGAGCTAAAGGCCCTTAGTTGTTTATTGCAGGGCGAGGTTTGCCAGCTCTGGCTTCCTCGCCCAAGTCCACCCATTTACCTGTTGTACCAGTAGGACTTTCTGATCTCTTACTGCAGAGGTGGGGAACCTCAGACCATTTCAGACCTCTGGCCCGGGAAACACTCGCCAGGCCACATCCCCTCAGGCCATACCCTCTTTCCGTCAGGCCACACACCTCACTGGCCCTGCTTCACACAAACCTCCACAGTTTTTGCCTGGGACGACTGTGTCCTTGAACTCTGACCAGTTTAGAAATTAGCCTGCTTCTTTGCAAAGGTAAAATTCCCATTAATTACTCCACTGACTTTTCGTCCGACCCACCACTGGCATGGGGGGCCCTTGGGCTGAAACAGGTTACCCACCCCTTCCTTACTGTTATCACCCTTTTTTCTGTGGCCCTGCCTACACTGCTAATGTACCACATCCGGCAAAATCTGATCAGGTGTGTATTGGTAGCAAGAAATGTATTATTCTGTATCAAGTCTTTGCTTCCTTTTCCATGATTCCATTGTCCTGTTCTGATTCCAGGCTTGTACACAGCTAGAGGGTGGGGTGGGGTGGGGGAAGGATGTCTAATGAAGACAGCTTTATCAGGCCCTGTGTAGCCTTGAAGCCCCCCCCCCCCCAGCCGAATGCAGCAACCCTCTAAGAGTCACAGAACAGCTAGTCCTGGGGATTTTCTGAGAAGCCGAACCTTGTCTTTCTTCTTGTCCCTTTCAAAATTAATTGCCTCCTCAGTTCAGGTAGGCTTAAAATACATCCAGGAATCTGAAGCTGTTGAGCAAAAGGAAGGTAATTTGGCGGTGGAGGGGGGAAACCTTCTCTTTCTCCTCCTTGCCTCTTTTGTGCTGAAGTTTAAATCTACAATCTGTTGAGAATGTAATGGGAAACCAGCCTACAGAAAATGCCATTATTCATATCATTCGTAGCTCATTTATTTTATCTGCAATAACAGTGATAAGGCAAGCTGCTTGGCAATGCTGATAAGCAGGGGAAATATCTTAGAGCTATTTGTAAAAGTTAAAGCAGATCTTGGTACAGGGAGATAGTGGGATGGGGGGGAGGGGAGGGGACTGACAAGCTTTTTGGCAATCCACTGTGCTGGAAGCTAATAAAGATTTTAATGGGGAGGCCTCATTAGGATTAGGCAGAAGATCTGTTATCTCAGATTTACACAACATAAATGGTGAAGCAACACACAAGTTCCACCCACCCCCCACCCCCAGCCTCCTTTCTGTGCTCGCTAAATAGTGCAGTAGAATGGAAAATCTTTTAAAATTCAATTGGACTTGCTTGCTGCCAGGAGCCATTGGCAGCTGTTTGCTGGGCGAAGGCAGAGGAAGAGCCTAGGAAGGCATTTGCAAGGAGGGGATGTGCTTCTCTGTGTGACGAAAAGGAGGACCCCAAAGTTAACTCTTACAAGCTGACATAAACAGCTCGATATATAAATGAACATTACATAGGCTCAAATGGAAATTGAAAAACAAAACAATGTGGACTAGTTTGTTTCAGAGCAACAGTAGTGTATGCTGACGAAATGTCAGCAGTATAGACAATTATAACTCAGGAAATACCGAGAAAACCCAAATGCCTTTTGCCCTTAGTCTTCTTCCTTGGTGATCTCTGTACTATGTTCGTAACCACTGTTCAGCATAAAAACAAATATGAATCTGCAAAATCAGAATTTTATATAAGCAAATCATAACCAAAGCACCACTTGTAATATTTTATTTTAAAAGAAGTGAAAAAAGTAATTAAAAATATTTTAAAAGTATATTTTAAAAAGAAAAGACCCGCTGGGGCTTTAGAAATATTTATCTAATCACAGATATGTGACTGTATTGTTTAATCAAGTGGGCCCACTATGGCAGTGGTTTTAATTTGCTTTAAGCTGTTTTTAATGCAGTATTTTATATTACTGTAACCTGCCTGTGGAAGGGCGAGTAACAAACCTAATAATAATATGCTTTGCTTGTTAAAAGCCACAGGTACAATCCCCAGCAGTTTTAGGTAGGACTGAAAAATACACTGGTATGAATTTGTGGAAAGCTCATATAATAATACTGAGCTAAATGGACTGTATAAGGCGTCTTCAAATGTTCTAACCTTATCGCACTATCTTTTATCACTTGCTAAATAATCATTTTGCACCCTCTAAGGTACAATGCCCTTTATACCACCACCTACCCTCTTCTGCAATAGGGAAATATATGCCTAGACAGCTCATTTCACTTAAACACACGATTTTGTTTTTGTTTTTTCTCATCCCTCATCTTCATTGATCTGACTCTGCATCACCCAATAGCACGTCTTTTCAATCCTTTACCCTTTCTAAAGCCATTGTAATATTGACCTACCAACCTGACAGTTTCTTGGGATTCATTCAGAGTGCGTTGAGATAATGGAAAAATATTCACATCCATTGAGTTGCATTGTAATTTCTTTCTTTGTCATCTGTGATTCCTATTTTACTTAAGTGGTGTACTGAATATTGTGTTGCGCCACTTTTATCACTGACATTGGCTTCTAGTACGCCGTGTGTTAGAGCAGAGTCAAGTTAAGGCAAAGCTGTCAAACTTTTCATTAAAAGTCTTTATGCATAAAGAGGAACTTCTCTCCATGCCTATACTTTTAAAGCAAATGCTTGCAGATTCACCTTGAAAAGGTGACTCTTTTAAGGCCGTTTAAGCAGAGGAGATTCATTTGTTTTTATCTAGTTGTCAGACCATCACAAAACACATTTTAACAGGATGGAGATAATGTCAACAGAAGTTAATTCAGACCCAGATAAACTACAACATAAGCTTACAACAGCAAATTTCTATGGGAGATTGCAACATGCCCACTTTAAAAAAAAGTATTGATCTTGCTTTAATTAATATTAAAATAAAATATTAAAATGGATGGAAAGGCAACTAGACAAACCACACCTCTTGGTCCTTCCTGGTGACGGGGATGACTGCTGAAGGCCTAAGCCAGGGGCAATAGAAAATGTCCACTCTCTAGGCCAGTGTTCATCATCCCCTGACCATTGCTGGGGGTGGTGGGAGTTGTAGTTCAACATTATCTGGGGACCCAAGGTTGAAGAACATTGTTGTAGGTAATAGATATTGCTGTTGCTGTTGTGGATCCTCTCAAAAATCCCCTCACCTCCATTCTAGCTACCCATACAACGAGCAGTGGAGAATTTATAACAGCCTAATGCAGGGGTTGCCAAAAGCCACTTCTCTGCGCAAAAAGTCAGCTACCATTATGTATGGACAGTCCAGAGCTAGATGAACCAATGATCTGTGTTCCTAAAGGAAACCTCACTGAGTCAGCAAATGGCACCAGGGCCTCACCACCAACTCAAGGTGTAGCCATGGTGGTGCCCTCCAGATGCTGTTGGACTGCAATTCCCATGTCCATGACCGTTGGCTGTGCTGGCTGAGGCTGATGGGTGTCATAGTCCAGCAACAGCCTGGGGGCACCAAATTGGCTATCCCTTTTCCTACTCTTAAGAAAATCAATAGCCCATTGGTTAGTCCAGTCAACTTCCTTTGTGGTATCTTCACAGAAGTCATTGCAAGAGTATCCTGTGTATACTTATTTGACCTCTGTGGAAGAAAGGCAGGATAGAAATGCAATAAATGTTAATGATAGGGACCACTCACTAGTCTAATTTGCTGCCCATTTTATTAGTTAGACCCCTACCTCTTTCAAGAAATGAAGGGGCAGAGGCGGACTCAGATCCATGAAATTACCCCCTTTTGCCAAGGTGAAAAAGAGATTTCTGTTAAAAGTGTTTGATTGTGAACAGAACTTTTTGTTTTGTCTGTAGAACTCAGCGGACCTGGAGCTGCCTCGTATCAGGAGTGGCTTGGTAGCAAGCAAGGTATGAGATCAAGTGTCTCCAAATGGGCATCTGGGGCTGGTTGTGTGTGTGTGTGTGTGTGTGTGTGTGTGTGTGTGTGTGTGTGTGTGTGTTGGGATGCCTGAACTGAGTTGCAGTCTCTTCTTCTGCTTTTGTCTTTCGTTTTCTTTCTCTAGTGCAAAGTTGGGCAGCCTAGGCCCACCAAGTGTCGTTCGACTGCAACTTCCATCAGCCCCAGCCAGCATGGAGAATTGTTAGGAATGATGGGAGTTGTAGTCCAACAAACCTAGCAGGCCACAGGTTCCCCCAACCCTGCTCTTGTGCTTCCTTTATTTCTGTTAAATGGCCTGTGCTCTTTTGTATGTCCCCATCCCTGCAATTCTGTGGCACCTCCTTCCCTCCCCAGCTATGCTGCCAAGCTTCCAAATTCCATTGTTTTAGATCCAAAAAGTGCACATGTGTTATAAAATTTCATTTTCCAACTTAATTATACAATTAGAAGAAGAAAGCAAATTATTATTGAATTGTGCTTTATAGACTTCCATGGCTAGGCTTTGTGTGTGCATGTGCTTGGGGATCACTTTGTTGTTATTACTGACAGGCTTATTCAGGCCTATCCAAACCACACTATTTGCCTATGGAAATATTACATGCTGAAGTATGTTCTACATCAGGCATCCCCAAACTGCGGCCCTCCTGATGTTTTGGCCTACAACTCCCGTGATCCCTAGCTAACAGGACCAGTGGTCAGGGAAGATGGGCATTGTAGTCCAAAACATCTGGAGGGCCGAAGTTTGGGGGTGCCTGTTCTGCATGACTTGAGGGTCAGGAAGTCTGTTTTACTTTCACTGTAGGTTTCAAGAAATAATATTTTCAAGGCAAACTGAGGATGGCAAAATCCAGAGTTAGTAACCTCATCATCATCATCATCATCATTTATTTATACCCCGCCCTTCTGGCAGGGTTTCCCCAGCCACTCTAGGCGGCTTCCAACAAAAGATTAAAAATACATTAAAAGTCTAGGCAGGGGTTGCGTGGATTCTGCACATTGCAGGTTTGCAATGCAAGTGAAATTAAGACCATAGCATCTGTTTTTATTCGCTGCTGTGCTGCTTTTTGCTTTACATTTGTTCTGGTTTTGTGTTCTTATTTTCATTCTGTAGTTATAGGCTGCCTTGAAAAAATGTTGTAGGGTTTTCATGAGACAAAATATATATGAACCAAATTTAAATGGCAATTAGATTTTATTTATTTTTTAAAAAAACTAGAAGTGATTTGTTTATTTTAAATTTCATATCCCACCATACTTCCATCGTGGAATTCAAGGCGGCATATAGAAGATTCACAAGAGGTCTTCCATTCAGGCAGTTGCTATAGACTAAGAACTACTTAGTTTTAGCATGTTCATTGCTTTGTGTGTTTTCTGGGCCTTGGTGGATGTTGCAATGTAGAGTGTCCCTGTTCAGGAGTCACAGGAACATAGGAAGATAGCTGGCCATTCAGCTCCACGGACTGGCAGCATCTCTTCAGGGTTTCAGGGAGGGAGTTTCTCCCAGCCCTACATGGAGATGCTGGGGACTAAACCTGGGGATTTCTGCATGCAGTATAGATGCTGTACCACAGAGCTGCTTTCCTTGTCCTTCCCAAAGCCCAGACACCCCATTCCATTCCCGTTGCTACTCAATTTCCCATATCTCCCCGCAACACTCAAATCAACATTCTGTGATCACTGAGCATGCTCATTCTGATGTTTAGGGGTCCCCCCCAAAAAGATCTTTTGTACTTCTGTAACCCTTGAGGACCCATCAAGATTCTCTCTTGTGCATGGGTAGAACTGTTTTAGTTTCATATCCAGAAGCGGCTTGCTGGGTGGGGCAGAGCTCATGTAGCAGGGGAGTTGGTGTGGTGCAAACACACTAGTTGAGCCAGTGGGACTCCCCTGCCAGTACGTTTGCACCACAGCAACATCTCTGCTGCCTGACCCATCTCTCAATAAGCAACAGTGACCCGTCTGCTGGGAAGCCTAGTGTAATGGCTCCTTCCCCCCCTGGTGAGCCTCTGCTGTTCATAACCAACAGCACTCACCTCCAAACATTGGAAATCAAAGGAATAATGCAAACTGTAGGCCTGACCCTTTTATTATTTATTTATTTATTACATTTGTATACTGCTCCTAGATCTCAGGGCGGTTCACAACGTAACCATGGAAGACTTGCTTCACACTTTGTGAAGCATGAGTTTAAGAAACTCTCCTCACCCCCATTTTAATTTAATCAAGATGCTGTCATTGATTATAATTTGTGCATTCCCATTTGCCGACGGAGATTGCCAAAATGAATGTTTAACAATGATTAGGTAATTTACTGTAGTCAATAAAGGAGAGGGGATGTGAAAAGATGAGCGTAAAAGGAGCAAAAGAGGGAGCTAGTTTAGATGGAAGAAAAAAACAACACACACACACAAACACAATCTCAGCTGGAGAATTCACTTGCCTGTGTCTTTGATTCAAACCTGGAGGTACATCTGTTATTGGAGAAGAAGGACCTCCTGATTGCCCAGCCGTTGTAAGAAAATTAAACCCAGCAAAAACAATAAAACAAAAGGATCTTTTGTTCTGCTTTTTTGACAATAATGTAGGAGGGTCACCGTTTCAGCTGACAGCAGCCCTCTCTCTTGTGTTACAGTCACATGTTCCGGGTCAGCAGCAGGGCAAAACCTTGACACTGTTACTGATGACTGGAACTACGTTAAGATAATTATTTCCCTTTATCTCTTTGCTGTAAGCTCATGATAAATGGAATTCTGGGCTGGAAGGAGCATATCTCCCCTCCCCCCCAGCTGCTTATTAATGCAGGCTTACCCATTCAGACTAGGGCAAGTCTCTCGCCGGCATCTGTGTTGGCTTGGAACCTCATTCTGGGCAAACAGGCATTGGGGCCTAAGGCAGAACCACAACACTTATCTCTGCCCAGGTAGTGGAATTGTTATATCCGGTGCTGAATCATGCCCAGGCGACTTGTGGCAAATGCCTAATGCACAGTTCTGCCTAACAAACCTGCTACATCTCGTTCATGGCCACCTACTGGATTTCCTTCAAGGTGGAAGTGCATGAGCACATTTAATTAAAAATAATTATTATTATTTATATCCTGTCCATCTGGCTGAGTTTCCCCAGCCGGCTCCCAATCGAATATTAAAAACATAATACAGCGTTAAATATTATAAACTTCCCTTGACATCTGATGGGAAGGCGTTCCACAGGGCAGCACCACTACCGAGAAGGCCCTCTGCCTGGTTCCCTGTAATCTCACTTTTCGCAGTGAGGGAACCGCCAGAAGGCCCTCAGTGCTGGATCTCAGTACCCGGGCTGAACAATGGGGGTGGAGACGCTCCTTCAGGTATACAGGACCGAGGCTGTTTGGGGCTTTAAAGGTCAGCAACTAACACTTTGAATTGTGCTTGGAAATGTACTTGGGAGCCAATGTAAGTCTTTAAGGACTGGTGTTATATGGTCCTGGCAGCCACTCCCAGTCACCAATCTAGCTGCCGCATTCTGGATTAATTGCAGTTTCCGAGTCACCTTCAAAGCACATTGCAGTAGCCCAAGCGGGAGATAACTAGAGCATGCACCACTCTAGCCAGACAGTCCTTAGGCAGGTAGGGTCTCAGCCTGCGCACCAGATGGAGCTGGTAGACAGCTGCCCTGGACACAGAATTGACCTGCGCCTCTATGGACAGCTGTGAGTCCAAAATGACTCCCAGGCTATGTACCTAGTCCTTCAGGGGCACAGTTACCCTGTTCAGGACCAGGGAGTCCTCCACACCAGCCCGTCCCCTGTCCCCCAAAACAGTACTTCTGTCTTGTCAGGATTAAACTTCAATCCGTTAGCCGCCATCCATCCTCCAACCACCTCCAGACACTCACATAAGACCTTCACTGTCCTCGCTGGTTTCGATTTAAACGAGAGGTAGAACTGGGTATCATCTGCATGTCGATGATTATTGTACCTTAGGGATGGGTGTATAGTCAATGGCCCCAAGAATTCTCAGTTTGACCATTCTAATTCTTGAGGCAGCCAAACTGGTACCCTTTCAGATATTGTTGCCCATGCTGGTTGGGGCTGATGGGAGGTTTAGTTCACAACATCTGGAGGTCACTGTTTGACTACGTCTATTCTAACCACTTGAAGTCTTCTTCTGCAATGTTTTTATGTGTTTCTCCTGTTCTGTGACAGTCTTGTAAGAGCCTTTTTTTGCATAAATAGGATGCAGCCATTCGCCTTCAGCAGTAAACAGGTTTTGCAGACCTGTCCTGCACCATGCTGTGGCCTTCTCTTCATGTTTTTAGCTTCAAGCTCCAGTGAAATGTGACTGCCACAACTTCCTTTTTATAACAGCTTGGTCATCTCCCAGAAATTATGCCATAATGAGCTTTGGTTTATATGTTTTACCTGTCTCCTCATTAAAGTGCTATCTTTTCAGAAGAGGCGCTTTGTGTGTTGAAATATTGCATGCTTAAAATGAAGGCAGGTTTATAAGAATTTAATGTACTTGGGAGCCAAGGTTTTGCAGCTTTATGGCAAAGATGTTGTAACAAAGGACTTTATGGGTAGGGTGTGCTATATTTTACCCAAGCAGTTGCTCAAGGAAGGGAAAAGAGGGGGGGAAAACCTTAAGCAAAAGCCTTTCTAGTCATGCAGGACGAACTCTCTGGACTAAACAGCCACACCCATTTGGACTGAGCTGGTATTAAATCCATTGGTCTTAAACAGCTTAAACACTCATGTTTGAACCCCCTGCTATGCTAGCTTGCTTGTTTGAACATGAGGCTGAGGATGTAGTGAATAACTGAACCACAACCATTACTGGTTTGCTATTGTGAGACACAGCTGACGTGCTGTATATCAGCATTCAATAGGAACAGGGAAGCTGCCTTATATCAGGTCGACTGTTCCTCAAGCTCAAGTGTTGTCTACTCTGACCAAGTTCCGCTCTCCAGGGTTTTGCCTATCATCTGCTTTCCTGATCTTTTTCTTGAATGGAGATGTCAGGGACAGTAGTGCCAGCATGGGGGGTGGGGGTGGGTGGTGCTCCCCTAACCTCAGTCTGTAGTGTTGCTTCTGCTTACCAGGAGGTGGAGAGGGGGGGCGGGAGAGAAAGTAGGCATGGTGCAAACTCTACAGTGGGAGTGCTGGATTATGCAATGAGCCCACCTTGTCCATTCCTCTCTACCTCCCATTAAACAACAGTGATGCGGCCGACTGGAGGTCATGTTAGCCCCACTGCCTCAGCACACTTGCTGGTTGAAGATTGAACCTGGGACCTTATTCATTCAAGGCTATGTGCGCTAGCAGACTACTGCTGAGTTATAGTTCCTCCTTTTAATGTTGTGCGTTAACCATATAACACCAATGGAAGACCACTGTCCCGTGATTGTTCTTTGTGTGTAAGAGACTGACATGTTGGCCTCCTGTCTGCAGTGGTAGATTCCAGGCGCAGCTTTGCCATCTCAGTGAGAACTAGGTCTAATTGGAAAAGAGAGTAGAAGGGAAACCTCCAGGGTTGATGTTGTCAAATTTTCGACAGAGGCTACAAATGGTAGTGGCAACTGCACAGTTCCTCTCTTAAGAGATATCAAAGGCTTCGCACACACTGTTATCTGACAGCTGTTTTAACACTGTTGACAAACCACCTGCCTTGTTTTAATTAACTCCTATAGGGAGAGTGCACATGAACTGCAGAAATCAGACGCACTTAGGTAGTGGGAAAGATGTTGCACCACTGGAGGAACGGCAGACACCCCCCAGTGATTGATGTTCTGCAACAACTGGCATTCATACTTGTAAGAGGGACAGTCTACAAATGGTATCATTACTAAGTTCAATGTGCTGTTTTGTTGTATATACAGCTTTGAATCAGGGTACCCTTGAAGGATCATTTTTATCAGTTTAAACAGTCATGGCGTCCCACAAAACATATTGGGAACTGTAGTTTGTTAAGGGTGCCGAGAGTTATTAGGAGATTCGTATTCCCCTTACAGAGCTATAATTCCTAGAGCGGTTTAACAATCAATTCCTCTTCCCAGTGAACTTTGGGAATTGTAGCTCTGGGAGAGTAATGGCGGTCTCCTAACAACTCTCAGCCACCCCACCTTCCCTCATGGACAAACTTCCAGGTGCCATGTGCCTGTAGTAGGTGATGCCAGAGGCAAGACTGGGTGGAGCAGTGGCTGTAACTCTTTAACAGTAGGCTACATTTCAGATAACAAAATCCAGAGATTTCCTGCCAACATCTTTCTTTCTTCCATCCATACAAACAAAGAGTCACTATCACAGTTCAGGGATACATTCCAACCTGGTAAAAGTTGAGTTTTGAGGGCAACAGGGAGAGGATGCATGGGAGGCTCCATTCAGCCCACAAGCCAGAGGTTCCCTATCCTGGTTATACTGATTTAAGATGAGGCTTAAGTTTGGTTATTGAACTGCCCTTATGGAACTGCCCCAGTTTGCACAAGTGTATCTAGTACAGAAATGGATTCAGTTTCAGGGTTCATCTGATGTACGGATTCATGTGTGATCTGGTGCCAAGCTTCCCTTTCCTTGCACCGTGCAAATAATTTTGCTGTTCCTAAAAGAGAGATCTCTCTTTTTATGCAACACGGGGCATTGCCATATATGACCCTGGGCCCTCTTTGAAACTCTTGCCCCAATCCTACCAGTGGTGGATTTTTCCTTCCTTTTTTTTTCTGGTCACTTTAATGCCTGAGAGATCTGTCATAAAGACTGCAAGATACCCTCTTTTTAAAGTCCAAGGGTTCTGCATTGTTGTTGGTGTGCCAGCAGATTTTCATTGTATTTCTCTGCAAAACAAAACACCAACCCCTAGCTTCATTATAGGAAGGAAAGCATATGGGCCTCATTAATGAAGAATTACTGTGCTCCATCTCATTTTTCAGCTCGCATGAGGGAAAGGGGAAAAGGAAGGAAGATGAGATATTTTCTGTTCTTTTACTTATTCTTTCCCCTCAAAGAGAGCGGGAGAGAGATGCCTGCCCAGCCTCTGGCTCTCTAAATTGGTAATGGTTTCTTGGAAGGCATCCAGGCTGTTGTAAATATGAACTTTTGTCAATATTCCCCAAGCTTCCATGGACTCTGGGGTGGGCTTTATTAGCTGAAGGTCACTCCATTATGTTCCTCCCTCTCCTGAGACCTTTGATTCTTTTCTGAAAAGGACAGCCGCGCCGTCCAAGGCCTCAGAAGCCAGCTTTCCCTTTAGCAGTGCTGGAGCTGATAAGCCTAAGGCGCATATTTCATCTATCCTCCACTGCTCTGCAAAGACAAATGGTATTTATAATCCTGGTTTCTTCTAGCTGAACAATGGCAGAGAGTGGTGGGTGGGAGGAGAGAGGGAGCGTATGTAAACACACACACACACACACACACACACACACACACACACACACAGGGGCACCGAATTGACTATCTTTAAGCCCCTTCATCCATTCAGAGGGCCTCAAGATCTTTGCGTGTGACACCTTTGCAGTCACAGGGGCTGCCCCTTTAGGGCAAATGGGGCAGTTCCCCACCTGCTTGCCTTACAAGCAGCACAGAGGGTGGTCCTCCTGGCTTTCGCCTTTCTCCCCCTTAGTCTCAATGTTGCCTTTGTAGATCTTAACAGAGAGAAGGATTGGGGGGACGGACGGACTATAATTAAGAGGCTCTGCCTGGCAGTGGCAATGGCTCTACCTAGTGTTGGCCTCCCTCCCTTCCACCCCACCAGTTTCAGCCCTGTTCCACCCCCACCCCACCGCCGGCATATGTCCATTCAATGAAAAAGACCCACACAGTTGGGCCCCCACCCATATAGTTGAGTCCTTTAGATGGTGTCCCAGCCAGGAGAAGCCACTGCCAGATAACTGGCCCCCACCCAGCTAGGGTAATCTCATTAAAGGATTGCCATATTGGCAGAGACCAGGTCCAAATATTAATTATATTAATTATATTAATTATATTAATATTAATATAATGTGAAGGAAAAAGGAATAAGTAATTTGATTTTGTGTGTTTATTTTCTTTTTTATTGTTGTTATTGTAGTGTTTTCTTTTTGTGTTAATTTTCTATTCTGAAAAAATGCTAATAAAATTATTATTTAAAAAACCAAATATGAATTTAATGCCAAAGTGTGTTTAAAGCAGGGATGGCTCTGTTAGACAACACCTCCCATCGGCCCTAGTTAGCAACACCAGTGGTCAAGGATGATGGGAGTTGTAGTACAGTTTGCATCTGGAGGGCCTCCCATCCCTGTTCTCTAAGCAAGTACAGGGTTTCCATTTTGTTCAAGGCGGAAAAAGATGATTTAAGGGGGGGGGGGAGTAACTACTGCATGCAAACAAGTGGAAGTGAACAAGTCTTGGTAGGGTTAGAATTGGATCAGGTTACTGGAGAGGAGGCAGCAGGTGTGAGTGAGGCAAGCTGAGGTCGCAAGGGACCTTTTGCTGTTAAAAAAGGTAGATGTCTTCCTTTCTTTGTAGAATTTACTAGCTTATTACCGTGCACTGAAATTGGGAATCAATCAGGCTTTGGTGGAGAGGAGGGAATTATATTAAACTTGAAGGAAGGGGGAAACACGGGTGGCCATCTGAGTTTGTCGGAGGGGGGAGTTCTTGCTTTTTTCTCTTCTGTAACATTGTGGGTTCTCTTTAGCATGGGATGAAATTCAAAACTTTTGTTTGCTCTGTTGGAAAACTTAAGAGCTGCTTTTCTCAAGCAGCAGAGTAATGGGGATGGGCCGGTGGGTGGGAGAACAGCCTGAAATTGGATGTGTACGTTCATGAAAAGGAGGGTTTTTTATTTTTTTAAACGCTAATACCCTCCATTGTTCTGGTGGCTGCACTCTTTGTATTGCTTTACTTAACGCAAACAAAGAACCCGTAACCACTGCGGTAAAAATATAATCCAAGCATTTTAAGTCGAAACTTGAAAATCCCACGTAAAGGTGTGTCCTTTAAAGAGCAGTTTATGAATTGCCTAAACAAGCTCAAACAGACTGTGCTAAGGAAAAGGAATACCTGGTGGTGTTCTCTAGAAAGGTATTGAGGCATAGGGAAAGAGGTGTGTGTGTGTGTGTGTGTGTGTGTGTGTGTGTGTGTGTGTGTGTGTGTGTGTGTGTAATTTCATTTATAGCCCACCTTTTCCCAAGAAGCTCAAGGTGTTATACATAGTTCTCCCCCTCCTCATTTCATCCTCAAAACAACCCTATGAGGTAAGTCAGGCTGAGAGGCTGTGATTGGTCCAGGCTCACCCAGTGAGCTTCATGACTGAGTGGGGATTTGAACCCTGGTCTCCCAGGTCCTAGCCTGCCCTTCTAATCACTGCAACACACTGGATTTCTGTCATTCAGTAGCAGCATGTAGAAGCAACAAGGATGACTATTAAGGGGTTGTCGTTGAGGACACTTCTGCACGATACATTTAAAGCACCATTATACCACTTTGATAGTTCTGGCTATCTCCAAAGAATCCTGGGACCTGTAGCTTGTTATGGGTGCTGACAGTTGTTAGGAGACCCCTATTCCTCTTGCCCCCTATAGTGCTACAGTTTGCAGAGTTTCTTGGAAAGAATGCTTGATCTGTTCAGCCAATCTGGAACTGTAACTCTGGAGGGGGGGGATAGAGGTCTCCTATTTTTAAAAATCAAATTAAACAATTGTATGGAACTAAAGCCCAGTGCAGCTTTGAAATCAGTGGTTAAAATCTGCTATTTTGAAAGGTTCAGCCCACCATCTTGATTTAAAATGGTACATTCAATTGTATCAATACAGAGATGTAAACCTGCTCCTTGATCTCAGGAGCCATCATGCAAAATTTGGTTAGGATATCTTAAGAGTTGCCAGGTGCCTAGCAAACAGACAAACAACTTTCCAAAATACATACATTCCTTAGAGACTTTTTTTATTGGTCACAAACTTAGCCACAGTAAATTGTATATCTTTCTAAGCCACTTTTACTTGCTATCCAGCATTTTCAGTATCTTGCAAAGCCTAATCTTAATTAACATATCTTGTAATTGTATAGATTGAAGAAATCTTTAAAAGTAATAAAATTCAATGGAAATGTCACATTCCTTAAAATAATTAAGTCAGTGGCTTGGCTGTAATAGCCAATGAACAGAGAGCCATTCCAGAAATAAAATGCTTCATAACCTAGCAACATTCTTTACGTGCTTCTTAGAAATGTTTGAGAAACCAAGGGGTCACTTCTTTTGCCCAGAGTGCATGTTCCTTCTTGCACCTGAACAGGGAAACAGGAAAGCAGGGAGGAGAACAACCCAGAGTGCTTGTGAATTCCTTTCAAGAGCTTTGCCCTGAGGGCATCCCTTAATGAGCCATCTCAATTTATCCAGCTCCAAAAAGAAGACAATAGTGGCAGGTGCTTTCCATTGTCCTTGGGCAACTTTAATCTTGATCCATTCTTAATCATCTGCAAGGATTAGGAAAACAAAAGGCCTTAGCATTGGTTCTTTTCCACTCCCAAACTTCAGGTAATTCCATTCGCATGTTGCATCTCTGAATCAATTTGCTGTGCTTTCCCTTCCCTTCATCCCCAGACATATAAACAGAAGGGGGTTAGGGTTATGTTGCAACACACAAGAGTTCCTTCCCACTTGTGCTAGGAGTGGATGGAGCTATTGGAGGAAATTGGTCCTTCTCCTTGTGCTGACCCAGGCCTGTCTTGTTATTCAGCCCAGCTGTGTTTTGATCTTGGAGGGTTGTTTGAAGATTAAATTGAGACATCTTTTGTTAGTATTAAGTGCAGTAATTTTGAATCTGCTCAATGTTATTTAAGTGTGGGAAACGTTGACTGCCTGGCCCATGGGCGCCTGAAGTTGCCATTATGCAGCTGTGCTGCTTCCAACATTTGTGATAAATATGTAGGGAAATAAAGAGCGCAAAGGCATGTTCTAAAATCATTTCCACTTTCCCCTCCCAGATCTCCAACTGTGCCTCCTGCCCTCCCATGTAATTTACTTTTCATGTGAAAACTTTCTTCAAAATCAGTACAAAGAAAGTATTAGTGCATGGCCAAGCAAAGAGTAACAGCTGAGCTTGTTGGAGGTTCAGGAGTAAGGAACGTGTTCTGCATGCAGGAGGTCCCAGCAGAGCTGGGAAAGACTCCTCTGTCCGAAACCCTAGAGCTGCCACCACTTAGCTGAGTTAGATAGACCAATCGTATAAGATACCCTCATGTGTTCATTGCTGGTTGACTGTGATTGCCATTCAGTAGCTATTCCCCACGCACAATGGGAATGCTTTGGGGGCAAAATCACTTGGCTGACTATTTCAGTGCAGCCCTTGTAGGACAGGCAAATCTCAGAAAAATTAACTTCATGCTATGTTAAGAGTGGGTGCCTCCAGACTGTCACTCCTTTTGGTTGAGATTCAGTCACCTGCCAGCAAACTCAGGTTGCGCAATTAGAGTTGTCCTGTGCAGCAAGCCCACTTCCCCCAAATACCTGATGTTTTGTGATAAGGAAGGTGACTGGAAGATTCACTGAAAGTGTGGCAGAACATTTGCTTTGATGCAACGGCATCCAACCTCCCTGCAAACAAATAAAAATCTTCATTAAATAGCCAACATCGTCCCATCTTCCTGCAAACAAATCAAGTTGTCTCTCTCTGTGTATATGAATTCTAGGTGTTCATATGAGAGTGCAAATGTTTTATATGGGTTTTTAATGATATGGTGTATTCATGGTTTTGTTTTTAAATGTAGACCTCAGTTGGGCATGATTTTGTGGGAGTGGTGGTGCAGGCCAGCTTGGACCCCATGGTGGCCTGTGGGCTAGAGGTTCCCTACTATGTGCTAGGATAATCATGCTAAGAGTTTTCACTGCAGGAGGCAAAGTAGAAGAAGATAGAAGGGTGAGAAGCTGCCCTTTGGAGACATATGTTAAGTGGGGTATAGTGGTACCTTGGTTTACAACCATAATCCATTCTGGAGGTCTGTTTGTAAACCAAAACAGGTTGTAACCTAAGGTGCTCTTTTGCCAATGGGGCCTCCCCCCCCAAAAAATTGTTTGTAATCCAAAAAAGGGGGGTTGTAATAAAACAGAAAAAAGGTTGCAAACCAGGACACGCACTTCCAGGTTTGATGTGTTTGTAATCCAAAACGTATGTCGTATGCAAACCAAGACGTATGCAAACCAAGGTACCACTGCAGATCGGTCATGTAAGGTAGCTATACTGAGCCTGAGGTTGTTGTTTTTCCATCACAGAACCTTCCAGGTCAGGTTTCAGAATGGGCTTCTTGAATCTCCCTCTTCCACCCCCAATGGGCATGCGTGCAAAGTTATGCTGCACCGCCAGCTTGTTTGGCTCCCTTGTGGTTTTGAAACAATATGAAGTTCAGCAACGCTACCCTTTTTATGTGGGCTAAGCATACAATATATTTGAAGACATAATAGTGCTGCCTGCCAAGAAGGAAGAACAGCCACAATAAATAATGCTTCACCTTAACTGAAAAGCTCCTTGGTTAGTGCACCTTCTGCTTTGTTGTGTTCAGGCTTCCCATCGGCGTTTTAACAATCTCACACTTAGAAGTCACTAGCTAGGCAGTTGGTGATGGTTGCAACACCTACAGTTGTTTTCATTACCATCCTTCCCCTGGAGGAGAAGTGGCACAGAAACCCCAGGTTGATGCTGTGTCCATACTCTGCATTTGTCATGTACACCCAATCCACACCCCTTTATTTTTGCAACTCAGTAATTCTAGGCTACCCAACAATGCACCCTCCAGATATTGTGGGCTACAGTTCCTAGGGCTCTCGAACACCAGCCATACTAGCTGGGGCGGATGGGAAAAGTAGTCCACAACATCTGGAGGACACCATGTTCGAGTACTTGTGTGCTTTTGGCTGCAGTTCTGCTAAGGACTAAGCCACACAGGCAGATGGGTGGGGACAGAGCAAACCAGAGCTCTGGCCATATCTGTTGTTTCTTTCTTCTGCCCCCCCTCCCTGTTTAAAATTGTCTTGTGTTAACATGCAAGAGTCGTGCTGCTGATCAGACTAATGGCGCCTGCCACATTGCAAGTATGCAGTCATTAGTTGGTCCAATTCATGCGCACAGAGCTAGGCAGGCAATGTGTAAACGCATGGGGACGCAGGAGAGAATAGGAGGCTGGGCTGGGGAAGGAGGGAGGGGGAGCCCAGTAATATAGTGACAATGCAACATAAGGTAGTTGCGCTGGAAAACTTTATCCTTCATTAGCAGGGATCTGTTGAGTTTCTGCTCACATTAGGGTAATTAACACTAGTACAGATTGTTGAACATCTGTGCAGTTTAACTATATGGCTGGCTCCCAGGCTTTTAACAAGGTTGTATGGAGCCAAAAGCGGAGCAGAATGCAAAGCCCACACAGTATTCATTTTACCAAAATTAGTATTTCTGGATGAAAGCTGATGTTGCAGCATGACAAGGATAATTTCCCCCCCTCTGCTCTGGTCCGTTGCCAAATTGGCTAATGATCTGAGATTAGTGTTAATAAATGTATATTTTTAAAAGGGTTTTTTTTTGTTACTGGTTCTAAAGTGGAAGCTTCTTTCCATTTTTAAACATGTTTTTTCTTTCAACCTACGTGGGTGTTTTCTGTTTTAATATGCTTTTAATGATCTACAAGGAAAACCCTTAGAAGAAATTGCTCTTGGAGCCTCTGCAATGGTTTTGTGTTTTGTTTTGTTTTTGGCTTGCTGGGATGTATCTGTTTTATGATCTTGACAGCAAAACTGCTGTTTTAATTTTTCTAGTCTTGTAAATGCCTGTACGACTGCATATAGCCATTGCTGTGTACACTGGGAATGGCTTGTTTAAGTAAAGAATATAAACGGCTCTGTGTTGCAGCTGAGTACCTTTGAATGCATATGCAAGATGGCTTAGAATTAACAGCTGAATGAGATCGTGCATCCATGGAGGTCCCGTCAAGCCCTGTGAGGAACTTAAAATAAGCATTACAAGAAGTAGAAGGTTGCAGCTGAAAATGGCGGCTCCATGTTGAACAACCTCTTCCAGAGTACAGCATTTCCCATGTCCTGACACCATTGCTCCATTGGCTTCTGCAGCCTTGCCTGCAGCAGCCAGTGATGCAAAGCAAGCCACACACACATCAGAAACATAGCACAATAATGTCCAGCTGTCAGTATGTTGCACGAGACATTGCAGTGTGGTGGGAAGCTTGGCACAGGGCTCTCCCTCTTTTAATTGTGGGCCAGCAAATCAGCATTTAGGTTTAAGACTAATATGCCTTGAGGTTTGATCTCAAGGTTTTAGACTCCTCCTCTGGGTCTCTAGTGAAAGATGTAAAAACTTAGGTTAAGGAGTCAGAGTGGTGGGGTTTGTAGATAACCCTTAAGAGAGTTTGTTGTTGACCCTACACTCTTAAACATCAGACTTCGCCCTTGAGTCACCATTCACAGCCAGGCTTTGCCCCCTGATTCAATCTCCCAAATGTTTAGAGACTACAAGGCCACAGTACGCCCCTTCAGCTCTGACTGCAAGGCCCAGCTTCCTGGGTCTCCCAGGGATGGAGCTTCAGGAGATCCTGTGTAGGATGAGAGCTGGTCTTTCTGTGCGAACCCCATCATGCGCCACAAACTGCTGTTGTTACATTGGAAACAAGCAGTGCAGTGGAAAGCCATTGCACACAAATGGAAACAGCTGATTTGGGTCAGGGTTGGACACTGTCCTTGCAACACTCAGAATGGTGTTTGACCACAGAGAGGTAGCTACTTTACCTGCCTCTGAGTACCTGGACTACTATAGCAGTTGCAATATAGTAGTAATAATTTAGAACAGGAGTGCAACAGATGGGCAACATAGCAGATCAGATCCATGCCGACGGCAGTCTGCATGCTTGCTGCTTATGAGGTGAATTCAAAAAGCACTGCTGTTGTTAGTGTTAAGCTTATTTGGAGGAGAGAAAAGAAAAATCAGCTAGCTATCTCCCACTTCAAGCACGTATGGAGCAAATTTGCTAGAAGGATGAAGTAGAAATGTAGATTTATATAGTCACATTTCCCATGAGACTAATTCCCTTAACAGCCTTGGATTTGACAGTGTACACAGAGAGGGTGTGTGTGTGTGTGTGTGTGTGTGTGAGTGAATTGTAGAGTTGGAAAGGACCCTGTGTGTCATCTGTTTATGCCATTCGGCTGTCATCATGCCAGAGAGGTGAAAAGCCACGTCTAGAGGGTTTGAGAAAGACAGTGAGGTCCACTCCATGCAATATACGAGTAACTGAGCAAATAAAACCTGACATTACAATTTGTGGACAACAACTATATCTGAACTTGACAGGAGTCAATATCCCTCCGTGAGCCTCCTCAGCTCCAAACCATTTGCGGTTATCTGACTGTTTTCAGAAAATGGTTTTTAGCACTGCACTTGCCATATTATGCCAAAGGTTTTCCATTTTGAATAAAAGCATTCCTTCTGCACTGCATCCCCATGGAATGTAATAAATTTTCCAGGCCAGCTCAACAACGCTCTATCAACCAGGCATCAAGAGTTCAAACACTGGAATTTACTTTACACTGTGTGAGGCCATTGGTGTGCACTGAGTGGCAGCGGCTCTCTAGGGTTTCAGGGGGAGATTTATCTCAGCCTTACCTGGAGATGCTGGGGATTGAAGCTGGGACCATCTGCATGAAAATCAGATTATCAACTGGGCTATGGCTTTTGCCTTGCTCCCTTTACTTTTAAAATGTTGAGCTGGGGATTTTGTTGGCACCTTTAGGTTTTGATATTTGGAACTACCTTTATAAATGAAGCAAATTATATAAGGGATTCTCCACCACCACCAAATATATTTATACACAGGGAAAGAGTTCTTCAATCTTGGGCCTCCAGGCGCTGTTGGACTACAACTTCCATCATCCACTGTCAGTTTAGCCAGTGGTCATGGATGATGGGAATTGTAGTCCCAACACTTTCAACCTAGGGTCTTTCAATGAAACTGAATGTTGGGAGATTCAGGCCAGACAAAAGGGAAGTAGCAGGATGCATATGAAATTCACTCCTGCAAGATGTAGCAATGGCCGCCACCTCAGATGGCTTTAAAAGAGGATTAGACAAATTCATGAAGGATAGGGCTATCAATGGCGACTAGTCACAATGACTGTTTACTATCTCCAATATCACTGGTGATATGCCTCTGGTTTCTGAGGAGCATAAGTGAGTATGTGGGAGTTTTGCTGTTGTGTACCTGCCCTGATTGTGGGCTTCCCATTGACATCAGGTTTGCCACTGTGAGAAGAGGAAGCTGGACTAGATGGACCCTGGGGATGTTCCAGAAGGGCTTTTCTGGAACATTAACTTCAGTGAGTCTACTCTTGAGTAGGACTAGCATTGGATACTATCTGATGTACAGTGGGGACAAGGCCAGCCGTGTGTCCATCTCATGATGCTTTCCTTCATGTAATTTCACTTTTGAAGGCACTCATGATGTACTGTATATCCACAAAGACTGGAACCAAAAGGTTGCATCCAGCTAAGTTCTAGAGTAGTACTATTCAAATTAATGGATCTAAAGTTAGCCATGTCCATGAATTTCAATGGGTGTGCTCAGAGTAGAACTAACATTAGATAGAACCCAAAGTACAGAAATATCACAATGACAATACAGAAGTATTCAGTCATAGCACCAAAGATTTATGTAAGCTAGTCAAGCCACGAGCCCCTTCTTAATCTAAAGCGTTGTCCTTTAAACTTCCCCAGGATTCCTGAAACAAAAGCATTAACCGAGTCCAGGGCCACAAATGCAGGTTTTCAGATGGGGAGATGAATCCATAAGGGTTTTTTTTAAAGGCTTGTGGTTTGACTTCAGCTTAAAAAACAAATAAAAGGCAGATATGGAGAGGTTATATTGTGGGGAGGATTAGGGCTCCGCTCTGTTTGTAGAGGAAGTGAAGAGAGAGTAGTATAGAGGGAGATGTATTGTGCACTTAGGCCGACAAAAGGAAGAAGCTGAGCTGTAAAATGAAACCCACGGTATTAGCTGCGTCCATCAACTTTGGTTGCCAGAGAGTTCAGTTTACGTTCTCCTGTTGGGGAGTTGGAAGCTGTCATGGAACAGTTTATATTCCAGCCTGCTCTGGCCTTGAATTATGCATGCCCAATTTATCATGCCCCCAGCTGAAAAACTAATTATGTCCCTGGGATATATTTACTAGAAATTGTAGTCTGCTGTGGTGCGGTCCCCAGGGTGTCCAGAAAAGCAGATGAGTCGGAAGTTACTGCTTGGTCCTGCCGCCCACCCTCAAACAATTTAGCTGTGGGCTTTCTGAATAGGCCTTGAGATTGTTGATAAGACACTTCTTGTTTTGTTTTGTTTTGAACGTTTCCTCACTAAGGACTTCTATCCCTTTCGTTTTCCTATCTCGTTTTCTTACGCTGCATCAGACATCAGCAGCAGGCATGCGGCTCTCAGCAGTTTGAAATATATTAAAACAAAAAATTGCAGGGATACGACCATGAGAGATTTGCTAGAGGAAAATGGCATGCTGTGTTCTGAAATGTGGAACATTACCTTCTCTAATGTCTTGTGCTTGGCTTTTGTTGTCATCTAAAAGTCTGCCCTCCCTTGAAATTATGAGCCTCTCTTAATCGGCATCATTTGAATGATAAATGGGAGGCAGGATTTATTTCCCCATAGGAAAAGGAATGGTGCTTTGTTTTTTAAGTGCATCATCCCTGCAAGTGCAGTGACTGGCAAAAGGGCACAGAAAGCCCCCAAGCCCAGTTCTCAAGAAGAGGCTGTCATCAGTCAAAATCTGCCCTTAAACGTAGAACGGAACCCTGGAGATCATCAGGAAGGAGGGGGATCATACTCTTGATTAAATTAATAATAATTTCAACTCTGATCAGGATGTTAGGAATATAGAAAGCTGCCTTATGTAAGCAAGTCAAGTGTGCTTATTATAGGGTGGAGACTTGTGGAACCACCATGGCCTTGCCAAAATGTCCCCCACCATTGGTCCATCTAACTCAGCATTGTCCACACTGATTAGAGTGGCTCTTCAGAGTTTCAGGCATGATTCTGTCACAGCCTTACCTGGAGATTTCTCGGATTGAAACGGGGACCTCCTGTGTGAAAAGCAGATGTTGTACCACTGATCTTCAGCCCTTTCTCAATGGCAGGAGGCTTTGGGGCAACCTGGTACCATCCAGATGTGTGTTGCTGGGCTACAATTCACATAGCCCAAGCCACCATAGCCATGCTGTCGGCGTTGACTTCAATGACAAAAGCAGTGAGAGCAGGTGGGGGACATTTTGGCAAGGCCATGGTGGTTCCACAAGTCTCCACCCTATAATAAGCACACTTTCCCCTGATGGTAATAGGCAAGCCCCGTTTAAATGAAACCACAGGGGGGGAAAACACTTCTTGTCAGTGTCAAATGAGGCAAAATCTCTTAAGACCATTAGTTGCCACTTTCCAAGATGGCAATTTGGTCTCTAGATAGCCTGTGAACATCTAAAGAAGCATGTTAATGGAAGAGGACAGATTACTCTGTGTTGTCTCCAATGTTTTGCTAAGTTTAGTGTTCTGCTGGAGAAACTTTTTGCAGCAGCAGAACATTGTTGTGAAAGAAAATGTATACACAGGTTGTTGCTAACTTAGTTGCACAACGCATTTCCACTAGTGCAATTGATGTGCTGGATTCCTCTGCCGCACAACAAACTCATCTATCCACTAATGCAGAAGCCCTTATGCTGGCTGACAATATTTGTAATTTATCTGGTCTCATAAGCTCCTCTAAGCAGCTAAGGGCATGCAGCATTATAGCCGAGGTGAATTAGTGGTGCAATTATGTAATTTTAGACTCTGGACAGTGGTCTTATGGGGCAGTGCAATGTGTGGTAATGCATATTACTTCACTTATGGTAAGCTCACCCTGCTGTCTTTGGGGACCCTCTTGCTGAGTGTCGCCTTGGCCTCCTGCCCCAAACCCCTGCCCTGATGTCACTACCATGGTCAGGCCTTATATGGAAATTCTTGGGAAACTATTCCAATGACTATATTTCTTTAATGCTGCAAATTATAGCCAGAATTCTTTAGAGGGGGAAGGAAACAGAGATGGGATTGGGGGGAGAATACGAGCTCTGCAGAGTTATTATGTAATAAAAAGTTAATTAATTATTAAGTCTTTTTTTTTACAAGCAACACACACTTAACTGAAGGAGAAGACAGCACAGGAGAAAGCTTGAACTTGCATCTTTATAAGCCTTCTGGGATGCTTGCCGGCTCCAATTCAGCTGGAGAGGTTCACAAAGTTCCGTATTGTGGTTTTTAGTTTGGCATTGCTTGCCTTTATCAATACAGTAGCAATGCTGAAAAGCGGGAGGGTGGGTAGAGAAAGGATATCTGTTCAAGTAAGTTGAAACCAGTGTTTGTGGGTGGGTTGGGGATCAATGAGTCTCCATAGAGCCAGAATGAAGTTGGAGAACCTCAGGCCTAGAGGCCAAATGCGGCCCCCAAGTCATTTTTGTCTGGTCCTTGGGACTCTTCCCATGCCACACCCCTCATAAGTCCTGCTCCACCTCCTCCTTGAGTGCTTGCCTGGCTTAAATGTGTCCTCAAACTGTGATGCTTGCTTGGATGGTGAAAAGTTGTGTTTAGAAACTGGATGCAGCCTACTGTAGCAGAAGAGATGCACCTGTTGCTCCACGCATGTTTTTATTTCTGGTCATGCCCTCCCAGAAGGAGCATGCAGCTCCCAGAAGCTTACACAGGAGGGACTGTGGCCCTTGGGCTACAAAATAAAAATAAAAATGTTCCGCACTCCTGGAATGGAATTGCATATTTTATTCTACTCCTGGCCTATATTTCCCCATGGGATACCTTCCAGGAAAAAATGTCGGTGGTAGGCAGGACCAGAGGCTAAAATGGACAACTCAACTAATGTGACACTTAGCCTTTGGTACAGTAGCATACATTCCAGTAATGCAAAATTCTTCACAGGTGCGCATGTGTTAGCTCACACACACCCCTCCATCCAGACAAATGGGAGTCATTGTGTTGCACTGCAGTTCAAGCACACATTCAAGCCAGGGAAAATCTGGCCTCTGTGCCAGAGTAAGCTACTTCTAATGCAAGTATCTTCAACTTTTTCAGACACAGGACCCACTTTTAACCCAAACGGGCATTTGAGGACCCATTTCTTAATCATTTGCCATATGTTTGCTTGGTGGTAGTGCTCATGTTGCGATGCACCAGTTGAAAACCAGTGGTCTAATGGATAAGATGTCAGCAGTGCATTTATTTATTTACATATTTACTGTTTCCCCAAGTGAAAGCTACAGGAAACTATAAACAGTGTTAGGATCATGATTTTGTTTGGAAGAGTTTTGTATGTTAATGATTATTTATTATTAACTCTGTTTTACCATATGCACCTATCTGAGATCTTGTTTGATGAGGAATGGAACGGAATGAATAAATGCTCTCAAGGAGCATGTGCTGGAGAGGGATGCCGACTAGGGAGAGGGGTGGTATGACCTAGGGAGAATCCCAAGGGCCAGATAGAGTAATCCCTGCCATTGATTTGGAATTTTAAGGGTGCAGATGGGATGGCTCCCTTTGAATCATCTTGGGGAAAGTGGCAGGGTGGTCTGTTCAAGGGAACCATTTTCATGTGGTCATGCATGCATATCCCTTTGCAAGAAATGGCTTTAACCATTAGTTTAGAAGGCTCTAAAAGGAGATTAGACAAACTCATGGAATATAGCTTGATCATGTGGTCAGCTTCAGCAGCCAAGAGGGGGCTGGTGGTCCTGACTGCATGCTCTGTGGGCTTTGCAGAGGCATCAGGCTGAGCACTGTGGAAAATACAATGCTGGGCTAGATGAACCACCGGGCTCTTCTTTTATTCTTATGTGTTTGATTGTAGGAGTCAAGCTATGAATGCAAAATGTCAGAGAGAGAGAGAGGGAGAGGGAGAGAGAGAGAGAATATATGTGCAATGAAGGCAGAATAAGAAATAGAGTTGAGAATAGCTCTCTTGTATTGTAGCCTTGTGGTAATCAAGAGGAAAGAGGGAGGCTGGGGAGCAGACTCAAATTGCACTTTCCCCTGTGATAGCAATTTCAGTGGTAGCCAGATAGGCGTCTGTGGATACTTTTGCCCTTTCATTATTCAGGAATGAGACACATTAGCGAGTCCAAGTTAGCACTCCCTTGCTAGTGGCTCTATTAGCTTGCTTAATGATCTTCCTAGGCTTTAAATATCTACAAATGGGTATTCACAAGAGCTTGAATTTGGGAATTGGCCAGACACGTTGCAGATGTCACCGGCTAAGCCACCCAGGCTCTACCTTCAATTTCCTTTTCGCATACCAAGGAAATAACCCAGCAATTTCATGCCAAGTGAGAAAAGCACGTGACACTTCAGAATGGCAAGCTTTCCTTATGTTTCTGAGAGGCTGCTTTCACCCCCTGGAAAGACCCAATCGTGCCTCTTGTGGCCCTTGCCATATTTCTTTCATTGTTTGTCCTTCGGGGTTTCTACTAGCTTTGCCTGCTGGCTTATACTCGTCACTCTGTCTGAAATGAATCCTAAGTGAGCCCAAAGACTTTCTTTTTTAAAAAACATACTGGGCTGAAGGCCTTTGAGCAGCCTTAGATGGGGCCTTGGGCTGAGGATTTGGCTGGAGAATGAAAACATTATTCTATATACTAGTAGTGATCTCAGTAATTGAAGTTTTAGGAAACTGAGAAGAGCCTTGCTGAATCTGACCAAAGAGTCCATTGTTAGAAACTCACCCTGTTTCCCCTTTTTTAATACGTAGTCATAAAGTAAGCCATGGCAGGGTTTTTAAGCATTTGAGAAATATAAGACATACCCCGAAAATAAGCCATACTTCCGCGTTGCGGAAACCAACCCCCACAGGCACCTGCACTCACAGAGTCACTCCATGCGGCCGGCACTGCAGGAGCGCGATCAGCTGTGAAGTGGCGCTCCAAGAGCTCCGCTTAACAGCTGATCACTCTCCCGCCTTGCTGGCTGCATCCCAGCGCTCCGCCTTCTTGTCCACCGCTGTCCCTGCCGCTTCCGTGCTTGCTGCCACCGCTGGGCTCACTGCTTCTTCCTTGCCTGGCCCGGCCAAGGAGCTTGGAGCACCCTGCAGCGGCGGGCGGAGCGCCTGAGCCAGCGGCCTCCGCCTGGCCTGGCCTGGCCTGGTAGGAGCTGTCCCGGATTTCAGAATGAGGACATTCCCAGCCCAACCTGGAGATGCTGGGGGATTGAACCCAGGCCCTTGCGCACACCAAGCAGATACTCTACCTTTTAACTATGGACCTTCCCATTTATCAGAGGTGCTTCCAGTGTTTGGCACCCTTACTTGTGTAGTAGAACCATGTGTAAGGAGTGAGCCAGGAAATTGCCTTAAAACATGCATATTTGTAGCATCAGTGCAGGCCAACAAAATATCTCTTCTAGCTGGGCTCCCAGAATTCCCCTGAAGTTCATGGATTGGCAGGTTTTCTCACTTGCTTAAAAAATATGGCTGAAAGCCTCAAAGCAGTTTCCCAGAGATTTTTCAGTTCTTAAATCTTTTGGTGAGCAAAAGAGAGTTTCTCTAGGCTTTGGCAGAAATGTGTGGATGCTTTCCTCATTCTCTAGGAATTAAGAGATAGATACGATATCTGGTCGGAACAGTGTAAAGGTGGGGGGATGATTTTTTGCCCTCTCAAAAAAAGGGGGGGCATCCCCTTTCTTAACAGGTTGTGAAGGAATTTAGAACGGAAGGAAGCAAACGTGCACAATCTTTGGCCCTTCAAAGAGCACCCCTTTAAAAAAAAATGACATCCTCGCTGCCAAGTATTTCTGAGGCTGCTGAAAGCTTTCCATTTGTGCTGGAGTCTCTTTGTTTCTCTCCATCACAGGCAGCAGAAATCCTAGTGCCCCCAAGCTTCAAACAAGGACTTCACGCTGTCGTCGCAATCTGCCTTTATGCAGCGGAGTGTGGAGGCTTCTAATTACGAGGCCGAGATGCTCTGCGGGTGGGGAGACGTGCTGAGCCCCACAGCCGCGCACCTGATTATCCATTGCTGAGGTCCTTAGAAGGGTTACTCCTGAGTTTAAGCCTGCTCGGCAAGACCCCTAATTATACGTTTCCCTGCAAGTTGCATTAAAAAGAGAGAGAGAGAGAAGGAAAGAAAGAGAAATTGTTGAAAAGACAAAGGACAGAATAACATTTCCTCCTGCGGTCTCTCCCTCTCTCCCCCACCCCAGAAACCCATACAACACACACATAAACACACTCACAGACGCACACCACCTCTTGCCTGCTGAGCCCAGAGCTGCTTTTCACGCTTGACTTGGTGCAAGCTCTGATAAAGCCATTGAAAGATGCAGCAGGGGTACACAGCACTCCCTGGGATGGAGGGAAGCTGAAGGAAAATGACCCCTTCCCAGGTAGACAGAGCCTGGTACTGCTGGCTGAAGGAGCTGCCCCGCAGAGCAGAATTAGAGAAGAGATTAAGTGTTCTTTATTGTTTTGCTTCACCTCCTAGGGAGCAACATAATATAGTTCTGCCACAGCAACTCCCCCTCCCCTCCAAAACACCCCCCCCCCAAAAGAGTTCCATCCACCTTCAGCCAACGCTCCTGGAAGCCTGAAGGACTACAGATAACACATTCAAAGAGCAATAGTCCTTCCCTCATGGCTGCCTGCCTTTCATTTTAATCTCCCCCAGTGTGAAAAAAACAGCAAATTAAAAATTTAAGCCTTGCAGTTGAACGGCACACAAGTTGTTCCTTGCACCATGCAGTTTCCAAATACATCAACAATGAGTGTGTTCTGTCTCATTCACATACAGTTGTTTTTAACTTACACGCTTCTTTGATAATGGCATGATTTGGGGCACAAGGTTGGAGAAGGTGTTTTTTTTATTTAAAAAAATTAAGTTGCTGGATCTGGTCAGCTTATTTGCATTGCTTTGTACAATATCCTGTGGAGTGCTACTTTCATGTGTATTTCCTTCCTTAACGCTATGGTTATTTGTGATTGTTCCTATTACTTGTTTTGGATTTGTTATATTTATTGCATTTGATTTGTTGTGGCTTTTGGCACAATCTTGTGGGAAAGTGGCCTGCAAATAAATGAATGGTGATGATGAGCAGTGAAAGCTTGTAAAGAGGGGTCTTGTTCCCCAAATGTAGAACGGACTTCCTTTGGAAAGCTGTCAAAACCAGAGCCATGGGTGTTTTCCAGGGGCAAGAAGGAACATTTTCATTTAAGATGGCAGTTGGATTGGGTCTAAGGTTATTTTAGATGTCGGTTGGCTTGTGCTTGTTGTATATTTTTAGACGTTTCTACATTTTAAAATGTTTCTTGGATTGCTGTCATCTGCTTTCATCCTAAGCGGAGGTAGGGTTTCAGAAGCTGATGTGCCATAGACGTTCCAAGTGGAGGGAATTTCATTGTGTTTCAATTTTGGTCACATCCATGCTGCACGTTTCAAGCATATTTAAAGTGCATGGCTTCTCTAAAAGAATCCTGGGAACTGTAGTTCACCAAGGCTACATGAATTGTTTCTCTGACAGGTGTAAACTACAAGTTACCGGCATTCTTTGGGGAAAGCCATGTGAGTTAAATCTATAATATGGATGTCATCCAGACCACAGAGGTGGCTTTGGGAAGAAGGAGAAAAACTTTCATGCACCATGTTTCTTTTTGACACATCTTGTTACTTGTGCACTTGTCATTCAGAGCTGTATAGAATGGAAAGATGTCCAGATACACAAGGCTGTTTTAAAATAGTGGCAACCTAGCCCTGATCGTACAACACAACCCATATAATAGGTTAATTAGACAAGTTGGAGTGGGGTGGGAACAGGCTAGCTATCAGAAGTGGAAAGCAGAGACTCCGTAATTGTGGAGGCTCTCTGCATGCTTTTAGACCTTGTCCCCAACCCAGCCTGTGCTGGTGGAGATATCCCAAGGGGTCTGCGAGTAATGATCCTCCAACCTCTACTGTACTTCATTTATTTTCCCCGCTGCCCTCTACTTCGCAGCAGTATTTCCAGGAGTGCCATGTTATCATGGAAGAGGCTGTGCCCATCGGAAAGCGTGGCAATGCACTTGAGCAGCTTGGACTTGCGCTTTATCGGCTTTCCTTGGTTGGTGCTTGGTGTACTTAGAAGCACCTGGCGGCAAGGCATTGGAGCATAGTTGCTTTTTGCTTTGCCTTTTTGCTTCGTCTACAGAGGCACATTGCACTTGGGGTTTTCTGGTCTTTCACATTGCACAGCAAATAGGGCTTATTGGTGGAAAGTGGAACACATGGCACTGCAAACCGTTGCTGTGCTTTCTGCCTCCTATTTGCTGATTGTTGTGAGTGCCTTATGAATTGTAGGCCACCTTTCCTTATCCACTACCTGTACCTGGTTCTGTGGGATGACCATCATGTTTCCCAGATTACAGACTGTGAGGTCGCAGAAGCAGTGGGAAGGGGTTGCAGAAAGTTAATAGAAATGCTGACCTGAGTCACCATACTTTTTAAGAAGGCCGCGGTGCAGCTGCGTAATCAGCAAGGTCTGTTTTCATTTTGTTGGCCTTCGCCACAGAACCTCGCTGAGAGTGCAGTTGTGGGTAGGGGTTATCTCTGCTAGAGGCATTGCATTTGGGACCTTGACCTTGTTATCAACTTTATTTATTACACACATGCTTTGATCTTCATTTGAAGAGCTCAGAATAGTTAACATGGGTTTCTGGGGTAAACTTCTATGCAGGCAGTTTATAGGGCTTGACTGGTTGGATTGTGTCATGCTCCTTCTAAACATTCACTGAGCCATGAAGGGAGTAGCCAGTGTGTAGGTCCAGTCTGTGGTTCTGAATATGTTAATAATGGGGGGCCCATGGTCCTTCTTGTGCTATTGGATGCCAACTCCCATCAGCCCCAGCCAACATGAGTAATGGAAAGGGCTGGTGGGAGTTGTAGTCCAACAGCAACTGGAAGACCTCAAGTTCCTTGTCCGCACTTGAGAAGGTAGTCTCCAGAACTAGGATTAATTTAGTATAGCAGGGGTGGCTAGACTGTGGTTTTTGGGATGCCATTGGATTACTCCTCCTGTCTTCTCTGACCATTGGCCATGCTGGTTGGCAGCTGATGGGATTTAGATTAACTGGAGAGCCACTGGCAGTGGGACTTGGTCCAGCAGGGCAAATGGGGCACTGCCCCAGAAACTTCAATCTGCTCTCAACCAGCCCTCACTTGCCTGCCTTCTTCCTTACAAGCAGTCCAGGGAGGGAGTTGTGTCTATCAGCTTCCTTCTCCTTAGTCTTACTGTTGCCCTTGTAGAACTCAACTGGGAGGAGGATGGGGACAAAGCTAGAATTAGTTGACTCCGTCTGCTGCTGGCTCTGGCTTCATCTACTGCTTAACCTCTCTGCCTTCCTGCCCTGCTAGTCTTAATGGGCACCAGCCATCACTTCATCCAGTATAGAGTTAATCTGTGGGTACAAAAGTGTTTTCTGATTACACACACATGTGCATGTGCACAGTTAAGCTCTTGCTGGTAAACCACTACGGAAATTGTCATAAGTCATCCTTCTACCTCAGTAGACAAGGATATGCTTTGTCTGCAGAAGGTCTTAGTTTTGGTCCCCAGCATCAAATCAAACTAAAGTATCAGTTAGCATGTAATAAGGAAGACCCTTCTTTGCTGGAGACCCTGGGGAGCTGCTGCCAGCCAGAGTACAGAAGATAGTGTGCTGGAATGTCCAGTGGTATGTTTTAGTGAACTGTTACTTTTCAAGCCCATATCCTTGGTTCCTCCTGTTGTTTTTCAGTTCCACACATTTCTGTGGATCAGCTTGCTCCGTTCTGTCTTCCAGTCCCAACAGACAAGGCAAGGTCACGTGAAGTAGAGAACAATGTGCATGAACCACAGTCAACTAGTCATAGAATATGATACCATCATGCCTCTTTAGGTAGGCCACCAGGGGGAATTAAGTAGGACTCTCTCCTCAGATATCATCTGCTGGGCATGGCTCCAAAAAAAAGAGGCATTTTGGCCAGTTATAACATGGTGTTCTCCACATGTTGTTGGACTACAACTCCCATCCTCCATCACCGCTGGACATGCTGGCAGGGGCTGATGGGAGTTACATTCCAACAGTATCTTGAAGGCAAGACATTGACTACCCCTGCTTTAGAGAATAAAACTATTAAGCATTTCTTCCGTTCCCTTCCAGCACTGATTGATTAGGCCAGATATATTCCCCCTCCTCTTTTTTTAACACAAAGGAAACACTTAATTGAGCTAAATATCTAGTTTAATTGCCTGCGTAACTAGGATTGTATAAAACTGATACCGCAAGATTTCCTTTTGTGTTCCATTGCCTCAGTGACACTGACATTCATTCAGATTAAGTAGCAAACACCAAATCAATATAACACCATAGCTGGCGGGTCTGTAGTCTTTGTGGCCTTTCTAGTCTGTAGTGGGATTCTGCTTTTCTCTCCTTTTTGGCAAACAGGCTTGTTGAGCAGAGATGTAACCTCATATCTGTAAGGGTCATGGCAGAGTCTTAAAATCCTTTCATTTTTTTTTATTTTTTTTTAAAAGAAAGCTTTGGTGGGTGGGTGAACTATTGAGAACAGTCTGTTGCCCCTGATGGCTCTCCCCACCCCACATGCCCCAATATCTCATAGATTTTACTTTATACATGCATATATCTGTAAGTACATATATACAGGAGAGAAAGCTGCACATACAGTGGTCCCTTGACTTACAAAGTACTCGACTTACGAAATTTCGAGTTACGAATGAAAAAAATGGCCGCACGCTTACTTTTTTCGACATTCGGAAGGGAAACCGTTGCGGTTTAGATGGGGTTTTTCGACTTACGAATTTTAGGTGCGGTTTACTTGACTTACGAATTTTTCCATTTCCAATGCATTCCTATGGGAAACTGCTTTTTTCTACTTACGAGTTTTTCGACTTATGAATGTGCATTTGGAACGGATTAAATTCGTAAGTTGAGGAACCACTACATGTGTAATGTATGTGTTAAACACACAATCAATCATCTTTGTGGGAAGTGAAAGCAAGGAGTCTTATCTTTTATAATTATTTTAATGCAGCTTTCATTCACTTGAGGTCAGGACGGTGTATAGTGGAGGTGGCAATGCATTTTTTCTGTTGAGGGATAAATTCCCTCCGACGTAAGCTGTCAGGGCCCCGGTGTGCCGAGAGTGAGCGAGGCCAGAGCTGACAATAGGCAGAGCCAAAGACAAAAGTATTCTGGATTAACCAACCTGGAATAAATTCTGTCCTGCTTCACTTTCAGCCGTGGTTTAGGGTAAATTTCACAATCATTTGTGGGTCATGCAGAAGTTAGACTTTGTAGGTTTGATGGGGTTACTCTCAAATAAACTATACAAAGGATTTTTTTTTAGTACAACAGACAACCACCCTCTAAAGCTCATTTAAAGTGCATGGCATGCTCCAAAGAATCCTGGGAAATGTGGTTTACTCAATCGCAGAGCTACAGTTCCCAGCGCTCTTAACAAACCATAGTTCCTAGGATTCTTGGGGGGGGGGTGGCAGTGGCAGGGCTGTTCAGTGAGTTTCACAACTGAGTAGGGGTTTGAATTGCACCCCATGCAACGTTCCAGACACTCTGCTACACCAGTTGTCTGTGCAACTTTGCTTCAGTTTGAGTTTATTAAAGTGACACTGTGCTATCAAAGGAGACACTAGGTTCCCTCGGGGGAATAAACATCAGCGTACGGAACAAATAAATAACTTCAAAACATTCTACTTTCTGAAACAAAACCATCTGGCCTTCTGTTGGATTGACTGTGCAAAAGAAAGGGGGGAAGGGGAAATTGCAACCCTCTTAATGTGTGGCGGCTGTTACATATGGAATAATATATATAAATATTTATAGAGATAAAAAGGAATGTAAACCAACTAAAGGATGCCTGCTCGGTAAAAACCAAGCCATTTCACGCACTAAGCATAGTATGTGCATTGAACGGTGAAGTGAGCGCTGGTTTTTTGTTTGGTGGGAGAGGGGGTGAAGTGCCTGTTTTCCTCTGTTTCAGCCGCTGTGTGTTTTTTGTAAGGATTATTCCTTGGTGTTGGACTTGGTCTTGACAGAACCAGTTAAAATTCAAGCTTGAAGTTGAAATAAAATAGGACAGTGGGGAATCTTAAGGTCAGGTGTACGCTTTCACTACTGTTAACTGGGAATAATTAAAAAGGACATGCTTCTAGGATAGCTTTACCCAACCTGGTTTCCTTGACATGTTTTGGATTACAGCTCCCATCAGCTTCAGCCAGCATAGCCAATGGTCAGGGATGATGGGAGTTTAGCAATATCTCAAGGGCACCAGGTTGAGGGAAGGTTGTTCCATGGCAATGGTGGACAGAAAGCTAAATCATGATCTAAGCATTCAGTGGGTCATGGAGAATCCGAGTAAGCAAAAATGTGGGCCTCTCAAGACTGAACTCCACCTCAGCACTAGAGATTGCAGTACAGTGGTACCTCTGGTTAAGAACTTAATTTGTTCTGGAGGTCCGTTCTTAACCTGAAACTGTTCTTAACCTGAGGTACCACTTTAGTTAATGGGGCCTTCCGCTGCGGCCATGCTGGCGCCAAACAATTTCTGTTCTCTTCCTGAGGTAAAGTTCTTTACCCGAGGTACTACTTCCGGGTTAGCGGAGTCTGTAACCTGAGGCACCATGGTAAAACGGGAGGCCAACCTTGTGTGCTCAGGACAGAGAACATAGAAAGTGGCCTTATACCAGGTCAATTTACCTATCCTAAAGGTAAAGGTAAAAGTACCATTAGGTCCAGTCGCAGTCATCTCGCTCTATAGGCCAAGGGAGCCAGCGTTTGTCCGCAGACAGCTTCTGGGTCATGTGGCCAGCATGAGTAAGCCGCTTCTGGCGAACCAGAGCAGTGCACAGAAACACCGTTTACCTTCCCGCCAGAGAAGGTACCTATTTATCTACTTGCACTTTGACGTGCTTTTGAATTGCTAGGTGGGCAGGAGCAGGGACCGAACAACGGGAGCTCACCCCGTCACGGGGATTCGAACCGCCGACCTTCCGATCAGCAAGCCCTAGGCTCTGGTTTATACCACAGCACCACCCACATCCCATTTACCTATCCTACCTACTATTATTTACTCTGATGAGCAGCAGGGGGGGGGGGATTTGATGTCACCTGCTACCTGATGCTTTTAACTGGATGTGCCAGAAAATGAACCTGGGACATTCTGCTTGCAAAGCATATGCTCTAACACTGAGAAAATGGTCCAGGGATGGGGTTCCTGTGGCCCTTCAAATGTTGCTGGACTCCAACTCCCATCACCCCTGACTATTGGCCATGCTGGTTGCAGCTGATGGGAGTTGGGAGTCCAGAAACATCTGGAGGGCTGGAGGTTGCCCATTCCATCTATAGTGTGTCTCTTCAACGCACATGACTAACCCTGCTAGCTTTGGCGATGGGGTTTCAAATATTCCTCATAGTAAAGTAACTCCAGTACCACTGTTGTAATGTCTAAAAGCCACACTGAGTGCCGAGTGCCATGGGTAGAAGAGGGCGGAATATACATCAAAACAAACAAACAAATGTTAAAGAGCACAAATGTTAAAGAGCACATCGACCTCATATGTTTCCCACAATGCATTGCAGTAGTTTTCATGCCAATGGCCATGCTGGCTGGGGCTGCTAGGAACTGTAGCCCAAAATATCTGGAGGGACATCAGTTTGTGGGTGGCTGTGTTACAGAATTTTGCATGGGGAGAAAATTAATCAGAGGCACAAATGTGGTCATTGCAGAAGACGAGTGCAAGTCAGGCATCTCTTTGAAAATAATATTTGTGAGCTTGAGTTTTCCTCCTTCTTAGTCCTACATCCGTTTTCGCCCAAATGTGTGTTTTAAGATGCGTGGAAAATAGCTTTGACTTGAGTAGAAATCTGGCTTTGGCTCACTGGGTAGAAAATCGTTCCTGTTCCTACTTCAGCTGCTCTGAAGATGCTGAGATGAGCTTGTTGTAGCTGCTGGAGTGCTTAAGAAGCAATCAGTGAGGGAGGCAGAGGAGCAATGATAGTAACCTAGCAAGCTAGTGACTTTGGGGAAGAGAAATGATGAGCGTATAAGGCCAGTGTGAAAAGGAGAATCCTATTTTCCGCACTCTGCCTCAGCACCGTAGAACAGATGGGTTGACTACGGGGTGCCAGATCCATCAAGGTATAGCTGGCATTATTTTTAAAAGACCAGCGATCAATTTTGACTTTCAGTTGATGATGACTAGGATTCCAGAGGGAGCATTGAGCGATGGAGGTCGTTAGCTTGGGAAACCAGCTTTCCTTTACTATATAGAGCCATTATTCGCCGTTTTGTATCCTTGTCTTTGCAATTGTCTCTTTGATTCAGTGTAGAGGGAAAACAAAATTAGACATAAGAGTACAAATGCTCATCCAGTATATATTATTGAGACCCAGTACTGGCTGGTCTTGAGTGCTCACTGGAAGGACAGATCCTGAAGCTGAGGCTCCAATACTTTGGCCACCTCTTGAGAAGAGAAGACTCCCTGGAAAAGACCCTGATGTTGGGAAAGATGGAGGGCACAAGGAGAAGGGGACGACAGAGGACGAGATGGTTGGACAGTGTTCTCGAAGCTACAAACATGAGTTTGACCAAACTCTGGGAGGCAGTGGAAGACAGGAGTGCCTGGCGTGCTCTGGTCCACGGGGTCACGAAGAGTCGGACACGACTAATGGACAATGTTCCGGAGCATTGGGCACTCAGGGAAATTTAAAGGGTGTCTCTTTCAGAGTGCCATCACCAAGTCAGCCCCATGGCCTCAGAGTCCCCAGTGATGTAGGAAGAGACTCACCAGGGTGCAGTTTGCAGAAGTCCCCGCCAAATATTGATTCAGTCCTGAGTCATAGGCTTGAAAGCTCTCAATCCAATTCTGAATTTAGCCACAGCCTCCCTGGATGGCCTCATGACAGACCACAATGTTTCAGCACCTGTTTTATGACATTAAAATCAGAGCTGTAATGTCAGTGGTGAGGGTGGTTGAGAAATGCATTGTAAAACAGCTTGCATGTAAAATATGCAATATAGGTGGTTATTTATAATGAGAGTAGGTTTGTGCAGCTGCTTCACATGTTTTATTTGATTCTTTTAGGGGCACCTTTAAAATGACAATGCTGTAGTTCAGTAAACAATATATGTATTTCAACAAATCATAATGGTTAATATTGGGGGTGCAAAAAGTAATGCATGTAAAACGCATATTTACATTCCTTTTACCCTTACCATTATTGAATTTTATCTTTATGCAGTAAAGCTTTGGTGTGGGATCACAGTTTCAGAATAAGCTGGTGATGATGAGGAATCTCTGGCCCATTAACTTTGTCTAATGGACATTTTAGACATTAATATATTTTATGTGATGGCTGTTTTGTATGATGCTCACAGAGCAGCCTTGGAATTGAGATGCTTGACGTGTGTTAATAGGGTCACAGCATACATTCAGCTTGTCAGCAAGCTTCCCATCCCCTGACTGCAGGTAGAATGAGAAGGCTATATTCTTCTTGCACCATCAGGTCAGGAAACAACTGGCAATACTCTCCCACTTCCCATCCTGTTTTAAGGTTTTATCAGAGCTTGGGAAGGTTTTTTTTTTTAAGGAACTGATTCCAGTTCACATTCATCCCATTTAAAAACAAACTAATTCCGTTCATGTTCAGTTCACAGTTCGTGTTCATCCAAATTATCATTGGCAAAAAAAATGTCAGCATTCAGAATGTTACAAGCCTCTGTGCTGAAGGATAAAATAAACTTAAGAAAACTAAGGGAACATCAGCACATACACAGTGAAATGTGAATGGTTAGATTTTGCTTTCCCAAACAACAATTAAGCTTAAAGGCCCAAAGAAACTAAAGAGTAAAAAAAAATGTGTAAAAGAATGACCAGGGGTTGTGAAATCTACTCCACTGTTGTAGTTTTATCCATGTTTATATGTAAAACCCAGTGCTTGGAATGAGCTTGTTTGGTTTAACCCAAGTTCCCCAAATTAGTTAATAGATCTCCGAGTTGCATCTGGAAGAGGTTCCTATAATTTTCAGGTGAACTGAATGTGAATTAAATTAGTTCTGGGGTAGAACTTTGAAAGATTTCTAGTTCATCTTCAAGGTCATCCTCAAACCTCTGTAGATGTTTCTTGCTAAAAATAATTTCAGGCACCACCTGTGGCATTGTCTAGCACACAAACATCATTAATTTAGCCAGGGTGGGCTATTGGAATTGCATTTACGGTTGTGTTGAAGCTTTGCTTGATAGTACTGTCATGTCAATGCAGTAACAGTGGGAGTGAATCTTATCGGAGGGCATATTTTAACTGGCTTCTGTTATATTTTCCAGTGCTGTACCTCCCTCACCAAGTCAGTACCCTCCCTGATCCTGCAGTCTGTCACCATTCATGCCCCTGTTGTCACCTTGTCTGTTGGAATACACCAAGCTTGTAATTCTCATATTTTCTCTCTCTCTGTCACACACACACAGAGGTATATATATAATCCGTCTGGTATGACTTGTTTTTGAGTAACCCGTGCTAGGACCTTTTCTAGTATTGATGTCAAGCTGATGGGTTGGTAGTTATAGTGGTCTTCTTCTTGGGTCTTCTCTTTCCCCCTTTTTGAAGATGGAGACAAAAATTGCCCATTCTCCAAGAATTCTCAAATATTATAGACAGAGGGTCTGAGATTACATCTGCAATGTCCTTGGGTGCAGCTCAGCAGGCCGTGGAGATTTGAAATTGTTTAAGGTAGCTAAGTGTTCCTTTACCACTTCTTTTCCTGTAATGGACTGCAGCTCCCTCCTTATATCATTTATTGTATTTTCATCAGGCTGGGCACTGCTTTTGGGTGAAGACAGAGGCAAAGTAAGAATTGAGTAGTTCCACCTTCTTTCTGTCACCCTTACTTGATAACTCAGCATCAATGGGCAAAAATAGTAAAAGCCGCGACGTTGCACCATAAACATGCACACAGCTTTATTATTTCCATAAGATGATATTCCTGCCCAGAGGGAGTTGCATGTGGTAGCATGGGGTGAGCACTGGGAATATAAAAAGAGCAGCTACAAATATAGTTGTGTCTTGAGAGTGCTTTATAATAATTATAATTATTTATTATTGTTTCCCTTCTCTTGTCTTATAGGTGTATGTTCACACGCCTGAAAAGGCAATGTTTGCCCATTTTAGGTATCACAACAGCTGCAAGGGAAATAGGATGAAATGAATGATGAAAGGGGAGATTGGATGAGAGATTGAGCCTGGGTTTGGGGGACTGTGAAGGAGATGAGACTCACCTCTCTGTTTAGTTATTTTTCTAGTATGGTGTCAGCAGAGCATCTGGAGATGAGGATTTATCAAGGGGACTGTTAGCCTGGCTATATAGAGAAAAGTTATTTTTTAAAAAGAATAGGGCCAACACCACCTTCCATCCATATGTAGATTTGTACAGTGGTACCTCTGGTTAAGAACTTAATTCGTTCCGGAGGTCATTTCTTAACCTGAAACGGTTCTTAACCTGAGGTACCACTTTAGCTAATGAGGCCTCCTGCTGCCGCCGTGCCGCTGGAGCACGATTTCTGTTCTCATCCTGAAACAAAGTTTTTAACCCGAGGTACTATTTCTGGGTTAGCAGAGTTTGTAACCATAATCCAGCGCATGTTTGCTATTTGGTCTCTGGTTCCTCTGCCCTTTCGAAATCCAGCTTGCACTTCTGGGAGTTCTCGGTCCACATACTGGAGGGCCACATTTAGCCCTCTGGCCTGAGGTTCCATTCCCAATGTATTTGGGAGGGAGGAAGAGGAAAAATATAGAGCAGTTGGCTCTTTCTAAGGTAATTCTGGAGAGAGTGCAGAAGGGAAGCTAATAGCAGTGACTAACCAGTGTCAGTAAGGGAAAAGAAGGAAGGAGAAGGAGAGAGAGAGTGAGTTGCATGGGTTCAAGAAAAGACACTTCCAGGGGAAAGAAGGTGGCCAGAGAATAGGGGAGGGAGGGAGGGAGGAAGGTTCTATTATAAAAAGTAATTTAATAAGGAGACTCACACTGCTATGACTAATATACTGTACTAATATACTTTGTAATCATTGGCTCTGCTCCAGCGCCTCCAAAATTCTGCAACTGGATTGGTTAGGGGAGCTGGTGTGAACTGCTGGATTGGAAAACCTTGCAGCTGGATTGGCCGGTGTTGTTGTTTAGGTCCGCCCTGTATTAACACCAAACTGCTGAAGGACTCCTAAATGTTAGCAATCTGGAGGGCGACCGAAGGAGCGGTGACTCCAGACACCCTGTCTTAGTTTTCTCTGCAAGGGAAGGAATTGTGGTTTGTGTCGGGGCATCCTCCTGGATACAGGGTTGGGACTTAACAGCGCACATTGATTCCTTATTGGATGTTTGCTTGCACAGGCTCGCATCTGACTGATCACCAGAGACTGAAAACGGATTTCAAAGAGACTGATGTGATTAATGATTATGTGTGTGTCGGGGGGGGGGGGCAGAAGGAGTGTGGGCTCTGGTTGAGGCAGGAACAGGGGTGCCCAAGGTTCACGTGAAGATTGAAATATCCTCTGAGAGGGGAAAGCCGTGCTCCTATGAATGGCTGAAGCGATCTGTTAAAACTATTGACCGTGCTGCACAGCAAGTGGTCCCAGGTTTTTTTTTTATGAGGACTTTAGGTTGGCTTCTCTCCTCACCCCGTTAATGCTTTAAACAGCATTATGTGTTTAGCAGTTATTTGTTTAAGCACTCTCCGCTGTATTTGAAAGCCCTATGTGAAGGAAAATTGAGTGGAGAAGAGGCGATGAGGCGGCCCCAAGCGTGGAAATGAGGAGAGGCAATATGAGAGCCATGTGGTGGTGTAGGATATTGTCTCTTGGCATGCAAATAAGGCTTGGTGTTATTCAATACACTGCGCTGTGCAGGGGCCTGTGAGGACTCCCTCACACCTGGTATTAAATCAGCAGAAAGTCTTCCACCTTCTGTTGCTGGGAGTTATGCTCTTTAGAGCTGGGTTCGACAGTTGTTATTGCAATTTTGTTGTGCTCTTTTGATTTACAGCTGTTTTTACGACCATTGAGACAGCCACAAATCGAGAAAATCTCATAAAACAGAGAGTAAACGTCTCCTTCCAGAGCCCAGGCAGAGATTTTGGCATCCGCACTTATTCCATAGAGCAGGATGTGTAAACAATATTGTGTCCCCTGAGTGGCTGATATCAGTTCAGTTAAGTGGTAACAGCTTGAAAAATGCATTTCTCATATATTAGCGGTAAAACTCGAAATGGGCCCCTGGGCTAAAATAAATTGGTGACATTTTGTAGCAGAAGGGGGAACGCAGAGGGGGGGAGGAGAGGAAAGGGCAGGAATTGGAAATGCATGGAGTCCCAGCTTTGAAAGCAGCGGGACTGGAGCCAAAAGTCAGATTCATTTGCATTATTTCAGTATGAAAGTAAATGGATCCACCACACTTTTGTTGCTGAAGCGTCACTCGTAATTGGTTGACAGATTGCAGGACTGCTTTGGAAGGCAACAAAACAAAACATTTCTTTCAAAAGGATGTAAGTTGAGAGATGCCGTGTATGAGCAAGAGATCAGGAGTGGCCTCTTTTTTTCTGTTTTTCTTCTTCTTCTTTTTCTTTTGTAGTTCAGTGGCAGAGATTATTTTTGCAGAGCTGATACGCTATATTTTTGTTTTGCCCCTCCAGAGCATATGACTAGCAGTTTATTTCTGCTCTCCTTTCTACTGGATTTGGAGGAGCAGCAACCAGGGAGAAAATTGTTTATTTAAATATTTATAAACCACACTTTCATTTTAAAAAATGCATCGAGGTGGTGTACACCATACAAAATGACAATGTAAACAGCATTGGCCATACCTGATTGGTGAAAATTCACATTGTGAAAGCCTGTTTGAATAACACTGTTTTTAAAAGGTAAAGGTAAAGGGACCCCTGACCATTAGGTCCAGTCGTGACCGACTCTGGGGTTGCGCGCTCATCTCGCATTATTGGCCGAGGGAGCCGGCGTATAGCTTCCAGGTCATGTGGCCAGCATGACAAAGCCACTTCTGGCAAACCAGAGCAGCACATGGAAACGCCGTTTACCTTCCCGCTGTAGCGGTTCCTATTTATCTACTTGCATTTTGACGTGCTTTCGAACTGCTAGGTTGGCAGGAGCTTGGACCAAGCAACGGGAGCTCACCCCGTCACAGGGATTTGAACCGCCGACCTTCTGATCAGCAAGCCCTAGGCTCAGTGGTTTAACCACAGCGCCACCTGGGTCCCAACACTGTTTTTAGGAGACATCTAAAAGGAAGTAACTGCCAAGCTTCCACTGATGAGCCATGGTGGACTGTGAGCCCTCAGGTTACAGAACTCTCTCTGTGTGCAGAGAGTGTGTGTGTGGCTGTAGCTCAGTGGTAGAGGCATCTGCTTTGCACACAGAAGATCCCAGGTTTTATCCCCAGCATCTCCAGTTAGGGCTGGGAAAGAATTCCTGCCTTAAACTCTGGATGACTATTGCCGGTAAGTGTAGATCAGGGGTAGCCAGTGTGGTGCCCTCCATAGGTTGCTGAACTACAGCGCCCATCATCCCTGACCATTGGCCATACCTGATTGGGGCTGCGAGGAGTAGTAGTCCAGCAACAGCCTGCGGGCACCACATTGACTACCCCTGGTGCAGACATGACTGAGCTAGATGGACCAATGGTCTGACTCCATATATGGCAGCTTCCTATATTCTTATGCTTCAGAAGGGAATGAGGTGTGCATTACAACTTAAAAGTACTGTAGTGGTTATGTGCCAGTGGTTTCTTGCCACGTGGGCTTCCAGCAAATACGGCCAGTGTTTTTCAGCTGCCATGCAAAATTGTAACCTGGGAAGAGTTCTGCAGCTTAAGGGTGTTCTGGAGATAGTGGAATGGAAGAAAGTTGAAACCTTGAATGGAAGAAAGTGGAATACCAGTACACCTATCCAAAGATTTGTTCATTGTTTTGACCCATGGGCTTGAACTGTGTGCACTCTGTGGAACCCATGTGCTCCAAAAATGCATTGTTTATTATTGATTATTTATTGTTACATTTATATACTGCCCTATATCCGCAGGTCTCAGGGCGGTTCACATGATAAAATTACAATAAAAACCCAGAAAACATAATAAAAATAAAAAACAGAAGCAACCAAATAACACCCCCCCCAAAAAAAAAATTACAGAGAAATTGCCCCTCTCCCTTCTTGCCAAATCAAAATTCAGAAATAGACCTAAAAGGCAAACACTGCACAGGAGAGAAGAGTTGTTAGTGAAGCTGTCAATATGAGCAGGAAGTTTGGGGATTATTATTATTGTTATTATTTACTAAATTTCTACACCTCCCGTCACCCGAGGATCACAGGGTGGTTTACAATAAAAACACAAAAGTGCATAACATAATAACAAACAATAGCACCCACCCACCCACAGTTTAAAAGATCAATGATTGCTTAATTAGCCAAAGGCCTGGGAGAACGGGAATGTTTTTGCCTGGTGCCTAAAGATATGTAACATCTTTAAAACAGCACAATTAACAAAAGAATAAAATATTATCATGAGCACAGAACATATCTGATGCTGTTGCTAGCAATCCTGCCAATGATGGTTCATGGCAGACGACAACACTGGAAGCTCAGGCTCGATGACCTGGGTCTGCCCTAAGAGACTGCCAAGTCGCTCAGTCTCTGGCCTATTCAGCAGCCTCAGCTTTTGTAGCTCGAGTCAGATCAGAGCCCCACTCTCCCAGGCCAGGTGGAATAAAGCTTGCAAGGCAGGAGCAGGTCTTCCCAGTCTCACAGCCATGATAAGCCGACTGTATCATCACTTGGAACTACACATTGTCCACAGAGAAGGGAGACCTAATGTAGATTGGGGCCAAATTTGTTTTGGAAGCTGCTCATGACAAGTGTTATTGACTCAGACATTTGTGGATAGTGAGTTGGGGGCTGCTGAGACTTAGTCTGGATTTGGAGGTTTAGGGGTGTGCATCGCAACTGCAAGAGTCCAAAATTCATTAAGAAATTGGATAGATGGGGGCCTTCCAGAAACACACTGGCTTATGGGAAAGTGTTGGCAGCTTTGGAGTAGCAAGGAGAGAGTCTGAGCATTTTCTTAGAAAGTGTGGCAATGGGTGACACCAATGAATACCTTTTGGAAACTGGAAATGGTAGGGAGCATTGAGGATCCTGTTGATTTCTAATGTGGGAACTAAGAACACCATGCCTTGCTGGTCCTCGTCCCAGGCCTTGATTTTTGTGGTAGAAATTAAATAAGCATTGGCTTTTTAAACATGGAGCAGCCTCTAGATCAAACTTGTTGGATTCATACTGCTTATTAATAACACTGTGGCATAACAGGTGGATGCAATATGAAAATGCAGGGCTTATTGAAGGGCAAACTTGGCTGAACCAAAAGGATGTTTCTGCATAAACATCTCTGGGTTATCCTCCTTTATATTAAATTGGGCCTCTTTTTAAGCCGCCATGAAAAGAAGTTATTTCACTAAAGGGAGAATTGTTCTGTATATCACAGCAATGTGTTCAACATAAGGTATTAGAAATTGCCCTCTGGAGCAAGGCTGCTGCAGCCTTGCGGGGGAGACATCTAGAATCATGAGCTCTAGGTTGTTAATTATCTCTCTTTTTTTACTGCCATGATGTTCTTGCATTGCCCTCTAGCCCACCGTCCCCTCCTCCCTGTCCCTCAATCCATTAGCTCTGCCATCTACTATCTCAACAAAATCTGCTCCTTTTACTATTCTGCTTCTCTCCCTGTCTCTTTCATTTGTAAGGCATCTCCACCCTCCTGAGAGATTTGTTCCTTCTCTCCAGCAGCCGCTTGCCTTGATAAAGGCCCTCAGACTGCCTCACTCTGATTAATCAGCCTTTGGGGAGCCTCGATAGGGTGTTAATTTGTAAACTCTGTGGACAGGCAGCCTGTGATAAGCCTCAACAGCTGCTGAGCGTCTGCCATGGGGGATGGCACAGATAAGGCTCTAGCCTGGGAGATGGCCAAAACTATTTGGGAGCATTGAAGTAGAAAGGAGCAAATAACTGGTGGGTGGGTGGTGAACTGACCTCCTCCTACTGCAAAAAAATAAAATCATTTTAGTGGGGTAAGCAGAGAACAAGCAAAAGTTCATTGCTTTGCTTTTTTAATGCTGCGCCTGGAAGTGCAAGTAGATAAATAGGTACCGCTCCAGCAGGAAGGCGCTGTGGGTTAAACCACAGAGCCTAGGGCTTGCCGATCAGAAGGTCGGCAGTTTGAATCCCCGCGACGGGATGAGCTCCCATTGCTCGGTCCCTGCTCCTGCCAACCTAGCAGTTCGAAAGCACATCAAGGTGCAAGTAGATAAATAGGGACCGCTCTGGCGGGAAGGTAAACGGCATTTCCGTGTGCTGCTCTGGTTCGCCAGAAGTGGCTTAGTCATGCTGGCCACGTGACCCGGAAGCTGTCTGCAGACAAAAGCCGGCTCCCTCGGCCTACAGAGCAAGATGAGCGCCCCAACCCCAGAGTCGTCTGCAATTGGACCTAACGGCCAGGGGTACCTTTTTACCTTTACCTGGATGAAGTAAATAACATATATTCCTGGACACAGAGTGAGACTCCAGGGCACTTGCACAGTACTTCAAGAATTACTGGAGCCTTCCTTGAGATCTTCTCTGCTAAGAAGCTAGAGTGTATGGTCACATGATAGGGACTGCTGAGTTTTAGAATGCCTCTTTAGTCAGTTTGGATGTTCCCAGCAGAAGGGCAAGCGATTACAGTTTCTGCTGTCATGTGCATTCCAGAGGTCATCCGGGGCTCTCAGATCTCACAGTGGGGGACATCCTCAAGGATTCTCTTTGCATGTTTGAGTGGAAGTGAGAACAGTAGAATCAGCCATCGCTCATGCTCCCTCTCCAAGCTTCCCATGCTAGACACACTGCCTCTTGAGTAATATCAAGCATTCTTGCTACAATCTCCAAAGCAGTTTAACGGCCAATCCCTATTCCCTGAGAGCTCTGGGAATTGTAACTCCGTGAGGGGAATAGGGTTTGTCTCACACCTCTCACCACTCTTAAACTATAGCTCCCAAGATTCTTTGGCATAAACCATGTCTGTTTAAAGTGGCATGATAATACTTTAAACATGGAGCACAGATGGGACCCCGACTGCCAGCTTCTTTTGCTGTTCACACTTCATTTCATTTTGATCTTTATACACCAAAAATCAATTCCAATCATCATCATCATCATCAACAAACCCAAGCAAAACACATACATATACAAATAAAATACAGGTTACCCAAAAGTCTGGGTAAAAAGGAAAGGTTTTGCCTGGTGCCTAAAACTAGACAAAGGGTGCTGGGTGCCAGGCTAACTTGATGGGAGACAGTCAAGGAAAACTCTGACCCGTGAGACAGGAAGTTAACACAACAATGCCTTCAGGAGCAGGGAAGGGAGAAGTTGTTTGTGGGGCTTGATGTCTCAGAGTAGGTTGCTACCGGGCCCAGCATTTGCCACCAGGTGAGAGTGGTGCCTTGTTGCTTGGGCTTGGCTTCTGTCAGGTAAATTCCACCAGACTCATCCTGTTTGTGCTCCAGCTGCTGACTAACTCTTCTCCCCACCACCACAAGGAGGAAGAGGAGAGGGTCTTTTATTAAGGATGAACCTGGAACTCCCCATTGCAACCCCACTCCTGCTTTACGTCGAGATGTTGCCCGCTGCCCTCTCCTTTTAAATTGGCTGCAAGGCTCACTGCCTCTTCTATGTTGGTTTTAAGTGGCTCCCCCTCACTCTGCCTGAGTCCCAAGGAAGCCTGGGAGCTGCGACCTGCCCAAAGTGTGCTTGCTGGTGCACACTCACCTTGCAGTCCTGTACCCCTTACCTGGGACTCAGCTCCATTGACATAAGTGGGACTTGCTTCTGAGTAGATATATATAGGATTACGCTGTTAGCATGCCTATTTTTCACTATCAGATGTTGTGTAATATATCAGGAGAGGATAACAAAGAATGGTCACTTCCATAGAAAACAGAGGTAGTTAATGCAGGTATAGTACAGGTGTCATTTCTGCCGTTTTTAAAGTACTTCATTGCAAGCTGGAGAACAAAAAACACTAGTAGAATGGCTTAGAAACATAAAATTCAAGGGGTTAGCCCCTCCTTTTCTCATAATAAAGAATAACTACAAATTTTGTTTCCAATGCTGGGCATCTAACCTAATGCTACTACTTGAAGATTAAAGGCTTTGTTTTCTTTCAAATAAGCTGGCAACCTCTCTCCAGCTTGTACATGCAACACTGGGAATAATATAGATGGCAATGATATAATATAGATGGGAATGGTACCGCACAGCTCCTGGAAGGCTCCCAGCAGTCATAGGTGGAATTAAGTTAAGGTTACCAGATTTATTTCAATGAATCCGGGGAAACAATCAACCAATCAATATTTTTTTTAAATAAAAAAAAGGAAAAGGTTATTTAAAAAAATAAAAAGTAATATCTTCTCTTCTGTGGTCTCCTGTTGCATGGCCTTCCTCTGGGTCCCAGCCTTTCTTGGAGCGCTAGCCGTGCTCCCCCCCCTCCTTGCACTGCGATCCCCTACAGGCTTACTTGGGAGTAAGTGTTAGCAGAACCCCCTCCTCCTGCTGCTGCCCTGCCCGTCTGTATGGGCATTTCCTGTGCAGGCATCGTTCAGCGGCCACCCAGCCGCGCCGTGGCATGCCCAGTCAGCAGGTCCAGGGCAGAGCCAGTGGCGAGCAAGCGGGAGGAGGCGCGCTTGGGCCGGATCAGCTCGTCTTGTGCTTGCCTCTCATCCGCAATTGCCAATGATGAGCTGGCTAACAAGCTGAACTGCCGCTTGCAAGTCAAGGAGCACAATGGTGAAGCTGAGCAGCAGCCGCAAGCCGCCCAAGTACCACCTGGAGACTGAGCCGGAGCCCAAGCTGATGGCCTTGGGCAGCGGTACCAACGGTGAGCTGAGCGCCACGTTGCAGTAGCGCACCAAGCTCAACAACCCCACGCATCTTTCGCCCGACAGTGGCATCCAGCACCATGTCTTCAGCCCCTACTCCGAGTCCCCATATGCACAACACATCATATGGGGACTTCCAGTGAAGCAAAATGGCAGGCACCATGGTAGTGGGCAGCTCCTGAAGCTAGCCAGAGCCAACCGTGCTACCAGGCTGGCTCCGGGCTGCTGAAACTGCCGTTGCTGCTGCCACGTTTCCCGGGGACATTAGATGAAATCCGGGGATGGAATTTGTCCAGGGACAAATCTGCAAATGCGGGGACTGTCCCCGGGAAATGGGGACGTCTGGTAACCCTAAATTAAGTTAGCAGAACTCGCCAATGCTACTCTGGCCGTATGAAAAGGACACTGAAAGTGCATAGAACCTGCAAGTCATTGGGCAAGGGATGAACATTTGGGTAGATGGCAATTACACCTGCAGTTGCACCATACTAAGGCTTAGTACAGGCTGAGTTGCTGTAGGGCAGGGGTCCCCAAACTAAGGCCCGGGGGCCGGATGCGGCCCAATCACCTTCTAAATCCAGCCCGCGGACAGTCCAGGAATCAGCATGTTTTTACATGAGTAGAATGTGTCCTTTTATTTAACATGCATCTCTGGGTTATTTGTGGGGCATAGGAATTCATATATATTTTTTCAAAATATAGTTTTTTTCAAGGTCTGAGGGACAGTGGACCGGCCCCCTGCTGAAAAAGTTAGGGGATGAGAAGTAAGGAATTGTGCTAAAGACTTAATGGAAAAGATAGGTGGTAAGGAAGGATTTGAGGGAAGTAAAAAACCTAACGTTAATACCACCCTTGTTCTGGAAGACTACCCTTACCCAAACATAAGCCCCATTGAACACAGTGGGATTTACTTCTAAGTAAATATGCATAGAATCATGCTGTTAAGCCACTTAATGAGCTGGCTTAGGGGATAATGACATATTACATGTAAATGCATGTGACTAAGTGACAAGAACAGCTAGGGGAAAAACAGAGGAACAGTCTCAGCCGAGTACCAGTTTCTCTGCCCACTTTTTCTCCTTTGCCCCCTTCAAGTGGAATTTTCCACCTGCAGGGTGCCTAATGTGTTGGTCTGGGGCATTGTTCAAAACACACATTTGGAACCTTGTGCAATTTGGAGCAAAAGGAAAAGAAAAGGGGAAAAAAGCAGACAGTGAAAAGGTTAAGTACCCTCTGTCTGTCACTTTTCCACTTAAAATCCCCCCTCTCCGAAAGCCATTTCATAAAAAATAGCTGGACCCAGCTGCCAGAGCACCGAGAAGAATTAAACACAGGGCTCAAGGAACCAACCCCTTGAGCATGGGCATTGCACCTGCACAGGCTAAGATTATGCGGAGTGTGTTTTCTGTATTTCAGGACATCAAAGTATAAAGAATCTACTCTTAACATGTCACTTAATTTTGAACTGATGTAGCATCTATTGCATGACAACACACACAGCATTTTTGTACAGCAGACAAATAACACTGAGCATATTAAAACTGTAAATAGTCTTTTCCCCTTTCCCTTTCTCTCTCCCTCTCCCTCACTCTCTCTCTCACACACACACTCTCTCTCCTTTAAAATACAAAAGAAATAAGATTTACCAGTAATTCAACATAGGTTTGTCTAGCAGGAAATTTATTTCTTTTTCCAATTGGCAGTACACATGGAAAATGAAAAATAGATCAGGAACAGCAAGGAGTAATGTTGTGTGAATATCTGTAATGTGCACACATCTGAAACCAGTATATGTTTATGCAGATCAGTGTCCCACATGTCTCTTTTCATGCAGCAAATACATATGAAACAAAACTATGCTTCAATTATATATATTGGCCAACGTTTCAGAACTGAACCATTTGAGCTATTCAAGAGTGAGTCAGGGTACCTGGTGCTCAGATTATCGGGGTTGAAATAGTTAATACAATCTACAAAGCCACACTCCTCCTGTCCCTCCAATTTTAGCCACATAATCCCACTGTACTAGTAGTTGCTTTTTTAGTAGGAAGGGAGATAGATTGGGGAGAACCCTCTTCTCCAACCTGTAATTTGAGCACTGCTTTAGAGCCATTTGGATAGGTGGACTTGATGCTTTCTATGCTATTCTTCCATTGTACATCTGTATACAGTATGTTGCACTTGAAACCTCCTGGGATTGCAGAAATACTTTCAAGCCAAGGATGAGAGCAAATGAGAAAGCTTTTCAGACATTTTTCACAAGTATCTTGTCTTCCTTGTGCTTGATGGTGCAGCACTTTCACTAGGGGAAATGATTCCGGACAAGCGGGATTTTGGTGCTCCTATAAATAAGCCGGAAAAAGATGAAATGAAATGAAGGTTCCCCTGCAGGTACAGCGATAGCAGGAGGTGCCTAAAATGAATTGCTTGGCAGCATTGCCCTGGCTCTTTTCCTTTCCTCCTCCCCTCCCTCCTCCTCTTCATCTTTTGCCAAGTCCCGTCTGGCAGGCCATTACAATGATAAATGCAGGTACTTGGCAAGGACCACAGTTGGGAGTTTGTTGTAGCATGCCAAGCCCTGTTTGGCATTCCCTGTCAGTGCCAGCGTTTGCACTCTTACTCAGCTTGACAGAAATGAAGATACGAGGTGTGATTTTATGTCCACATCCATCCTGTGCAGAGGGGTTTGGGGGGGGGGGAGAGAGAATGAAAGTCCTGATATGATGATATACAAGGTAGCTGTAGCATTCAAAAGAGAATTGTCTGCCACCTTTCCTCCCCTGCACCCCCTGCCCAGCAGCTACCTGCTCCCTTCCTTCTTTCCCCCTTCCTCAAAGCGTTTAGATTTCCAATACACTTCATAAAGCTCTGCACTTTCTGTTCCTTCTGCTTTCCCAGCAAATATATAGCAGCCCAGCCAACTAGATGGTTTAGCTGAAGAGCTTCAGCATGAAAGGATAAATATTCAAAATAATATTTTGCAGATCTTGTTCATACAAAATGTTGCCTCTGCGCAGAGGTGGGAACAATGACAGAGACTTCTCAGTAAAGAGGCCCTCCTGGTTCTGAATAAGTTCTTCATGACAACTTCATTTTACAGTACTATATTTATATCCAGCCTTTGCTTCAAGGAGCTCAAGAGGACATACATAGCGCCCTCCTATCTCTCATTTTGACCTTGCAACAGCCCTGGGTCTTTCGTGTGGCACAAGTCAAGGATGTACCTCTGTGGATCAAGAAGTGCAGCCAGTGTGGGGACAGAAGTAGAGACAGTGTGGGGCAATTGTGAGAAACCTGTGGCGGCCCTCCAAATGCTGGACTGCAACTTCCTCTTCCCTTGGTGATGTTCAAATGTGGTGCCTCACAGACCCAATTGCAACCCATACCAGGCCCAATTAGCCCTGTGGGCTGGAGGTTCCCCACCTCTGCCCTAGGCCCAGTCTGAGGAATTGCTCAGAGAGAGCCAGCAGAGAGTGAAGGATGTTGCTCCATCTTTTCACTCTGGTCAGAGTCACAGTGCATGTTCAGAACAAAATAAAAAAATCCTGAAGAAGTGTGCATGCACATGAAAGCTCATACCTGTGACAAACTTAGTTGGTCTCTAAGGTGCTACTGGAAGGATTTTTTTATTTTGTTTTGACTGCATCAGACCAGCACGGCTACCTACCTGTAACTAGTGCATGTTCAGAGAAGGTATCAGAAGAGTTGAGAACACGAAGAAGAAGGAACTGCAAAGCCAAGAGGCTCAGGGGCAGGGCCGCATTTTAGATTTGATGAGGCCCTAAGCTACTGAAGGTAATGGGGCCCTTTATAGGTCCAGCTGTCCTTTGTCAACAACAAATTGTCACTGATTTTTGTGTTGAATATATATATGGTACCCTACGGTATATATATGGTACCCTATATATAGAAATGAGCAAACCAGTGATATTTTAGGGAGCAGGCTAGTACGCTGGGCCCATTACTTACATCATAGGATGTAACAACACAAAACACTGTTGCTGTATGTAGGTTTTATTTTATTTGTCTTTTATATTTTGGAAATGTTGTTGTTGTTTAGTCGTACATCCAGTTTTTGTTTCCTTTAAATTTGGGGGGGACACCCAATAGATTGGGGCCCTAAGCTATAGCTTGTTTAGCTTATACGTAAATCCGGCACTGCTGGAGGGGGGGGGGAGGTAAGCATTGCTCATCCCCAAGGATGTGTGGGCCTTGGCAGGTGCCTAATGATGGTGACCCATACATACACCCCCATGTTGGCCCTGCCCCTGATTGACCTGCGGTCAGTTAAGGGACAGTGGCTATAACTTTCAGATCGTCTTGATCCAGCTGTCACAATTTAAACTCTTGACCCTGTTGCTTCTGTTCTTTTCCTCGGTGGCTCTGAAGTTCAGCTGTGTTCTTTCCATCTACCCAGCCGCCTCCCTCTCTCCCTCTCTCTCTCAACATATCCAAGAACTGCTGCTGCTGTGTCCTCCCTTGACTTGGATCCAGCTGAGTTGGGTCACAACCTGACACTCTCAGCAGGGGTATGTGGGAAGGATGTGTGCAGACTCTGGTGGGGGGGGAGGCAAAATACCTAAAAGGGAAGGATGGTTGGGGAATAACGTGACCTGGCCCATTTATAGCGAGATGTCAATACAGTGTAGGCTAATATTTTAATGGGATAAAATCAACAGCGAAAATTGTACAGGTCTGCCGCAGTTGCCAAAGTAAACCTTTATTGGGCTCCCTCAGTAATTGTAGTCTTTGACATCAGCTTGGCATCCAGCTACAGAGATCTATCTACACAAGAAGAGATCCAAAAACCCCGGCTTTCTTTGAAATATTCTCCCTTCAAAAATATTTACACACATGGTAATTGCCTGCTAGAAACAGAGCTGGGTGGGAGAGAGAAAGGAGCAAACCAGTCTTGTTTCACAGCTTTTCTTCTGATGATCTGTCATATTCTTTGTCAGGGAAAGGGGCAAAGCACGGCAAATGGCGGCCTGATAAATAAAATTAGTGCCAAGCAGAAGAGGGATGTAATGTATCGTGAGCCATTGTGATTCACTTGTACAGAATGTGGGGCGTGAACTTGGTTGGTGCTGGTTCAGGGCGGGCTTCTGAAATGGATACAGTTCTTTGCTTCCCATAATATTGTAGGGATAACATTCTGGAAATTTGAACGCCTATGAAAAGCACAGAAACCTCAAATTACCCAATGGCAATATTATGGATAGTAGGTTGTGTGCCCTTGCTGCTTCTTGCCCCACAACCATGGTTAATCTAAAATACAGCAACATTGTCTTTGTGGTCCTTCTCTGGTGTATTTTGGCTACCGCAAATCAAATTCACACCACCATTTCTGAGATAATCAAGTCCTCTCTGTAAATGTCCCTAGCCTCACGTGATTGAAGGACCGAACTGTACTTTTGCCATAGTTATCCAGCATTCCGTGTGTGTGTGTGTGTGTGTGTGTGTGTGAGAGAGAGAGAGAGAGAGATATTTAAAGTCTATTACTGTGTGCCTTTGCTCTGTCACATCTTTGCCAATTTCTACCTCTCTTTCACATCCCGTATTTATTTATTTAGTAACATCAATGTGTTCCCTGCCCTTAATGAATTTACAGTCTAAAAATGGTAACTGCTGGCTGAAGTGGGGATATTCAGCTCCATATATTATTGTTGTTGTTTAATTTATTCACCACTTAGTTGATAAAGCGGCAATTAAAATACACAATTAACAGTTCCATCAAAACATTAAAATGAACATCCACTATTAAAATGTGCGATAAAACAAGCCCGTTAAACCCAAACAACAATTAAAATACTCAAAACAGCAGAAAAAGGGTTTAAAACAATGAGCGCAGAGTCCCACGTTAAGAGGTCCTGAATGTTATAGCAGGGAGGAGGAGAAACCACCTCAGGGCTGGTGCTTTGTGAGGCAAACCTGTCATAAAGGTAGCACACAATTCGAAGCAGTTTTCCTGGGGGACAATTTCATGCAAGCCTCTCATGTCTGCAAGCACTTGGGAAAAGGATGCTGTGGTTATTAAGACCCAGCATGGGTTTTTCAAAAACAAGTCATGCCAATTGAATCTCATTCCTTTTTTGTTAAAGTTACAATCTTGGTGGATTGGGGGGATGTTGTGGACATGGTGTATCTTGATTTCAGTAAGGTTTTTGACAAAGTTCTCCATGATATTCTTGCAGAGAAGCTGGCAAAATTTGGGCCAGACAATGTAACTGTTAGGTGAATTTGTAGCTGGTTGACTGGCCCAACCCAAAGACTGCTCACTAATGGTTCCTTATCCTGGAAAAAAGTGGGGCGCTGAAGGGTTGTGTCCTGGGCCTGTTGTTTATAACATTTTTATAAACAACTTGCATGAAGGAATTGAGAGGATGTTCATCAAATAGCTAATGTTTCAGGTGACAGAATCGGGATTCAAGATGATCTTAACAAATTGGAGAACTGGGTGAAAACTAACAAAATGAATATAAGATGGGGGACACACCCGGCTTGCATGTGAACAGGATTTAAGGGTCTTACTACACCACAAGCTGAACATGAGTCAACAGTGTGATGTAGCAGCAAAAACAGGCTGCATCCGTGTCCTGATCAAGGGTAATAATCTTACTCTATTCTCTCTTGGTTAGACTACACCTGGAGTTCTGTGTCCAGTTCTGGGTGTCACAATTTAAGAAGGGTATTGACGAACTGGAGCATGTGCAGAGGAGGGTGTCCCAAGATGAGAAATGGTTGAGGAAATTGGGTATGCTTAGCCTGGTAAAGAGGCAACTGCTGTCACATGGAGGGTCGAACATGCTTGTTTACTCTTCCTTCAGAGGTTAGGAACCCTAACCTATGGATTTAAGTTACAAGATCAGGGAAAACTTTCTGACAGCAAGAGCTGTTAGACCAGGCATAGGCAAACTCGGCCCTACAGATGTTTTGGGACTACAATTCGGATTATCCCTGACCACTGGTCCTGTTAGCTAGGGATGATGGGATGATGGGAGTTGTAGTCCCAAAAGACCTGGAGGGCCTAGTTTGCCTATGCCTGTGTTAGAGACAGTAGAACAGACTCTCCTTCCTTGGGTGTTTTTAAGCAGATGTTGAATGGGCATCTGTCATGTATGATCTAATTCAGATTGCTGCATTACAGGGGGTTGGAGTAGATGACCCTTGGGATCACTTCTTACTCTATGATTCTATGAAACTGAAGAGGTAAAGTAATTACTTTAGAAATCTACTGCCTCAAAGGCAACTTCGAACCTTCTTGCAGTGCCTCCCACCCAACCAGCATGAGTAAAGCAAGCCATAGGTCCAAGCCTACAAAGGTTGACTTTTGAGTGAAACACTTTCCTTTGGCATCAGTTCTCACCACTCGTGAAATGGGAGTAACAATGGCCTCTTTCAGAACTGTGTAAGTGGACAAGAAAAGAATCGCAACCAGCTTTGCTTGTTAAAAGGGCCAGTAAGGCCATAAAGGTAGGCAGGAATTGGGGTGTGAAAATATGGTAACCCAAGTGTTTATGTAAGTTGTCGCTAATATAGTAGCTGCTGAGAAATTTCGGGCTGGTATTTTGATGTGAAATAAACAAGGATGCAGAAAGTTGTGTTGTAAGGTCTTTTTGGCCGTGTTTAATAGACACAGCTGGGACTGTTCCTCCCTGGACGCTGTCAAAAGGACCAAGCTGAAGGGGAGCATTCATAGCTGAAGAGGCCTCCGCTACCTGTTTAAAAGAAGAAGAAAGAACACATTTTTAATTCACTTGCTGAAGAAGATGGAGGGGAAGGGGAGGAAATGGAAGCAACACCTTCCAAGAGGTCGCAAGCCTCTGAGCAGAAGCTGAATCATGAAAGGAGGGCTAATGGAGGGAAAGGGTAAGCCAAGCCGTGGGCCTTGTAGGCGGCTCTCTAGGGAAGAGAACGGGAATGCAAAGGGCCTCTGTCGTGAGGCTATGATAACAGCCATGCTTGTAGGTCAGACATCCTGTTGTTCCCCAGGACACCGGGTCAGGCAGACTGTTTCTTGCGGCTTAAGGAGAGGAGGGGATATCTGGGTGGCCGCCTTAGCTCCAGAATTAAAGGTACTGTTTATCCCAGCAGTACTCTTGCGCTGCGTTCTGTAGAGTGGACTCTTTGAGGACAGGTGGGGGGGGGGGTTATGTTGTATTATATTTGCGGCACTTAAAATATAAATAGGAAACAAGTTGTTTTCATTGTGTTGAAGAGTGCTTTTAAAGTGTTTGTGGAGGGCCTTTTAACTGCTGTATGAAAGCATGGCAAACATACCAGAATTGCTAAAAATTATAATAATAAGTATTCTTCAGTCTTCTTTCTTCCTTAATCCCATTTTCTTGTCTTCTTTCCTCCCTTTCATTCCATTTTTATTGTTCCTCTCATATGCTTTTTCTCATTAGTTCTTACAGTCTTTCAAAGGGTTTAGGGTTTGGGGGAGGTATTTGCTATGTAGGATAGTTTAATTTATTTCCTTTACATACTTGATGCAGCATTTAAATGTGCTGTTTTGGTTGTTCTTACTGTAGTTTTAAACAGGGTTAATAAAGTTGTCATCAGGATGGTTAAATGTGAATGTGTTCAAAACCAAGACAGTGTAGATAATATACCTTTAAAGCACATTTCCTTCCCTTAAATAATTATGTGCAGTGTACAGTAGTCTGTTAAGGGTTGCTGGCAATTGGATCTTGATGGGGGTGAACTACAATGCCCAGAATTCTTTGAGCATAAGAATGTGTTTTGGTATGCTTTAAAGATATAGTGTGTACACCACTTAAAATTTTATGGTAAGAAGAAATGCTGGTTTGGGGGGGGGAGCATCCAGTGTTTTTTTCCTGTACAACCAGAAGGAGCTTCTGCACAACTGTCGTTTTACCAGCGACACTGAATGCTACTATCCATTGAGTCAAGTCTCTGCTTCCATTAACCCACAGACACAATTCCAATTTTATTCATGCTGTTAGCAGAGAGCAATAAACATGGCAAATGATTCCAGATGACTCAAGTGGGTGAGCCAAGCTGTGCTCCACAGGGAAGATAGGATCCTAATTAGCCTGTCTGACCTGTGGGAAAACACTGTACATTGGCAAGTCCAAGCTTGAGTTTGATGCAAAATGTATATGACCTATCTTTGGCAGCCTTTGTTCATTCAGCAAAGGCCTGTTCAGGAAAGGACCATTTGCAGTGGGTAAAAGATAGGTGCAGCACTTCTAGCTTATTTATTCCTTATTCCAAATCACCCCCTTCCAGAGCATCTTTTCTTCAGGGTGTGAGGGATGGACTAAGATCGTTTAGTTACTATTGTTCCCCTGGGAATTGTTCTGGGGGTTCCTGTCTGCCAGCCTCAACTACAGCAGCCTCCTGACTACTCAGCTGCCAACTCAGAGCCTTGAACTCAATCTGGCTCCTTAGCTGTTGCCTCTGCAGCTGCCAACTCTCTTTCAGGATTGCTTCTGGATCCAGGGGTCTTAACAGTTGCAAAGCATTTGTATACCAGTAACTCTGAGGAGGGCTTTTATTGTGGCTGCCCCCATTCTGTGGAACAGCATTTGATAAACAAGCACTCACTACCTGCACTTTCCAGAAACAATTGAATATATTTTTGCACAAACTATCCTTCCTAGCTGGATGATTAGGTCCTTTCCCCAGGTGTCTACTTGGTATTGTTTTTTATTTGCTGTTTGTTGGTTTTTAGATTGTTTTATTGCATTTTGCACGTCGCCTTGAGATGTATGTAAAGAAACCAACTAAATAATAGCAGCATATGATTGAACGTCATTCTTATCTGTAGAATGCTTGTTGCTTAAGGAAAAAGGAAAAACATTGTCCTTCTTGCCTCTGGTAGTTGTTTTGGGAGTCTGTAATTGTTAATTTGTCACAAGGCTACACTTTCATCTGCCCGCTGTTAGATTTAATCAAGAGAAATGAGCTAGAAACTCTGGCCTGATTCACACATGGTTTATTCAACTATGGTTTATTCAACCATGGCTTGTTTCATCATCTGAACCCTGCCCAGCAGTTTGTCATCTGCTAACAAACACTATCTTAAGCTATTTATGTTGTTGACTTAAAAACCTTGGTTTATTTGACTGTGCATTAACAGTATGCTCTAACTCAGCCCCTGTCTATAAACATGATTTTTTTGGCCATGCCACTTACATAGGCTCGAGGCAAGAGCTTTGGAGAAACAAACCATGGTTTGTCTTTGTTTAAAAACAAGCAACATGACTTAGTGTTATGTGCAAACTAGGTTTCTATTATGTCCCAGTGTACCTGTCCTTATAAAAAAGGGGTGTGTTTCCTCTATGCTTTATTAAAGCAAACACTATTTCAGCTGTGATACTATTTCAGCTGTTAGAGGCAGTTGAAAATCATATACCATAGAGGGTTCAGTTTGCTGTATTTACCTTGGGAAGAGTAGGGTCCCATGAGAGCTTTGTATTTCCCAAAAAGGAAAAATTGATACACACATGGATCTAATTCATAGCATTTCCAGTCCGTTTTGGAGCGGAGTCTTCTATGTAGGTGACTGCTTGCTGTGTGGGAAGTAAGAACAGTCAGAAGATGAGGCCAGAACATAAAAGCAGTGAATTGAAGTTGTTGGCCCTTCTGGGAAACAAACTTTTAAAAAGATTGGGAATGAGAATATGTGGCAAGCCTCCAAACCTTTTGAAAATAAGCTAGAATGTGGATTTTTGTGTGTGACTTTTAAAAAAAGTTCTTCACTATTTGGTGCAGAGCTACCTTGAAGGCTGTCCTTCATCGCCTTCAAGTGTGTCCCATTCCATCTTGTCTGTTCTTTCTACAAAAGAGAAAATTCAAACCTTAAAAAAAATCCAGGAAAGGAAAGTTTCCCCTCCTGCCCTTTTAACAAACACGACATCTTTCGTGAAAAATACCTTCCTTTGGATCTGGTGAATAGAACATGGGGGTGAAAGTAAGGAGCAGTCAAAGGGAAGAAGACAGGCCCAAATGCGCCATCAAAAATAGAATTATCTTCCATCCCAAAACTTTGGGCTGGACTTGTTTGCCTCCATCTACCAGTGGATGGCAGTGACGATGGGAGCAGGGGGTGGGAATCTCATACAAGCAGCAAAACACTCAAGGGTACATGAAACCATTCCATGCCTTGTGCCCCATTTTATAAGACTTTGCTACTGGTAGCTGGGGGAGGGTGGGAGGAAAGGGGTCTACAGAGTGGAAGTCAGTGAATTATTTAACATTTCAGCCCAAAGCATCTTAGGATCTGTAGTTTGTTAAGGGTGCTGAGAGTTGTTAGAAGATTCATATCCCTGTCACAGAGCCACAGTTCCCAGAGTGGTTTAATAATTAAGCCCTCTTCCCAGAAGAGGAAACCTGAGCAATTGTAGCTCTGGGAAGGGAATAGGGGTCTTCTAACAACTCTCAGCAACCATAACAAACTATTGACATTATAAGAGAACAAGGGAGGTGTTCGTGGTGAGTTCTAGCACCTCTTTTTCTAGAAAAATAACACTGGCCTTAGTCCAGTAGAGAGGCCAACACAGGCCTTTTAGTGCCTAAGGCTGAAGATGCCTCCCTTTCTGTGTTGTAAAGATAGGACAATAAAATATCTGACAGATTGGTGCCCTTTGTGGACACCCAAAGCTACTGTTTGAGGTGCTTCCTTACTCTGTCTACAAGAAGGGCTCAAGTTCCCCAGTGTCTTTGGAATATGACCTCCCACATCTCCCTCCTTTCTACAAAAAAATGTAAACAGATTGCTTGGGGTAGCAGAAAACAGGAGGAGAATTGCTATGGGCTGCAATTTCTTTCAATGTATTTCTCTATTGGATAATAAACACACATTTGTTTCCTATTTTTCTGCATGGTCCACATGTCTCTCTCTGTGTGTGTGTCCATCCCTCCCCTTCTGTGGAGATACCCCATTTTCTGGGCATTCCCCAAAGCTTGCTGTTTCAAACCTGGGAAAACGCAACTCTTCCCCTAATGTCACATTTGTTGCTATTGTGGTTGTTGTGCAGAATGTGATTGTGCATATTTTATTTGTGAGGTGCAGTACAAGTCTTCCCTTCCTCATTTGCACTACCAATTACGAAAAGTCTTTTTTCAGATTTAAAACAAAGGTAAAGGCAGTGGCTATGTTCATCCATCACACTAAGCTGTGGTTTAGTGCAACATGTACGAACTAGAAACAAAATAAGTGGGTTGGTGGGGGAGAGAAAAGCTATTGTGAGTGTGTGGCTTGTGTGCTCCTGCTCCCCATCCCCTCTCCTCCTGCTGTGGAGGACAATTCAGAAGCTTCTGCTCTTTGTTTTGGTTAACTGTAGTTTGTTATATTATCTGGCGGGATAAACTGTGATTAACTATGGTTAGTTTCAAGGCAGCCAACCACTAACAGTGGCTTATTGAAACTTGACTATACTTAATATTAACAATGATTCCTGGACGGTCCTGACAACATGCAAACAGTATTTTGTCACACCGTTCTCACTGAAAACTCATGACATGGGGTTTCAGTTTTGGTAAGCAAACAGTATTTGGATTTATGTGTAATCATAATGTGATGCTTTCATATAGGCCTGTTTAAGGCACCAGAAAATACATTGCCTACATTAGCAATATCAAAGACTTACTATGGACACTGTGTGTTAAATGTGGTGAAATTGGGATTGTTCTGGGGACAGATTTTTCTGCAGGAGCTTAACTTCATTGTTAGTACATATGTGGGTGAAAATCCTTTGTATTGGACACTGGAATTATTGACTGAGCCAAGCCTTTAGTTTTTGTATATTCTTCTTCTTTAAATATCCCTCCCCATGTCCCTTTTGGTCCTTTATCCAAGGTTCAGAGGGTAAGGTTTATTGATGTTGTTTCATTCTGCATTATGCACTGAACAATTGAACAGTTTCAGTAGATAAGTCCATTGATAAATCACACACACACACAATGAAGTAACACAATTGGAACTGAAGGCTACCAGTGTTGTGCACAATCATACAAGAACACTGATGCACACGCACACACAGTTGACTCAGATATGAAAATTCAACGACACTATGGTATACTGATATGCAGTTAACTCCATGTTGTTGTCCTTCCATAGAAGGAAGGCAGGACGCTGTGATACAGTGCAATGAAATAATTCATGGTTGCTGCAAATTTGCGAGAGTCCCTTGCATGCAATGCAGATGGGGAAGGGAACTGGGACATCTGCAAGAACTGAGCTGTTGTGTGACTTGTTCATCAAGTTAAGTGAATCGAGATTGCTGCTTACAGAGGCAGTAGATCTTGTTGGGTTTTTTAACCGGAATCCTGAGATACACTAACTGGAGGCAGGCACACACAAATATATGCATTTAAGATTAAATAATTCTGATCCAAGGAATTTGTTTTGAGTACCAGGGCCGAACTGAGTGCACGTCCTTCCGCAGAAAAGGGCACTCCTAGTTGCACACATGCAAACACCACTTCCTTCATTTCAGCAATATAATTTGGGGGTGAAGTCATAATTTGGGGATAGAACCCAGTCTACTTTCTGCCCTTCCCTGTTCCATCTCTTTTTGCTAATATTTTGGATGCAGCTGTAAATAATGAGCATGTTCAAGTTTTTAAACTGTCTATACACACACAATGTAAAATTGATATCAAGCAACTTTTGGCCTGGTACTGAATTAGCAGGAGAAGTGGAATTGTCTGTGGGGCAGGTACTGGGGTGATGATGGGTGAGGTTGGCACAGCAAAAAGAGTGTGTGTGGTCTGATTGTATTGGCCCCATTTAGCCTGGGATTTACATTCAGCACTAGTCAGTCTAGTTGTTTGCTTCCAGGGGCATCTAGAAGATCTAGTGAAAACTCATTGTTTTAAGGATCTAGATGCTGTAGGTTGCAACCATTGTTAATCCTACTCAGAGTATACCCATTTAAATTAATGCACACGACTAACTTGGGTCCATTAATTTCAGTAGGACTTAGCTGGACACGATATACCGTATGTTTGCTCCTTAGTTTGTTGATAAAGAAATAGGTTGGTTGGGTAGACGGGGGCTTTTGAGGTTTTGTTCTTTTCAGGGAATGGGAAAAGTGAATTGTCAGGAGCCTTTTTAATATGCTTGTCAGCATCACAGGGCTGGTCTGCAGTAAATAAATAACCAAAAGCTTGGCTAGGAATGGCGACTGACCTTTGTTTCACTTCTGCTGCAAAAGATGATTTAAACATAATAACCCCGGAGCAGAATTGCATCCACAAGAGATTCTCCATCTCCCAAAGGATTTCATGGGTTATTTTGTTCAATGACCAGAGGCAACCTTGGGGGAAATGTATGGCTAAACAGTTCTTTATCTTGTGGGTTCTGCCTCATCATCCACTGGTTGTTTACCTCTCTCTCTCTCTCTCTCTCTCTCTCTCTCTCTCTCTCTCTCTCTCTCTCTTAAAGGCAGCTGCATTCAGTAAGATCCTGCCGCTTATAAGCCCTTGTCACTCAGAAGTAACTCTTGATAGAGAGTATTCTTTTTTTTACTGCCTGTAAAAGGCCCAGCCCAAAGGCCATTGAAGCAAGAAAAAATAAGCTCCCATTGATTCCGGTGATCCTTTTGGGTCAGGGCCCAGTGTTCTAGCAAATCCGGTTATGTTTCTCTGGTTTTGGTTTGGGGTTTTTTTGCTTCCGAAATCTTTGGCTATGAAATATGCAGTGTTGCAGTACAATTAACGAGACACTTAATAATGCAAGCTTTCCGGGGAGTGGCAGAATAAAATCAATGAGGTTGGAAAGAAAATCAACTTAGCTCAGCCATGAGTTGAATTTTTTTAAATAAATAAATAAATAAATTAACCACAGTTCTAAACTCTTTCCTGTTAGACACACAGGTTGCAGTCTTTAACACATTAGCAATGCAATCTAAACCCTCTCTGTGCCATGCTGGGGAGGGGGGGGGGTTGGATTGCATGGACCTGCCCCCCCCCCCAGCCTCTGGCTACCGAGTGATGCCATTGTCACTCAGCCAGTTCAGCCTCATTCCACTTAGTGAATAGGTCGGCAGAACTTCTGTCCCTGGCAGCAGCCTATGGAAAGCCTGAAAACATGCGGCCTTCCGGGGAAAGGGATGAGCCAGCCCCACCGCTGTCATATGACTGCACCAGGTCCAATCTGGCCCTGGTTGCTCTACCAGCTTCAAGGTGGTTCAGCAGTTTGCCTGCTCTCTGACTTAGCAGGGCTGCAGACATGGAGGCTCCATTACTTTGCTAAGCTTCTCCAGATGGTGACTTAAGTTTGAATTTCACCCTTACTTTGGAATAAGCCTTGCACATTCTTTTATATAATGGATCTAGCCCACTTGGAATGGTGAAAACTTTTGTCTTGTGAAGGAATTCCCCTACACCAGGCATGTCTAACTTTCAAGAGACAGATCTAATCCCACTGTTAAAAAAAAACAGCCATGATGTACCAAAGTTGTTGAGCGTTTTTTGGGGGAGGTCAGGCTTGTTCAGTTTTTTTAAAAAAATGGGGAGGGGCAGCGATCTACCCTACCGCTATCTACCACAGAGCCCTCACGATCTACCTATTGGCCATCCCTGCCCTACAGGTAAAAACAAAAGACCTGCAGGCTACTCTCTTACCCTCTTTCAGGGTCCCCTCGATTACCCTCTTTCAGCAGCACATTTCAGAATAGTATGGTGCAGTCCTTTAAAATAAGCAGGGCTGTCAAGCAGTTAGGGGATTTAAAGTCAATTATTCGTATTAGTTTTGATCATTTAATCGACCAAGAGGTCAAATTTGCTTTTACTGTATTATTATTATTATTATTATTATTATTATTATTATTATTATTATTAAAGATTTTCTTGGTTTACAAAAATATGTGCAATGTCTCTCATAACATTTTTACAACTCAGTTTCATTTGTTGAAACATTGAGAAGGAAAGGGGAAAAAGAGGTACATTGGTGCCTCGCTTAACGAATGCCCTGCCTAACAAAATTTTCGCTTAACGAAAGGTTTTTTCTAGCGGAGGTTGCCTCGCTAGACGAATTCGTTTTACGAAAAATTCTTCTAGCAAATCGCGGTTTCCCATAGGAATGCATTGAAATTCAATTAATGCGTTCCTATGGGCAAAAAAAAAAATCAATGCGGTCCTATGGGATTCGCTAGACGAATTTTTCGTTATAAGAAAAGACCTGTGGAACGAATTAAATTCGTCTAGCGAGGCACCACTGTAGATGGGGGAAAGATGGGTGGGGGTGGGTTCAGGTGACAATGTATCTATTTTACTTAGTATATGTGGGTTTTTTTGTCAACGTCGCTTATGCAGGTTCTCTGTTGTTCGCTTTTGTTCCTTTGGTGGTGAGAGATGTAGGGGTTGGCCTAGGGTATGATTGTTCATTTGTGGTTGGCTATGGTGGTCTTTGTTTCATGTGTGAGTGGGGTGGGTGAGGTTTTTGGATCAGGTTAGCCATATTGATTTGTATGCTGTTGGTGGATTTTTGTCATTGTCTTGTTGGGCTGTGTATGTGATAAAGGGGAGCCATACCAGGGTGAAGCCGTCTTCTTCTATTTGTGCCCGTGTCAGTTTCAAATTTGCTTTTGAGTGAAAAACTAACAGGTCTAAAGAAAATACACTTTCTTGGCTTTTAGATGGTAGCTTATCATCAAATGGTACCGGATTCCCCACTGCCACACAGAACAGAAATGCCTCTTTTAAGATGGCACTTGACATCTAAAGTTGTTATAAGGGCAACTATTAAAAATAATTTAAATACATCAGCCAGTTAATCTGGGGCCGCATTTAGGAAATTAAAATTCAGTTAACTGAGTAATTGAATAAATATCAGAACCCCAAAATAATGACTATTTAGCCTTTATATTTGCCCCATGAGCTTTTCTTGTTTAATGGAGTGGGAAGAACCCTTGAAAGATTTTATTTAAGAAAACCTTTATGTACAGTACATGGATTTTCCTCTTTTTTTAAAAAAAAAACAGTGCGTGTTGCTATTATCCTGGCTGAAACCCAGTGCCCCTGATTACTATGAAGCTGTTTACAAGGTTTAGGTTAATTGGATTTCTTAACTACTTCCCAGGGCAGAAGTTACAGCATGGCTGAAGTTCAAAAAGCCTGGATACAGCCTGGATATAAATGGGAGAAAGCAGCTTTGTTAATAAATCTGCTAAGCACAGTGGTGAGGGAAGAAATGAGAGGGCCTGTGTTTTGGTACAATATGGCCTCTTTTTTTCCTATATCTCTGCCACCCCCAGTTCTGTCCTTCCTTATTCAACAAGAGATCAGTGGGAAGAATTATTGAATTTAAAGCTTAGGTGTTGCATGGATGGATAGGAAAGATTTTCACATGCTTCCTCTCCTCACCAGCTTCTCCATCCTTGGGTCTATTTTTTCTAATGGCACAACATTGCACCCTCCAGGTGTGACACATAACTGCAGTCTTCGACCTCAGACTGATTTGTGTTGTTATTGCTGTTGGGAAATCATAAACTCTCATTTAGTTAACCCTCTTTCTTTTGTTCTTTTCAGGCTTCTGAAGGCTCAGAGAAACTGTTCTCCCCTGCAGCAACTAAAGGTAGGTAATTTTGAAGAAATACTTCCCTGATGCTTTGTTGAGCTGCTTGTTGTTCATCTGAAGACATATTTCTAGGGCATGAAAACTACAAGATGCCTTATCCATCCAGGAATACCTAGCAATACTGGGCTTAAGAGGCAGCTGAGCTTTGGATCGCTCAGTTTGCCCTGTAAGAAATCTCAAGAGGCAGCGGGGGTGGGGGTGCACCCTTCCCACTGCCCCGTTGTTTCCTTTTGCCCACTCTTTTCTCCGGGTCAGCCATGATTTTGTTGTTGTTGTTGTTGATTACTTAATTGTTGTAAAACTATCTTGTTCCAATGCTCAAGTGGATCGTGCTTTTCCGCCCTAGGGCAGCACCCTTCCACCCATCTTTCTAGGGTTTTAGAGGGAGAAAAAGGGAAGACAAGCACGTGCACAAGGGGTAGACGGGCATACATTTTATTTTACTTTATATGTATTTATGCAAACTTATTTATAAAAAAATTAAGTGGGCTTTTGGAGGACTTTTCCGGGATCCTGCGTTATCACGTATCTGTTGTTGTGTCAGCTTGCTGTGGATTTTGTTGTAAGCTTTTTTTTCTTACAAAGGTAGTATATATTTATTTATTTATTTATTTATTTATTTATTTATTTATTGCTGCCAATGTGAATCCTACTCTGAACAGACCTGCTGAAAATAGTAAAACTTAGGTCCATTAATTTCAGTGGGTCTGCCCCCGAATAAAACTTAGTTGGTTTCAACCCTAAGACTGCAGCCTTAATTCATGCTTAGCTCCGAGTGAACCTACACTGAACACAGCGGGCCTGTGCTCCAAATAAGCATGATGAATAGGATTCGAGTGATTTTGTGAGTCCCAATACCTTTTTTGTTGAGTCTGAAAAGTTTGACAAAAGTCTTGTACATATTTATTATTTTGTATACAAAATGCCAATATTTGAAGGTGGGAAACAAACTCAAAACAACAGATAACCATAGGTTTCCGGTGGGCATATGGTGGGAGGTGTTTTGTTTTCCAGTGTGGCTTTAACTGTCCACAAAACCATGAAATGGGCTTGGTTCAAATGGCTTTCTGCCAGATTTTGTCCTCTTCCCTTCCCCAGCCTTGCTCCCTGCCAGGAAACAATCATTAAACATAAAAAAGTATAGAGAGGTCCTCATCTGAGGGTGGTGAACAGCAGCTGTTTCTTTGCTGTTTCTTGGCACGAGGCACTGCAGACATTTCTTCCTGGTGCAAAGGGAGTGAAGTATTCACTGTTGAGGCCTTTACAATATATCCTCCCTGCGAATAAATCAATGGACAAATAAGAAAAGGCTGTTTGTTTTGGCACCCAGCATTCACACACATTGGTCTCTAAGACAGTCCCTCTTTCATATTCTTCTCTCTCTCTCTCTCTCTCTCTCTCTCTCTCTCTCTCTCCTTCTCCCCACCCCCTTCCAATTTTCTGTCTGAAAGACCAGCCATTTACTTCAGGCCACATGGGAAAGAAGGTTACTGAGGCTCTACAGCAGGTGTAGCCAACGTAGTGCCTTCTGAATGTTGTGGGACTGTAACTCCCATCAGCCCAGCCAGTGTAACCAATGTCCAGGGATGATGGGAGCTGCAGTCCAACAACAACTGGAGGGCACCATGTTGGCTACCCCATTCTCTATGTGGTACAGCTCCCTCCTTTCCATCAGCAGCCAGAACCTTAAGGAACCTTGCCTTGGAACTACCTATCTCTTTATCTGCTGCTTTCTGTACTTGAAGCTCCAGAAGTATTTTTTTGGGGGGGGGGGGTACCGTGCTGGAGTCCTGTGTGGCCCTGCCACTGCTCCATCAAACCTGGCCCACTTGATACCACTCCTCGTCTTTAGCCACAGGTGCTGCTTCTGTAAAGGAAAGTGCCTTGGAGCATGTCCAGCAAGCCACTGAGCAACTGTCACAAAATACTTATGATGAATTCCTTCCGGGCCCTAGGGTGTGATTCCCATGCAGGTCTGAGCCTTGGGGCCTCTCTGTTTAGAAGTTAAATGCTCTCCCCTTGACTGCATTCTGAGGACACCATCCACAGACTTCTTAAGGGACTTCTCACATTCCACTGCTGAACATAGAATCATAGAGTTGGAAGAGACCACAAGGGCCATCCAGTCCAACCCCCTGCCAAGCAGGAAACACCACCAAAGCATTCTTGACATATGCCTGTCAAGCCTCCGCTTAAAGACCTCCAAAGAAGGAGACTCATGATGGTATTGTGGTACATCATGATGGTATTGTGCTGTGTGAGGTTTCAGGGCCGAAACCACTCTGCTCTTTCATGTGGTGGTGTTTTGCAGCTGCCACGTATGCTTGTGGCGGGTTCCTCTTAGCCACCCCATCCCAAATGTCCATTGCCATAATGCTGCATGACCATGAAGCCTTGCTCAGTAGGATGTTGTATCATCACTATTCTAGGGCATTCTGAGCAAGGGATATTTCTTAGAGGGGCATTGAGCTGCCAGTTATTTTCTGGACCCAATTCAAGGTACACATGCTTGTATTTAAAACCCTAAGCAATTTACCGTGTTTCCCCTTTTTTAAGTCGTAGTCATAATATAAGCCATGGCAGGATTTTTAAGATTTTTAAAATTTAAGACATACCCCAAAAATAAGACATAGGTCTACCTGCAGGCGCCCAGCAGCGAAGGTGGGAACGGGGCCCGAGGACGCCTCTGGCCAAAAATTAAGGGGGGGTGTCAGGGAGTTCAATTTGGGGGGCGGAGTTGGAGGGAGGGAGACGCCGCTGACCGGGCTCGTTGCCTTTTTCTTTTCACGTCGTTTTTTCCTGTAAAATGCCCGCAAGCCGGCTAAGCAGGAAAGAAAGGGGAGACGACTCGCGCGTTTTCTCTCCCCGCCGACACCTTTTCCCTCTTTCTCCCCCCCCCAACCACCACCCTGAGAAGCTTCCTTGATCCGGTGCTGGGCGCCGACCCGGCAGGCCGCTTCCTTGATCCGGCGACCTGCCGGGTCGGCGCTGATCAGCGCTGCGTAAAGCACCAGATCGAGGAGCCGGTCTGCAGAGTCAGCGCCCAGCAGCGCCGCATGGAGCATCGCCTCCTCAATCCAGCACGGCGTTGCTGGGCGCTGACTCTGCAGACCGGCTCCGTGATCCGGTGCTCCGCGCAGCGGGGTGATTGCTGGCGGCGGCAGCCGCGCCGCCGGAACGTTGTGGGCTGCATGGCCCAAGGTGCCAGAGCGGCAATGGGGTGATTGGCGGCAGCGGGAGCCGCGCCGCCGGAACGTTGTGGGCTGCATGGCCCGAGGTGCCAGAGCGGCAATGGGGTGATTGGCGGCGGCGGGAGCCGCGCCGCCCGAACGTTGTGGGCTGTATGGCCCGAGGTGCCAGAGCGGCAATGGGGTGATTGGCGGCGGCGGGAGCCGCGCCGCCAGAACGTTGTGGGCTGCATGGCCCGAGGCAGAGCAGCGGCCGGAGGAGACGGCCCGCTGCAGCGTAGGTGACGGCCCGCTGTTTCTCTGGGTTAGGGTCGGATCGGGCAAAACGTGGCGCGCAGCGCAGGCGCGGGATAAGGGGCGCGATCCAGCCTCGGCAGCCCTAGCGACGGCGAGGGGGGCGTTGCGAGCTTGCCACTGGATGAAGCAGCCCCACCCCACCCCCTTCAGAGTCTCCGGAGCCAGATCCCTCGGCACGATCACTTCCCGCCCCCACTGCTTAAGAGCAGCTGCCGGTGGAGCGCAGGGAGCCTGGAGGGGTGGCGAGGAGGGCAACCTGTCCATCTGCCTGCACCCCTCTCTTAACTGTTGTATGGTAACTTGGCAAAGAGGTTTCCCACCTCATCGTCCCTGCAGGCAGGCTGCCACTTTAGAGGGGAGGAGGGCCAGGGAGGGGGGAGTTCATTAATGTTTGGAGAGTCAGCTCGGGAAGGGGACAAAGGGAAGGCTTTAAAAGCGTTGCGAACGGGGAGATATTCCATTTTTTCCAACAAGGTGTCCCAATGCAACGGCTTGAGTATCTCCTCTTTTACGTTGCAATCTGCGCCAGTTTTCGCAACCGATAGGGCTCCAGCGCCGGCGCCCAGAGCAGATCTATCCCTAGACAGTTCTTCCTTCACAAAACCCAAGTCTTGTAGTGCCGTAAAAAAAAAAAAGACACCCCCTGAAAATAAGACACCGTGTGTTTTTTTGAGGGAAAAAAGTTATAAGACGGTGTCTTAAAAAAGGGGAAACACGGTAGGCCCCATATATCTGATAGACCACCTCCTTCCCTACAGACTCTCCCGGGTGTTAAGATCAGCTGAGGGCCCTCTTGGTTGTTCTGGCCTTGGTCAGAATCTCAGGGTGGTGGCAGCCTAGAAGAGAGCATTCTTTCCCATAGCCTCCAAGTTTTGGAATTTCCTCCCCACAGAGGTGTGTCTGCTACTTTCTTTATATAGCTTTTCGTGAATACTGAAGGGGAACCTCTTTCCCACTGGCACCTGAGATGTGTGTTCGGGACCCACTCTATCCCTGTGACTACCATTTATTTTAACTGTTTTTGATTCTGATTTTAGGTTATTGTAACCTACTCTGGGACTTACTGGTGAAGGACAGATAACAATAATAATAATTGGGGGGGGGAGATGGGGGGTGCCATCCCTTTCCCCCAAAGCCCTGTCCACACCGCTAGCATGAGAAATGTGCTATGCAGCTGGTGTTAGATACGGTATTTGTTCGCATCATCCAATGGGCTTTGCAATTAAGAGTGTAAAATAAAAATAAAAATCAAAGATATGTATATAAACAACTAAGCAGGTAAAATTACCAGACTAAATTAAAACATCAGTCATTGCAATTTGTGTGCTGATATAAACATAGAAACACCACTGTGCAGATAAAATTACCAAACTCAATCAGAATTTAAAAATTACGTAGTTTAAAACTCGGGGCACTGCAGTTTTTGCTGTCTTTATCTCCAAGGAGAAAAGCCATGTAATAAGCGCCTAGGCTCCCAGGTTGAGACTCTAAAAACAAAGTGATTAACTCTTTATGCAAATCTTCACACAAAGAGGCAAACAACAAAATATCAGCCACAGTTTTGACACTTCCATTTCCACATGAACATATCCAATTTTGTAATTGGGGTTCTCTTATAATGTTTACTGCTGAAGCCAGGCACATTCAGTTGTGCACTCAATAAAGTATATTCAGGTCGACCGGTATGTTAGATCTTGTTGATACAATGCTACCATATCAAGAGGAGTAGCTGGGAAACAAGTCATACTAAGGACTCAATTTTCTCATTGCAGACAGATTATTTTCAAGCAAACATTGCCTCAGTATGTCCTTTCCTTTGTTCAAACCTAAATGTAATAACTCATGTGGTGATAGGCCAAAGACATCGCCACTGCTGGTGGCTCACCTGGAAAATTGCTGAAATGCCTTTCTTATTTTTCCACAGCAAAATAAGTAGGCGTAGATAACAGCTGACAGATTTTGGCTTGACACTGTTTTTGTACCTAACTGGCTTGCACTCAAACCAGCCTTGTAGTTTTGCATGCTGCAATAATGAATATGTTTGTTGTTCGTTGTTATACTTGTTTAATATTTAAAAATCAATAAATATATATTTTAATGGCCTTGTAGATAAGATCCCCAAATTTACTTCATGGAAATAATAATTATTCATCATCATCCTCTGGACTGATAGAGGAGTGATGGAAAGCTATATTTCTAGGTAGGGTGAGAAGACGGGGCTTCTCTCATCTACTTGCCTGCCTGGTTTCTTGCTGGGTGCAGAAGAAAGATCAAGGATTCCACCTCTCTCATTCCATTCCAGCCATCCACTCACTTGCATGCAATTCCTGGCCATAATGGCTAACAGGCTTAAATATAAAGCTGCCTAAAAGTCTGATGCCCTTCGTGTGAAAAAGCCCTACCAAAGGGCTTTGAATCAAGTGACCAGCTCATAGAGTACCTCTAACATCTTTGGGGATCTACTGTAAAAAAGGGCCAATAAGTCTCTGATTTTAGTGAGTTGTGGCTACTTCCTGTTAATGTTTTTTTTACTCCTATTGTAGAGAGGATGGACTCTCTGAGCTTTAGACTATCTAAATATAGTTTCCAAATACTATGACTTTCAGAATGTCATGTTGGGAATCTTAGGTGACATACCCATGCAGCAGACGTGTTGCCCCCAGTTCCATTCACCACACAGCCATTTAAGACACAACACAGACTGTGACTCCCTTCTCAAGACTCGCTAATGATTTGACATGCTATAATCACTTGGCCATTGCCATATTAACTAGCTTGGCTGACCACGAACCTGTTGGTTTTATTTCATATATAGGGTGATTTATGCCCATGAAGGAAGTTGACGCTTTCCTCCATGTCCAGTTCCTCAAACATTTCAAACTGGTTTAACTTTCATAAGTTTTATCCAAGTAGCCCTGCCTAAGCACCATAGATTTGTGATGGAGTAGGGAATCTCTTGACCGCTTGCAAAACTACAGCCCCTAGAGATCACTGGGGCAAACAGCTGAGTCGGGTTTTGAACTGGTATGTTGGTTTGAATATAAATGAAGTTCTGACTGCAAGGCACAGTAGTTGGTAGTCCTTGCTGCTAACTGCCAAAATTGCATATGGCAGAATTAGTAGTTTTATTTGATTTTGTCCTACACACACACTGGTTTCCACACACACTTTCCATTCACTGCCATCACTGGTATTAAAGTCTGATGTGCTGTCACTTCTTGACGACTGTGGACCACCCAACCCCAGAAAGAAAAAACCTGTAAAGGCTGCGCCATCATCTCTTTTAGCATTGTCCACTTAATGTATTAAAAGGATCATCATTGTTCCAGAGCATTTTAATTCCATAGAGCTTGATAGGCACCCTTTACTAGGGAAAAAACCCAGCTTCTTGGAGCTACTTAAACCCTTCAGATTAATGGGCTTAAAAAGAATCTGACCAGTCATTACAGCCTTTGTTGAGCAGAAACCACATTTCCTCACCAGGTAGTCTCTAATTGTCAACTTGGGATGATCTGCAACTGCCTGCCCATGTGGGCTAACAGCTTGCAGTCCTTTTGAAGTCTCTGCCTTTTATTTTATTGTCTCTTTTATTTTGTCTTCCTGGCCACAGAATAGTGCCTCAGGCCAGCAAGAGAGATTTCTTGTTAAGAGGACGCTGAGGTTTTGACTAGCATGTCTGATCCAGAAAAGAGACTGTGTTCTTTGGAGATCAGGGCTGCATAATTCTGTTGCCTTAAGGGGGCTGAGTGTTTTCCTATGTTCCTCCCACTCCCCTTTCCTTCCCTGCTGTGCTAAACTGTCATAGTAAATCATTTTAAAAACTAGAAATGCAAAACCTCCAGAGATAGGGCATGCTGCTTCAGAATGGATACCTTATTATTTCAAGAAGGACTTGGGGGCGTGGGAGGGTTTGGAAATGGATGGTTACTTCACCTGGCTCCCGGCAGGCTTCCAGTGAAGTGGAAACTAACACAGGCGAAGCTGCTCTCAGCATATACAGTACTCTGCAGCCTTCTGTTTTTGTCTAGGGAAATGAGCTTGGAGGAAAGAGATCCAGGCTATGCCCCTGCTGCTGCCTGTGGTCTGACCCTGGGCAAGTTCCTTTGCTTCTGCATTTCCTCTCTGTTCCTCCCCCACTTGTTTCTCGTGTCTTCCTTAGAGGCATGGAATTCGTCAGCGAGATGAAATATTTTATTGAGGCCAACCAGTAATGGAGATGGCTAATTAGATTTCCTTTTGGCCGGGAGTGGGTGGTTCTTGTTGGATCTCAGTTTACACAAATGAAAAGTAATCTGAAAAAACACACAAATGAAAACAGTCGGTCATAATTAGCAGCTGTTCCACCACTAAATGTGTGGGAGCCACCCCTTTCAGGCCTGCCTTTTAATGGTCCGAGTACTATATTCTCTGATTAAAGCTTGAGAAATCTCTTGGGCAGCTGGTTGATCAAGTGCGAGAAGTGGATGCACAGAATCAGTGAGTCTCTTTATGTGGAAAGTAAGGAGAGCTGGTGTGGTGTCATGAAACAGGACAACCCGGGTTCAGAACTTTGTTCAGGTATATGAAGTGCATTGACCTTGGAACAGTTAATATTTCTCAGCCTAGCCAACTTTACAGGGTTGTTTTGGGGATAAAATTTGGACGAGGAAAAAATAATAATAAGCAACCAATACTTTATCTGCCTTCTCCTGATTTTTAAAGTCCAGTTCCATTTCACAGAAATTGTAGGTAAAGGTAAAGGTAAGGTAAAGGGACCCCTGACCATTAGGTCCAGTCGTGACCGACTCTGGGGTTGCGCGCTCATCTCGCATTATTGGCCGAGGGAGCCGGCGTATAGCTTCCAGGTCATGTGGCCAGCATGACAAAGCCACTTCTGGCAAACCAGAGCAGCACATGGAAACGCCGTTTACCTTCCCGCTGTAGCGGTTCCTATTTATCTACTTGCATTTTGACGTGCTTTCGAACTGCTAGGTTGGCAGGAGCTGGGACCAAGCAACGGGAGCTCACCCCGTCACAGGGATTCGAACCGCCAACCTTCTGATCAGCAAGCCCTAGGCTCAGTGGTTGCTGTGTATATGTGTTTTTGCGTTTTTTCATAGCCATCCCCATCGTTTGTATCTGTAAAGGTAAAGGGACCCCTGACCATTAGGTCCAGTTGTGACCGACTCTGGGGTTGCAGTGCTCATCTAGCGTTATTGGCCGAGGGAGCCGGCGTACAGCTTCCAGGTCATGTGGCCAGCATGACAAAGCCGCTTCTGGCAAACCAGAGCAGCACATGGAAATGCCGTTTACCTTCCCGCTGTAGCGGTTCCTATTTATCTACTGGCACTTCGGCGTGCTTTCGAACTGCTAGGTTGGCAGAAGCTGGGACCGAGCAATGGGAGCTCACCCCGTCGCGGGGATTTGCCACCAGTCTTCTTATCGGCATGCCCTAGGCTCTGTAGTTTAACCCACAGAGCCACCCGCGTCCTTGTTTGTATCTGTACATGGATTCATATTCCTGTGGAAGACATTAAGGCGAGACAAGAGAGAGAGGTATGCGTTTCTCATGTTGTGAGAAATGCTGCAGATACATGTGTGGCACAGATGTTTGTCTGTTCATCTCTAGAAGATGTGAAGCATCCTAGGGATGTAGAATTTCCACACTGGATATCATCTTATCAGAGTGCCTCCTTGCTGTGTCACACTCACTTGCATAGCTGCCAAGTTCTCCCTTTTTTAAAGGGAAATTCCATTATGCTGAATAGGCTTCCTCGCGAGAAAAGGGAAAACTTGGCAGCTATGCTCACTTGGGTTCCAGTTTGCAAGAACTCTCAAGAACCAAGGAACACCATTCTGTGTGTTTGTGACTGATATCCAGGAAAGGCTTATTCATACTGAAAGTATGACAACCAAAATAGGCCATAAGGATTCGTTGCTTTACATCACAATCCAGTATTGATCATAGGGCCCAGCTCCTAAAGCTGTAGCTCCATCACTCTTCACTGGTCCATTGTGGAAGCATAAGAAAAGTGCTGCTAGGTCAGACCATAGGTCCATCTAGTCAAGTGTTCTGCTTCCCACAATGGCCAATAAGATGCCTCTGGGAAGCCCACAGGAAGATCTTCAACCTCCCTCTCTAATGCTCACCATCAACTGGAATTCAGAGCCATAGAATCCCAAACATAGAAAGCTCCATGTTGAGAAACATCTCCTCTCTGGATTAGTGTGATCTCGTGGCAGTGAATTCCATAAATCAATTCTTCACCTTCTTCATATTCTGTGGCTGCACAGCCAGTCACATGAGGACCTAAAGCAGAGCTGGGGAACCTGCAGCCCTCCATATATTGTTTCCCTACAAATCCCATCTTCCCTGACCAATGGACTCAGTGGCTGTGGCTGATGGGGTCTAGCAACATGTGGCTGGCCATAGGTCCCCTGTCTCTTCTGAAGGCACTTAGATCTGCAGCCCAATCCTGTACATTAACACCAAGATTCCCTGCACTATTTATTCACCAACTCTCGCGACTCATACCACTCTGTGTTAAGGCCCAGTGGAAAATTCACAGCCACACACTGAGGTCAGTTTTCAATCGGTGCCGTTTGTCTCATGTCAGGAAAGCTCAACTTACATGGGCAAAAAATGTCATCAGGACCAACAGCTGAGGGAGAGAAGCAATTTATGGTTTTAATATCAACACCAATCTAGTATTGTCTAAGACAAGACAGCAATATCGAACCTCTCCGCAACTTAACCCAGCCGTCGCCAGCTGAGTATTTTCCACTGTTAAGCTGGTATACAGTGTTCCTTTGTAGTATTCAGGGTGAAAAGTTGAGTTGTAAACATTTCTGCGCTCTCTGGTGGGTGGCAGGTCTGTTATTTTAAGGTTATTGGGGTACGCTGCTACATTCCTGTCACTGGGGTGAGAATAAATAGAAGCAATACTGCGGGAGATAGAATGCACTTAATTATTTATTTGAGCATTACAGACTGAAATTGCTTTTTGATTTAAAGCGTCCAAGCCACGGCTGCGTTTTTGGAGTTAAGAGAGAAGCTACGTGCTCATCCCATTACCTAGGGTAGCATAAATGTCTCTGTACAACTGCCATTCCTTGGTAAAAATTGGTTCATTTCCTGAAAATATTTCACATTTTAAATGCAGCACAATTAAATATTCCGGAACATTAACAGCGTGTGAGGGCTTAAAAGGAGGGAGGGAAAGCCCTTAACCAATAAACCATTTCTTCTCGCTAGTATAAATGTTATAGAAAGAATGGTTTGTTTTCTTTAATTATATAGTATATATTGGGAGGGTTCTGAGGGGGTCTTGTAACGAGGAGAGAAAAATAACCAACATGCACGGTTCTGCCTCAGCAGACAAGTTTTACATGTTCGGTTTGTGTGAAAGTCAATTAAAAGAGGCTATCGGGTTATGAGCAAAGGCGTTTTAATAAATAATTCCAACCTTTGACTAATAACAGTTTATATTACCTTGGGCTAAAGAATTTTTAAAAAGAGAAACTGAATGGGCTCTTCATCTTTTCCCATGATTGTTTACCTTTCCCTCTCATTCGTTTCAATAAACATTTGCTTCTGGCTAGACTCCCTTTGTGCTCCCGAGTTTAGATTTACAGTTTAGGAAGGGCTGCAGCTCAGTGGCAGAGCATCTGCTTTGCATGCAGAAAGTCCCAGGTTCAATACCTGGCATCTCCCAAGTAGGGCTGGAAGAGAACCCTCTCTGAAAACCCTGGAGAGCTGCTGCCAGTCAGTGTAGACATAAATCATGTTATTTATGTAGCTCCAGTAGTGGCCTGCCCGTGAATTACACCCAGAGTGTGCAGCCAGGACTCATCTGCAAACACCCACACCCATCAAAACCTCCATTTACACTCACTGCTGCTATTGAAAGGCAGATGCATTCTGATGCTTTGTGTATTTGTAACTCTCTTTTTTTTAATGCCACTGCATTCTCTGTTCCCTGCTTATCTTTTGCGCTCTTACAGCCACACACTTAACTTTTGAGACAACAGTTGGACAAGTTATCAATATTAATCTGCCTTTAGTTGTATAATAGCCCATTAGGGATTCCTGCAGGCAGGCAGAGTAACCCTGTGCTTGGTGCAGGTCACTGGCGTAATAGAGGCCAGACGAGCAATTGACAAGTAATTTGACAAGTCAGCGGGGGGGGGGAGCTTTGGGGGTGCCTGGATACGAAGAAGGGGGTACTGGAGTTGCCCCACCACCACCACCCAGGTCATCTTGTGTTTCCTTCTGCTCAATCAATGAAAGTGATCAATGCAACTGCAGCACACACTTTAATTGCAGATGGGTCCAGTTTCCCTTTTGTGTGCGAACCTGATGCTGTCTAAAATTCTTGTGAATCAGTGATTTCCTCCTTGTGGAAGTGAGGTCAGCTGGAGCAGAGAGAATACTATTAACAAGCTGCCGTTTCAGCCCCCCTGCAGACTGATGCACAGTTCTTTCCCCTGAAACCTTCCCCCAATCTTGGAATCATGGGGTGTGCGGTTGATGAGCAAGAAGCGCTCTCTCCCGATCAATCTGTGCGATGAGCAGTAATAGTTCATTCTCCACAGCAATCCCAGGGTTGACATGTGGTATGTTTCAGTAATTGATTTTTATATTAGCTTCATTTTGAGATGTGTAAATCCCTATATTGCTCACAGCAGCCTGTCCTGTCCTATCCTGAGTGAATGAGGTTGGATCGTGGGGGCATCCTTCATGCCCTGACAACTCCTGCAATTTCATTTTTGCGTATAAGTCACCCTAGAAATGCATACTCATGCGCGCGCGCGCACACACACACACACACACACACACACAGTATAAGCTTCAGTCACTGTTTATCTGATTGCTCTTCTGCCTGAAATTTACAACACTGTTAAGTTGATGCTGTTAATTCCATACCTTTCTACTGTGAAAGGACAAGTTTTTCAAAATGGCACGGGCAGTTTTGAAAGATGCTCGTTCCTCCTTGGCCGCCATGCAAGAGCATTGTCTGTGGGCTGCTGCATGTCGCTCCTAAGATGGTGTGGTTTCTACTGTAGTTCCCTGCAGCATCGCCTGAGCAATATTTGGACAGCATAGATTAAACGGGTGGTTGTTGTAAAACAAATTTCTAGACCACTTCACAGCATAAAGCCTTTATAGCGGTGTATGTGGTAAAAACAGAATAAAACACAGTGATAATAATAATTATTTATTATTATTATTATTATTATTATTATTATTATTATTATTATTATTATTTTATGTTTAGCCTGCCCTCCCCGGCCAGGGCTGGGCTCAGGGCGGCTAACACCAAATATGAATTACAATAAAACGTAATAGAAACAACAAACAAACAAACAAACAAACAGTTAATTAAAATACAGCTTAAAATACAGCTTCATTTTAGTAGTAGCCCATATATCAAGACCATAAAGGGAGGAAACATCAGATATTCACCCGAGCCAGCTATCCATGCTGTTCCTACATGGGCCAGCAAAAAAGCCAAGGGACAATTTATATACCAAATCCCATATAAGGGGTCAGAGTGAGTCTAAGCCGAAGGCCAGGCGGAACAGCTCTGTCTTGCAGGCCCTGCGGAAAGATGTCAAATCCCGCAGTTGTACAAGCAACAAAAACAATAAAATCATTACAACAAACTCAAACAATAAAACTGTCCATACAGTCTCTGAAAACAATGAAACAATTTCATCAGATATAAAATTGATCATGTGGAACATTCCTGCTGTCGGTGATACACCTTCCTAGATACCAAAGGTGCAGAAATGGAGCATGCAACCTGGATTTGTCCATTGTATGTAATTGTGTTCTTGAATCATGATGGCAGGGCAGGCCCTGTTGTTGTTGTTGTTGTTGTTGTTGTTGTTGTTGTTGTTGTTGTTGTTGTTGTTGTTGTTGTTGTTGCTGCTGCTGCTTCTATTTATTTATATCCCACCTTTTCCCCTGATAGGAACTCAAAAGTGCCCTACAGCTAAAATAGAAACAGCTAAAAACATAGAAAAAAATAATTAAAATACAATTAGTCGTTAATAGAATGTTTGTGTATGTGTGTATAAGATCTATTACAACATACAGATCATTACAATAAAAACAAAAACCTAACAGCACCAGCCCTTTCCTTAAAAATAGTCAGTTCCCAAAAGCCTTTTGGAACAAGGAAGTTTCCACCTGCCAGCAGAGGGACAACAAGGAAGGAGCCCCTCTACTTTCTCTAGGAAGGGCATTTCAAAGTCTGGGAGCAGCCACTGAGAAGGCTCTCTTGAGATATGAGGCAAGGTGAGATTTGGGGTGTCATAAAAGGACTGCAAAGTATTATGTACCGTACTTACTCTTGTAACTTTAGTTACAGGTAGGTAGCTGTGTTGGTCTGACATAGTCGAAACAAAATAAAAAAATTCCTTCCAGTATCACCTTAGAGACCAACTAAGTTTGTCATTGGTATGAGCTTTCGTGTGCACGCACACTTCTTCAGATACACTAAAACAGAAGTCACCAGACCCTTATATATAGTGAGAGGGTGGGGAGGGGTATTACTCAGAAGGGTGGTGGAAATGGGTGATTGGCTGATAAGTGTAGTAAACTTGTTGACTACTGTTAACGACTGCAATTGGTGTTACAGGAAAAAGCAATGGGTGAGATGGCTAAAAATAGCTGTATCATGTATAATGAGATAAGAATCCAATGTCTCTATTCAGACCAGGTCTCTCCATGGTTTTAATTTTGGTAATAAGTTGCAATTCATCAACTTCTCTTTCCAGTCTGTTTCTGAAATTCTTTTGTAATAAGACAGCTACTTTGAGATCTTGTATAGAATGTCCTGGGATATTGAAGTGTTCTCCTACTGGTTTCTCTGTCTTGTGATTCCTGATGTCAGATTTATGTCCATTTATCCTTTGGCGTAGGGTTTGGCCTGTTTGTCCAATATAGAGAGCTGAAGGGCACTGTTGGCATTTGATGACATACACTGTTAGAAGATGAGCAATTAAATAGCCCTGAGATGGTATGTTTGATGTTGTTGGGGCCAGTAATGGTATTGTCCGGGTGTATGTGGCAGCAAAGTTGGCATCTGGGTTTATTGCAGGCTTTGATACCAGTGTCCATGTTAAGTCTGGTGGTTGTATTATTGTGGGTGAGGAGTTGTTTAAGATTGGGTGGCTGTCTGTAGGCAATGAAAGGTCTTCCTCCCAGAGCTTTAGAAAGAGAACTGTCATTGTCTAGGAGATGTTGTAGATCTCTGATGATGTGTTGTACTGTTTAAACTTGGGAGCTGTATGTGATTACTACGGTAGTGGTCAGTTATTTTCTTTTTTGGGTCTGTCTTGCAGCAAGTTCTCTCTGGGTATCAGTCTGGCTCTGTTGATCTGTTGTTTAACTTCATCAGGCGGATATTTCAGTTCTAAAAAGGTTTGCTGTAGATCTCTTAGGTGAGAGTCTCTGTCCGTAGAGTTGGAACGGATGCGGCTGTAACATAGGGCCTGGCTATATACAATGGATTGTTTGGTATGTTTGGGATGGTAGCTAGAAGCATGTAGATACGTTTGTCGGTCAGTTGGTTTACGGTATAAGGTGGTGTCTATATGCCCATCATGTACAGTATTTTTATAGTAGTGTCCAAAAAATGTATTTCTCGCATAGATTGGTTCATTGTTAGGTTGATGGTGGGGTGAAAGTCATTGAATGTCTGGTGGAAGGTGTCCAGGGTCTGTTGACCATGTGTCCAGATAATAAAAATATTGTCAATGTATCGCAGGTACAAGAGAGGTTTGTGTGGGTAGGAGTTTAGGAAACGTTGTTCTAAATCTGCCATGAAGATGTTGGCATACTGTGGGGCCATGCGGGTGCCCATTGCTGTGCCGCTGATCTGGAGGAACAGGTCATCACTATCTTGTAACTTTGCTCGGACTTGGAGACATTATTGTGAGATTTTCTGCCCCAATTGCCAGAACAAGTTGACTGATCTTGACTTTGGTTGGGGGTGGGGTGGGGGTGGGGGTGTGATTGTTGCTTTCCCTCAAGCAGCAAATAGTCTTGGACAAGCCCTGCATGACATTGGATCCAAATCCACATTTGAGTGTCTGAGGTTAGAAAAACTGCCCCATCCTAGTGAAATCAATAATAGTAAATTAAATTTATTCAGTATTTAAACACTGTGTTTTTATTGTTTAAAATTACCTTATGTACACACAATAAAAGTCAAGCAGGTTTTAGACCTTTTAAATAAATAAAAAGGACAAGTTTTGACTCCTCAGTAGAGTTAGTTCCAGTAGCAATTCTACAATAGTCATAAATAGTTGTGTACATTGTGTCCTTCTCCTACCATAGGTGATATGAGAGCAGCTTTGGCTGTGAAAATTCTGTCCTGCCACATTAGTTCTAACTATGACTTATAGCTACTGTGGTTTGTGGCCACATAACTACTAACGATAGTTGCACTGAATGCAGGTGGCATATCAGCCACGGTCCAAACTCTGTTACGTGTGGTGTAGGAATCTTACTGGGTTGAGTCTTGTAGCTTCATGTGCTCACAGGCAGGACTTCCATAGTCAGCTGGGGCAAGTGGAGCTCTGCAAGGTGGTTGGACTAGAAGACCCTTGGGGTCCCTTCCAACACTATAATTCTGTGGAGTGCAGGAGACACTCGCCTGTGGGAGAGCCCTGCTTTCTTGCACAGCTCTCAGTCATTGGGTCACAGACATTCTGTGCTTTAATAATAAGCAAAGCTGTCTTTCTAGTAGACCCATAGACAGATGTTTTCATCTTTAAAGAAAACAACAACCACAAACAGACCACCTCTTTGGTTCCAAATGTGTGAATTCGAATGCACGCCTACTTCAAGCACTTACTTAGCCAAGGAAATGTTCTCCTTTCCTCACCCTGTGGGCCTGTACGGTTAAAGATGCCACCCAGGTGTTTAGCATAGATCAGCAGCTTGCTGAGTCTACTTCTGTTGCTGCTGGCAAGGTTGCCTTTGTGCTTTCCTGCCAGGCTTCCTATGTGTAATTTTAAACAAACAGAGCAGGGTGTTGTCATTTTGGAGGGGTTTCCCATCAAGTGGTGTTAGATGGTATGCAGGCAGGCTGGCAGACGAGGTTGGGTGCCTTATTTTATTTATACCCAGATGCATATTCTGTCTCCCCCCGCCTCCCTCTCTTTTGTGAACAAGACCAGTCAGATC